>NW_022631007.1:6787703-7502286 GCF_010015895.1 Lontra canadensis | reverse complement strand
AAAGAAAAGAAAAGAAAAGAAAAGAAAAGAAAAGAAAAGAAAAGAAAGAAAACTTATTTTGGGAAAAAGACATGAAACCATTTTTCAATCAGCTTCAGTCCAAAGCAGGCACCACCATTTATCTGCCCTAAGAACGAAAAGCCATAGGCTGCTCCTAAATTCAGTTTTACTTTTCTCTTCTGCAGACATTTTATGAAACACCTAAGTCCTCCCAGCTGGCAGTGCCAGTAGGTAAAAGAGGATATGAACTCCGTTTTGGGAAGAAAGGCTCAGGTGGCACAGCTGAGAAACAGATCCTAGGAGGCAGTCCGGTTCTATTATTTTCCTTTTCCATTTCTTTTCCCTTTTCTCTTTCACGGGCACCCATTCGGGGAGCAGCATGGGAGAGGGTTGGCGTAGGCTATGACCAGGTTAAAAGCAGCCCAGAACACAACAGAAAACACTGAAGGGTAAATGATAACACTTATCAACTTGTGTGATGAGAAAACTGACTCCTTCCACCCTGTTAGACTAGACGCTCCTTCTGGCTTCAAGACGCCCTTTGTGTCTAACCACAGGATGGGTATTACGATAATGTGCGGTGTGTTTAAATAAAACAAGAAAACAAACCAAGAAAAACAGCGTTCCAAAGAAGGAAAAATCTCCTAAAAATACTTTACTACGACTTGAAACATGAAATCACATTTACAAAATAACATTTTAATGACTTAGGCGTAAGTGACTCAGGAACATATGGATTAAATTTCCTTCAAAATGCATATGGCTTGAACAATATTGGGGGGGGCTCGCTTGGCAAAATTAGCTTGGTTTGTCGAGCACAGCTCTGGAAAAAGGAGAAAAAAAAGGAGCGTGTCAAACCGCACTCACTGGAGCATCCCTTTCTGGAGTTCTCTCTGGTGACTGAGTCAGCTGGCTCCATCAGCCATTACCTAAGAAACTTGGAACAAATTCCTTGGAAATGGTTTAATTCTTTTTCCCTATTTAGGCAAAGTATTCAATAAGTTTATAATAAATGACCCTCCTTCATCCCCAATATTGTGTCAAAAACAGAGGTCTGCCTCTGTAGGGAAAAAAAAAAAAAGAAGTTGAGTCGTCCTAGGCCCAAAGCAAATGGCAACCCGTGTCTTTTCGACAACGGGGCATGGCTACGTATACAGAGAGGATTTTATTTCCTTTCAGTCCATTTGGACTTTAAAGAATACCTTTCTTCCCCCAAAATTAAAGATGCAAATTTTAGGCAAAGCCCACAATAATCAGACTACTTTACCTGCCCAGCCTTTTTTTTTTTTTTTTTACCAAACTTCGCATGCAAATACTGCCACCACCACCATCTCTATAAAATGCCTTAGCATTCGTAGTGTTTACTGATTCCAAAATGTACCCTCAAATATCATCTCATCCCATCCTAGGGGACAGTCATGATGAGCATTCGACCCATTTTTTTAAATGAGCAAACAGAGATCAGGTTCAGAGAAAGGCTATGGTGCATCTACTAGCCAGTGTGCCAACACCAACAGTACATTCCTGTCTTGGTATCTTTTATTGTTCATTTTTATTTTCTTTCTTTCTTTAGAGAGAGAAAGAGGAAGGGAGGGAGTGCAGGGGTGGGGAAGGGCAGAGGGAGAGAGAGAGCAAGAATCTCAAGCAGGCTCCACACTGGGTGTGGAGCCCGACATGGGGCTCGATCTCATGACTCTGAGATCATGACCTGAGCCAAAATCAAGAGTCACATGCTTATCTGAGCCACTCAGGTGCCCCTATTCATTTCTATTAATATTTAATAGTGGTACTCTCTAGAATGCCTACTTCCTTTATCCCTACATCCTAGAATCTCCACTTCTTTAAGGACTGGAACAAATGCCACACTTCCAAGAAAGGATCCTTAAACACTCGGTCTCTAAGTGTGATGGGCTTTTTTTTAATGTGTCATTTGGGCTCAGCTGCAGTTGCAGTTACTCAATCAAACCCTAACTGGGGTGTGTTGTGAAGGTATTAAATAGATATGACTAAAGTCCATTATTAGTCAACTTTAAAGGAGATTATTCTAGATAATCTGGGTGAGCCTAATCCAGAAAGGCCCTAAGACCAGAGCTGAGGTTTCCTTGAAAAAGAAGAAATTCCATGTGTGGATGGCGGCTTCCGCCAGCCCGCCCTGTAGGCATGCCCTATAGGTTTTAGCCTTCCCTGCTCAGTGCCCAAGACTGCATAAGCCAATTTCTTGCAGTGAATCTTCTAATCTATGTCTCTCACTGGTTGCTTCTCCCTCTCTGTTCCTATCATTTGTATAATTCTGAAGCTATTTCTCTAGCTCACTGTACTGTACAGGAAGTACTATAAGTTCTCTGCAGGCAGGCCCAGGTCTCAGGCATCTCTGTAAGCCACACAGCACTTAGCATTACATATGAATAAATACCCACTAGAAGAACTAAATTATGTAAGAGCAGAAGAGAGAGTGTTTCATCCTCCTGTGAAACAAGTAAACCTGATTACAAGATGCTCGTGAGGAAACAGGACTAGCAAAGGAGGGTCACAGCCTTACAGGTGATTTCACCCAGGAGAGATTTCTGTCACCCATGAACAGGCTACTGGTTTCTCCTCACTGGACAGGACAATCCTTTGCATGCAGGACAGTTACCATTCCTGGGCCCGAAGCACTGAATGATGATTACGACCTATCTACTTCTACCCTGTCGAAGGGACAACAAAAAAGACACATTTCCAAATGAGCCCTCTTGCAGGGAGCATATGATGCTTACCAAAAAGTGCTTTCTTAGCATTCTAGCAACTATATTTATCAAAATACGGAGTAAAAAAATTATGCTGACAATGGTTTCTCCTAAAACAAGTTGCAGAACTACGGAACACAAAAGCGGAAATATACTAACAGATTATCATGAATGCTAAAAAGTGATCACATGCAGAAAGCAACAGGCAGGGTAAGAGATCTTAACTCTAGACACTTTACCCAGGCTAAGGATATAAATCTCTTTATTAATTCAACAAGTACTTAGGAGCCCTTCTATGAGCCAGGAAGTCTTTGTTACTAGCTCATGGGAACACAGAAAGATTTTCAGGGAATGCAGAGGGTACATTTGGGATGTCCTGACTTCAAATATCAGTTATGTGGCATTCATGGGATTCATTCCTGAGGAACTGGGGGCCTCGTAAAGAACGAATCCATCTTCTATACCACCTTCTGAAGGTGATTTCCAGACCAGCTTCAGAGAGTCATCTGGGAACTTGTTAGCAAAGCAAATTCTCAGACCCCCATCCCAGTCCTGCTAACTCAGGAACTCTGGGGATGGGGCATTCTGCTGAGTGGGTATCAGGCTCACCTGCAGAGCTTGCTGAAACAGACTGCCGGGTCTCACCCCCTCCTTTTTCTGGTTCAGCAGGCCTGGGGTGGCATCCCAGAATGTAATAGTATTTCTAACAGGTTCCCAGAATATACTTTGGGAAACTGTGTTCTAGATCTACACTCGTCCAATGGCCACTAGCCACACATGGCTATTTACTTAAACGGATTCAAATGAAGGAAACTAAAAATTCAGCTTCTCTGTTGTACTGACTACAGTAGTCCCTGCTTGTCCCCGGTTTTGCTTTCTGCTGTGAACCACGGATCATCACAAGGTCAAGAGCAGCCCAAGGCTCCGTCATTTCCCTCGCTTCACCTCAGCCCGTAGTCATCTTTTCAGCTCATATCATCACAGGAAGTGTGAACACAAGGTGTTTTGAGAGAGAGAGAGACCACATTCACTTAGCTTCTTGTTACAGTCTACGTTCACAATCATTCTATTTTACTACTGTTGTTCATCTCTTACTGAGCCTAATTTCTAAATTAAACTTTATCTCAGGTATGTACGTATAGGGAAAAACATATATGCAGGGTTCAGTAGTATCTGAGGTTCCAGATACCCACTGGGAGGCCCTTGGAATATATCCCTCAAAGATAAGGGGGAGCTAACTACTGTCCATTCCCAGAGCTCAGCACATGTAGCTAGTGGCTACCACTACAGGACACTGAAGAGAGAGACCACATCCATCACTGCAGGAAGTTCTTTGGATAGTGCTGTTTTGGAGTTACTGACAAGCCCCCCATGAGAACCCTCTATATAGGCAGAGAAAAGACCAATTTCACAAATTAACCTTACAATGAAAAACACAAGACCAGATGGTCCAAGTCAAAGGCAAAAACTGCTTTGTGATGAAGCTGCTTCTTACATGGACAATTTACAATAGCTCTGGGAGGAGTAACACGAGGGGTTTCTTGATTAAATACCAGCTAAGGCTGGGGAATCCAGTAGTAGCAATGCAGCCTATGTATGTTATCAGGTTCCTTTTCATTAGTTATCAGGGGTAGGGGTGGTGGTTAAGAAACTCAAGCTTTTAAAAAGCACAGGACTCCTGTTCTGACTCTGATGGGATGAGAGACAAAAGCAGAATCTATAGCACCAACCACTGTTCATTTCCTGAAGGATCTCTTGTCAAGGCTATTGCTGACGTTGGCCTTGCTGAATTCAGGGCCCATTTCTCAGCCATCATTCCACAAGGACTACAAGGGCCATTTGGCACAGCCAAGCGCTCCTTCCTCCTGGACTTATCTCCAAGGAGCTACCCTCTCTTCCTCTCCATTTTCTCCCCATGTTTTTGGCCCCTTCCTCTCACTCTCCTTCGCTGGTACCTTCTTTTCTCTTCAAACTTCATGTCAGAGACTCAGGCACTCGGTGTTCGATTCTCTTCTCTCTTTACACTCACTTCCTTGGAGATTCCATCCAGCTTCATGAGTTTAAATCCGTTTATGCCATGCTGATGACTTGCAAACATATTTGCAGACCACACCTATCATCTGGCCTCATACAAACCACCTCCTCACCATCCCGACAGGAAGATCTCATAAGCCTCTTATTCTCTTCAGGTCCAAGACTGAACTTTGTTTCTTTCCCACAGATCTATTCTCTCTGCATGTTCAGGTTAATAGAAATTCCAACTTTCCAGTGCCCTCAGCCAAAACCTCAGTCCCCTCTCTCTCCTCCTTCCCTTACCATCACAACTATTCTGTCAAAAAATCCTTCTGCACCACCTTTAAAGTGTACCCAGAAACTGACCTCTTTGGATCTCCTCTAGGGCGGCTTTCTGATGGGAGCTGTGGTTCCCCCTGGCCTGGACTGATGCAATGGACTGATCTGTTATTGGGTTTAGGGTCCACCATATTGAGATCGTTACCTTAATTACACCTGCAAAGACTCTTACTTCAGATACGGCCACATTCTGATGTCTTTTCGGAGTCACTACTCAACCCACAATACTATCCTATAGACCACTGTCAACATAGCAGCCCAAGTGATCCTTTATATTTTTGTTTTTAAGATTTTATTTATTTGACAGAGAGAGATCACAAGTAGGCAGAGAGAGAAAGAGGAGGAAGCAGGCTCCCCACTGAGCAAAGAGCCCGATGTGGGGCTCGATCCCAGGACCCTGGGATCATGACCTGAGCCGAAGGCAGAGGCTTTAACCCACTGAGCCACCCAGGCGTCCCCCAAATGATCCTTTAAAAAGTTCAATTATGTTACTCTGCTGCTCAAAACCCTCTCATGGTCCCATCTCAGAGAAAAACTAAAGTGCTTACACTGGCCTAAAACACCCTACATGATTCTGCCCTTTTACCTCTCTACCTTCACTTACCTTCTGGGCACAAACAGCACTGGCTCAGACTAGTGCACGTGGAAAGAACTGGAAGAACCATGAGCCATGTTTTGAATTAGTACCAAGAGGACTTGGTTCCTAACAATGCTTGATGAGGAATAAGTCAGGGATGTAGAAAGGTATCGTCAATTTGGTTTTGTACCTGCTGTATTTGAGATGTCCTTGAGTGTGTTCATGTAATTTCAGAAGCTCAAAAAGAGATGTGGGCTGAGGAGATAAATGTGGACATTGCTGGCATGCAAACAGAAACTGAGGCCTGGGAGAAGAAAAGAACAGGTAGGAGTGCCTGGGTGGCACAGTCGGTCAAGCGCCCAGCTCTTGGTTTTGACTTTCGGGGTCCTGGGATTGAGCCCCACATCGGGCTCCATGCTTGGTCTTGAGTCTGCTTGGGGTTCTCTCTCCCTCTGCCCCTCCCGCTGTGCACTCTCTCCCTCTCTCTCTCAAATAAATAAATAAATAATCTAAAAAAAAAAAGAACATCTAGAATGAAGTCACGAGGAAAACTGGTATTCAATAGTCAAGCCAAGGGAGATGAACCTGCCAAGGAGGCCAAGGAAAGATGCCAGAGCAGCAGCCAGAAAGCCAGTGGAGTGGGCATCAGGCAGAAAGGGAGGTAAAAGGTAGGGTTTTAAGATAAGAAAATGTGGGGAAGAAAAATGACCCCAGGCTTGGCAACACTGAGGTCACTGGAGAAGTTGGCTAGAGCTGGGTGATTAGAGTAAGGGCGGCCATAACCTGATCGAAGAAGCGGTGGCAAAATTCAGAGTTGAAGAAGTGAAGACGGGAAGCAACTGACTGGAGGTGTCAATGGGAAGAAAGAGGCAAGTGAGTGGAAGGCGGCTGTGTTACTGCTGCTCTGACTTTCTTTTGGGAGGAGGCCTGACAGAGGCTAGTATGTGTTTCAGTGTTGACAGGAAAGATCCAGTAGAGACCGACAGGCTGAAGACAGAGGGAGAAAGGGATGATCAATCAGTAACAAAAGATTTTTCCTGAGAAGTCAGGATGTCTGTGATAAGGAAACCTCCTTATTCAGCTGTCAGAAAGGGTAAGTTAAGTATAGAAATGGGTACAGGTAAATTTGTAGTATTTTTTTTTTAAGATTTATTTGAGAGAGAGAGAGAGAGAAAGAGAGCACGTGCATGTGGGAAGAGGGGAAGAATCTCAAGCATGTTCCCTGCAGAGCATGGAGCCTGACACAGGGCTTGATCCCAGGACCCCGAGACCATGATCTGAGCAGAAACCAAGAATTTGACAGACTGAGTCACCCAGGTGCCCTAAGTTTGTAGTTCTGATAGGAGATTGAAGTCTTTACCTTCAGGTGGTTTCTATTTTCTTAGGGCAGTCATGGCCAGTTGGGATGTTGGTGTGCATTTCTAATAGGCTCAGTCTCCTCCGCTGGGTCACGTTCTGCAGACAGACTGGGCTGCCCAATGGAGGGTCTGAGAAGCCTAGTGGCAGGGTTCATCTGAACCTGTGGTTGTTTCCAGATAGGTGGAAGGAGGACCAAGCAGCAAAGGCATGGGCAGTATTTGTAGGAGGTAACTGAAACAAAGGACCAGAAATCTAAACAGAGTGGGGAGGCAAGAAAAGGAATTAATGGACTGGAAAGGGGGGACAAAGAACACCTGTGGCTGGAAAGCAAAAACATTAAGGTCACCTAAAAGTGGTTGAAACTTGAAACATGGAATCCATGAATGCTCAGAGCCCAGGATATTTCACAACAAGAAGCAAAGGTATGTTTAGATACGGCTTCTCTACTATCGAGCACCACTCTACTTTCCAACGAGGAGGACCAGAGGGACCTTGACAGTGCAGAGGTAAGAAGGAGGTGCTGCAATTCAAGAAATATCATTCCAAATCTGGATTTCATACCACTAAGGTACTTCTAAATGTGCTTTCTTGAGTTCACAACAGCTGTTTCTACGTAAGTGTCCTAAATGCAAGTTCTACCTGATTTCTTTTCTAAAGCTTCCCTCTACTGCAGTGATTCTCAACTAGGGGTGACTGCACCCCAGGAGACCATCGACAAGGTCTGGAGGTGGTTTTGGCTGTCAAAACGAGGGGGGCAGGTGCACTCAATCCCGTGGGTGGGGACCATTTGCTACTCAATATTCTAGGATGTACAGGACAGCCCCCTGCCATCCCAACAAGGTCAATAGTGCTAAAGAAACCCTGCCCCAGAGCAAACCTCCTTGAAAATGCAGGCCGTTTACAGTAGACAGAAGAGAGCTCAACTGTGGATCGAAGTAATTATCTTTAAATTTTCTGTCCCAGAAACATCCCAACAGCCTAAACAAAACCAACTGAGTTTTCAGAAAAAGCATCAAAACAAGTACAGAAAAAGGTACAAGCTTTAGGTAGTAAGAAAGCCTATGGATGCACTTGACCTCTCCCTCCCTCCTTGCCTGGCTTTCCCATCCTCTCGTTTACCTCTTTCCCGTGCTGGAGAATTACGTTCTGATGATAAATTCATCTCAACAAAATTCCTTTACCAGAAGTAAATGCAGAAGCCAGAAGAATTTAGTAAGATGGCCTTTTGCCCATATATAGACATGATGAAAGACCAGGCCATGATTAAATTCTGAGCAGAGTAACATAATTAGCAAATTTATGAATGGGTCTTCTTTTCACGGTTCCACTGTCAGGACTAATTACTTGTATTAATTAGAACTGTCAACACATGAATATGCTTGTTGAGGCTGCTTCCTATGGTAAAATGCGGGACTTGTAAATATCAAGACACTTGGAAAGATGCAAAGACTTTCATTTATTAGCAGCTCTAAATGATGTGGAGGCACCGACTGCACAAGGAGCCTTGGGAATTGACTGTAAATAGATTCCTAGTTAATGAATTTGCTGTTTGTTCTTCCTTGCTTAGGCATTAGTCTCTGTGTAGCCTCTGGATGAAGTAGACAATATATCACTCCTTTGGAAGGACCGCTCGAGGATCAGGAGAGAGTGTGCACATTACTGAAAGCTGGAAAGCACAGCCAGCACGGTTAAAGTGGGCAGGAGGGAGCTCCTATCTCTTCTCTGAGTCGTCAGACCGACTGTAAAATAAGTTTTAAGAACTGGTCAAACGAGAGGGGAAAGACAGCTGGGGGATGAAGAACTGGAGTTGGAAAACCACTTTTAACCCTGTGTGACCCTGGGTAAGCAGACAAGTTACTTAGCCTCTCTGTGCCTTGGTTTTCTCACCTGAAAAATGGGGCTAGTCACTGAGCTTGTCCAGAGTTGTGGTGAGCCTCCAACGAGGCCGTACGCGCACGAGATTTCGAGCAGCCCCCAGGTGAAGCCTGTACTAGCTCTTATTGTTTTCATAACCGTCGCCATCTGGGATGGTGGCAGGGAAAGAAGTGAACACTCCTAGAAGGAGATCCCTGGCGTGACCTGCAGGGTGATGAAGGGCTCTGAAGTCAGACGGGTCTCGTTCATACCTTAACTCTATTACATTTAATTTCTGAGCCTCAACTGTGCCTAACTTGGAAGTTCTTGCGAATAGTAAACAGGGAAAAAAAAAAAGCATGTAATAAACTTGCTCTGCATGGTCCCTAAGAGGCTGGCTAAATGTTAGTGGCTTAAGTGTTCATTACCATTATTACCTTTTGGGAGAAATCTCCAAAATTGAAACGGATGCCAAAAGAAAAGGTTTCGGCAGGTGATCTAAGATAAGTGGAGAGAGAAAACATGTGGCAAAGGAGAAAGGAAAGTGAAGTGGCAGGAAGAGGCATTAGAGCGACAGCCTTCTCTTCCACGTGCCCTTTGTCCCGTCTCAGGTGGCCACCACCACAGCGCCTGGAGCACGGCTTAACTCCCTTGCCACCAAATCCCCATAAATCCCTTAATGATCCTGCTCACTGGTGAAGAGGAGACAGCTGGGATTCCAACTGGGTAGGGCCTGACTGACTGCAAAGCTCAGATCCAGCCCCTATCGAGGTGGGAAAGCAAGGCTGCAAAGGGTTTCATCAAAGACTGAGGGGTTTACAGATTCTGAGCTCCTTCTGCTTACTTCTTTTCCTTTTTCCCTTTACACATAAAAAATAGTAGTCAGGGACACCTGGGTGGCTCAGTCGTTAAGTGTCTGCCTTCGGCTCAGGTCATGAACCCAGAGTCCTGGGATCAAGCACCACAACATCAGGTTCCCTGCTTAGCGGGAAATGTGCTTTTCCCTCTCTCTCTCTTTGATAAATAAATACAATCTTAAGAAAATAGTAATCAAATTCTTGATAAGCAAAAGCTTCTTCTGTCTGGTTGGCTAAAGTTTACCTGATAACTACCATAAAATACCATAAAATGTGAAACTAGGGTCAGTTAATCAAGTCATTTCAACTTTAATCCCCTTAAGTACCAACTTGGCACCAGTCCACAAAAGAGTGAATTATTCTGTGTTTTATTTGACAAGGTCCTTCCAGAGACTCCTATATCTGACAGCGTATATAGATGGCCCGTCTCACCAGTACTACAGGGAGTGTTCCAGAAATCACTGAAGAGTGCATCTGCTAAGGTCTCTCCCAGTTCAAAGATCCTCTATTTCTGTAGCAAGATGTGGATACTACAACTGATTTCTGTTTTATAAACATAAAACTAGACAACTAATAAATATGGTACGTTTGATCCCTAATCTTGTCTTAAAAATCTTGCAATACCTCAAAACCAATCCCGCCAAAAATTTATGGCATCAAAATAATACAAAAAAAAATCTAGATGTAGAATGTTCTGGATCATTTCACAAGGATATTTATTAAATACAAAGGAACAGAAAATCCACTGCAGTTTCTCAAGATGTATGAAAAAGCCAGCAGATCCACACTGGTCACTGGAACCTGTTAAAACTTATCTGAAGGATCTATCTTCCCACCTCTACTCCAGTTGCTATCACTAACTGCTTTTGAAGCAAAATGGACACCATTTTGAGGATCAGACAATCCTCTAAGGTAGTGGAGAAGCTTTAGTAATGCTCAGAATGTGCATTATTACTTGTCAAAGAACTCCGTTTATTTTCTGACTGCATATTATGCTTAAAAATGAACTTGCAGGGGCGCCTAGGTGGTTCAGTGGGTTAAGCCTCTGCCTTCTTTGGCTCAGGTCATGATCTCAGGGTCCTGGGATCAAGCCCCACATGAGGCTCTCTGCTCAGTGGGGAGCCTGCTTCCTCCTCTCTCTCTCTGCCTGCCTCTCTGCCTACTTGTTATCTCTGTCTGTCCAATAAATAAATAAATAAAAATTTTTTTAAAGGATTTTATTTATTTATTTGACAGAGAGAGAGAGAGATCACAAGTAGGCAGAGAGGCAGGCAGAGAGAGAGGAGGAAGCAGGCTCCCTGCAGAGCAGAGAGCCCGATGTGGGGCTCGATTCCAGGTCCTTGGGATCATGACCTGAGCCGAAGGCAGAGGCTTTAACCCACTGAGCCACTCAGGCGCCCCAATAAATAAAATTTTTAAAAAGCTATAATATGTTTTTTAAAAAAATGAACTTGCATGATAAGGTAGAAATAGCTCCAAGTGGGGAGTGTAATGATGTGGATTCCAGGACAAGCTCCAGGATGGATAAGCCACGAGGCTCTAGCCAATAACAACCTTTTCCCTCAGGGTGCACGTTGCCAAGGTGGTTAGGACCAGGCCATTCCTAATACCCTTACAGACTTAGAATCCCAGGAACCACTATGTTAACAAGAACTCTGTGTTATTCTTGTAAGGCCAAATCACTGCCACAGGCCCCACAGATGAACAGTTCTGCAGATTTCCTGGAAGTGTCAGCCGAGCTCTCTCTAAATGGTACAGCTGAGCCATCAGCTTAGAGTTGTCTCTAATTGGCGATCTCGTGAACTGCAAATTCCCTAACCATGAAAAAGCCTGACAATTTCATTCCTCTAAGAAGAAGAAACATGTTAAAAGGCAAAATAATAATACATAGACGCACTATGAGCAATAATCATTAAAATTCCATTCCTCATCAGTAAAATTTACATTTAGAGAACAAAATAAACAAAAACCAGACATGTTATTTTATAATTTCTTAATTGCACGATTTCCAATAAGAATTGGTATGTGATGTAAGATGGGCTTAATGTTTGTTTTTGTTTTGGGGGGGGTTCTTTTTGTCATGGAGACATGTTGAGAAACCATGTACCACCTTTCTTCCCTTTCTTCCATCCTTCATATCCTTCAACATTCCCAACCAGCCTTCTCCCTTCTCTTTCCTAGCGATGGTTCCACAGAAATAAGAGCTAGTCTTGCTGATGCCGTATTACTTTCTTCCCTCCTTACACCCTTCCTCTTTCTCCCACTTGACCAAGTTCTCTGAAGACAGGAAATGTGGTCTTCATCTTCATTTTGGGAGAGGAAGGGAGCTATCTTGCTCCTATTTGGCACAGTATGGAATTTCCATACATTCTACAAACTATATATGCAGAATTTAGAAATCTAGGTATTATTGAAATGGGTGGTATTATCTGTACCTCCAACTTAAAAAAAAAAAAAAGTGTCCACTGCCTTCTGCTAGAGATCAGTGGGAACCTCTCACCTTGGTCTTCAAGGATCGCTCCACCTGAAGACTGGGGGAGCTTACAAAGCAACCGCAGTGCCTGAGCCCACACTGCCATCTCCCTTATACTCACTTACTCTAACCCCACCGGCTATGGGTCCTGGTTCATAATTTTAAAACGGTCTCCAGGTGATTTGAACGAGTGAGCAGCTGAGCGCCACCAAAATCTCTAAACCATCTCCACTAGTTACTTAAATACTAGTCAACTGCATGTTTGGTCTTTCATGAATTATAGTCCTTGGATGCACCCATGGTCACCATTTGCTTACAGAAACACATGGGACAACAATGGTTATTCTGTTTTCAGAAACCAAGTGAGGTCATTGCAGTTAGGAATATATTCAGTTCTTGCTGTCGGTGAGCTGTATCTTTCAGAAAAGTCTACTCTCTTCTATTCTTAATACTGCCTCTCCTGTCTTTCCGCTGAGTTGGAAGATTCCATCTACAGTTAGCGGACTGTGACTTGTGGGTCAGAGAACATTGTGGGATTTCATATCCCCTGGGCTGTCACACGGATCCAATGGCAGGCCCTGAAAAGACTCAACCATGAAATTTGCTACACACGTTCCCATACAGAGAGCTTCAAGTGGGCCAAGAAGACATTCAGTGACCTCTCCTTGGAAAACGTAATCTGAAACTTTTTGATGAATATTTTACACAACTCTGATTCACTAAAATGTCTATAATTTCATTCCAATAGGGATGGTTATGATTACAAAGAATTCACTAAGCTAGTGAAGTACTGGCAGCATTTTGTGGAATACTAGTACTGTTACTATTAATTAAATTGTTATTTATGTATTATTAATTATTATTAATTAAAATATGGTGAGGACAACCCCACCGACACAGTATGAGAGGGTAAATAACAATGCCTAGGTCCACAGAGTCTGCAGCCAAGACTGTCTGGGCTCACGTCGTGGCTCTACCGCTTTCTGGTTGTGCGACCTCGATAGGCCTCCCTTTGGTTTTGTCTCCTCTGAAATGGGTAAATAGTAAGATTCACTTCACTGTTGTTGCATTAACACATGTACCTGCACACACATGTACATACACACACGCAGGTCACTTACAATGGTTTCTGGCATGCTAGGACTCACTTAAATTCCATCTCTCCCTCTGGAACCTGATCCCCACACATAGGGAACAGCACAGTGACCTTCAAATCTGTATTTGCTCTTGCTGCTCCCTCACTGAAAACTCCCCCTGGCTTCCACTGTCCCCAGAGTCCCCTACAAAAGCCTTAAACACCGGGTACAGGATCTTTCACAACCGAATTCCCACCCAGTTGGCCAGTTGGGACTCCACCTGAAAAACAGCTTGCAGTCCCAGACAACTTAGTTTTTCCAACAGGCCACCCTCTCATCTTGGGGTCGTCACCCACTTTCTCTGCTCCTCTCTTGGTTCAAAGCCTTTACAACTCATCACTTTCAGGGGAAAAACCATAATCCTTAGGTGGGCCATGGGCTGGAAACCACTAACTGAAATTTAGGGTCAATACCCAGATAACCCCAAACTTGGATATTCTACACGCTTTACTATGAGAAAGGATGCTCACTACCTAAGTGTTCTGCCTGCCTACCTTTGTGACACTTAAGTGATGGCAGGTGTTATGATGTCACTCCTCAGGAAGACGATCCATGAATTCTGGGTCCCAAGTAAATGACGATACCTGTGTCTTCTGGTTGCTGTAGGTGCAATTTTTAAGTTATCTTAATGTTAAGTAGTTGTTTCTCTGTTCATGGAACTGCAAAGAGCAAGGCATGCTTTTTAGAAAATATAAGTCCAGGTGTTTTTAAGGACAGCATTCATTTGATCTCATTACTTTGCCAGTTAATTGACAGGAAGGAATGTTCTAATTGCTCATGAACTCTGAAGATGCCCTCCTTGTATGGTGTCAAGGTCTGAGAGATACAGGGTACGTGGCATCTGTACAAACTGCTGCTGCTTTGGGGGACAAAGCATTAGTTTCATGCAGCTAAAAAAAAAAAAAACAGATGTTTTTGATTTTGGCTTCAAACAATCTTATCTATAATAGAGTAGAATTTGGTGGGGAGTTATTTTCTCCTTGGGCTAATAAGATGAACCACATTGCTGGTTAAATACTATTTTTCTGGGGCCACATGGTTTTTTACAGCCATTGCTTATGGAAATCATTCTTGGTTTGATTGCAACCTGCCAAAATGGCAGGGGATTTTTAAAAGGCACTTTGAGAAAGGCTCTCCCTGAAGTTCCTTAACGTCCACCCACCCTGTCCCTACAGGCAGGACCATTAAAGACCAAAACATAACAGAAACACGCCATCAGCAGAGGCACAGCTCAGGTCCCTTTCTCAAAGCATATGAAGAAATCCAGAATTCCACTGAACAGCTATGCCCCCATATCAAGAATGGCCTACATGTTTCTATGCTATAGAAAACATTAACATGATAATTAGTGAATCACTAGGGTTACTAAGGGCTAGGAAATGTCAACTTGACAACCATCATCTGCCAAAATTATGCTCAAAATGGACCTTGCTGGGCCTGAGTTATCTAAGCCAGGGTCTTACTCCCCTCTGCACCAAAAAGCATCCTCTACACAACAGCAAATTACTTGGGGCTTTAAAACTTATCTTTGTCACAGCAGTGTGTGCCAAAAGAAGGGCCCCGTGAACCCCCAGAGACACAGCTTATTTAAAGTTATAATGAAGACAGCAGGTGTTCTATAAGATGTCATTTCTTCTAGAAGACACTTATTAAACACTTTATCTCCCTTAATGTTGAAGGACTAGCTACATTTTATTTTCTTTCGGCATCACTGTAGCCAAAAGCAAACTGTTTCCTTTTAGTCTCACTGAGTTGAAAATTAAAAACTACTGGGCTCTGGGTGGTTTAGGTTGATTATGTAAAGAATTCTAAATGCAGTGATTCACGAGTCAACCCATACTGTTTTCTGGTAACACAAAATTGTATTTTGCAATAGAAAAATGCTCTTCCACAGAAAGTGCGCCAGACTTCTCCTTTCACTGGTGACCCAAGCCCTGCATTCCAACTACCACAAGAACAGATAGGAAAGGACCACTCTGCATAAAATGTACGAAGCTTTATACTTCATATACTGTCAGGTAGAATGGAACTGCCAAGTACCATGGTTCCAAACGTGTGCGCTAAAGCAGCCTCAAACTAGAAGGTTTAGAACCTTAAGAAGGAAACCACTGCAGTAGGCAGGGAGAGCTAGCTGCTGATGGCAGGAGCAGTTGGCCTTCTTGTCTGCAGGGTGTGGATAACTTTAGCCCAGAAGGTTCAGGGTGGAGAGGAGAAGGAAAAGGAAGGAATGAGCAGAAAGGAAAAGGGGAGACAGAAGCTGGAGAGATCCTAGTTCAGACCCTGGGCTCAGCCCAGTCTCCCCCATCACTCTGACTGCCCATCAGTAATCTGCAGAGGCTGGAGGCATGAATGCATGATGTACAGGTGTCTGTGCATTTCTCTGCAGGAACCTGATGCCTTCAATGGAATGCAGCTCGGAAAACATCAGAGAAGAGCATGGCTAATACTGAATATTTTTAGCAATGCATAGATTAACTTTAATAATATTTTTTCCTTTTAAAGTTTCCACATGATTTTGTAGAAATTTTAGAAAATGGAGTTAAGCCAAAACAAGAAAATAGAAGTCACCATAATCTTATTCTTGAGAAATAAGGATAATGGGCATTTTGTTAAATATTATCCTAATCTTTTTTACAGTACATTTATTGGGTCTATCAAAAATAAATGGGTTATCACTGAGAATACCACTTGTATCCTTGCTTGTCGTTTGATAAACCACAAACCTGCTTCTCTGTCTTTTTAATGGCTGAGTAATATTCTACATGATTTATTTAATCTGTCCCTTATCATGCCACGATTAGGCCATTTGCAATTTTTCCAAAGCAGATGATTACAATGTAATTTTAATCAGCTTAATATTTATAGTAATCTTCATAACACTGCATAATTTCAGTCCTGTGTTATAACAAAAAATAGATTTAAATAACACAGATGTGACATAAGAAGATTTCTGGTCCCTAATTGAGATTCATGAAGATATATAAATACATATTATGCATGACTTTCACATCTGGCTCTCCGTAACTAAGTGCAACAGAATTTATAAATAGTTCTGGTCCCTTGGAGAACTGCCATGTGATGAAACTAGACCACTGTGAAAGCTATTTGTGATTCTATAAGTGGAAGCTGACACATGACTCTTGATTTTTCTTACTAGCAACAAAATACAACAAAATGGGTGGAAGACTGTGCACAACATTGAGTGAGAGGACTTTGAGAGGCAGAACAAAGGGCAGCAGAAATTCTCTTGGGAAAAATTCCCATTCACGAGGAGTGGGAGAAATGTATAACAGTCTGATGTAAAATTCTGATGTCTTAAGCCACACTGAATGTGAGCACATTTATTCTGGTTTTGTTCTGAATCATTTCTCTTCTAAAAGGAAAGCTACTGAACAAAAACAGAGCCCTATTTAAATGAACGATACAAATATCCTTAATTAAAATGTCACTAATGTGCCCATATTAAAAATGCTTTTCTGCTCATATGCTATAAATTTTGGTAGAAATGAAATGATAGCCAAGCATATGATTTATGATTGTGTACAGTAATAATTTTTTTTTCTTTTGGCATGTATGTTCTATAAGGTACCGGAGATGCAGGCTTCTTGTTAAAGGGTGTTCTTTCCCTACACAAATGATTTATCTTGCTATTTTTGATGCTATCAAGATCTGTTAACAAACAAACAAACAAACAAACAAAAAACCCCAGAACCAACCAAACAAAAGAACTTAGCCAACCTTTTATGGACAGGCGAGGACCACAGTAAAAGAAATGTCCTTGTTACTCTAGAAGTAATAGTCTTTCTAAACATAGCCCGGACTCTTCCAGAGCGGCCACACCCATCTCAGTTCTCGGGATTCTGAATTCAGGAAGATCACAACAGCCAATCCGCTCCCAGAACACAAACAAAACTCCAGCTCAGTTTCCATCCTGACTCTATGGCGCAGTCTCCACAGTAACTGAAAACTCGGTGGCAGCCTAGAAAGGCTTCTTCTGAACAGGCTCTGTTGGATGATACAAAAGTATCCCAACTAGGAACAGAGAAGTCTGGCCTCCTTGTCTGGTGTTCACCACTTAGAATGTGACCCTGAGCAAATCATTTGACTTCTCTGTGCCACCACTTCACAATCGGAAAGAACAAAGATAATTACAAACGCTTCCTTCCTAGCACAGTGTGGGTATGGGAACCTTCCCAGCACCATGGACAGGCACTTAATTCCTTTCGACTTGGAAAGAATTTCACCAAATCATTTGTGGTGCTTTCTTCCCGGCACCCGTATTATGGGTAGCCGAAAGGATACAACTCAAATGTTATGTGGTTTTTCTCTGGGTGGTGGGGTTATGGATTACTTTTGTCTTCTTTTCTTATTTGTATTTTTCACAGTGAATATATATTGCTTTTTATAACTAGAATGACAAACACTGCCCAAATCGCCAAAGATAGTGATAGATGAGCTCAGGTACCCACCACCACCTGTCTCAGGTCCTCAGCACCATCTACTTTGGGACATCTGCAATTCAGGTAGAACTTCCAGAAAAGGAATGGAGTGCTGTCCCCTCCGATGTCAAAACAAAAGCAGAACCACACAGCAATGACAGCACACACCTTAACAGGTATTAGCACACAAACACGAGAGCTGCTGTCACACTTCCTCACTCATCTCCCCCTTCCCTGGAAGGCTATGTGGACTCTGCCCTTGGTGGCAAGGGAAAGCTGAAAGTCTGTCTGCAGTCAAGTCTGGGGTCTCACGCAGGGGTTTGGCTCTTGGGTGGCTCATGGGAGCCCCAGAAATGTGGGTCCAATCTAGCACCTTGTAGGGAGGTCCTGACTCCCCGACTCCCTGACCTCACACCTGCCTACTTCATACGTGCATCCCCAGGGCAGGACACTGTTGACAGTAACTGAGGCCAAGTTCACAGACATGTGTATAGATGGTGATGGGCTTCTCTGAGTCTGTTTCCTCACTGGGTGAAAGCAGGTGTCAGATATGATGACCTCTAAGGTCACACTCAGGGCCAGCATTATCACAGTTACATTTGAAAAATGATGCTGCTTTGTCTCATTCTTCGTCACTGACTTTAAAAGTAATTTAAATAAATTAAGCACAGGATCACAATAACACATCCTGTCCCAAGATTTAAACTGAAGTCATGTGCTTAATATGTTCAATGATGTGGCTCTTTGCAGACACTGAACTCATCACTGGTGTCATAGCTCAGCTCACAGATGAAGATGGAATATTAAGGTACAGTCACGTAAAATGTTATGTATATGCTTTTGATGTGCAATTATAATGCTTAAAGAGGAATTAGAAATGCTCAGATAAAAAGAAAATAAAATCCAACTCACTGAAAATATCAACAACTGAGTCTATGTAACAAAGTCTGGGCCTTTAGCTCAAAAAAAAAAAAAGACACTGTTTGGTTTTATATTTTAGTATAAATATGTAGGATTAGGAACTTCCTAGTACCTTCAGCTGTCTGATTAGTAAGAATGTGAGATCCACTATAATTTTAAAGCACTATTTGATATCTCTTTTCCAAATGAATACACTTTTGTAGAAACAAAAAGTTCTAAATCAGGCCTAAAATTAGCAGTTTTCTACAATTATTTGACTTTATGAAATACTGAATAAGCATGTCAATTACTTCTGAGATTAAAAATTGTATAGATAACTTGAGTATACAAATCATTGTTATAGTAAACTATAAAATTCCTATGTAATTTAGGAAATGTTGGTTGCTGAAATATTTCATAGATAGGCAAGTAAGGTGATCAATTCATTTTTGAAAGTTACTAGGGGCACGTGGGTGGCTCAGTTGGTTAAGTGTCCAGCTCTTGATTCTGGCTCAGGCATGATGTCAGGGTGCTGAGTCTAAGCCCTGGACAGGCTCTGTGCTGGCCATGGAGCTTGTTTAAGATTCTCTCTCTGCCCCTCCCCTGCCCTTCTCCCTACTGGTGCTCTCTCTCCATCATGCTCTCTGAAAAAATATTTTAAAAGCTACTCTCTTTCGTGAATCTAATATAATGGTTAGTTGAAGTGAAGTGAGTCACTTAAATCTATTGTTCAGCAAAAAGAATAATATTTTTGGTTTGATAGTACTGAACAGGAGTTATTCCTTTCTGTAGTCTACAATGCTTAACAGTATCTGACACATATGAGAGGCTCAAATGCAGATTTGCTGAGTGACAGAAGGAATGATGAGGGAGTAGCATGAGCGTGCAAGGTAGTATTTCTGAAACTGTTAAGATTTGGTAGTCCAAAAGCAGTCTCCAAGTGTGGGGGGGGGGGGGGGGGGGGGGAGGAGGAATGGGTGGGTGGAATTAATTCATTAGTGTTTTGTTTATACTTTTATTGTTCAATCTACTCATTAGCATCTGAATAATGCTTTCAATAAATGGTGATTGTGGGGGGTGGCAGAGGAAAAATTATAAATACACGAGTAATCATTACTGTCAAGTTCCCAAATATGATTAAATTTCACGTATCTTTATTGCTATTTTATTATTCCCATAACAGCAGGCTATGGTTAATACTTTAAAATTTGGGACCTCAAGAGAAGCTGGCTCCTTTACAATGGGGACCTAAACAGAACCCTGGCCCTCTCATTTCATTGTTTTTCTCCCTGGCTGGGATAGTCACATGTTGTTTCACAGATTTAAAAACTCATACACTTATGTTTCTTTATGTGCACAATTTGACATCTAGACACAGTCTCGAATATCAAATTTCCCTCGTTGAAATGAGTATCTCCAACACAGGCTAGCAAGTAAGAATCACAATCCAAAGGAAGTGTTCTGCAATGGGACTGCTTTTAGACAATCTGGCAGATGGTACTTTTTCATTACATAGAAACTTTTCCTAGGGGAAAACACACCAATTTACTTAAAAAAAAAAAAAAAAAGTTAAGCGGTCACACAGAATTAGCTGTACATCTCTGTCCTGGCCTCCAGCACCTCTGCAAAGCCGCAGGCAGGCCGTGAACATTTGCATATGTTAAAAACAGCCCCATTATGCTTGCCTGCACTGGGCCAAAGAAGGATCATATAACGGCACAACTGAATAAGATACCACGTCCTAACCCATGTATGGATCGGGTGAGATCGGCCGTCATTAGCGGTGTGAGTTTATATTCCTGGACCACTCTTTCGTCCATGAGCCCTGAGATCTACATGTCACACGCCCAACATTCCTGACAGTTCCCAGTGCCTCCACCTCTTCCTAGCTACACCCCTCCTTCTCAGTCCCTTACCACAGGACAATGGGAAAGGAAGAGAGTACCCAATTCATCTTGCCTGCGAAAAAATAATAATAAATCAAAGGTCTGGTTAGATTCAGTCTTTCACACCTCAAGTGAAGCTAGTTCATTAATAAGCCAGGACTGAACACAGGCCACTGACATTCCCATTGTTTTCCCTTTGTACCGCGCCAGGAAAGATAAAGAGAATGAACACAGTGCATTTCATTTTTCTCAAAAATGTCCACACAATAGAGAAACAAGACAAATGCTGCTCTTACATACGCTGGTATAGCTTCAGTAAAAGGAAAAATGTACAGTAGATTTTTTTTTTTTTTTACCTAAAATGTGTCTCAGTTGGTCCCTACAAACACATGATGCTTCTAAACAAGATTCAAAGATACTGTCATATCATCTGTTAACAACAAAAGCACTAGATATTAATTTGGAACCTAAATATTTTTTTTTCCAAAATGGCTTCCCTGGTAATTTCACATCCAAAGACGGAGAGACAAAGCAGCAACCAGTTTCATTCTGAAGCCAAGACCTTTGTAATATATTCCACCATAGTTTCACATATGGCTAACCAGCAACCCCAACTGTACAGTGTGTGGGGGGCTGGGGGATGACAGATCTGCTTGATTTTCACGAGAGAGCCAAAGTGTGATTGTGGCCATTTGCCTTGCAGAAGAGTCTAAGAAAAGGAGCACAAGTTACGCCACTTGCCAGTAAGGATTTCCAGCTTTAACCAGTACACATGCTCCAGGCTGGCAGAGAGGAGCTGAAAAGGACACAGCTTTGTACCCAGCCACCAGCTGAACTTGGTGGCAGGCTATTAAAAAAAAAAAAAAAAAGGCACAAATTATACATGGAAGGATGTGGGGGAGGGGAGAGAGGAAAATGCAATGAGCTAACGTTCCTACTTGGCATCTGCCTTTTGACTCAGAGAAAGAGATGGCTCTTTTCCAAAATTTTTCTATTATTATGATATCAGCTGCCTCTTGGACTTGCTTATAAGAGCGGAGACTGCCAAGAGAACAAGACAAGATTTCTGTTGATAGTAGTAAACGTGCATTTTCCTTGAAATAATAGGGATTTTGAGACTTCTTCTACAAAGGTTACTTTGGTATTACTGGTCCCTGCATGAGCCTCTGGACCTGTACGGCCAGGTACTGGTGAGGATATTGACAACAGCAAGTTCTGAGCTTAAAAAGGTGCTACCTCGATTCTTTAATACACTCCTCCAATGTATTTAACTAGAGAACAGTCTGAAACTAATTGGTGCTGGATGTTTCTTGGTGGACTGGCATTCTACCAAATGAATTTCTATTAGTGGGCCCTTGCAAATCTCAGTATAACTCTATTACGCTAACTTCTTACTCTGAAAACTGGAAATCAAAGAGAAAAAATAAAGCATTTATTGAGGCTGTTTAAAAAGGGCTATCCATTCTATCTACTTCATGAGGGAAAGATCTTCTTTACTTAAAAAAAAAGGTAGTAAATAAATGTACTAAGAATGACAGATTCAAACCCTGACGAAGAACAAGGAATGTTTCCAGCTTCTCTCTGGGGTGTAGAAAGCTAGGAAGAGCATCACTCTTGTGATAAACATAAATGCAAGACAATCTGCAAATTAGTGACTTTTTCTCAACCCATCATGCAGCTCAAACATCTGGACAACTAACTAGACGGAGGTCTGAAAAGGTACCAGAGCACTTGCTCACCTAGTTCAGACTCCAGTGGACACTAATAAAAAGAATTTAGCCAAAACTATGAACAAATTGCTAAAGGCTGAATGTGAGCTAGCAAGAGCACACAGGATGTATTCAGAAAACGTATATCACAAAGTATACTGTGGGCTACGATAGAAGAGAATTCACACACACTTTTAGGCTCTTCTCAGAACCTCTTGTGGGCAGAGACCTCCCAAAAGGGATGGATGACCGTGCCCAGAAAGCATCCTTTGTCCTTCCTGGTTCAGTCCTAGGAGAAAGAACAGCAGTCCTTGCAGGAAAGGTTTGTAAAATAGGCTGCCCAGATCCTTCTTCTCTATCCTGGTCAACAAAAAATGTCCAGTGCCCAGAAGAAAGGCAAAAGCCACTGTTTCCCTAACAGAAATGGTGAAAACCCGTGAAGCTTAGGAAAGGGGTAAGAGAAATAAACAGGGACCTCTAAACCTGGGGGAGGGCCAGGAACACCTCGGAGGCCACACCTCCTCCAAGTGAGGCACCCAGTCACTAAGATCGAGGCCTAATAAGAGCGTACCTCACTTGCCTCCCACCCCTGGACTGCAAAGCCCAGAGTGAGAAGCAGCAGCAGGGTAGCCCGGGAGAGAGGCATGAAGCAGAGGGAGAATCTACTCAAGCTGCAGCACCGTGGAAGGGCTGAAATCCAAGGTCAAGCAGACACGGAGTAAACCTCATCAGCCAATCAGCCCCCACCCCACCCTAAAAAACAAGGTAACACTGGAGGGCTCCGAAAGTGTTTGGTGTACAGAGGGTAACCACAGCAACAATATGCTTCGGTATTACTGAGAGCAGTTTGTTTAATTCAAAAATGCAGTATGCAGGGCGCCTGGGTGGCTCAGTGGGGTAAGCCTCTGCCTTCGGCTCGGGTCACAATCTCAGGGTCCTGGGATCGAGCCCCGCATCGGGCTCTCTGCTCGGCGGGGAAACGGCTTCCCCCCGCCCCGCCTCTCTGCCTACTTGTGATCTCTGTCAAATAAATAAGTAAAATCTTAAAAAAAAAAAAAACAAAAGCAGTACACAACAGAACAAGTAGATAATCAGAAGGAATCAGAAGACCCAGGTGCGCTAGACTAAGGCAATCTAATTGAAGTGTAAGGAATATTCCACCCAACCAGAGCAGAATGCAGGTCTGTTCTGGGGGCATGGGGCGTTTTCACCATGGAGGGCCATAAATTGGCACAACCAGGTGGGACTTAGCCTGGGAATGCCTTTGAAAATCAAAATAATTCCGTATGTCAACAGACTAAAGAAGAGGAAAAAAATAATCTCGATGTACAACTTTTTAAAATTACTATTTACAAATAGCATACTTTCCCTTCCAAAAAACATACTTAAGTATAAATCGAAGATAATACATGGAGGATCTGTATGTTCCAAACCTTCAGTGGTATGAAAATCTGATTACAACGTAACACTGAATGAAACTAAGCAAGGTACAAAATAGTATGTATCTAGGGCCAGAATTTTATAAAATAAAACTCAAACCAAGTATTTTTCCCATAGGGAAACAAAGGCAAAAAAGTATTAAGGCTAAAACAATGGTTCTTTGGTTTCTTGTTGTTAAGAAGGAAATCACAAAGTGTTTTAAAGAAAATAAAACTAAAGTTAATATAAATAATTTATAAAGCTAATTCCTTTGCTGCCACCTGTTACTGTATAATGCACTTCATGAAGTCTCCTCAGGTCAGTTTTCTTGGAACTTGTTCCATAGGCTCTTAGAAAACATTAATTTAACAAACTGGTCTCCTAACTGCAGAGCTAATTAGAATCATCAGAATACCAGTGCCATTCTGGGTCTTTAACAGGGTACAGTTTGCTATATGTTCATAGTTTGTCAGTGTTTTCCAAATTAATTTGAATGCAGTACGTGTGGAGGGATGGTGAGAGAGAGGACAGGGTTGTTTCGGCTGACCTTCCAAAGTAGGGTGCAGATATCACATTATTTTGCTTCTAAATACTTCAGCGTGTATGTCACAAGAATAAGGGCCATTCTGCTACTTATCCACAATACCATTATCACATCCAAGAAGTCTGATTACTTCCCTAACAACTTCTAATATCTAGCCCAAATACAAAATTCCTGTTTTATAAAAAAAGGTTTTGTAGTCAGTTTTTCAAGCTTTTCATATTATGTTTGTTATTTCCTTTTAATATAAAACCACACCCTGTTTTTTTTCTTTTTGACATGGACCCCCCCCCCTGCCAGGAGACCACTCTCATTGAATTGCAGAAATCCCATGTTTTATCTGATTATTTCTCCATGGTGTTACTCAGCTTGTTCCTCTATCCCACGCAGCTCCTGTATATTGATGCTTATACTGGAAGACTCGGAGTTAGGTTAAATACTTGTAGTGAGAAGACATCACAGCAAGAACATGATGCTGTGCTCCTCATACCACATCATACTGGGAGACACCCAACAGGCCACCTCACGGATAATATCGTTGAGCCTGAATGCGGCATTCAGGTGTTTGACTGCCAAATCTCTCCATCGCAAAGGTCCAGCTCTCCCTTTGTTCTTAGCATTTCCACCATGACATGACACGTCATCACTGTCCTGCCTCTCAGGAACCTTCTAAGTGATGCCTTTTGTAGTCCTTGATGGTCTTTGCAGGACCACCAGTTATTTCATTAGGTACCTTATTAATTCTTATTTACCTCTTGAAAATTTCTGGATAGGAAAATTCCATCTTTGTGATGTATAGGTATGTGGGTTCTGACAAATACAGAGTTTTGTACCCACCACAATAATAAGATACAGAATAGTTACAGCACCTCAAAGTATTCTCTCCCACTGTCGGTTTGTGGTCCTAAACGAAGTCTGGTACAAAGTCCATGCTTAGTAGCTTCACTCCAACCTTACTTGTCCCAGATTTCCTGCCTTGCCTAATGGTGATTAAACTCCTGTGTGCGTAGGAATAAAACCATGAAAATTTATTTTAGTACAGGCTCTGGGGCCCTACCCCCAACTCTAGAAAGGCTAAGGCATGCTGCTTGTGATCATGATGCTAGCAAAACATCTAGAATATGCAATAAAATGATTATGAGCATGGCCCTAATTCTCTACCTTTCCTTCTATTTATGCTCTTTGCTGTGCGACTTTGCAGCTCCTGCCATGAAGAGGCAGAGTCTGTTACTGAATCCCATGAGTCTGGGCGGTGACTTGTGGCGGCGGCAAAATACAGCGGCACTGGTGGGGCACTAGCACAAGCCTTGCTGGTTTCTACTCTCCTGGAACCCTTGGGTAGAGGCCTGGCAGATGACCCTCACCAGCCTGCTGGACCAGGTGGGGTGTGTGACTTCACCTCCACCATCGCTTCCGAGGACAGTCACTCAGGCAAGTCAGTGGGGTCACCCTGGGCAGCCAGCTCCACGTGACCCACTGTAGACACCTTAGCACGAGGGCCAGCCCAAGATCCCGTAAGCTTGGCCAGCTGCCAAATATGCTCAAGAGCAAGAAGAAATGTTTATTGGTTTTAGCCATGTCAGGGTGATGTGTTATACAGTAATAGATGACTTGCACACAATTCGGATACTCTTTACCCAAGGAATACTGACTTCTCTCTTCCTCTCCATTCCCCGGCCCTCCCTCCACCCCCCTTCCTCATCTGGACTTTGATTTCTTGTTCAGATGGCCGCCGTCATGCTACCTCCATGCACGCTGCTGGTGTTGACTGTGTTCTTCAAAGTCGGAAGCCATGTGGTCATAATGCACTCATCCCTAGCCTAACGCCATGCCTGGGGCCCCCGACAGGTGCTCAATCCTTGTTTGTGGAATGACCAACGCCAGACTCCTAAAGCACAGCTCTGATCATGTCACGCCCACACACAGGACCCCACTGACACTTCCAGCACTTAGTGGGTCTCTTTTCCACCTGGCCTCCTTGATTCTATGACCTCTGTGATCAGGCCGTAGCCTCGCTTTCCACTCTTCTTCCCCTTCTTCTCTTAAGGCCCTGTTCCAAAGTGAGGGCTGACTGACAGCGCCCTTACTTCCCTGTCTGTGTGATACTGACTCCTGCCCACATCTCTGTAAACCTGACACATTGCTGAAGGTCCCAGTCCTCTGTAAGAATCTGGCAGGCCTAGTGAAGGGAGAGCTCGCCCCTCCTGCCTGCATCTAGCACTTAGCCTGAGCCTCTCTTAGCTGAGCACTCCCACCCGAGCATCTGATACTATGGTCATCTGTCCCTTGTGGCCTCTCGCAGGCATCTCCTCTACCTGAGACTGTGAACTTTTCAAGGGAGAGTACATCTTTTACCTCTCTGTATTCCCTATGGTACCCAACGCAGACCACAAAACATAGTCAAGACTTTCATAAATGCTTACTGAATGAACAGATGGTTTTTCATCACTACTAAAGCCATAATAACAGTAGCAAGTCAAACCCACACAAAAGTGGCATGATAAATGCAGTGATTTTCATACATCAATCCATAAAAGAATCTTCTGGAAGGCCTGTTGAAAATACAAATTCCTAGGATCTGCCCCCAAAGAGATTGGTTCAGCAGGTCTGGAGTAGAACCCTAAGTTTGAATTCTTACCAAGCAGTCCACATGACTTTGGGGAAGGTCTGTGGGCAACACTTTGATATATACAGTGACATACAGCCTGCTTTATAGATATGAAATCCAAAGTAAACTCCTTTTTTCACATACCTCAGTTTTTTTTTTTTAGGTTTCTTAACTGTAACACCAAGGCACTGAGGAGTGCCGCGGGCCTATAAAAAGACCAACTTTAACAATACCTACATAGTCTGGCACCTTACTAGCTTAGGTTGCTAGGAATATGGTATCACACCCCATTCTTGGTAATCACAATCTGCACACATTTTTTTTCATCTACATATCCTTTTTATAAACTATTTCAAATTTAATTTGCTACAAATAGTCCTTTTTTCAGACCATCTCACCATGTGAGGTATGCTGTAAATTAAGAGAAGGGCGCAACATTCCTACCTCGGTCCCAGAGGCTGGCTCTTAATGCTCTCTCCAGCTGTTCCTCCTCACTCAGTCCTGCTGTGTAGGCATCATAGTTCCTGGGTATTTCTTCAGAGTAAGCTGGCCAGCCATACTGGTAAGAATCCTGATATCTGGAGTAGCCTACAGGCACAAGGAAAAGGTTAGAGAACACGGCCACGTACCGCTCTTTCCATTCTTCGTATTTATAAGCAAAGACGATAATCTATATCATCATTTTGAGTACAATTATAACCCTCAAAATAAGGAAAGATGACAAATGGAGAAGTCCTCCATGAGCGTGGGCAACTACAGTCTTATCACTGTTGTACCCACAGCGCCCAGCGTGGGACTGGACATGCGTGTGTGAGTCCTTACATGCCGAAGAGGAACAAGATCTGAATTTACAAAGTCTGAGGGGTACCGGAGAGGGGCTGGTATAAGCTCTTTTCATCTGGAGTGGATTCAGAGCTATACAATACTTGGAGTGACTTCTCTGTGAAGTCCTAACTGGAGTGAAGGCAATGGTTGAAATGATAGTTGAAAAAGCCTTTCTGTCTTGTGGATCCATACAGTGAAAGGCAGACTAACATTTAATGCAGAGACCACGGGATTTCTGTGCTGGGTATGATGCTTTGGACAGTAATAATTACATTGATATACAAGGCGATGTCTCTATAATTATAATTTTATGTCAAAGAACATAGTTTCTATTAACAGCACTTTCAAGAAATTGGTTGCTAGATAAAATGAGAGAAGAAACAACCTGCTCATTAAATAATGCTTTAAGTATCAGACTTACATATCCCATTAATGAGGGTCAATTACAGAGCAGAGTTCACTTTTGCAAGGTGTTTTCATCAATCTTTTTAAGTTGGTTTGAGTTTATTCCTTATATCTTCTTTAATTGACCACTTTAATGTAATTTGTTTGGAAGAGAATTTTTCCCCCAAAAGATTACCAATCTAATTTTCGTGTAATGAAAGAGTTGTAAGAGTCTGTTTAACTTTACTCTTTCTTTCCTTCATTATCATACACTTTGGGGATGAGTTTGCAAATGTTTAATTAATGTGCTTTTTGTTGTTGATGAACATTCCTACCCTTTACTTTGAGTCCTGTGTCATAGGTCTCCATATCATCAACTGAGTACACACCTGAGTTTAAATTTCTTATTTCTTTAAGACTACAGGGGGGAAAACCACACACACACAATCAAGCAAAAAAAAAAAAAAAAAAAGGAACACTATAGGGTAGAATCTGGTTAATTAAGATTTCATATTCAGAATATTTGATAATTGGTCCTGAGGCTATTTTAAAGTTTACTTTTGTGCTGGTTATAAATAAAATGCAAGATTAAAAAGGAAACAGTTTAACTATTTCGATTAAAAATCTTCAGGCACCCCAAAAGTATTTTCATATAAACAATGAAATGATAATAAAACACACTGATCTAGTTTCAGCTGATAATCTAATGTAACTATATACATTTACATAGTATTTGTCATGTTATATGTATCTATTGATTATGTTTTATAGTGGCCTTAATGAGATACAACTGACATACTATTTAATCCACCAATTTAAAGTGTACAGCTCAATGGCTTTTCATATATATTTATAGAGAACTGCCATCACCACAATCAATGTTAGAACATTTTCATCACCCCCAAAAAGAAAACTATACCATTTAGCTATCATCCCCCATCCCTCCCAGCCCTAAGTAACCACTCATCTACTTTCTGTCTCTATAGCTATGCCTATTCTGGACAATTACAGAAATGGAATCATAGAACATGTGCTGTTTTGTGTCTGGCTTATTTCATTTTGCATAATATTTTTAAGGTTGGTCCATGTTGTAGCATGAATCAGTATTTCATTCCTTTTTTGTGGCCAAATAATATTCCAGGCATGATTATATCACATCCAGCAATTGACAGACATTTGGGGTTATTTCAACCTTTTGACTCTTGTGAATAACACTGCTATAAACCTTCATGGACAAGTTTTTATATGGACATGTGTTTCATTTCTCTTGGGTCCATACCCAGGAGTGGGTTTCCTGGGTCATAGGGAACTTCTTTGTTTAGTCATTTGGAACTGCCAGAATGTTTTCAAAAGTTGTACCATAGTACATTTCCACAAAGCGATGGTAATGGGTTCAGATTTCTCCATTTACTATCTTTGTAATTACAGCCATCTTAGTAGTTTTAAGTGGTATCTCATTATGGTTTGGATGACTAATGATACTGAGCTTCTTCTCATAGGTTTATTGGTCATTTGCATATCTTCTTTGGACAGCAGTCTATTCAGAGCCCAATTTTTACTGATTATTAAAACACCCTTCCTTCTTGGTAATATTTTACAATGTCCTTGACAGTCACAAAGTGAATGATTTAAATAAACATTAAATAAAATTGTTCAGGATTTGGGGGACTGATTCTGACAAGTCTTGCTCCGAAAGTAGCAAAAACTTGGTGGGAATTTACTAAATACCTCCAATAAGCCAACTTTCACATTCTCTCTCCTGTTTCCCATATTAGAATATTAACATCATGATATTTAGAACAGGGAAAGGATATAAGTAAGTTTCCAAAATCCTCACAATAGTATAGGACTGAAGTTGGATCTGGATTCAAATTTAAAAATCGACCACCTTCCTCAAATTGGTCTCTTACTCAACAAACCATGAAAAAAAAAAAAAATTTAGCTCCCACTGTTATGTTGGGGAACACCCACCAGCAAGTTTCATGTCCTAAGAGTAAAGAAGAATATGACATTGCTACAAATATTGTTTTCTAGATTTCCCACCAAAACAACAACAACAACAATAAACCTTTCATATAAGGGCAAATGGGTAAAATACAATCATTATGTGTACTTCACAAAGAACAAAAGAAAGGGGCAACCATTCCAAAACATAACAGAATACTTACGGATAAGTCACTGAATACCACGGTATGCTTCAGCAATCCCTGAACAGAGAGGCTGCCCAATCCCTAAGAGTGCCAATTATTTTACTGCTACACAAAAAAAGCATATTGGGCACTTGCCCATATGACTCATTACCACTTTTAAACCCCCATGGAAAGTCATCCTTTCTAGAAGGTCTAAGCAGCACTTCTACCCATCTACCCTCAAAAATGTTCAGCTCATTCAAAACCCAGAATAACCACAAAGCTCTGAATACCTGTCTATGCAGACACCAGAAATACTACATACATCCACAGAGCTTCAATTGCCAGGTAAATTTGCTACAATTTGAGGCAATAGTTTCTTGACACAGAAAAACATTTTTCTTCATGTTATTTCTTATTTAAAAAAAAAAACAAAAAAACCCAGCACGGCCTTAATGAAACAAGGTCTACAACTCTAAACATCTGAATATTATAAAACCTAATTTGGTACTTGTCAGACAAAACATAGGGGGGATAAAAGGGAAAGCTTCAGTGTGTTAAGTCCAAAAGACTAGTGTGGTTAAACGTTCTATATCATCAGTCATAAATCATCAAGAAGACCAAATTATAATAAGAGCAGGTCTCCTAGGACAAAAAAACTTCTTCAGCTGTTCTGCTGTCCCAATCAGATATTTTTAAATCTTCATAATAAACATGGCTGGAAAACCCAACAATCAAACACTTAAGATAAATAAGTTTAAATTATATCCTGCGATGAAATAGCAGTTTAATATTCTTTTGTAGCTATATACTTTGGCTCTGTAGTAAAAGAAATTCTGGTTATCATTATTCTATTAACTACTCCATCTGTTCCTTATACACATACCAGGATTTCATGGCAAAAGAGATCAAGAAACACCACCAAGATTAGAAAAATTGGTAACAGCTTTTTAAACATTCATGAGGTTCTTTGACCTATAAAGACTCTTCCAGCTAAGGACGGCCATATTAAGAATAAACCATTACTTGTAAGAGATACATAGGCTCTCATACAAGTTCCCTAGATGACCATTAGCATGGCCACCTGGCCCTTACACAGCTCTGCTTTTGAAGAAATCCAGTAACTTTGGAGGAAGGAATATACATACTGTAATCTTACAGGGGATAAGAGAGAAAGGTAAAAGCGGTTTTTATGTTTGCCTTTAATCCTGTGGTCTGTGTCTGGTAGGCTTATGCCTCTTCCATATGAAGGAGGGAAGGAGGTTTTCCCTTTTACTTTTTTTTTTTTAAATAAATGCCAAAAAAGTGGCGGGGTGGAGGGAGACGATAAGGGGAACTGCCCTGTTTTGTAAGGATAAATCAGGAGAACGGCCATCTCCTATCCCTGTAATACAGAAGAAGCAGAGGCTAAGAATCAGTGAGTAGCATTTTCAGTCCCAGTTTTATCACTATTTGTGTGACATTAGCCAAATGATTTAACATTTCCAAACTTCGGTTTCGCAGAGACCACACGAGATGTTAGGGCTGGGGAATCTGCGATAGGTTAAGGTATGTCTGTGCATGGGTATGTTCTTATTCTCTTTGTCCAGAGGAACATTTCTCTTACTTTCAGGGATTTAATAAATTAACCAGGCGAAAAGTCTTTTATCCTCTGTCAACTGCCAGGTGTTAGGGGCCCTGTTGCATGAGCAGTGGAGAGAATCAAGTGAGTAAAAAGTGGGAAACCACAATGGGAGAGAGAACCAGTACGGTCTTCCTGTCCAGTCCACCTCTTCCTACCCACATAGATTTACACTTAAGTCAGTATAAGCTGGTGTCCAGGAACAGATGCTCTTCCAAATGAGTATATTTAAAGCTTTGTCAATAACTAATCATTACCCTTCTCTTTAGGTGAGCTGGCGTTGTCCAGCAACTGTTCCTCTCCTGCACCCAGACCACGTTTCTAGTGTTTTTATCATCCAAAGTAGCAGAGGCAAAAGCCTCGAAGTGCACCTTCATCGATGACTTCGACTGCTACCCTGACTGACATCGGGGACTTCTGTGCCTGCGCCAACATACACCGGGTGCCCTTTGCCTTCAAATGGTGGAGCATGGTGCCCGAGCCCCAAGACTAGCCCTGCCAGCCCCGGCCCAGCGTGAACAGCCCAGTCATCGCATTCTGCAGCACTCCGATGGCCTGCCTGGCCCTCCCCCAAGCCATGCTCATTCCTCAAGGTATTCTGAGGGGGCGGCAGACGTGGCTCAAATGTGCTTGAACCCCCTTGGAAAATGGTCCTTACCTGAGAAGTGGTTACTAAGTATCCATTAAAGTCCTAGGTGTTCCCAATGAACACTCACTTCTGTGGCCCCCAAGTCTAGTTAAACCCCATCATCTAGGCCTATGATTTCTGTTCTTGATCTCATTAGAATTACCTGGGAAGCTTTAGGGGAAAAAAAAAAAAAAGAGTCCAAGTCCCTGTCTCTATCCTCATTCTGATTTAATTGGTCTGGGATGAATTCAAGCTATGGATATATTTAAAAACAAAAACAAAAAGAAAAACAAAACCCTTCTCATATATATAAAAACCTTCCATATATATAGCCAGGGTTAATAATAATGATCCAAGCCTTTATAACTACATCAAAAACAGAGTTTGAACGTAACTCCAGTAGTATCACTCCACTGATTAAGCCCTTCAGCGGCACTCCCGCACATTCTGGATAATCTCCTACAGGCCCTTTAATAAAAGCCTGAAAAGCTCTTTCTTCCCCCATTCTTTCCTTGACTTCTACTTATTCATTCAAGACCTTGCCCTCCACTTCCTCTGAATAACGTCCAGGAACTGCAGCCCTCCTCTCCTCCCTCTCGGGCTGAACGCTGCGTGCACTGCCCTCATGCTGCGCAACTGGACTTCTACCTGTGCCAGAAGGAGTAACCGGGACTGGACTAGCTCTCCCGCCGTAGCCAGGTAGAAAACTGGAGAACATAAATGAAACGAATGTCTTCAGACACTGTGTCACAGGCAATGCAAGATTTTGAACCTTGAGAGAAAGGAAAGGGGCCTGGAGGTACTTTCTTGACTATGGTGTAGGGACAGGGGACACAAGCAGGTGCAACAGACTCTGAGAGCAGAGCTGAAATTTGCAGGGCAGAGAATAGAAAAGGAGAAAACTAAGCGTACGCAAAGACCTTCAGAAAACCTGCATGGGTCGCCTGAAGATTTTGCTGAATTATTAAGCCATGTATGTGTGAGTGAAATGCTATGGGACCAGGCAAAGAATGATAAAGAGCTACAAGTTGAATGATTCCAGGAGCTCGGGCAGGGCTGGGAGACCTTAGCTTTAGAACCAACCAGAACAGAGAGCCCTTGTTGACCAAAGACCATTCAGGAGAGATCCCAAAAAAGTGATACCTCAGTAGTAGCACAGAATTAACCCTAGAATAAAAGTTACTTTAGATCTACCTTAAAGGACTTAAAAGCAAGCGCCAGAGGGATCCAACAGTTCTCCAGTGAAATGTCTATAAAAGACACCCAGACTTCCATAGCCTATGGGTTCTCTAACACGTGCCTGCTGGAACGGGCCCTGAGAACTGCCGAGCAGCCTCCCCAGCATGTTAAGGGCCTTCATCTAAAACAGGGCAGATGCTTGGACAGGAAGTCCCTTCAGCATATTTGCAAGGACATCTAGAAAAAAATACGTTCTCTTCTTTAAGTCACATGGTATTAGCTACCAGAGGAATGCCTATCTTAGCCTCAGAGGTTAGGCATGATTCTTCCTGAATGTGTAGGTGGGGTGGAATGCAGAGAATTGTAGATGAAAACGGGACTTCCAACACTCAGCAGGCAGTCTGGGCTTGCAGACTGAGAAGCAAGGGGCCGGGTCTAGTCTGAATCTTATCATGTCTGAGAGAGCTCATACCAATCATACAGTATTTTCAGGCCAGTGTTCCCTCCTTTCTTGGCCTTCTCTACCAGGTCACCCAAATACGCTTCCTGGGCTCTGGCTCCCTCTAGCTTTCAGGCATGTTAGTGGCCCAAGTACACACGTGCAGAAGACCCTGGGACACCATAGCTGGATTACCCCTCAGCAGTTCGATGTTGGCAAACGCTCTGATTTTTGAAGATAAAATGTATTAAATGAAACAAAGTACTTACCTGAACTATTAACGTGGAACTGCTGTCCGGGATAATGCATATTGGAGGAAAAAACGCCTACATGAAGGAAACAAACATTTTAGCTGTGGCCGTAAGAAATTCCCCACCCCAGCTTTACTGAGGTCTGACTGACAAAAAATTGCATGCATTCAGGTTGTGTAACACGAATTCTTAAAATTGTTAAACATCTTAAAGTGTGATATAATTCTTAAATTCTATCACACGATGATGTGATATACACATACACATGAAATGATTACGGCAATCAAGTTAATTAATACACTTGTTACCTCACATAGTTACCGTACTGTGCCCATGTAAACATAAGATCTATTCTCAGTAAATTTCAAGTATACAAGACCATATTATTAACTGTAGTCACCATACTGTACATTAGAGCCCCATAATTTATTCATCTTATAACTAGAAGTTTGTACCCTTTGACCAACATCTCCCCATCTCTCCTATGTCTCCGGCCCCTGGCAACCACTGTTATACTGATTCCATGAGCTCACCTTTTTTAGATTCCATATTTAAGTGAGATCATATGGTATCTGTCTTTCTATGACTTATTTCACTTAGCATGATGTTTTCTGGCTTCATCCATTTTGTCACAAACAATAGGATTTCTTTCATTTTTATAGCCAAATAAGTCCACCATACACACACACACACACACAAATGCACATGCGCACACACACACACACTCTCCACATCTTCTTTATCCATTTATCTGATGGACTTTCATATCTCTGGACTATTGTGAATAATGCTATAACAAACATGAGAGTGTGAACATCTTGAGACACTGATTTCATTTCCCTTTGGATATATACTCAGAAGTGGGACTGCTGTATCATAACGTAGTTCTAATTCTTTGAGGAACCTCCATACTGTGTCTCACAAGGGCTGTATCAATTTACATTCTCACCAACAGTACACAAGGGTTTCCTTTTCTCCAAAGCCTTACCAATGCTTGTTATCTCTTGTCCTTCTGATAGCAGCCTGCTAACTCTTCCCTACCTCAATCTGTATTACAAAACCTTAGTAATCCAACAGCAGGGTACAGGCATAAAAACAGACCCATCAACCAATGGAACAAAACAGCCAAAAGTAACTGATGATCCTTCCAACAATTAGGAGGTTCTTTAAAACAAACCCAAGGTCATTTCAAATGATTTCTAAACAATTGTTAAAATAAACTCCCTTTTGTTTGGGGAGAGCCCTATGGGAAACAGAATGTGGGGAACCTTGAAACCCTTCAATTCTTTCTGCAGTGCCTAAGAGGTTCCTTTTGAACTAAGAGAGTCTTTGCCTTTCAAGGTAATGAGGGCCTTGAGGCCCCTGTCCCAGGAGAGATGCTCTGGCTATACAGAGGACTTGCCCCCAACAAGACTGCTAGGGGATCCACGGTTCTTACTGGTCTTCCTCCATTCCTAAAAGGGCAGTAGGACCAAAGGTCAATTCAGCCCTGAAGGGAGAGACCCGCAGGGGAGAGCAAGAGGCACACCCGCTTGTGTGATGCTGTTTCTTTCCAGCACCTGTCAGACAGCAGCTTCATACACTTGGCTCTTTTCCACAGGGTTCCTGTGTCACCTCAATTCTCAGGTCACTCTAGAACTTTCTCCAGCTTCCTGGGCCCGGGGGGGGGGGGGGGGGGGAGGGGGGGGGGGGGGGGGGGGGGGGGGCGGGCTGGGTGGCGAGGGGAGGGGACAGCAGGCAGAGAGATTGCAAGATATTTGTAAATAGAAGTGAGTGTTTGTTTCAACTTCTCATGTCTAATTTTCTTTTGGATTACTTTGAAAATGACACGGTGTAAAAAGTAAGTCTCCACAGAAGACAGGCAAGGTTTTAGGAGGAAAGCTAAGAGTGTAAATGGTATAATTGTGGGGGAAAAATCCTCTTTAAAATCAAAATACTTCCCTAAATTCTGTAAAATGTCTGCAAAAGCTTTACAAACCACTTCAACTTAAGACAAACATAGAAAATGAAAGAAAACATTAAACTCCCAAGAATCATTTCTTTTCCTTTATTCATACTGGGAGCATTTGGGCAACAAAGCTCATTACTAGATTTCCATAATTAAGTTGTATCAAAAATATAATGGAACTGGACATTTTCAATAAATGCAGTTCCCGCTGCCTTCTCCAAACACACACGTTGAAAACGCAGTAATAAGCAAATTCAGGAAAATGGGAATGTGTTTAGATGCAACACAGCCTGTAAAAATCATCTGAAAGTGAACACAGCCACTAATAAAGATGGCAGCATAGTGCCTAGAAAGCTTTCTAATATCATGAATATTATATGGTTCTCAAGAATACCAGTCATCGCCACAAACTGTTCAAACAAATTATTTATGGTTCAAGGAAAGGTAAAATAGTCTCAGAAGATTTCCCATGAATAAAAGATGAAATATTGGAACTCATATGGTCTATAAAACAAGTGTTTGCAAAATAGCTTTCCTATAAGTCAAAGCCAGTATAGCATTTTTAAATTAAGAGGGCTAAAAAAAATTCATGTATTTCTAAATAAAGTATTTTCATTGAGCATCAGTTTGAGAGGGAAAAAAGCCAAACAAAACACCAAACAACCAACAGCAAAACTTGTAAAAGCGGGAGCCCTGCTTCAAGGACACCGGACTCAGATATGCATCTTGCCCTCCAGGAACCTAATGCTCACTCAGACTCCTTTCAAATCCTGGCCTTGACTTCAGTTCAGATTTCCTTTTCTTTTTTACCTCTGCCTTGCATATACATTAATCCATGGAATGCCACAGAAGAATGCATTATTTTATTTTTTTTAAAGATTTTATTTATTTATTTGACAGACAGAGATCACAAGTAGACAGAGAGGCAGGCAGAGAGAGTGAGAGAAGCAAGCAGGCTCCCCGCCGAGCAGAGAGCCTGATGCGGGGCTCGATCCTGGGACCCTGAGATCATGACCCGAGTGGAAGGCAGAGGCTTAACCCACTGAGACACCCAGGTGCCCCAAGAACACATTATTTTAAACCCACTTAAGTTCTCTGCATTTTCAAGAAAATCTCAGTGTTCCGGAGTACCGTTACTGCTGAAGGGAAACATTCTGCTATGTCGCCTAAGAAAGCTTCAGGTTTACAGTTTGGGTTTGCCACCCCTTCTTTGGCGCAGTGTGAGGAACAGCACCAGCTGTTTTGCCTCTTGGTTTAAAAAGAGCCTATGAACGAATTCCTAAGAGGAACCACAGGGAAACCTGGGGTTGCCCCTGTTGCCGTTAAAATTAAGATGAACTTCCAATGCATTGTCAGGCCAAAGGTGTTTTGTTTGGTACCTGCACATTTTTTCATGATTTTCTTCAGAGGCCCGTGAGTGTACATCAGTCCAACAAGAATCCCGGCCAGATGCCCGGCAAAGGAAGTCCTAGGAGAGAAGGAGACCCTTCGTGAGTATTTGTTCTGCCTCTGAGTAGCTACACTCTGTATTCTCATTAGTCCAGGGTATGTTAATTTGTCACAGTCTGCAGGCTTTGTTCCACAGCACGTCCTTTATGCTGAGCAGCATTTAACTCTGTCCAAAGACTGTTTCCTACCTTAAAAGAAGGAAAAAAAAAAGAAAAAGAAAAAAAAGAAAGGTACAACGACTAACAACCACCATGTGTTTAAGATGCAATCTCCTTCCTCAACCAAGAGAAGCAGGCTGGCTCCTTCAGAGCCCTGGAAGCCTTTGGTCAAGACAACCCACTCTGGCTCTTCCAGTTTTTCTCTGTGGCTCTTATCCCAAAACATAAATGAAACCAGTTTTCTCTGAATTACATCTTGAATTATCCAGCCACTGTGAGGCCCACCAGCTATCCGTGGAGCAGAGCAGACGGCTGCGTTTTTACCCACCACTGACAAGTGAGGCAAAGAGCACGAGAAACCCAGCAGAGCAGAGACACTGGGTTGTCCACAGTCGTTTCCCTGAAGTTGTCTTCATGTGTACCTTTCAGTCACTTAACAAAAAGAAACTAAACTGTAAACTACTAACCTGAAAGATGAGCTGGGGCATTAAATTGGTTCCATTTCTCTTAAAGTAGCATCTAAGCTTCGTGATTCAAGCAAGACCCAGCTAAGTCTTTGTTAAATGAGACAAAGGATAAATGAAAGAAAATCACCTCGCTGGCTCCCTGCCCCCAACTCTTGCTATCGGTGCGTCCCACACTCTGCCATCAGCTGTTCCAGAACAGTGAGGATGTCATGTCACCGCCAACCAGGGACATTTAGTGACCCGTCTGCTTACAGTCGAGGTCTCTGGGCACTTGGCCTTGCTCATCCCTTCCTCCCACTCTCATGTCCTATGCAGCCCATCTCCTTGCTCCACGGCCAGACCCCCTCCATCTCACAGGTGACCACAAGGGGAGCTGAATGGCAGCCACCCCTGCCACAAAGATATGTCCCTCTTTCCTTCCACCTTCCCCCAGTCACTGCTTCTGCATTTCCTATAGTCTGTTTGCGGCCTGCTGGGTTGGGACACATTTACACATTGCCAGTCTGTCTCTCTCACAAATTCCCTGAGGGCAGCAATGATGTCTTCTTACTCATCTGTTATGCTACATTAGGGACTAAAAGCAAAAACAAAAAAGGTCAAATGCATGAATACTTCACAGCTTGCGGAAATGACCCTCACTCCAGAAGTGGGAGCAACCGAAAGTTATTAAGGAGCTGATGTAAACTCCCGGGGCACGGTGAATTCTGCAGCTTTCACATATGTGCTGCATGCTCCTTGGGCTGTGCCTGGCACGGGACACTCGAATATGGGCTGAATGAATGATCCAAGAGTCCCAGGACTGAAGGCAAGTTAAACCCACTACATCTTCAACTTAGAACACCGAGGGAGCCAGGGCAGGGATGGAGTTCGGGGCCTGATAATGTGGACCCCACCCACCCCTCACACCCAGCCCAGGAGACCTAGAATCGGAGCCAACACCCTTCCCCTCCCCCTGCAGCAAAGGCCCTGGAGAAGCAGCAAAAAGACCAGTTGGAGAAGAACAGACGAGAGGCTTTTGTCTCTCTTCTATGGACAGGAAGGCACTGCTGTTTGTTCCATCGGACAGTTCAAACCCACTGTAGCCCAGGCAAGCTCTTGCAAACGTCCACACACACGGCAAGTGACAGTGTGTGTGCTTCCATGCATATGCACACACACGCTTCACACAGTCATTCCTTCAAGAGAGCTATTCCTTTCATCACATAGGTTTACCTCAAAGTATGTATAACCTGATAATAGAAACACGGGATCAGACGCTCAGGTTCCCATTTTTCAGGGAAGGATAGCATGAACTGTGCTCTTCTTCAACTTTTCAAATAAATAAATAAATAAATAAATAAAATTGTGCTTACTTTACTCTATTTTTAGGTTACAATAAACTCTTCAAATAGTTCTAGGAATGGCAAAGAAAGTGATAGTTTGAGGGATACAAAAAAGCAGCCAGAATACTTTTTTTTTTAAAATAGTAACCTCGATTTAACTGAAAAGAATAAAACAGCATCAACATTTTTAAACCAATCTTTATGGTGAATCATATAGATGTAAAATAACATGGGAGAAAATTTCAATTTAAAACCCCAGCCTATTAAACAATCAGTCCTGAGCCTCATTTACAATTTAGAGTACAATACAGTGAAATGAATTTCTTCTCTCTCTAAATGAGTCTGCAGAAGTTTGAGTTAGAATCTAATTGTCCTAATGCAATTGCAAATAACCAGGGATGGAAAGCTGGCCGTTCAGAGACCAGACTACATTATCACCCAACGTTCCAAATTTTCACAGAAGTCCCATTTCAAAACCCTAGCTGTCCTTATCCCTACATTTAAGCTGTATATGGGTGTTCTTCTGTTAAAACAGAAGAGACTATGATCTGCTCCAAACTGAGAATTCCTCAACATGACACACAAAAAAAGGGAGATGCCATCAACGAAGAAGGAAATCCGGGCCCATTTTAAGAGGCGTATTAACTTTCTCTGTGCCTTTGGTAAACATTTGACAAACCACCGCTTGGGCCCTCTAAGGGACACCCGTGTCCTCAGAAAGGAAATGGAACTGCAGATGGTCTCCTTCCCAACAGGACAGGAAGCCCCTGTCCCAGGGCTAGGGTGTTTCATCCCTGCCCCTGGGGTGCTGTGGAGGTACAAGGAGGCCCTCCCTGCCTGGGCTTCGGAGGAAGACCGATAACGGCTTCAGAAGCAGACTATGCTTTTAGGGTCATCACTATACACGGAAAACAAGCGTTTTGATGTTTGTGCTGTCTGAGGAGGCCCGTGCCTGAGTTACAGCCTAAATGTTTGTATGGTTTGGGACAGCCTGCTGCTGTCCTCCAAGCATGCACACTGTTCTGAGTCACACCTGCAGCTGATCCCCATGTGGCAGGCTCTCAGGAAAACGGCTTCCCCTGGACCTGACTGGGTCTTAGGCTGGGACTGAGGATTTGGTGACGGCTTGTCACCTGCCCTCCTGATTCGAAGTAATCCTCAGGGACAGCATCACCATATTCAACCCTATACCCATGGCCTTACTCATGCAGTAAATGGCCTGACACTGGCACTCAAAAAGTAACTACTGAAGAAACAGAGAAGTGGAAGTAAAATTACATATAAAATGCACATTTCTAGCATACATTATGGCTGTATTACAAAAACACAAGTTATGCACGGTCACCAATTAATTGTTGTTTTAGTATCAAATCTCATCAGGAGAGAGACTGATTAAACACAACACCCCTCCCCATCCCACATACCTGGACAATGTGTTACATAAAACACGCTCTCCTTGAACAAAACAGCAGCACTAAACCTATCATTATATCCCCAAATTGGTCACTTATAAGCTTTATTTCTTCTGAGAGCTCAATAGTAACTCCCTTCAGAAATCCTAAGAGCTATAATCAAATCCTCACTGTGATTGGTAAGATACACTGTACCCATGAACAGTCACACAGGTTGTGCTCTGTGCGGATGGACGACAAGGAGAAGAAATATCATTCGTCTGGGGTCTCAAGAGTGCCACAGAGATCCGATATTCAATTCAGATCATCGTTCCTCAACTTTGGGGCAGGTACCAATGTAATTTCATTTCGACAGGGACAATATCTTGATCCAGTAGTCCTTAAGCTTGCTCAGGTTCTAAGCCCCTTAAAATGTCTGATGAAAGACATGAATCCTGTCTGCAGAAAAATTACACATACACAAACTATGTCACCTATAATTTTAAGATGATCATGGATGGCTTGAATTCCAGACCCTTGCCTGAAGTGAAAATCATCCATCACACACAGAAGAATTCCAAACCTCCGCGCCAAGTCTAAGTAGCTACACACTCAGTTGGAAAAACATCTTGTTTGTCCTCAAATCCTCAGACAGGGGCAGCCATTTTGTTTAGATGATTATTAATGAGCCCAATCTCACTGAGGCGCCACTCTTCTGTACTGGTGTAACATAGTCCTGGTTCAATCTCCTTCCTGCTAAAGTCTGACTGTTAGTCATTCTTTCAGTTCGAGTCTGAGGTAGAAAATTCTGCCATTCTCTGTATATCTGAAAAGGTCTTTAAGTCAGCCTCCTCCTTGAATGATAGGTATAGGGTCAACTGCTACTGCTGAGACATATAAGCTGGACAGTCACTCATCTGTCTTTTCTCTTGGCTTTTAAGACTTTCTCCTTATTTTGGGTATACTGTCACTATGCTACAGTCACTCCAGTTGTAGATTTATTTTCTTTACCCTCCTTGAGATTCACGGTGCTTTCTCCATCTGAGGTCTCATGTTTTTCTACAATTCGGAAAAACCTTCGGCTGTCATTTTTTGTTCTCTGGACCAGAGACAGAGCATGGACACAGAATGGGGGTTCAATTCATGTTTGTAGGGAAAAAAAAAAGACTAAAGGAAAAAAGCAAGAAGTTAAAATCAAATCAATGTTGGTACACATTACTTATAAGGGACAGTGATGGGAGAAAAGTAATTTTGGAGCAAAACTAAGATGAAGCTATTATAGGTATTATTGTGTGTTACATGTCAAATATATTGCAATAAAGCTGGAGGGAAGATGATTGTGGATTTCAGTTATGCAAACTATATGCAGATATTATTAACACCAGTACAGAGTGTTCTTTCCTATCATGCCAGCGTAAACTGCTCCTCGCTCCTTTCAGAGGCGACTTGGAAGGTTGAGCTAAGTGGTTATGCAAAATGTTCCTGCTCCCATGTGCCACTGTTAAAGAATCAAAAGCGAAAGCTATGATTGAAAGCTGTGACAAGCTATAAAGTTCCTCCTCTGCTAAATGGCAAATTCTTTCCACAGCTGAAGAAGCTGGCATCTCAGGGATAGTTCAGAAAGCAGGAAAATGTATTAATCTAAGACATAATCTCATGGTGTATGCAGGGCAAATGGCCTCATTAAGGACGTAATTTGATGGAGACACAGTGTTAGACAAGGCAAACGAACAAGGTAAGGGAAGAGGGGGTCGGCTAGAAGTGGTCTATTGTATCATATGTCCCATAATTTCCTTCAGTAAAAGCAGTTTATACCAGGCAGGGACTTCGCTGATCATAGGTTCTACACTGTTTGGGGATCTTAATCAATGGTCTTAATAAACTGGCATTACAACAACAAGACGTAGCAAGAAGTTTTCAGGCTTTGAACATTCATGCCACTAGCAAAGACCTTGATAGGATTTGCTTCTTCCCAAGATAAACTGTTCTTATACCATCTGGTTTCTGTCCTGGATGCTTTCTTCAATGACTATGCCACTGTGTGTCTTTGGCAATGACAATGTGGGAGAGACTCGGTCTATATGCTCTTTCTCTTTACCGCATTCCCTGGCACACCCCGTTCCTGCCACCTTTGGCTGCAGAAGTAAAAACTATCCCCCTTCCAATATTATATTCCCTTTCAAGGGAGGAACTGCAGTATTGGCCATGCAACCTCTAATATCCATGTTGATTTATTAAACATGGTTCCAACCTCCAGCCCAGGGCTGGGAGCTGACCACTGACTTTGATTTGAGTTCCAGACAAACATGATTTGGAGAAAAACAAGGGTATTGCAAAGGGAGAAAAAGCCTCTTCTGCAAAAGAGCCTCCAAGAGAACAGATGACACCTAGCCACTCCTTGACTCTCAATTCCATGCTCCTCAGCCCAGCAGCGAGAGAATTTCATGAGTTGGTTCAAGAAGGTAGCATTCGTTCATTCAACAAATGCTTACTGACTGGTTATTACACAAATAAGGTCACTGCCTCATGGAGCTTGCAATCTGGTGGGAGCACACATGTGTGAACGCACACACACACACACACACACACAAAATCTCTCTCTCTCTAACTCTAAATTGTGCTGAGTATAAGTGAGTCTACTTTTCTTAGAGTGGTCTGAGATGGCTCCTTAAGTGGCATTAAAAGTGACATCCATATGGGGTGCCTGGGTGGCTCACTTGGTTAGGTGTCTGCCTTCAGCTCAGGTCATGATCCCAGGGTCCTGGGATCAAGCCCCGCATTGGGCTCCTTGCTCAGCAGGGAGTCTGCTTCTCCTTCTCCCTCTGTTCCTTCCCCCTGCTCATGCTTGCTCGCTCTCTCTCTTTCAAATAAATCAATTAAATTAAATTAAATTAAAGTGATATCCGTGGCATTTGGAGTTTGCATGCCCAAGGGGAAGTGGGGAGCTTCCCACAGGGAAAAGCTGCGAGGCTGGGAAGAACTTTTAGTTCTTTTAGTGTCTTTTAGTTGACTGGAGCACAGTGAGGTAGCGTAAGGACATCCTATGGCCTGAGATGAATTTGGAAAGATAGGCAAAAGCCAGATCCTATAGGCCTTATGTACCATGGAGAAGAATTTGGGTTGTTTCCTGAGTATAGTGGGAGGCCACAGAAGAATTTTTAATGTGAGAATTTTTAAAAGTGACCTATTCTGTCCACTGGGAGAGCAGACTCTAGAGAAGCAAGATGGCCAGTGGAGCAGACCAGTAAGGAGGCTGACATAGCTCAGGCAGAGAATGATGGCAGCTGGAAGGAGGTGGTCGCAGCAGAGGCAGAGAGAAGTGAATGCGGACAAGTCTATTCTGGCAGCAGAGATCAAAGAACTTGCAGAAGGACTCCACGTGAGGGGGTGTGGGAAGGGGAGAATCAAGGATGGACTCCACATGGAGGGTGCAGGGAAGGGGAGGAACCTAGGATGGACTCCACGTGAGGGGTGCGGGAAGGAGAAAATCTAGGCTACTGGCTTGTGCAACAAGATGGACAGTGGAACTCGTTACTGGGATGGGGGATACCGGGAAGAGGAGAGGCCTGGGTGGGGAGAATACAAGGCTTGGTATTGATCTGTTTATGGAGAGATACCTTCAAGACAACTAAGTAAAGGCATCTAATATCATATTGAGTAGGTAGGTAGCTGGGTACTAAGTTAGAAATTGAGGGGAAGGATGGTTCAAAATATTGTTCTCATATCTCACTTTATTGGATTTCTGGACTATCTGTATACACTATATCTTTATGTGTATAACATAAAACACATTACACACATACGAACACACACATATCTAAAATTAAGATTTTTTTAAAAACATTTTTTAAATTTATTCATTTGACAGAAAAAGAGCGAGAGAGGGAACACAAGCAGGGGGAGTGGAAGAGGGAGAAGCAGGCTCCCCGCTGAGCAGGGAGCCTGATGTGGGGCTCGATCCAAGGACCCTGAGATCATGACCTGAGCCCAAGCCAGATGCTTAACTCACTGAGCCACCCAGGCACCCCTAAAAATAAGATTTAAAGGAAATACATTAAAATAGCACAGATAATGTGTGTGTGTGTGGGGGGGGAGTAACACTCCCCTATTTTCCAAATTTCTTATACTAGTGTTTTAGTAACTGCATTATTATTTTTCAAATATAAAGGGCACAGAAATTGGGCAAGGCCGTCATTTAAAAACTAGTATTACTCTCATCAGTGGTGGATAAATCTAAATATTTTTGTTGTTGTTAGGGTAAATCGTGAAGAATGCTTTCCCCCACTTGGCACCGGCAAGTGTTTTTAAATAGCACTCCAGATGAAATCTGTAGCTCGGCAGGATTACTCAGTTTCTTCAGAGTCTGTTGTGGTTACTCAGATTTTCAAAACGAAATGAGAGGTGTGCCAAATACGCTGAAAGCAACAGGTAAGTTTTATTTTACATGCAAAATAAATAAGCAACCCCCCCCCCCGCCACACACACACACACACACACACTTAATTGGGGCAGGGACATGAAAAGAGTCAATGCAATTCCAGAAGTGAGGCCTGGGTTCCTCTCCTTGCCAGACATGTCACATGACCTCACTTCCCATATTCACTCTTCAGGAGCTATCACGTGCTGAAACTCTCTCCATCTGGCATGTACCTTCACACACACCCCAGCCTCTCAGGTAATCCAGGCGAGTGTTTGAGAACACAGAACTGGAGTTAGACTACCTGGGACTGAAGCCTGGGTCTGACACAGCTTCAGGACCAAAGTGCACCTTCACTGACTGTCCCAGCTGCCAGGGTCTTAGCTCAGGTCTCTCCCTTGCTCAGACCCGCTTGCCCTGCTCCAGCCCGGTTCAGGTTCATGGCTGTGACAACCACTTGTCTCTAATGAGCAAGCCTCCTCCCAGTCCATAAGCCTCTTGGTAGCTCTCCAGTGCTACCAATAATAAAACACAAGCAAGAATAAAACACAATAAAATAAAACACAAGCAAGGCCTGTTGCATCCTCCACATGACTCTGTCTATCCCTTAGGTTTAGCTCTCTACTCCAGCCCCCAGCCCTACCGCCCCCCAAGCTTGAGCCATTTACAAAAGCTATGCTTTCGCCTTCTTGACTTCCTTTGCCCTCCACTCCACCCAGCTAAGCCCTAGCAAAACAGCCTCCCCAGTCATACTCTTGGCCAGTGCATTTGTTCCTGTGGGACAGGGTAGGGGGTGATCGTCTGATTTCTGCAAAGTCTCCTCTGCATTCGCCTAGCATCCAGGTCTTTCCTCGGCTGCTGACTTATCTACAAGTTGCCCTGTTGCATAATCTAATGGCTCTCAACCCTATGGCTCAAGCCAATGCCCCCTTAAACCCCAACAGTTTGTAATGCTCCCTCGGTTTTCTTGAAACGGAATTTATAAACACATCCGTTTTAAAACACAGACACATACACAAACACAATCTCAACTCAACATAATACCCTGGCTGTAATGTAAGGAAAAATTTTCACAAGTGATCCAGTGGAACAATAGGAATGATTTTACATGTAACACCACCAGAAGACACAGAAAATAATCCTTTGCTTACCCTGATGTATGGAATCTGGATGTAGGTTGGAAGAATAAATTCAGACAGATACAGTTGGGCTTTCTGTGACTCAAAGACCCCATGCAGGGCTCCATCAGTGACAAGACTTTATGCGAGGGAAAATAACTTTGATTCCAAAAAGAATGAAGTACATTTTCCCTTAAGTTACATTTACAATTCAATTTACAATTTTCCTGGAAAAAGTCATCGTATACTAAATCCATGCCAGAAAACACACACACACACACACACACACACACACACACACACACACATCTTTGTGTTTATATGAAAAGCATAATTAGGTTTTAGGCTCAGATAGTCATAAACAGCTTGTTCACCTAATAAATATTCTTTTGACAGACGTGGGGAGGGGGGAGTTATGTAGGATCATTCTCGTGGGCAACTGTCCTGCACAGTGTAAGGCAGTTAGGACCTCTGGCTCTTCTATACCAAATGCCAGTAGCACCCCAACTAATCATTATGATAACAAAACACAACCCAGCAAATTTCCAAACTCCTTCCTAGGGACTAAGCCACCTCTCCCAGTGGAAAACCACTGGCTTAGCACATAGCAAATGCTTATTAAATGTTTGTTGAATGGATGACCTTTGCTCATTAGGCCTCAAAAATATTTCTTTTCAAAGTACTTCCCATGTGACTACACTATGTACAAATTCCAAGGATTCCAAGTAAATCTACAACATATTGAACTGATACACAAGAAAACTTCCCACCATGACTGAAAGGCACATGGGGAGTTAGAATATTTGAAAGGGGCCATGATCACTTCCACATTGCACTGTGGTAGAGGGAATGCAACTTGGCGCGTGAAAAATGCTCTGCCATCTGCTATTACTATAGACAAAAATATTTCTGTATACCACATGAATGATTATTTGCACATCACCTCCAGAAAGTAAATATAAAATGAAAGAGAAGTTGGATTGTTTATAGCCTGATTTTAACATGTGCTACTGTTATGAAGCAAATAAATGTTCCTGGGAGCTCAGTCTTATGGAGAGGTCTGCAGAAGCAGTGTGGATACTGGGAAATTCCATGGCCCTTTGCTAGCAGGGCTCTCTGAGTTTGCAAGAAGAGACTGGCATAAATGACCTTGGTTAACAGGGGTCATCACAGGGACACACAAGGAAGAAAGGGCAGCAGGGAATGATCTCAACTGTGAACCATGGAAATACTTCTACACATTCTTCCCAGCCACCATAACATGAGTAGATGGGCTGCCCTTGCCATCGGGGAGTCTAGATCCACTGTTATTTACCCCTTCTCAACATGGGTTGGACATGAGAATCTCTTAAAGAGGTTTAAAAGTTAAAGCTCCTTGGACTCCACCCCTGAAAAATCTTCAAAACTGCTCTAGACATAGGACCCTGATGTTATTTTCTTTGGTTATTTTCTGGTTTTGTTAATTCCCTAGGTGATTTTAATGTGTTGAGGTCTACTCATCTCAGCCAAAGCTCAAATTCTAATGGTGAGAGTACAGCTGCCATAACAGGCCATTAAGAAAAACATTTGCAGTATAGGGAACACTCTACCCTACAAGTTACCCCATAGAAGTGACATCTGTTTCCCTTCTTGGTAAGTTGGTCTTAATATATTCTAATGTAATATTGCAAGAGAGTAAGTATGACTTGGAAAATTCATGCAAGGAAACATGTGAGATTACTTCAAAAGATTTACAAGTTCTTTGGACTTATAAAAACCCGATAATTCAGTTAGTGTACCCACATATCCAAGAAAGTCATATACACATGGCCAACGATGACAACAGTAAAGAGTTAAGGTAATCCCCAAATCAATAGATCTAACAGAAAGACTGGGAAACAAAACTGGATCATAAAGATAGCCTACAATTTCAGAAAAATTAAATTCTACTTGTGGTTAAATCTGGTCTGAATCAAAATTCTGACTCGGAATGCCCCACCTAACTGCCTGACTCTGAGACCTGGGTGTGCCATTGAGATCACATAGGTTCCTGCAGCAGCTTTGCTGGGAAGCCTAGAAGGCACAGGAGCACAGTCCCACCAGCAACACAGTTTTGAAAACAGCCTAGGGAGGAAAATCCATGTATGCAGTGCAACCTGCTAGGCTGAACATCTGTGGAAGCCACGAGACCCATATGAGCTCATCTCAGAGCACTGCCATGGTCAAAGAAATAGTCCCACTTCCAACAGAGCCCCAGGGCAGGAAGATATTCCCTCATCTCCCTTCCTTGCAGCTTGTACACAGGCAGAGGGCCTCATGAATCTTGAGAACCTAGTGATAAAAGACCAGTGAAGCAGTGTCTGGGGTCCATCCAGTTCTCTCAGGTGTTTCCAGCCCAGTGCTTCAGTATTCTCAACAATTCTAGAAAGCGATAGCCTTCCAATTAGTCCTTCTGTGGTTAAGTTTGCCAGAACTGATTTCTAATGTGTTCAGCCAGGAATCCCAGTTGGTAGGTTCCAGGTACATATATGGAAGCTGAAGAGACAAGCTGCTCTATTTTCTCTAGAATTGCCACTTGCCCTAAGATGATGTAAGATGGGAGCTTGTGGTCAACTCTGCTTCCATGTGGGAGAGCTTCTGCATGTGAAGAATGAAGCTGTGGTGGGCAGATTCTAGGATGGGCCCTGAGGACCCCTGATTCCTGGTATTCATTACCTTTTACAATCCTTTCTTCCTGCACATGGGTGGGACCTGTCACTTGCTTCAAAATGGCATTCAGCATGCCACTTCTGCTCCTGTGTTATGTAAGACTGTAACTTCTGCCTTACTAGTGAACTCTTTTGCTGACTTTAATGAAGGAACCTGCCATCCTCTGAGCTAACCTATGAAGAGATTCCAGTGGCAAGGAACTGAGTATGCCCCTGGCTGACAGGTGACAGCAAAGCTCTGAACCCAACAACCCACAAGGAACTGTGTTCTTTGATGAACAGAGCCTGTAAGCAGATCCTTCCCTGGTCGAGCCTTCAGATGAGACCTTAGTGCTGGCTGACACCTTTGTTGCAGTCTTGTGAAAAATCCTGCAGCAAGACCCAGATAAACCATGCCCAGCCTCCTGCTCCACAAACACCATGAGATAAAAAGTGTGTGTTCTCTTAAGCCACTACACTTAGCATGTATTACAGGCAATAAGTAACTAACACAGAAGCCAACACAAGAAGAGACAAAATCCTGATGCCTTTGCTTGCCCACACAAATTCTACCATATCTCATGTCTCTAAAATGCTGACTTGCACCACTGGAAATTTTAGTTATGTAAGCCAACAGTGGTCCTTTCTTTTGATCAGGTTGGTTTGAGCCAGGCTTCTTTAAACTATAACTAGAGGAATTGCAATGAAAGTATCCAAAGGTGACAGAGGCAATGTAGAACCAACAGATCTCCAAGTCTGAAGGGGAATTCTGTGATGCACTGTCTCAGTCCCAGTGTAAGCTAAGACTCCAGGTGGAATGGGGGACTTGATGATTCCAATAATAGAGTCAAAAGAATGTCACCACATTGAAGAATTATTAATCCAGACATTCACATCACTGAACTAACTAATTCTCAGAACCTACAACTTTGTATAAGATACAGCTCTATTTCTCATGTGCAGGAAATAATAGTAATGACATTGCAAGGATTAAGAGAGAAAATACATATAGAAGTATTCCATATAATGCCTGACATATTGTAGGTATCAAGCAAAATGTGAGAAAAAAATTTAAACATCTCACTTTTTTAACTGAGAAACACTATTTGCTCTCTCTATTAAGGAGCTCTTTGAAATTGACAGGTATTTTATTCAGTAAGTTGTTAGCACGTACTTCCAAGGGGCTTGTGGGACTCAAACAGCTCTTAAAGACTTTGATATGCTCTGACTAGCTTCAGTTATTCTTCCTGCACCCACAGAAGACAACTCAGGGAGCACTGAATTGGGGGTAGCTCTTTTGAGGAGCAAGATACTGAGCTCAGGGCTTTCCCCAGTGTATCTTTTAAATTCTCCCAGAAAGTCCATAAGACAGGTACTATTATTGGTCCCATTTCACAGATAAGGAACTGAGATTTGGAGAAGTAAAACCAAGGGCCAAGGTTATAAAATAGAGAGCAAGGAGAAAGTGGGAATGGTAGTCAATACATGTGTGCAGAAAGGTGGTCTCCAGGACAGATCCATCCGCAGGATGCCCTCGCAGATGGATCCACCTTCTGCCCGTCCTTACCTTAGACGCTGTCTGAGAAAGTTTAACTAGGATGTATCATCTGCAGCGAGGAACAGTGGGAGCAAGACTCTAAAACTATGACTGGGAACCAGATACCTGTTTATGTGATGTAAGTCTAGTGATACTATGGGTCACGTTTTGACTCTCAAGGCACTTCCACAAAAACCAAACAATATTCTCTGATTTCCAAGTTGCCTTCCTCAGTGAACTTTTTCAAAAAAGAGTCTGCACCTTCTTCAAATCTACCCAAAGTTCTATTTTACCAGGTGATTTTAATCTCCTTTAACTATTTTCTAAGATCTTTTGCTGCCCATTCCCCATCTAGTTTTCTTTTTACCACTGATCCTGAGCTGGACCTTAAGAAAACTCAACTGAAATTAACATGCAAAAATCTATGAAACCCAGACTTTAGCCATCATTAAAGACGAAGTCCTAGGAGGAAGAAGTTGGAATAATATGGAGCACATGCAGAACCCCTCTCTCATCAGTTAGGCAATCTACCTCCGTTAGGCAATCTACCTCCACCCGTACCACGAACAACAGCGTTGATGAATCAGACGCAGGACAAGTCAGTCTGCAGCACTTGAAATACGTTACAAACAATGTGTGTCAAACAGTGTATAATCAGTGTGCTCAAGATGCCTGAGAGCAATCACAGGCAGTGTACGCAGAGAAACACTGGAGTGGAATTTATGAATTTTAAATGAACTTTTACTGTTTCTTCCATCAAATCTTTAAAATGACTGCCACAATGCAAAAAGCATTCAACTTAACGTTCCAAGACAGGGGCTTTCACCATCCCTGTGTCTACTGCCTAAACATAACCCTCCATTTTCTGTGGCTGTGACTCCGGTGGCTCCCAGTCCCTGCAAACGCACCTTAAATCTTTTGCCATGAAAGTGATCTAATTCCTAACTCTGAGAATATCAGATTCCAGATTTGATAACTCCTAAACATGAATAATACCGCTATGATTAGTACAAAATACACAACTGAAGAAAACGAAACCAAGTAACACATGTAATGATGACGAAGAAAATTGTTCTGCTTCAGAAAAGCCACAATTCTTCATCTGCAAGAACTGTGTGTTCCATCCAGCCTTTTCACATAAACAGTTGGCTTGTCACTCCTTAGAAGAAGAAACTGGGAACAGGAAGATCAGGAAAAAAGTAAGTTTTGAGTAATGAGTCCATGAGAAATGTGGGTAAGATTCATAATAATCTATGACCCCTACTTTCTCAGACAATTAGACTTTTGAAGGAGGGGGCTCTTCTAAGCAAACCATCCTTCCTGTCTACTCTACCTTCATTCCGCTGCTCACAGGAGGAAAGCAGAGGGAGAGAGGCTGCCATGAATCACCATCAGGTTAGAGAAATCGGACAAGGCTTGCTTTCAGAAACCTATTTCTCTACATGAACACATGTAGCATCTATGACGAAATGACTTTAAGGTAATTCTCTAATGGGGAAGAAAAAAACCCAAAACATTAATAACAGCAAATTTCCATCAGTACTACACTGGTTATTAGTAAAAAGATGGATAGTGTTCATTTTTAATTTATAGACTCTACTTGTACATTCAGTACAAAAGAGCATTGCAAGTTTATAAAGTCATTTTTCTGCCACCTGGATAAGTACTGAATTATTTAAAACTCATTTGAAAAACACACACACACCTGACAGTTTTTAAAATACTGTTTGACAACAGCATTTTCAACATCTATAAAAATATGTGCTAGAAAAGCAGATTCTGCACACACTGTCTTTCGTTAGCAAGTCCTAAGATATTTTTACCCACTGGTGTATCACACTTCACAAAATCACTTGAGAGAAAAGGAAGCAATGTGACCCTTTGTTCAGAGTTCAGATCACTTGGTATATATCATCCAGTGAACCTATACCACCCTCAAAGTTATATTAACTGGTTCATCAAAATCTGCACAATGTCAGTTACACTGGGAAATCCTCCCTCCAAAGTTACAGGATCAGGAGTCCTGGGTAAACGGATTCTGCAAATGAGTGTTCTCTTGGTAAGAGCTCATCAACTCTATGACTTTGGATGCAACAGTGATGCAGGAGTTGGAATACATCAGAGGAACTCAAAACTTAAAAAACTATATATTAAATATTCCTTGGATCACAAAATCCCTATGTTCTCTCTTAGGAAGAAAATTTGGTTTTAAGAATACCATTCCAAAACTTTAATGAAAACACACACAGAGAAACCGGGTGATCTCTCAAACCAGAAAAAGATATCCTCCCTCAAACACAGGTCTTTCCAGAAGTTGAGCTAGCTTCCTCCACACCAATCCTTCCATTCCTTTTCATATCTGTTATTTCAAGTAATTCTAAATCTTAGTTAAACCTGTCACAAGCTTGCCTACTTGATTTGTCTTTTCAAAAACAAGATTCCTCAATGATCAATTCTATCATTATTTCCTTTTTTTGGTTTATTAAATTTTGCTTTCATCTTTACCTTCCTCTAACATTTTATTTGTTCCATTCATAGCTTCTTAAACGGAGGGCTTAAGTTACTTACTTCATAAACTTTCTTGGCATATTATAAAAAACACATCATCTAGCCATAGCCCCCAGATTTGATATGGAGCGTTCTCTCTGATAATTCATACAGTTTTTTTTTTTAATTTCCTCTTAAATCAGGGAGTTAAATTTCCAAGTGCTTGGGATTATTGGGATTGTACATTCCTTTGGCTCCTATTTAGTTTTTTAAGTCTTTATTACTACTTTGTGATCAAAGAATATGGCCTATGAAATCTCCCTGTTTCCAGAGCTGACTGAAGGAGCCCTGGAGGGCTCCTAGACAACCCCCGTCTATCTCATGCAGGTACCTTGGTCTCCGTGTGGGATGTCACAGGGTATTTCACCTACTGACCTGCATTTTCAGTCTTCTGAAGGCTGTTTTCCCTTTTCTCATTTGAAGCCTAGACTTTGCCTTCCAGCTCTGTACTCAGATTTCCAATTGGACTTTTCTTTGCTACCCACCCCACACTTCTAGAGATGGAGCAATAACTCGGCTATTCACACTTTGCCTTTGTCTTTACTTGGGCCAGCCACCCCACACTTTACAAACACACATTTACTGAGTAACTGTGATGTGCTAGGCATCATCTCAGACACTGAGGATAAGCTGGGAATGGGACAGACAGATGATATTCTTGCCCTCCTAGAATTTACAGGAGACCAGTAAGTTAAGATTGATGACAGTATGAAGATACTCGTGAAAATGTGCTACTCTATATTTATATCTTCATAACTCCTTTTCTCTACTATAAATAATGCATGCTCAGTATAGAGAATTTAGGCAAAAAAAAAAAGATAAAGGAAAAAACTGAAATCATATTATACATAATATACTGCATTCTATTTTCTATCTTTATCTCGAGGATTTTCAAGTTTAATTCTAGCGTTTCCAATATTTAATTCCATCAAAATAACCTCTGAATGTATCATTTTAATGGCTTTATAATATTCTATTGCATCATGATTTATTAAATTATTTACCTGCTGTTGGACATTTAGGTGGTTTCCAATTTTCCAATACTTCATCACAATAAGTATACTTATGTTGATCTTTTTTGTATTCCTGGTTATTTATAACTTGGGAAGGTTCCTAGATGGACAGTTATGAAATTAAAAGGTATAAACTTTTTACAGCTCTTTATACAGACCATCAGATTACTTTTCAGGAATCTTTGTACCAATATAGCATCCCATCAGAAGTTTATGTATACTTCCACTTCACCAAATCCTCAATAACAGTGATAGTTTTTCAATCTTATTAATGAGCAAAATAGGTTATTATTTTAATTTGTCTTTATTTGGTTAACAATGTTCATGACATACAATTATTAGCCACTGATTTTTTTTCTGTCAACTGTCTGTGGATGAACTTTTTCAATTTGTCTATACTTTTCTTACAGTATTATTCATCACAAAAAAGTGACCCCCTTTTTCCTAATTTATACTTTTTCCTTTTTATTTTGCCACATAACCTATTAGGATCTGGAAAAAAAATGTGTTGCTTTGCCTTCATTTGACATTATGTTCATTGCTTCTGTGCTTAGAAATCTACTCCCGAGGTGCCTGGGTGGCTCAGTCTTTAAGCATCTGCCTTTGTCTCGGGTCATGATTCCAGGGTCCTGGGATGGAGCACTCCTTCGGGCTCCCTGCTTGGTGGGAAGCCTGCTTTCCCTCTCCTACTCCCCCTGCTCATGTTCCTGTTCTTGCTGTCTCTCTCGCTGTCAAATAAATAAATAAAATCTTAAAAAAAAAAAAAAAGAAAGAAATTTCCTCCCAATTCAAAACTTGAAACTCTTCCTTCCCATATTCTTAGACATTTTTTACATGTTTTTCAAAATATTCTAAACATAATCTATAAGAAATTTGTTTTGAAGTAGAGTGAAGTAAAGCTCTAATTTTAGTTTCTTCTAAGTAGTTTATTCTTCAAGGACCATTTGCTCAATAACTCTATTTTCCCTACTGATTTTTGATGGTATCTTTACTATGTTTGTGGTCTATTTGGTCTCAAAAAGATGTAGGGAAAAAAGAAAGTGTGTCTTAGAATAAAGGAACTATGCTGACATAAATAATAGAGGAGACATATATTCCTAGAAATAAAACTTGTGTATTTGACCTGTGTGTTATAAATGACTACAAAATTAAAATGCTCTCCTCTCGAATAGAGGGGAACAATGTCCATTTAAAGAGAGATAAATTAGAATGAAATTATTTTATCTCTCACATAAGCTAATGAGAAGCCAACTTTAAAATGGAAGGAGGCTGCAGCCTATTCTCAGCTGGTTATCACAGAATAATTGATGCACTAATGATTTCAATTCATAGCACCGACTGTCTTCATTTTGCATAATTTGAACAGAACCTGAAAGTAAATGGAAAACAGTCCTCTTGCCTATTTAACTCCCATGACTTTTAACTAAAAATCACTTATGACTGCAGAAGAGGAAGGAGGAAATTAGCAAATGTAAAGAACTTTCTATTTTAAAACATTCCTTCCTATACTGAAATGGGAAGAATTCAGTAAATACATCAGAAATCTCCAGAGATGTGATTTATCAGCTTATTAGTTGAGAGTGAATACTTAATTGTATAACACTTATCTCCAATAGTGACTCCTGAAAAAAAAAAAAAAATTCCAAACAGGCCAAAGTGCATTCTAAATACTCCAAAGGGAAATAGCTGTGCTTCACAGAGTTCATTATTTTTTTAATGAAAAAAATACTAGTAAAATGAAAATCAAGTTGAAATAATTGTTACATCTGGTAATTAACTTCTGAGATTAAAAAACACCCCTTTTCAATAAGACATATTACATAGAGCTCTTCCATTTAATAAGATGCACACAGTGATATCACCTTTGAGCACAGAATATATAACTTTTCAATTGTTAAAAGTACCCCAGTCATCATTACCTGAGACATCCAAGACCATGAACCCATGTCTTGCACCTGTCACTAAGTCACCAGAGCTGATCATTAGCAAGCCTTGTTAGTTAAGATTAGGTAGGTGCCACCAAGCGCACACCCACAATTACATCACAGCATGATGGCCAATTAGTTTCAACCTAGGTAGGGAGCCCTATTCCAGACAACTCTATGTCAACTAGAAAACCAGCTGCTTCTTTATTTCTACCTACTGCTCTTCTCTGTTATTCTGAGCCAGACAATTGGGTAAAGCAGGCCCCAAACAAGGTCTGACTAATTTACAGACAGCAGGCAACTTCTGTGCTGGTGAGCTCTGGTTGGGATGGAAATTTCTCATACTCCCCTCTATGATGACATATACATTTTAAAATGGAACCACAGCAAGACTGTCCAATTACAGAAAACAATATGGGTTCATACACCTAAATTAAAACTTGCTTAGAAATCATGTTAGTGGCTAGCTGAACACTGCTTCTGAATCACAGGAGGGCAAATGAAAGGAAGTTAATGTTTATACACACAGACATTGAGAAATAATATTTTACAACTCTTCATTAAAAATTAAAAAAAATAAAATAAAAACTATCACTACTAAGAGGAGCTGCTACAGACTGAATTTTGCCCCCACTCAAATTCATATGTGGAAACCCTAAATCTCCACGTGATAGTATTTGGAGATGAGGCCTTTCAGAGGTAGTTTGAATGAGGTCATAAGGGTGGGGCCCTTATGCTGGCATTACTGCCCTTAGAAGGTAAGACACCAAAGATTAAGTTTGTGTCCCTCTCTTGTGAGGGGCACAATCTCTCCCTATCATGTGAGGACACAGTGAGAACGTAGCCATCCACGGGCCAGGAAGAGCTTCTGCACCAGAAACTGGCCATGCTAGCATCTTGAACTTGGATGTCTAGCCTCTAGAACTGTAAGAATATAAATTTCTGTTATTTACACCACTGTCTATGGTGTTTTGTCATGGCAGCTTACACTGACACAGGGATCTAAGCAGATACGAAGGCTAAATGTTATATGGCATCCCAGATGAGATTCTGCATGCAAAAAGGACCTTAGGAAAGTATGAATAAAGTATGGACTTTGGTTAATAATGTGCCAATACTAGCTTGTTAATTGTAAGACATGCACCATACTAATGTTAAGATGTCAAAATTGGGTGAAAATGGGTGTGGATTATATGGGAACTTTCTGTAGAGCTTCACAATTTTTCTGCAAATCTAAAGCCATTCTAAAAAAAATATTTAAAATACATAAATAAATAAAACCTGTCTTCAGTCTTTCCCCAAAATACCCCATCGTATCATTTACTTTTGTTGTAAAAAACTTTCAGCTCTTAGCTACCGTTTAGAAAATATCTCTATCCATTAACATCAGCAAGAAAGAAATTCCCCATAAACACTGAGGCACATGGGTGGCTCAGTCAGTTAAGCGTCCAACTCTTGATTTTGGCTCAGGTCATGATCTTGGGGTCATGCGATCGAGCCCCCAGTCAGGCTCTGAGCTCAGCATGGAGTCTGCTTGAGATTCTCTCTCCCTTTACCTCTGCTCCTCTCCCAAGCTCTTGCTCTCTAAAGAAACAAAGTCTTAAAAAAACCAAAAAAACAAAAACAAACCACTGTCTCTGTTATTATTTATAGAATATAAGATTGTACTGGGTACTTAAGGTCTCTTAGTATATAATCTAGTAAGAACCGCATGATATGTAATATCACACAGCTTCTTGAAAACAATGTAAGAGACACAGACAAATCACACACAACAAAACACAACTTACTGAAAAGGAAATGACAAGTTGCTCTAGTTCCCTAATTAAAAAAAAAAAACTGTTGTAAATAACAGCAATGGAATAATTTGTTATATCAAATTAAAAAATAAACAAAAAACGGAGGAGAAAATTCAGGCTGGCCAGCAAATGGGCCCCTTCATATGCTGTCAGCGGACTATGAAGCAGAACAAACTTAAGAGAAAGCAAGTTGGCAATATGTACAAAGAGCCATGAAAATAATTCAAACCCTGAGCTCACTGATTTCTATTTCTGGGAATCAACTCCGAGGATGTCTTCAGGCCTGGGAGCCAAGACTTGGAAATGATGCGTTGACAGACATCCTCACTTGTAATTTGAACGATTAGGTAGTAAAATTAGTATGTAAAATTAGTGAATGAGAAAATAAACTCAAGGACCCACAACAGGAATCCTGACACAGCCATTCAAATTGAGGCTTTGGAAGAAACCGTGCTTACAAGTTACAGGAAGAAGAAGGGAAAAGACTGTGTATGAGGGCAGAGGGTGTGTGATAGAATGGATGCCAAGAGTAGTTTTCTCGGGGTGGGGGACCGTGGGCAATCTGTTTTCTTCAGCAAACGATGACATATTTTCAACTTTTCTACAATGAATATGCAGACAATCAGAAGCTTAGCAACTGAGAAATTATGTTACACTTCCATTTAGCTGCTGCTTTTTGTTCAGTCCAATTATTTATGCAATTTAACCAATTTTTAAAAGAAATTGTTACACAGATCTTTTAGAAAAGAATAACTGAAGAAAACTCAGTAGTCAGACGAAACTGTCTTTTCTGCATTTCCCAGGGCGTCCTATGCAGCTCAAAGTTCACTCTGTCCAACTGGTCCAGTGCAGGGCTGGGTCTCCCCGCTGTCCACAGCCTTGGACTCCAGAGCGGGACAGATGATTCATACACCCCCTTTCCCTCAAAGAGCTCCAATTCTAATGGCAGAGAAAGTTCCCTGCCTCGAAATTTCTCAGTCTCTTCTCATAATATCTAACTCCTGGGAATTGATGCTTTGCTTAAGTATTGAGCTCACCTTGAGTTCTGTTCAAATATAAGCCCTCCTGGGAGACAGACAAATTAACTGACTCTTTTATATGATTCATATAACTTTCCTTTATGGGAGCCTGTAAAGAGGGGAGGGAGGAGTGTATAAATGGACATCTGAGGAATGCAGAAGAAAAATTTCCCCTACTTCAGAAAAATCTGCTCAGGACAGTCCTGGAATGTTGATTCAAACATGCTATAAACATTTGTCATCCAAGTTTTTAGAAAAATTCAACAGCCCGGTAGATACAAGCAGAAGACATAAGTATATATTATCAACAGAACACCAACTCATCAGAAAATGGTCATCCCAGACAATGAATAAACAGATTTGTGCATGCACACATGTACACGTACACACATAAACACAAACACACATGAAACAACCTTTGCTACATTATAAGTTTATATAAGTTTATGTTTTAAATAATGATACCGAAGGCAGGTCAACTGCAGACAAAAACGATATAATAAATTGGCGTAAATGTCCACAATAGCCAAACTATGGAAAGAACCTAGATGTCCATCAACAGATGAATGGATAAAGAAGATGTGGTATATATACACAATGGAATACTATGCAGCCATCAAAAGAAACAAAATCTTGCCATTTGCAACGATGTAGATGGAACTAGAGGGTATTATGCTTAGCAAAGTGAGTCAGTCCGAGAAAGACAACTATCATATGATCTCCCTGATATGAGGAAGTGGAGATGCAACATGGGGGGTTTGGGTGGTAGGAAAAGAAAAAAATGAAAGAAGATGGGATCGGGAGGGAGAAAAACCATAAAAGACTCAATCTCAAAAAACAGACTGAGGGTTGCTAGGGGGAGTGGGGACGGGAGAGGGTGGTGGGGTTACAGACATTGGGGAGGGTGTGTGCTATGGTGAGTGCTGTGAAGTGTGTAAACCTGGCAATTCACAGACCTGTACCCCGGGGGCTAATAATACATTATATGTTTATAAAAAAAATTTAAAAATTAAAAAATTAAAAAAACAAAGAAAGAAATTGGCGTAAGTTCTTGAGAAACAACTTAACCCACCCTTGGAAAACACGAATCCCTCTCTCCTCTCAGTGAGCTGCAAACGCTGCCTGAACCCTAAAGGGGCCACAGTTCCTCCTCGGGCTCATCCATCAGGCCATTTTTTGAAGGCGCTTTCTCTCCCCAGCACAATTAATTTGGGTATTGCTGGAATTACTTATTTGTCCCTTGCTTGTTTATTATACAACCCACCCAATGTATATTTTGACCCTATAGCCATTTTGGTTTTCTTTTATTTTCTACTAAGCTCTTGGAAATACTTCCACATTAGAACAGTTTAGGGAGGAATGTTATGTTTATTTTTCCTAAATGAAAAAAGTGTTAACTCTTCTACCTCATTTTCTGCTTTGCTCTAAAGAACCCCTTCTTCAATTGTCAAAGGATTTTATTAAGAATGTTGTCACTGAACAAACATGACCAGCACGTTTGGTTTAGGTGAACTCTACATCTGTTAGCCCATATTTCCATATACAGAGAGCTATCCTGAGAGCTGGCAGAGCCTTTACCAAGCCTCGTGAACAAACAGTATTTGTTCTAATGAAAGACAATAAATTAATAGAAATCTGTGATCACAGTCTGTTCTTCTCATTGCCACCAACATCCCAGCAGTTTATTACCACTGAGGACAATGAGTGACACTGTTCCTGAACATACATATTTCGCTCTGGTTTAAGCACCTAGTAGCTGCTTTGAAGCAGTACCTCTTGAAATTTGTATACGGTCCCACAATAAAAATATGTTTTAGATTTGACTGGGCTCACATACACATATAGCTAAAGTTCCTTGAGATGATATCTACCCTTACTGTATTCAACACTAGTATCTCTAGTAATCCCTCCACCCCCACTTCCTTCTTTTCTTTCTGAATATCAGCTGCGACCAGCTACACTGATTTCAGGATCTCTTAAAGGGTCAGAACGCACAGTAGACAACCACTGCTTTAAAGACCGGTTATTGCAGGCCAAGGCTGCTGACTCAGAGCAGCATGGCATCTGGGTGTGGATTTGCCCCACACCTCTGCCCTTTGCTTCCCCTCCAACCTCTGCCACTCCCCAAATACCATCTTCTGTACTCACTGCTCTTCATTCTACTTTTCCCCTTTTCATCCAACTCATCGCTGTCATGACAACTTCCGCAGAGCGCATCTACCCAAATGCAGTGGCATAACACAAGCATTTCCTTTGACTCACATTCAGGAATTTAGAAAGAGCACAGAAGGGTGGACAGTTTCTGCTTTATAACATCGAGGTCAGGTGGATTCATGGCTGTCTCTAAAGGCCATCCACTCCCATGGCACATGCCATTTCCTCGTGATGGAATCAGGGGAGTTCGACTTCCTATATGGACCCCAAGACCAAGGAGTTCAGCTCACCAGGCAAGAAATGTGTTGCCTCAGAAGTAAGGAGGCCCTTTTTGCAGCCATTTACTGATTACATTGGGTTACAAATCCATCTAATTCTGGGGGAGGTAAATTGGACCCCAGCTCATGATGGTAGAGCAGCAAGTTCTAGACGAACATGGGACAGGAGGTGGTGTCATAGTCATGTTCCAAACAGTTCTTTCCAACCTCACTCCTCACTGCCACGCAGTGAACCAACAGTCTACCACGGAGGTAGACCCCCATGGGCGTCAATTGGCACTTCAAATTCGAACGTAATCCAGCCTAGCTGACCACTGTCCTCTTCCTTTGTGTTCCCTATCTCAGTACTACTGGGGGGAAAACAAAACAAAACAAAACAAAACAAAATACCATGTGTTGTGTTTTAGACAAACATGCCAGAAGCGACTTCCCACAAAATGTAAGCAGATGGAAGAAGAGAACTCAATGCAGCAAGGGCGTTCCATGCAGTCTAAGGAATTCTGTCCCACAGGGAACACAGGCAGATTTTATAGTCAGTCCCTGGGATAAGAGGGACAAGGAGCCATCGTTCCTCGAACAAAGAGTTAATGGCTCATGCTGACAGTTGTTACTGAGCAGTTTCAGTGGTTAGGTGTATTTTCACACACACCACGGTGTCTCTCCCTCTCCCATCCCTGACAGCATGAAGCACCCCTGGAAAGGATTCTCCTTGTCCACGTTCTACATCACCATCTTTCCTTTCATACGAGCTACAAAACCTTCGTGTGACTAGAGAGGCAGCATGAGAGCTTAGAGCAGCAGTTCTCAAAGTGTGTTCCATAGACCCTTAGCCTTTAAGAAAGTACCACTTGCCAAGTACTGATATGGTACAAAGAATATCCACAGTTATCTGAAAAGGCTATTCAAATCCTCCCTCCTAATCTTTCCAAGCATACATCTGTGTGAGGCCAAATTATTTTTCAGCAAAATGATGTAGCTCAACAGATTAACTGGAGAAGCAAATATAGGAGTCGGATTTTTTTTTTTCTATTAAGCTTACCACCAGTGAGTTTTGCGAAAACTTCTATTGCCATTCATCTCCCTTTTTGTGGTATAGAAAATATACTTATTTTTCATAAAAAATATTATTTATGTGAACATCTATTGGATTAGTCTTACTATTATTATTTTAAATGAATTATCGTTAGTAAATGAGGTTATGACTTTAAGTGTATTATGAATATTGATTTTTAAAAATAGTGTCAGTTTTTTTTTTTTTTAAAGATTTTATTTATTTGACAGAGATCACAAGTAGGCAGAGAGGCAGGCAGAGAGAAAGGAAGGGAAGCAGGCTCCCTGCTCAGCAGAGAGCCCGATGCGGGGGCTCGATCCCAGGTCCCTGGGATCATGACCTGAGCCGAAGGCAGAGGCTTTAACCCACTGAGCCACCCAGGTGCCCCAATCAGTTTTAATTTCCAGTATGATCAAAATTGATAGATATAATCCACATAAACCAAAGCCCTCTGGGGTCATCAATAATTTTTAAGACCCTAAGTTGGTCTAATAACCAAAAAGTTTAAGAACCACTGGTTTAGAGGTTGAATTCATAGACCTGATTGCTGAAGCTCAACTTCATTGACTATCCCATTTAGTAGCTGGTATTTGACTAACTTCAGTAAGGTATTTTAAAAAAAAATGTTTATGCCTCAGTTTCCTCGTCTCCTGAGAGAAGTGATTACTCCTCCCTCACAAAGTAGGTGTAATGAAGACACAGAGCTTACAATGGCACTTGGCCGGCAGGAAGTCCCCCATATAGGAAAGTCATTATTATTAATCCCCCAAAGGCCATCAAATTGGCCTCGGCAACCTCTCCCCCGTGTGTTCCCTCTCAGACCCTGCACTAGTTCCGGTCTCTGGTTTCTTTAGTTTAGGTCAACATTCACATAGACTCCAACCACTAAATCTAAAGATAATTCCTGGTCTTCTTTCCTAAGCCACAGGTCAGTTCATGGCTGTACCTCATTAGAAACTAAAGCCGTATGTGCTATGGTGAGTGCTGTGAAGTGTGTGAACCTGGTGATTCACAGACCTGGACCCCTGGGGCTAATAATACATTATAATGTTTATAAAAAAATTAAAAAAAAAAAAAAAGAAAAAAGAAACTAAAGCCATCTCCCAGCAAGCAAGGTCGGAATCCATGAGCCTGCCGCCCAGCTGGTAACCAAGGCCCTCTACAGCGTGCCATCCTAACGCTGGAGCCGGGTGTTCACAGAATGTACCTTGAAGGACACTTGTTCTGTAAAGACTGTTTCATGCGAGTGGTAAACAAACGGATGCCATCATCAAATAAGCTGGGAAAACTAACTGGTTACCCTGATTTCTTCCTTTCTGAAGTAATTTCCCAAACCTTTCAAAAGGTGTTCATGTGCCATGTGGCCAACGGACTGGAGCACAGAAACTACACATGCGCTGTTTGCTGACTGGGGAATCTTGTTGCAGGAGCGTCTCAGGAACCAGTGTATGAAAGGACACATGCGGGGAACACTGCTAGCCTTATCTCTCAGTGTCTGGGGGCAGATTCTTTGCTGTTTCCTAAACTTACCACCTTCCTGGTTTTTGTTCTTTCTATTCCCACGGCAAAGGGTAGTCTACATATCATCTCCCAACACTCAATGCACATACCCTTCCCTCTGCAAAGCCTCCTAATTTCTCAAATCAGAGTTAATTATCCCCCTTTTTTGTTCCTCTGCTTTTATCGAACTAAAATTTCTGCCTTCTGCTTTGTTTCAGTTAGTTGTTGGTATGCATTTCTTTTGCTAAATTGTGAAGTTGTGGGGGGAGGGGGCAGCAAGGGATAGAACACGGATTCAGGTCACTATTTAACAAGAACCCCAGGGGCGCCTGGGTGGCTCAGTGGGTTAAGCCTTTGCCTTTGGCTCAGGTCATGATCTCAGGGTCCTGGGATTGAGCCCCACATCGGGCTCTCTGCTCAGTGGGGAGCCTGCTTCCCCCCTATCTCTCTGCCTGCCTCTCTGCCTAATTGTGATCTCTCTCTGCCAAATAAGTAAATAAAATCTTTTTTTTTTTTTTTTTTTTTTTTTTTAAGATTTTATTTATTTGTCAGAGAGAGAGAGTACACACAAGCAGGCAGAGAGGCAGGCAGAGAGAGAGGAGGAAGCAGGCTCCCTGCCGAGCAAGGAGCCCGATGCGGGACTCGATCCCAGGACCCCAGGATCATGACCTGAGCCGAAGGCAGCGGCTTAACCAACTGAGCCACCCAGGCGTCCCAATAAAATCTTTTTTTTTAAATAAAAAATTAAAAAAATAACAAGAACCCCAACAGCAAAGACACAAGAAAAACTAACATTCTGTTTTCACTCAAGAGTTAATTCAAAATTGCTCAAGATTACTCCCTCCTTACAGTTGAATGAGATATCAAGTTCTAAAACAATGAGCTATTGGTCCACCTTATCAACTGAAAACAGTAGTAAAATTAAAACATTTGACAGGTGTCATAAAGGAATCCATCAGAACATTTCAGACTAAAAGCAAACACAGAAACTACATGTCCCTTCAATGATTGTATTAGGGTTCTCCAGAGAAACATCCCAATAGGATGGATGGATATATAACATATTCAGCTATTTTATATATAATTTATGTATTTATATTTACATGTAATTTATATATAAATTTATTATAAGGAGTTGGCTCACATGATTATGGAAGCTTAGAAGTCCTGTGACCTGCCATTTGCAGGTTGGAGATGCAAGAAAGCCAATGGTGTAAATTCCAGTCTGTGTCTGAAGGCCTGAGAACCAGGGACCCAATGGTGTAAGTCCCAGCCCAAGGGCAAGAGAAGGCAGATGTCTTAGACAGGCAGACAGAAAGAAAAGAGTTCAACCTCTCTCCACCTTTTTGTTCTATCCAGTCCCTCCATGGACTGGATGATGCCACCCACAATGAACTTAAGTTCATTCAACCATAAATATTTACTTAATTCGACTACATGTCAAGGAGATGAGGAAGATACAAAGATGAGTAAGAAAAAGTGCTTAGTCTCAAGAAGCTCCTAGCCTAGAAAAGAAGGAAAAGAAAAGGATAAATTATAATGAAGAAAGTGCTTATGGTACAGAAATCTACAAACACTATTGGAACAAAAATAAAGAACTAACCTGCCTGGAGGAATCCAGGAAAGCAGCACAGAACAGGTCATTATCTGATTTAGGTTTTGAAGGGTAACCAGGAATTCACAAGGAGAAAAGAATAAAGGGTATGCCAAAGAAAGGGAAAGGAGATGCACTCCCAGAGGCTCAGACACACGCGGCTGGTATTTTCAGTTTGAATTTTCATCACCTTCTCTACCCATCTTTGATAATGACTTTGACAATGACAAATAATGACTTCTTGAAATAGATCCATGTCCGAATCGAAGTTAAAGACTCTGAGATGGGGTGATGCTGCATTATCAGGGTCAGTCCTAAATGCAATCCCAAGTATCTTTATAAGAGGGAGGCAGAGGGAAATTTGACACAGGTAGAAGAGGAGAGGGAACTGTGATTCTGGCAGGTTTGGGGGGATGTGCCCATAAGCCAAGGAACGTTAGAAGCTACCAGAAGCTGAAAGAGGTAAGGAATGGATTTCCTCCGAGCTCCAGAGAAAGTATAGCCCTGCTAACACCCTGACTTCAGCCCAGTGTTATTGATTTTGGACACTTAACTTCAGAAATCATGAAAACATAAATTTCTGTAATTGTAAGTCACCACATTTGTGGAAATTTGTTACAGCAGCAATAAGAGACTAATTCAGATGTTGCCTGCTATCTGTCTCGAGTATCACTTCCTGACATCCAGGGAGGACTCTGGAATAATCTCACTATTTTCATCTCTACCCTATCTCCTGTAACTACCCTGGGTGGCATCACTCCCCAGGTAGATAGTCCACCCAACACCTCAACCTTACCACCTCACCTGTTAAGCTCTTTGACTCTAATGAGCCACCATTCCCCTAGTTTTCATATCTACACAGACATGCTCACGAGTACAAACTCCAACATCCTATCTTCTGACTACCAATTCCTATTCTCAAAGCTCTCTCCATTTCCAAACTTGACAAAAACTCCTATGCCTTAACCCCTCCATTTGCCCACCATGTATAGGCCTCTTCTGTTCCTTTTCCTTCCCCAGAGGCATCACTGGGACAATCTTTTCAACAGAACCCACAGGTGAATTTGCCAAGAAGCTCCCAGAGCAGCAGGCCTCTCACTTGCCAGGGATCTGGCAAAAGGGAAGCTGAGTTGAAACTACCTTTAGTTTGGATTCAGTGGGGTTTATTTACACGGTTCATGGTCTATTTCGGTGCAGAGGAATGGCTTCAGGAAATCCTCTTAATGCCCACTCTGAGTCTTTAATCTGAATTGTAACAGAAGGTAGAGGGGCAGAAGTTTCACGTAACTCTCAAGTGTCCTAGGGCAGAGAGCACTGGCAATATAGTCATCATGCCAGTGTCAGAGTCCAGCGTCTAGAAAGTTCTCCCCGTCGCCAAGCATGGAAAACTATAAATGGGGGAATTCAGTTCCCACTCACACACAGTGAAAAGAGCCATGAAACAGAAGCTCTCTTCTGCCAGGAATCTACTCGGTAACACAGTGTATGCAATCACAAATGTGCTACCCATTTTCTGTTTCTCTTTTGAGAATCATGCAAAATCAACTTTATCAGAATTCCTGTGTTTGTAGCTCTCAAAAATATTTTCAAATCATATCAAAAGCTGTAAATAGGCTTTTAGAGTTCTGGTAATCCAATTAACGAAAAGCACTAATATTTACATTTCTTGTTGATTTGGCACAAAGTATTAGTATCAGTGAGGAAAATGTGAATTTCCTACCATGCCACTAAAGATCAGTGACAACACCCAAATCGTTCAAAGTACACTAGATATTGGTCACTGCACAAGTAATCTTGAAAAGCCCTGAAAGTTTACAGCGTGCATGTAAAAACACTTTGATGGAGATGTTCTCCCAATCAGAAAACAAAGCTAAATATTTACATAAGCTGTAAAAGAAGTTCTCCTAAACTTCCAATAGAAAATTAATTTTGATACACCATGTTATTCTCTCTACAGAAATGCTACTGCCAAATTACTGTCAGATGAAGAAGAGATCAAAAGCACTCAGCCAAACCTGGGGCGGGGTGCGGGGGCGGGGGGGTGGCGGATATGATAAAGGCATGCCAGGGAGTTAATAGAATATTATATTACTTAAATGGATCTTTTTTAATGTTTATAGTATTTGTTAGCTCTTTAAAACTGTAAATTGTTGTGCTTTGTATTGTCATTTAAAAGTGTTACTTTTGTTTTCAATTTTGTATTTTTTTTTTCCTTAAAAAGAACCCACAAATACTCCATTGAATAGCTTCAAGCCTTCCAAACGCAGATCTCCCCTTGACAGAACACTGCTCTTCCTCAGTCCCTTGCCTTTGGGTTTTAATCTCTAACCCTGGATTGACCCCACCTAGTAAGTGTAGAAGGAATGATAGAATCAGAAAATCATTCTTCATGGCTCCCCCTGAAACAACCAGTTCAGACAAGGGCCATCACTGGCAAATACTGAGCCAAAAGGCAGAAGGTTATTAACAAGCTATCTGCATGATGTCCAATTATCACTCCCAGATTGTTTTTCAAGTGCAAAGGGATAGATGTATCCTTACAATGGACACTAACCTAATGGATTAAACTTAGAATTCCTAACAGAGGGACAATCCGGCATTATGTCCTTCCTGTCATGATGTAATATGGTTATTGTGTACCCTGATGGTATCACCCCATGAAGTATTCTTGCCAACAACCCAGTTTAATCTGGATGTACCTAACCTTTGTACCTAACTTCCAGTTTACAGAAATGCGGGGGCTAAAGGAAGGAGCTAAGTAACCCTACAAGTAAACAAGAAATCGAGAAGTTGGAACATTCTACAAAACCTGGTCTCTTCACAACTTTTCCATGAGTTATTTCTCAATGTCATAGGAAAATAAAAAGGTAGAAGGACTGCCTTTAAAAGGGAACAAAAAAATACAATCAAATGTATGAACTTTAACCATATCTTAGTCCTCTTATGTCTCTACCCCCCCACCAAAAAGCACAACAGTTACAAAAGACATTTGGAAAATGGGGAATTTTAAATTTAAACTAATTACTAACAACACTGGGGAATTCCCGTTAATTTTCTTCAATACGACGACAGTAATGTGTTTATATAAAGCAATATATTTTTAGGACATACAAGCTGGAAGTTTTTAGGGGTGAAGTTACTCTGATGTGTGCAACTTACTTTCAAATGGTCCAGCAGCTTCTCTTTACTTTGAAAATTTTTATAATTAAAAAAACTGGAATAAGTAAAAAAGGTATTAAATTTATTTTTCTCTCATTTGGTCAATCTAACCAAGAAGTTTTTCGTAGAGTCAGAGTAATTCCTCTCATCAAACATTAGCAGTGACGGAGTACCAAAGCCTAGGGGCTAATGTTTTCGGAACTGTTGTATTATACAAAAGAATCTCTTAGGATCCAAATGCAGTCATGGCCCGCTTAATTTGTGTTTATGAGTAGCCCAAGGGAATTTTTAGACTGCTAACTGTCATTCTGGGTGGAAAAGTCAAGCAGGATCAAGGGGCAGGGGAGAGACAGAACTGAAGCAAACAGTTTGACTTATTTTATTGATTTTAGGAAGAAAAAGAAATAAGATTCATTTCAGGGACACTACACACTTCTAGAGATTGAGCTCATAATAAAAATGATGAGAGAAGTACTTTATAAACACCCTTATATAGATTATCTCTTGGACTCCTCAAAACTGACTTAGGAAACAGTGAAAGCAAGTAACATTCCCAATGGACAGAGGAGGAAACTGAGGCTCAGAGAGGCTGCAGGAGTCCCCGGAGGTCCCACGGCTAGCATGTCGGCCCAGATCTTTCACACATGACCACTGTCCTCGAGTGCAGTCACTGTGGGGCTGTCTCACAGTGTGCCAATGTTCATTTCCCCGAGCTTCAGTTTGGGACTAAAGAGCCTTGGGCTCATCTGAGAAACTGCAGAGGTTAGAAGTAACACTTGGCATCAGACCCCCTTTCTTCCATCTACAGGAGGGGGAGGGGGTGGGAAGGATCAAGAACCCAGTCTACTAGGAGGCAGCCTCCTGCTGGGCCATGTACACTTCCCTGCTGGGCTGCCTCTGGGGCAGGGACAGGTCTTCAAACATAGTCCCCTAGCAGGGTCCCAGGACAAGCCAGGGAATGGAAAGACCATATAAGGCACAGCAATCACTGAAAACAAGGGACAAACAAGTACTGTGAAAAGCAAAAGCACCAGCAGATGAGTGCGATTACTTCACTCCCCTGGTCAAGTCCAACCCCTCACGGTGCCTAATGGCTAGCTGTTTGCAGTGGCTTCCCTCCATAAGACGCTGTAACTGGGGGAAATTACTAATTCCGTGGCTTTCCTAAAACACAGAGGTCCACCAAATGTTTGCTTGGCAGGTTTTTTTTCTCCCCAGAGGGCAGCTCATTAAGTCTGACAATAAAGCAGGCTTTGTTCTAAAGATTTACAGTGTTTTCCCAGTGCAAATTCTAATTGACAACCACCAGGAGAATAACAATGCAGAGCAAAGAGAGCTCTGGTTTCTTCCATTCTTCCAAGATCCATCTCAAAGAAGCACTCCTCCTCGCTTCTTAGTTTCCTGGACCAGTGTTTAGCTTGGTCTTTATTTAGACACAGGCAGAAGCAGATGCTTGGGTATCAGAAGTTTATCATTCAAAGTAGTCAAATCTTAAAACACCAAAAGATTCATTCTCTCAAACTTCAAAGATAGGAAATTTCATGTAATTCCCAGGCTCAGGATATCGGGTCCCTCCATGCAGAATAAGCATATTACATAAAAATGCAACCATGCCTTTTCCATGGAAGGGGGGGACCCTAAAAAAAAAACAAATAAAGTGCACGATGAGTGAGAGTCTTCAGAAATGGTTGCGTGAGAATATTAAAGGCATGGCTATTCAAACAGACTCATCGTGGAATAAAAGTTCAAGTATCCAGGGAGTGATTTCAATATGAATGCTGGGTGTTGTGGTCACAAACAGGAGTCTCTCCTCTACACAGAGAAACAAGTCACATCAAGCAAGTCAGGGAACTGTGAGTGACAAGGTATAGAGAGGCCTGTTCAGACAAGGGACAGACATTACTGGACCCTTTTTCAAAGAAAACTTTGAAGATTTTGTTAGGCTTTCTTCGTGGAACTGTCACAAGGTAACAATACAGTTGCAAATGAGCGGTGTTCAGTGGTCACATCACTGCCTTTTGCAGACCAGCTGCCAATGGCTGCCCATGATGGGAAATTAGCATTAGAGAAGGGACTCTCTCTCTAGGTTACTGGGCTGAGGCATGGAGGAGAGAGAAAATTCTCAAATAAAGTACAACACCCAACACAGCCACAGGAACCAAAAGCAAAATAAAACTGTCTGAAAGGAAAAATGGCCAAAACTTTAAAAAATTTAAAAGAAAAATAAACAAAACACCCTCCTTACTTCTTCCTGAATTTCCTCCTTCTCCAAAGAGTATCTATCCAGGTCCCTACAGTAAAAATAAACAAAAACCATGTGCTTCCAGTAGCCTGTACAGAATAAGGGAAGCAAAACTGGTGGGAGGTGGGAGAATAGCACAATTCACCCTCCTCTTTCTAATCAAAAGCAGAGAAAGGAACCAAAGTGGAAAAGCACCCCAGCCAGGAGCACCAGACCAGGAGTCAGGAGGTCTGCAGCCTTACTGTGCTAGCGTCTACCAAGAAGTGTTTCGAAAAGTACCTTGACCTCCAACTCTTCTTGTCCTCATCTGAAAAGGAAAGGATTCATCTAGATTAGTGGCTCCCCCACTGTATTCCTTGGAGCCCCTAGGGTTGCCTCTAAGATAACCACAGCAAGACGGGGGTAAGACGAAGGGAATGGGGCCCAAGCTTGCTCTCAACCCTAAAGAGTTCATCATGGATCCATTTTACATACTGAGATTGTGAGTCAAGTCTTCTGTTTAAAGAGTTCTATCACCAAGACACCTCACAACTGAGATGGCTTAAAAGTACCAGGCCAACATGTCTTGTAATTTTTTTATCTCTATGATTATGTGGTTTCTACGTGCCTCTCTGCATTACTATTATTAGAATTCAGGAATAGACAGTCTCATGGATACGGATCCTCCAGTCTGTGTATCAGGGTCTCTTGTTCCTACTTAAAGGGTGAGGGCACCAAAGCTCGGACAAGGCAAAGTGACCCAAATCACAGGGCTTGGCAGTTGACGGGATTCAAACTCAGAAACGTCTGACATTAAAACGAGTAGGCTCAGTGCCGTCCTTAAAGAATAAACTTTGCTGTAACAAAACAAAACAAAAACCGGTTACCTCATTATTATTACAAGGTTTTCTCCCTGGAACATCAGGTTCTACATTTGTCTTCTCTGGGAGTAAACACTTACCCTGGCCAGATGAAATGAATAGCCAGAAGTTCTGCCCAACAAGCCAATCTGTTGGGTACAGGAAAGCCCAAAATGTTGGCAAAGCCTCCAGGGTAATAATGGTTGTTAAGAACTTTCAAAGCAAACAAAACTCCTAGAAGAGAGTAAAGAGCACACAAATATCAACATCCAAATGTGGCAATAATCCACGTTTACAAAGAAAACTAACTGAAAATGAAAATGATTATTTGACTATATCCCACTTCTTGTTTTGAAACACCCTTTTCTTTACAAGTCAACCCAGCTTTTGGTAGAAAGACAATGTGCAAGGTAATCGTTCTTTGGATGTTTCTTAATGCAGAAGTTTATACTGACTTTCAGTATGCTGGAAAATAGACAACATGTAAAATGGGAATAAAATACCAAAAATGGTACTAAATGCCACTGAACTCTTCATGTCAGAATCGTTAATTTTATGCTATGTGATTTTTAACTCCATAAAAAAAAAGAGCAGTATTTTTTTGGAAATACTTTGAAAATGTGTATTTTTCAAACCTCTTTGGAAAGACATGTTGAGGGTAGGGCATGTTTCCTTTCTTCTCCCACAACTGGCACTATGAGGATGTATCTTAAAGGGAAGAGGGCCAGATGGCAGGGAAAGTAGAGAGAAGAGTTAGATTTCCTTCTGTTACAGCACTATTTGCCTCCCTCTTCTTCACATTCTAATTCTTAGAACACCTCATTTTGGCCCAGATGGCCATTTCCGTCCTCTGAGATATAGGGAGAGTGACCATCATGGTTCCTGAAACACAGTGAGCGTGCCATCGTAAGGTGTGGTACATGGATTTAAGAGGTTATTGAGAGGCATACTTACGGTTTTAGAGAACTCCTTATCACAGATACACCACTGGGTCTTTCCACCATGAAGGAGCCAGTGTGTATTTCTAGAACTGTATCTCCTACAAACTACCTTGGAGCAGACCCTGATGCAAACTGTCCAAGAGTGAATGATGCAGCATTAAAACAGAATAGCATGATCTTCTCTCCCCTGCTCCAATCATCCTTCTCTCCAAAGACCAAGCTCCAGCAATCCTTAGCCACTCAGAATTCAGTTCCTCACCAAATAGGGACGCTCGCTTCATAAAATGTCAACAGTGACACCTCCCTTACTATCTTCATGCATGCTCCCTTAGCGATTTGTCTGCCTTACCTGAGAAACCTACAGCACAGTTGCTTCTGAAGCCAGGTTCATCCAAAAATTCTGCAAGAGCAAATTCCAAGAACAGGTACAGCACTCCAGTGAGCAAGGAGAATGTGACGATGACATAGGCAAACCATCGACTGCCTAGTCTTCTTTCCAGATGTATTCCTTTCCAGAGCATGGATGCCATGTTGAAATACAAATGCCAGTCGTCTGCGTGGTGAAGAGGAGAAAGCAGCAAGCGTTGCCAGTCTTTTTGCTGGTAACACTTCTCCACGCTAAGGCAGGACTCGAACAGCGGTTTCAGAGGATTCAAGAAGAACCAGATGTTGAGAACCAAAGTTGCGAGGGTAACGGGTGGAATATTGCTGATCCCAACATGGAAGATTTGAGAGAGGAGCAGAATAAGTCCAGCGTTAATTCCCCTTGATCTCCGCTGCATAGTTGGATATCAAACCAGTGCTGCGGACACACGGTCAGGTTTTAGGAATCGGGAAAGATATACAGGCAGCCAAACCTAAAACATAAAATGCACATGAAAATCGGTCAATTAAAACTTAATACACCGATAAGGCATGCTCACTTATAGATGAGCTTACATTGTATATATCCCACATCCCATCTGAGAGAAACATTTTTTTTTTTCAGTGTCTTCCAGAGTAACATCAGGATGCTGTCCTTCCTCATTTTACATTCTAAAATAGAAATTTTCTCCCAAATCCCAACGGACTAGTTAATGGATACGTATGCTTTCTCTGACAAATATGCCATGAAAAAAAGAGTTGTCTTCTTATAAACAAATTTGTAACCTCGTAAAAAACCTAGAAAGACAGTGTATAAATATTTAATAATGATTTCTACTCAGAATGCTGAACAGGATTCTTTACCACCTTAATTTTTTTAAAGAAATATTTAATTTTGATATAGTCAATAGAATCCGCCCCAAAGTTTTGTTTTGTTTTTTTAAGATTTTCTCTTTTATTTGACAGACAGAGATCACAAGTAGGCAGAGAGGCAGGCAGGGAGAGAAGGGGAAGCAGGCTCCCAACTGAGCAGAAAGCCAGATGTGGGGCTTGATCCAAGGACCCTGGGATCATGACCTGAGTTGAAGGCAGAGGCTTAACCCATTGAGCCACCCAGGCGCCCCACCCCAAAGCTTTTAAACTTCCATAGGCAGATTTTAAAATGCAAGGATTTACTATCTTCTACTCCATAATGCCAGTTACCAACTGCTAGGCTGCTTTATCATCACAAAAATTTCTGCATTCATTCATTCATTCATTCATTCATTCATTCATTTAAGATTTTTTTATTTGACAGAGAGAGAGCAAAGCAGGAGAAGGAGCAGGCAAAGGCAGAGGGAGAAGCAGGCTCTCCACCGAACCGAGAACCTGATGCAGGGCTTGATCCCAGGACTCCGGGATCATGACCTGGACCAAAGGCAGATGCTCAACTGACTGAGCCACCCAGGCACCCCAAATTTCTGCTTTTAAAAGTCACTTGCTATGTGCCGAATCCTAGATTGAAACACAGTCACCGTGTTTAAGGAACTCATTTCCTGCTAAGAAGTAAGCTAACCATTGCCACACTATGGTCTGAATGCAGTGACAGCAGAAGACCACATCTGAGATACATGGGTCAGCCTGAGGTGTGTTAGTCTGTAGTGTGGTCTTACAGAATAAAATGGAGTTAGTAACAAGAAAGAGTGCGAAGTTCAGCAGTATTTCTCCACCTTGTGCCCACTTGCCGCCCCCCCACCCCGCCCCAAACCTGGGCTGTCCTTATGACTTGCTCCAGCTGACAGTACGCAGACAAAAGGACACTAGTTCTCAGTGTGGGCCTTGAGATGACCGACAGCCTTCTGCTCTTTCTGGAAATGCTCTCAAGCAACCAAGTAGACACATCTGGGCTAGCCTCCTAGATGAGGAAAGACACAAACTCCAGTCACCCTGATGGCACTGGCCACTAGCCAGCTCGTGCCCCTGAAGCAAAGCTGTGTAGCTGACCAGCAGCTGACCACAGTCACAGAAGTGAGTCCAGCAGAGCCCAGCCTAATTTGCTGAGCCACAGAACAGTGAGCTAAATAAATCAGACTGTAGCTTCACCAAGAGTTAGAGTGGTATATTATACAGCAATCACTAACCAATACAGATGGTATTTGCTTTGGTGAGGGCATTGGTTATCCTTATGGGAAGAAGCTAGCAAAGAAAGAGACAAACTAAAGATGCAAAAGATACACAGAAAGAATCAAGTCCTTAGAGAGAACAACCGTGTCTGTTGTAATAGGAAGGAAGAAGAAAAATGTCAATTGCAGATATAGGTCCAGAGGCAGATTAGGGCCGGGATGCTGGAAAAAGTTCTCATCTAGTGGTTTTTATCTATGGAGCTTCCTAGGCCCCGAACCAAATACGTGACTTACTCTGATCAAAGATTCTCATTCAGACAGGACACTGGAAGGTACGTGAGATTTGGGGCAAAAATGGGTACAGTTCTACTTAGAAGCTCTGAGACCTAGGGCAAATTACTTAAACTCTCTGAACTTCACTTTTTTTGCTTTAAACCAGAGACGATAATACCTCCTTTCCAGGATTATTGTAACACATCTGGAATGAAGCAGATGCTAAATATACAGTGGCTACATTTTTCAATACTCTGAGGTAATCTCACCTGTGCAGAAAAAGCTTTATGCAAATGGTAGCATCTGAACAAGGCTCAAATGTACTCCCCCCATCCTCTTCCCATATGCATTCTAAGAAATGACCAAGAAAAAGTTACACATTAATGTGTATATGTGTGTTTGTGTACACCCCTGTTATTAGCACAATCCAAGTTTTTTTTTTTTTTTTTTTTTTTTGATGAGCTTATTATTATAGCTCTGTAGCATTCTCAGGAAATAGAGAACTTAACAAAATTTCAACTGAAGAGCTCCTGGGCTATTGTAGAGAAACAGTCTATATTTTTCACATTGACATTCAAGTCTATTTTCAAATCTCCAATTACTGTGGTTTTTTTGGGCAACATTCCCTAAATAATTTTATTTTTTTTAAGATTTTATTTATTTATTTGACAGAAAGAGATATCACAAGTAGGCAGAGAGGCAGACAGAGGGAGAGGGGGAAGCGCTCCCTGCTGAGCAGAGAGCCCGATGCGGGCTCGATCCCAGGACCCTGAGATCATGACCTGAGCCGAAGGCAGAGGCTTAACCCACTGAGCCACCCAGGCACCTCATCCCTAAATAATTTTAGTGTAAAACCTCAATATCTATAATAGGAGCAACGGAAAAATCTGGCCCTGATTTTTAAGTAATCAGCTTACAAGAAATCACAAAAATGAACGCTTTGATCTCAGTACAAATAGTGTTCTATGACGCTAGGCTATGCACAGCACAAAATCAAAACTAATTGGGTCTTTGCTTAAGAAAAATCCCCCCCACCCCAAAGGGAATCATTAGTGATGAGCAGTATAAAAAAAAAAGATAGCGGAACTTCCCCAATATTATTTCACACTACATCCAGGCTCATTTTGCACTTGCTTGACTTCTGCCCAAATCCAATGGTCCCTTTCCCTGAGCATCCCTCTCACCATGACCTCCACTGGGGCCTTCCTGGGATCCTGTGCTCTCCTGTGGTGTCATCCCCCGCTTCTAGCAATCCCCCTTCCTCTGTTTTTCCTTTTGCCTCTATTCTTGCTCTCTTTGGCACACACTCATGGAATTCCACTCCTGTGGTTTCTAGAATGCATTTTGTCGTTTGGATCCCCGAATTTCCATTCTGCACCCTTAATTTCTCAATAGGTTCCAGAGGCATAATCTTATAGGAAGAATACTGCCTGTCTGTTCTCTTGGCTTTTGAAAACTGAGTTACCCCTTCCCTCTCACAAAATGTCTACTTAGCCATTCCTCAGGCACTCCTCTATTTAATAAATATAAAGTGCCAAGCACATGCCGATCTCTGTGCCTAACTGCAGAGGCATCGCAAAGAACAAAACCCTTACAACTGCAGCCCCTAAATAACCCATTTCTATTTGCTGGGGAAAAAAAATATTGGCTGTAGCAAATCAAAGGATGAATAAAAAGATGTGGTTCCTGTTCACAACAAATGTAACCTTAATGGGAAGGCAGATAGAAGCATTGCCAATGTGAGATGTGCAGAATATATTTTGGGATCCATGTTTATCAATGATGGCCACTAGAGTACAGTATGGCTAGAACGTAAGTCTGGAGTGTTCAGTAGCAAAGATAAATGGGCATACTTCCTACCAACTCTATGGCCCACTTTCCTTCCAAATAAGCTATCAAGTCAGCCTTCAAAAGTGAAGAATGCCACTTCTAACACGGTAACAGAAAATCCCTGTGGTCCATGCGAAGATCAAATCTGTAACTTGACCCCACGGACCTGGCAAGCATAGTTCTAAGAATACCAAAGAGAAGAGATCACAATAAGCGAGCACTGACTGTAAATAAATGTTGTTTCATCCTGCTCATCAAATATATACAAAATTTCAGACTGCTGAGCTGGAAGAGAGACCACAGAGGCATGATCCGTTATAGCAACTCATCTATAAGCTGGAAACCGGTTCAGCCTGTTTGGTTTGGGGAAGTGATTTATTTATTTTAACTTGTACCCAGACCATAAAACAGTTACCACCGCCCAAGGAAGAGCAGGCTAGTCCCTCCCTGCACTCCCCCAGCTCAGAAACACATTTTTCCCTCACGCTCAACCTGCCCCAAGCTGAACACTGGACCCATCCCTTCCAATTCTGTGCCTCTGCATTCAGCATCTCAGGACACAGAATCTCCCCTCTCCCCTGCTGTTCAAGTCAGAGATGCCAGAAACATCCTTGACCTGCCCTTTGGCCCTCATCGCCCTCCTATCCTCACATCCCATCCACCACAGTTGGTTAATTTGTCCACAGTTTGTGTCAATCTCCTTCTTTCTAGCTCTTGAGCCCTACTCCAATCTAAGGCACTATCATACCTTGCCTGCATTGTAACAAACTCTCTAACTAGATTCTCTCCCACCAACCATTTTTCCACAACCACCCAGAATAATCCCTATAAAACTGAAGTTGGATTCCCCTGCAGATAACCTGTGATTGTTTATCATTACAGTTAGAATAAAGTCCAAACTCTTCACCATAACCACACACTTGCAACAACCACTATCCTGTCCACCTCTCTGGTCTCTGACCCAGTCACGGTGCGCCCACCACAAGGTGCTCCCAACCCAAGAGCTCCCAGATTCCAGCAGAAATGGCCAAGGGCAGAATCACCTTGTCTGTTTTGATCACCACTAATTACCTAGAGCCTAGTACAATGACTGGCACATAGTCAGTGCTTACAAGTTATTTGCCCAAGGACTCAAGATGATTATTTTCTAATATATCCACATTATACAATAAATAAGACTGGCTGAAAAGACTACAATCTGTTCATCTTCTTAGTATTTTTCCTGCAATTGTAGCAACCTTCCCCATAGCAATGTGCATGTTATTCCACTTACATTTTAGTCCCAGAAAAGCGTTTATAACATTTATCTCAACTTTACAGAAATAAACCTCTGATCCATGTAAAGTGTATTAATAGGTTGTTTTGCCGGAACTATTTGATTAAAAAGTGGCATTTTAATTATGTAGTAATACACACTAGACAGCACTATATCAAAGTCGCGACAGAGAGAAATGGAAGACTTCTTGAAATATTCAAAGGGAAAATAGCCATATTTACTTTTAATGAGAAATTAAAAATTAAACGGGTACGTAATAAAAAAAACTAAGTGGCTAGAACAAACAAAAGAAACTGAATTCATAACTTGGAAAACCAATGTGTCTCAAGGGGAGAGAAAGGAGTTTTATAAAAAGGGGAAAAATCTAATTACAGTGATTTTCAATTCTACTTACAAAGCATAAAATACTTCATCATTATCATTTACTAGGGTGGTAAATGTCTCAATTTTCAGTTAAAATGTTCTATATCCCCAATCTGGCATCTGATAGTAACAGTGTTCATCCATTTACCAGTTGAGGTACATTTGGGTTGTTTCTGTTTCTTGACTCAAATGAATAATGCGGCTAGGAACAGTCGTGTATAATTTTTTTGGTAGGCACACATTCTCAGTTCTCTTAGATATATACCCAGGAGTAGAATTGCTGGGTCATACGGTAACTCTTTGTTTAACTCTTTCAGGAAATGCTAAAATGTTTTCCAAATTTCAGCATCCTATTGTACTCCCTCCAGTGGTATAAGAGGATTCCAATGTCTCCACACCCTCAACACTACTTGTCTCGATCCTCTTTTGTTTTAGCCATCTGAGTGGGTATGAGGTAGTACTGACATAGATTTCCCTAATTACTAATGACACTGAGCAAATGCCTAAATTTTCATTGCTTAAAATGTAATATAAGCACGCATGCTGATAGGTCTGCAAAACCATACAGACAAGCTGGCGCACTCTCTCTCCTGCTCTCTCTCCAAGAAACAGTGTAACAAGCTCAGGTCGAAAGAAAGCTTCAGAAAAGAAAGATGGAACCACAAAGAAATCATTCTAGTTAGCCTACTAGGATTTTAGCATTGTCATCCCTCTGGATGGGACGTGTTAAGAGTGAATGTGAGTGTACCTCAGTAGCAGGGGCATAAGCTAGGGCCCACTCATTTGAAAATAAATACTGTAAAATCGTTGTGAAAGTAACAGAGGGTTCGTATGTTTTACCGCTTCAAACAAGGCAAAAATGCTATGGAAATAGCAGATTATGTTAAACATAAAAACATCCCCTGCTTCTTCATTTACATGAGCTGGGCGACAAATTAGCACATCATAAATACCATGTTAACTTGGTCAAAACATATACAAAAACACAATGTGTGTGTGTGTGTGTGGTTTTTGTTTTGTTTTGTTTTGTTTTCCCTCTAGGAATGAACTCACTCTAGGAATGAACTGGACTCAACCATTTCTTCTCACTCCCTAACTCTCTCAGGAAATGCTATCATTCATGGCTTTTCTAATCCAAACACAAGAAATTGTTTTCTCTACTTCTTACCATAAGGCCAATAGATGAGAGTATTTTAGTCTTTGTTATTCCAATAAAACTTCTTAGCATACTTTTACTTTTCCTAAAAGATATTATTAGCTTCCTTCGGTCCCGAAAGAACCCAATTACAAAATGTACATTTCCAAAATATTTTTGAAAATAAGAAAATGGTGCGGTGTAATATGTATTTGCATTTAGCAAAAAACAAGAATTAACTAAATGCTTGCAAAGTAATTTGTTTCCTCTTTTTAAATATATGAGTTCATTTCAAAAAGCTTATGTAGCTTATTGGCAATATAGGGTTGTTAAATGTAACATATAGTCATATGAACAACATGTAAATTATGCTTTTAAAACTTAATATTTAAATACTAAGTGTAACAGCAAATGGTATAGCTTCACATCACTACCCCATGTTCAATCTACCAGAATGCATCATCCACCTGAGCTGATTAGTAAATGGGGGGTTCTGGGGGTCCTGGGTGAAATCTCTGTCAGAGTACCATAATTGTTTAATGGCAAGTTGCACATAAATGACAAATTCTTCTAGCCATCTGGATCTGTTAAGTGGCTTCATGAACCACAATAATGTTAAGGTCAAAGAATCAGAGTGGGACTCTGTTTTCCTATTTCATATTAAAGGCAGAGAGATCCAAGGAAATGAAAACACTCAAGTGAATGAAAATTGACTTCATGAATAAAAAATGAAAACAGGAATCAAATTATATTAAGAAGGTAATGGGGATCTAGTCATGAACATTGTGACACTCTCAGTAATTACATCCTACTCACAGAAATATCTACAACTTGGTCTCTTCCAGAAGAAACTGGGAATTGAAAGCACTTTTCCCTTGTGAGGGTTTCTGAGACTTCCCTTCATTCAGTGACTCTCCAACCTCATATGCTTCATCGTTAGAACCACATGAGAAATTGTCTTACCTGGCTCAGTATAACCATTAGACTACCTCCCAAATGCCAACTGGCTAAATCATTGATTTTAAGCTACCAGCCATAGAGTTTTTAAGACACAAGACCTCTTCCTTCCTCTTTTCCCTCATCTACCATCCCTCCCAATGAAAACAAATATAAAACATATCAACCTTAATAAGACGCTGCCCAACTGCTGTTTATAGTAGCCTCCCTTGAGTATGAATATCATTCATGTGGAAGGCAGAATCCTTGCTCTCTGAGGTGGAGGGGATTTAAGACCACTAAAACAACATAAGAAGTAACAAAATGTTTCAGATAAGTAAGAAATCATTAATAAGGGCATATATTATGTGGTGACAGACCTCACCAAAAGTCAGACACTTATCACTGGACACTCTTCCCCCAAGCCACTTATATAATGCCTGACTAGATTTGGTGAAAATCCAATCTCATCATGTTATCCCCTGCCCCCAATCCATCCTGTTTCTCACATATGATGGCATTCTCTACAACATCATCATAAAACTGAAGAGTGTCATAATTAATAGAACGGACTCCAAAGCCTAATGGCCGCATTCAAATTCTGACTCAACTGCTTTGAACTGTATGACTTGGTCAAAGACTCAGTCAGCCTGTGCCTAAGTTCCCTCATTTGTAAAATATATCCTAAATAAAGTAAGACTTGCCTCAAAGTTGTTGATGAGTTAATATTTGTCAACCATGCAGGACTATACTTGCAACATAATAAGCCTCTACCAATGTTAGCAGATATTAAAATTTTACCCTCCTCATCTGATCAACTTCAAGTATTTCAGCCTAGGATTCAAAGTCTTAAAATAGTTATATACTTCCCCAATAATAACTAATATCTAACATATATATATATATATATTTATAGTTTTCAAAGTAGTTATGTCTAATTTGTTTCATATAATTCTCACAAATGTCTGAACACAAATTTAGTTCCATGTTACCCACTAGCTGGTCTACCTGGCACTTGCCAAGAGAATCACCTGACTGTCCCGCTACCCATGCTGAAGCATCTCTTTAGAGCTACCCATATGAGGAGAAGCTCAGTGGAGCTTCTGCCCTTGGGACTTTCTGGGGATGTTCCAACTTCAGCCCTCGGCTTTCTCTGTCCAAGGTGCTTAGTTAGAGGCCGTCTCCAGATGGACAGTCACGTGGGGCACTCTCACCACCAGAGGTCACCAAAGCAAATTTCACACATACCCCATAGCTTACATTTTAAGTGTCCCCATTCCAAACACAACGGCCCAATTTAGTAGAAATCATGAGAAATTTTGGTGGGAAACCATGAGACAGAGAAAGAAATTCCATTTTTCTTGAATAGATAAGCCAAGAAGGCAATGCTTATAAACTGGACTATTAGGACACAAATCCAGCCCCTCTCACCAGACGGTACTGCTTATCTGGTGATCTCTCTCTCTGCTGTGACCCTTGTTGCTACTGCTTATTACTATGAATAGGAATTCCTATGAAACTGTCCTAAAAAGTCTGTGTGTCCACAGGCATTTGTTATATGCCTCGAATGTCTACAAGTGGTTAAGTAAAAAATCTTTGAAAATTCTAGACTGTGATCTAGAGGCAGGCCAGGAAATGGTTCAAAGTTCTGCTTCATAATCAATATTTTTTAACTTAACTCACTACACGAGGAACTCTGAAAATGCCAGCTACTTTTCTTCCACATAAACGCTTCTTGGAGGGTAAACTCAAGGTTGGGAGAACTTTTTAGAAAGTATGAAAAGGGAATAAACAATATTTCATGTTTAGTTCAATCCTTACTTACATGGGGTAAAATTTTATTAGAACTAATTTAAGTAGTAATGAGGAAAAAGTGATTAAAAGTGTGAAGATTTCAAGACTTAACCATCTAGCAAAGGGCTTCCTTTTATGAAAAGATCTCACCAAGTGAGATAAGGCAGAGCAATACTTTTTAAGTTAGATATTCTTTCAACAATAATGAGGGTCACTGAAATATGTCTATTTAAAAAAAAATTATTACAAGGAGAGAATTACATTTTTAACACTGTAAAAGAAGTAAAAATCATCTTAAGGTAAAATTCCTAGAAAACAAACCAATGTGAAGAAATTCTGAGAATTAAACAGTAAAGTTGCTGAGGGCAAAAGGGTATGTTAGAAAAGACTGGGGAAAAAATGGGTAAGACTTGCATAGTTCGGAAATATACAGACAGTGTCCATTGGGGGAGAGGGTTAATCTTCATGATCATCTCCCCATACCCCAAATTAACATAAATCTAATTAAGAAGAACATGCCTGCTACGCAAACACACCTTCAAGGCATCCCCTAGCTACTAGCCCCCTATCCTGCACCCCACTTCCAACCAGATTTCTACTTCTGAGACCCTTAGATATAGAAATTCTAGAGCCATCAGAATTTCTGGAGCCACTGCATCCAAATATTTTAATAAAATATATTTTGTACACAAAAATAACTGAGGCACAACTACAGTGGTAGCTATGAAAGATTAGTTTCAATTAAATATGGGCAAGTGATTTCAAATAATATAATCACCTACTCTGAGCCACAAAAATACATGCCCACAGCAATAAATGGAATCACCAAAGGAAACTGTCAAGTCAGGACCTGATAATCTGTTCTATCCTGTGGATTCTTAACAATATGCAGGAAATGATAAGATTCAGAGTGCTTAAGGCAAAGGTTCCTGCAACTTCACCTACGAGGAATATGGTGCAGTAGAAAGTACACGAGGTTAAACCGAAGGCATGAGGGGCGCCTGGGTGGCTCAGTGGGTTAAGCCTCTGCCTTCGGCTCAGGTCATGGTCTCAGGGTCCTGGGATTGAGCCCCGCATCGGGCTCTCTGCTCAGCAGGGAGCCTGCTTCCCTTCCTCTCTCTCTCTCTGCCTGCTTATCTGCCTACTTGTGATCTCTGTCAAATAAATAAATAAAATCTTAAAAAAAAAAACAAAAAAAAAACCCCGAAGGCATGATCTTCCATCCTGGCCCCACTATTAACAGGACAGAGAGGCCAAGAAGTAAAAGATAAAACAAGAAAACAAAAAGCCACCAACACTACCACAACAAAAATCAAGTTTTTCTACTTCACTAAGAGCTGACTGAGGATGGGAAAAGGCTTTACCCAGGGCGGAAGGTATTGGTGATCATGGATTATCTTGATGGGTTACTGGGTCTCTGTCCTGCCCTCACTGTCTACCAGAGCCTGCCCTCCTCCACTGTCCCATCTGACTCTGTGATCTTGGTCACAGAGATACTCTTGAAGTAGTACTTGGGCTGAGGCTGCAGAACTGGACCAAGCCCTTTTAGGAACCAGAAAATTAAGATTACTGTCTTCTGTGGCTCTCTAATGGGGCCACATGTCCTCAAACCTGTGGAAAAGTCTCTGGTTTAGGGAACAATGAGTTGGCTTCGCATAAAAGCAAGACTCGGGAAAGGAACTACAGGTTTAGGAAATTCTTTAAATGAGTGTCAAGAACACTAACAATAGAAGAGCTATGGGTGCCTACTTATTTACACAGAGTAGGGGAAATTAAGATTCACTGTACATTCCAAAGAACCAGAGATTTTGTCAAAGTGAAAGGAAAAGACAAAGCCTTGGTCGTGCTGAGCAATATGCTGGGGCATCCCCACAGCAATTTGAAAACTTTAGGTAAAAAGAAGATTAAAGAAGATTAAAAGGAACCAGAGAAACTATTATCGGTGAGATAGCACTTTCTCCCCTGCTTCTACTAGTGGCCCTGGTTCTACTCAGCCTAGGTCTGGCTCCTCGCTTTGGAGTCCTGAATGTCCAATAACACCAACCTCTGGAATGGTCCATCCCTTCAGGCTGATTAGGGTCAAGCTGACCCAACTAGTTTGAATCTAGTCCTAAGATTGAACTATATTCCCCCAAACACACCATCAAACACAGAGACAGATATACGGATGAAGAAAGAGATACACAGATGCAGACACAAAGAGAAATCTATCCATTCAGACTGGCAGAAGAGAGTTTAACTTTTTGTTAGCCAGGAAGAGGCTAAATTTTAAACAAGGTCACTTATGTGATCAGTCAACAAACAACACACTGACCATCGACCACAGGCAAGGCAGAGTTATTAGGCTCAGAGAAAAAGACAGTGCAAACAACTTTTTCTTGTTTCAATCGAGTTAAGAAGTTGCTCTGGGGCACCTGGAGGGCACAGGTGATTGAGCATCTAACTCTTGGTTTCGGCTCAGGTCAGGGACTCAGGGTCATGGGATCAAGCCCCACTTCAGGCTCTATGCTCAGCACAGGCTGCTTGAGACTCTCTCTTCCTCTGCCCCTCTCTGCCCGGCTCTCAATCTCTCTCTACAATAAATAAATATATCTTAAGAAAAAAGAAGTTGAGAGAGGCAAGAGTGCTTCACCCCCATACGGTGATAAAGGATGTAGATTTAGGGAAACACAAAATCCTACAGAATTACCCTATTTTTGTTCTATCATAGTCTCAGAAGAGTCTGACTAGGTGATTCTGTAGTAAGCAGGAGTCCTTCCATGCACACAGATACTTCTCCTCCATTACCATTGCCCATTTGCTGAGGGTTTTCAAACAATTTCACCGGAATCGGGGAGGACCGTTCAGAAAATCATACACAGACACAGGACGTCTTAAGTCACCTTGCCTTGGATTTTGCAGGAATGAGGTCATCAAGAAAGGGGGGGCAGTGTAAAGGTCCCCTCTGCTATAACCTGCCTAGAATTGCACACATCCATGTGCAAGACTAGGACGGTGGCCCCTGAGAAGGGCAGTCAGTCCTTGTTTCCTCCCTGCACTTCCCTAACTCTGGGAAAATCACCAGCGTGCAAAGTCTAGATAAGCTAGGGGCCTCTGATTTCATAAATCCAACCCAAGCAACCATTAACAGGAAGGACCATTTGTGCAGCTTTGTAACGGCAGAACAAGAGACCCTCCCCTAAGGCCACTATAATTACTAAACTTAAAACACTGAGTACTTGACCTTATTTTCTATTACTCTTCTATGCCCACTTTCCCTATCAGGTCATGCTTATCTCTAGGTCTTGGCTCAGCAAAAGCGGTGGTTACAATGGCTACCTTGGATCAGATGACCCAGCTGTTCTGTTTATTAGCTGTGTTAGTTACCTTGAGCAAATTATCTAATCAATCCAAGCCTTGGTTTCCCCACCTGCAAAAGTGGTTGGTATGAGGATTTAATTAGCACACTCCTGATGATTATAGCAATTTGTTTTGGTATTATTATACATTGTTTGGGCTTCGATGAGAAGCAGACACTGAGACAAGGGTCTCTGTGCAAGTAATTTATTTTGGAGGTGACACATTTAGGATTTATTGAATTTATTTAGGAGGCAACTGACTAGTAGCGGAATGGGAAAGCAAAATAAGGAAAGCAAACAGCCAAAATTGTGTGCATTACCAAGCAAGCCATCATGATGGATGCTGGGGCTTAATCTCATTGGGAAATCCCAGAGCTAGTATAGGTATGCCCCAGTGCTAACGCCCACAGGGCTGAGGGTCTGCCTTAACTCCCTGTTACTTGTGGCTTGCCACAGCAGGCAAAGCAAGTGACAGGGGCCAGAGAAAACACTCAGGCAAAGAACTGCAGGTCCTGGAGGCTAGAAGTCCATCAGAATGCATGAAGGGGATGTGGACAGGGCCCTGCTAGCATCACTCCTTAACCCAGGACACATCCTCCCCACTGCCCCCATTCCTCCCAATCCATTCAATTCCTCCTCAGTTGTAGAGCCCAGCTCTTGTCCAGGCTCCTCACTGACAGGCTCCCTGACCACAACACCAATGTCCCACAGCTCTCTGAATGGATGACCTACCACTGTCAATAGGATGTCACCAGACCCTATTGTCATATCTTCCAAACTGCGTGTTCTCAGTGTGTCTTCAGGTTTGAGAGCACGTGCTCCAGAGTCCAAACTGGTCCCACAGACCAGCTTTTAGCATTAAGTATTGTGCAAATTTATGCAAGCCACCTCAAGTAAGCCTTGGCTTTCCGCTACATAAAACGGGGTAGTAATTACAATAGCTAAACATGATCCTAGGATTCTTGTAAAGATTAAATGACTGAAAACATCAAAGTGCTTAAAATAATGCCCAGCACACAGTAAACACTCATTAAATCTTAGCTATTGTTTTAATGACAAACAGAAATACTCATTTTCTACTGATTGATAGTTTTTCTAAAATACAGGTCTAAAAGAAAAGTCAAATCACTGGCTACAATTACACACACATATTACTAGTTCATCTTTGGTATTACTGCTCTCAAACCTTACATGTGTGCTATTATCTGATAAAGTTAATGTGCAGATCTGGACCCACAGATGGAGGCCATGCCAGCGGCCCGGCCCACATCACAAACCTAAACTGTAGTCAATCTGTACTTACAAGAAAGGCCTCACTGTCAAGGAAATCTAAACACTTATACCACCAAACCTCCATCTTTGGCTTTGGCTAGCTCATCTTACTCTAGAAAACAGGACCTGCCTGCCTCATAAGGAAATCCCACACCCCCTAGCCAACCATACCTGTTTCCACACTACCTCTTCTAATACCCTATATACCATTTGCCCTTGCCTAAAATCCTCAGGAGAGAGTGATTCACTGTTTGTTGGGTACTCTATCCCCTGCCCCCAAATTCATGGATTGTTTTCCTTTGGAAAAAAATACCAAACTCATTACTAAATTGTTTCATTATTTCACATATCCCATTCAACCCTCTAAACTTTACTAAACAGGTATTATTATTATTATTATTTCCTCATGTTATAGATGAGCAGAAATTTTAACCACAATAAAATCTGGCTCCAGAGTCTCTGTTCTTCAAATGAAGTTGTGAGTCAGGTTGTCTCTGCAGAAAAGTTGAGAGTTTTTAAGGTAGTCTACAGTTTGGCTCCAGAAAATCACTTAAATTACCATTTAAATGGTCCTATTAGTTACTACCTTCAGTGGATTCATTTCCAGGTAAGCTAATCGCAGGGTAGCAGAATATGCCACAAATATATAGCACTTGGCATAAACATTTTTTTTTTCGGAGTTGAAGGCAATTGAGAAGAAGCAGATATAAGTAAAGGTCTTTGCTCTCCCCTGTTTACCTAACAGCAGGATGTGAATTTATAAATGTTCCCCTCCTTAGCTACCAAGATGGACAAAATTTAATCACTAGGGACAACCTTTGATGTGGCATCAGTGGAATCTACACAACAAACTTTACTAACTAGTCTGTATCTTCGATTAGTTCCCCCATATATCTGCTTCCCATAGAAACTCAAAGTCCTTTCAGTCTTGTTACTTCTCCAAAAATGTACTATTCTTTTATTAAAATGCTATATAAGCCCAAGTTCTAACCATCCCTTTGAGTTATTCATCTCTGTGTACTCCCAAACGCTAATAAAGTTGTTTTTCTCATTGATCTGTCTTTTGTCAGTCAGGTTCACAGGGCTCCAACTAGAGAAGCCAGGAGCATACAAGGGTATGGAAAATTTTTCCTCTCCTACACGAATCTGGCTATGAGTCTTGATGTGAGCCTCTTCAGTTGCGGAGTGAGTTTGCCTTATATGGATCTCAGTCCTTTGATGGATCTAAGAAGTCTTGATTTTCAGATTGTTCAGCATTTATCTGTTGTGAGGACCAGGGTGACAACTTCTAAGCTCTACACATGTCAGAGCTGAAACAAGAAGTCACCCCACTATCTCTTAATAACAGATATGATACTTTAACACCAAAAAAATTAGGAAGGACATAACCTCAGCCTGAAGAACAGTCTTTCCCAAGAAAGGGCAGTTGGTGACTTCCACTAAACATGTCAAGATGTATATGTATCTTGAAAATATTTCAAATATAGAAAATCTTACTAGAGAAAACTTTTATTCTATCAAATCTAATGGTTTTCTTGATACAAGTCAATCTGTAGATCTATATTTAAGAGAGTAATACAGAGTAACATTCAAACACCCACTTCTTTTGGTTAATTATCATAGTCATAGCCAATGGAAACAAAAAATCAATTTAAGAATCAAGTCAAAAACAAAAAGTAACAATAATCCAAATGTTATTTTTTTTCTCATTCCACTATACAAACAGAGAAGCTGAGGAACAAAAGCCTCCATGCCTCCTCTGACTTTCTTCCACCAGGGCCAGGCACCTTGCTGGGAAGGACACTGGAAAGTGTGGATCTGGGTGGGGGGTGGGAAAGTGAAGTGCACCTTGCTTGGCATTCTTTCACACACTTCCATCCCCAGTCCTGTCCTACAAAGTGAGGTTTAATCTGAGAATGAAGTCACATAGAGGCAAAAATATCTTTTCTACCTTTTAAGAATTGTTGGAAAAAAGGATCACTCTCCCAACTTTTAGCCCTGTGCTTTGCCAAGTCTCCAAAAGCTGCCTGGTCACAACACGTCACTTTGCCTTTGAAGAATGACTCTTATAAAAATGCACCTTCATACTATTTGAGACTTGACATTGATCACACCCAAGGGACTGCCACATAGGAATCATCTTCATATTATACAAACTTACTATTCCTTGGGCAAAATCCCATCAGAGCTAGAAAAAAACTTAATTTCTCCTAATAAATGGAAATGTTTTCTTCTGCTAAGAACCACTTAACCATTTCGTTGTTTATCTATCCCCCCCACCCCTTTACTTGTGTCCTGTGTCATTTCTAAAGTGAACACTTTGGAAATAGGCAAATAATGTACAAATGTGTGCCAATTATAGAAATGTTAAGTCAATCTAATTCAGAGACTACCTTAATGAAGCTTCCTCACCTGCACCAGGCTTTGAAAGACAAAAGAAGGAAAATATTTCTAAGAAAGGAAACAGCATGCATATGCTGTTTGCATAAATGTTTGAACTGTATTATTAGAGAAGTGTAAGTTAATTAGTCCGGTCAGTTCTGCTATAGAGCTTGTTTTGTAACAAGCAAATTTGTTCAAATGCAATTAATATATCTGGGAACAACTGGAGCATATTGCAAATTTCCCATTTGATTATGTGCAATTTCATCTACAAAAAGCATTAGGTGAAAGCAGGAAACTGCACCCAGCTGAAGCAGGCTACAAAGAAATTCACCAAATGCACATATTCACAAACCTCAAACATCTACCAGCTACTGAAGTTCAGAGAGTATTTTAGGAGTTACACCCATTCACACCTGCAGTTAAAACTTGCCTCCTAATTCCAGATAATCTTTATTCTACCACTTGACAATAATTCACAAGTTGCAATCCTCCGACAACCACTTTCACCAGCACAGTTCAGGATTTTCAGGAAGGAATGTGCCATTATTTATTGTAGTATTTCTGTATTTCTTAACCACTTAACATGTGTAAGTGTGCTACCATTTTGTTCGGTTACTTTTTTTTTTTTCAATGTACCACTGACAAAGTTTTGTGAGTGTTTTGCTCCTGCCACCATCTGCACCATAGGTTCTGTGGTTTTGCTGCATGATTTTGCACAGCATGATGATTTCAGGAATGCCCATGTCCCATCCTAGCAGAGCTGACTATTCCACCAGTGGAAAGCGTATGGGAGGCAGGGCAGCTAACTTAAGAACTGCTGCTCGTCAGTCACTATTACCACACTTCACTCCACGTTTCACTCCTACCATCCTGTCTTTTAACCAAACTCACGGAAGTTAGGGGCTCCCATCACTCAAAGATTTAGAATACCACGTGCCCTGACCTTTCCCAGATAAATTAGAGTAAGAGGGGACAAACTCTCTCTCTCAACCTATCAAATATGCCCTTGATGTCTTCTTTACCTTGATGTCTTCTCTACCAAAAGTTGTTTTACCTTCCTTCGTGTGGAATTTAAAATCAACATTCCTTTAATTTTGGCAGTTGTTTACTTGACCACGTGTCCTTAATGTGTCAATGTTTACCTCTGATTATAACTACTCAAGGACATAGGCCACATTTGTGTTTGGCCAAATGCTTTTCATAAGAGAAATCAGTATAATATACAGTTCAAGTGTACAAATTTCAGCAAAGAAGGGAAGAGTAAAACTAAGAACCCAAGATCAGATGCTCTGACAATACATGCAGTTCACTGAAAAAACTGCATTTACATGCATTGTGCAAGTTTCACTTCTAGACAGCATACAAGGTCAAACCACTAACTGTCAGTTACAATAAGCTTCCAAACTTCTGGTCAATTACCTGGTTAATAACAAAAGACAAGGCTATGACATCATTACAGTTATAATTAATTTACACAGACCAGCTTCCAGTTAATCAAATACATCTTTTAAAACCACTTAATTATTTTTCACCTAGAAAGCAACATTCAGCTTTGTTAAATGAAAAGCAATCTTGCTGAATTCAACATGAAAGGCTGTCAGGCTACTCTAATACACAAAGGATGAAAGGCTTCACAGGGCATACTGCTTCAAGGTAGGAGCACTCACAGCAAAAACAAGCACAAGGTGACGGCGAACACAACACATTTGAACAATTTCCAAACATAGGTTGTCAGGAAATGGGGTAAACAGGCTTTCGGGAAGAGAACTGTCCTAATGTTTTTTTGTCAAAGATATATGGGCACAGCAATATTAATGTATGTAGTATAGGACAGTAGTTAAGGGCATGGTCTTTGCTAAGAATTCTACAATATGCCTTGGAAAATTTGTTTGACTGCTCATTTCTCACCTGTAAAAGGACATGAGGCAGGCTTGTTTGGTTTTGCAAGGATTCAATGAGATTAAGTATATAAAATCATAAGTTAGGAAATAATAGTGTCTTTAATCCATGTAAACAAATAAACCAAAATAAGACATAAGATCAAAGATTTTAAATAGCTTTAAAGTATTTTTACAACTCAGTAACCAATTGTCATTTTTCTGGGCTTTCTGTGATCCATTATTTTTAAACTGCATCATATGATTCAAATACACACACATTTAAAAAACAATACGGTGTATGTGGAAGGTGTATGTGGAAGTCATTATTTAATTAAAATAAATTTTATAATAAAGTCTCAAACCAGAGTTTCTGTCAACATTATCTGATAATTTGAGAATTTAATGAGCCTCCATTTTAGGATTAAAAATCTCATTATGTCATATGACAAAAATTTTATTTTTTCTGCCGTTTTAAAGTGTTACAGTCTTAACAGAAATAATTAGATTATCTTTATACATGAAAAATGAAACTACTGGATTTTTGTATATAATCTTGACTTCTGCTCCATGGTAAGGTGAATTAGTGCCAACTCCAATTCTGATCCATCAGCACTTATGATTTCCAATATCAATCATAAGCTGGTTCTTTCTCTAACAGACTACACGTCTTAGTGAAATGAGGGCTCATTAAAGCTCTTCTACTGACAGCCCTTCAGACATAGGTCCTTAACCAGGAGACACATGCGGAGCAGGAATGCCAGCAGCATAAACCATCATTCCCCTCAAGAGGATTCAAGTAACTCCATGCTCACCTTTGCTCCATGCCTTATTTCTTTATCTGCCTAAAGTCAATGCAAAAACTGATAGCCATCCCCCCACTTAATCTCTGTGTAAGAACTGTTAGTGAATTATTTATGTGCCTGAAATCCTCCTAGCACAAGAAGTAGTCAAGAGGGAGAAGAGCATGGCTGACTTCAGAGATGTTATGTGTTCCCACAAGGTACACGGGACATCCACTCATCACTAGGTGGTGGGGCAGCTTGGAGTTTGGCCTGTCCAGCAGCAACAATACCTCATTCTTTCAGGAATAGGAAGCTGCCTCCCACCCTCACTGGATATGGTCCTAGTGGGGACCAACAAAGACGCCCTTTCGCACACTAACTGAAGGGTGATAATGACCAAAGGTTAGCATAACTCTCCCCCTGGAATCTAAAAATTGTGCAGAGACACTAAGACCAACAACATCTGGAGCTGATACAGCTTTAAAGTACTGTCCAAGTCCACCAAGTCTACCCAACCCTTGAGAGCTCACTTAGCTATTATCCTTTACCAACACTTAGTTGGTTCGTTTTCTGTCAATTCTCTGGGTTTACCCATAGACTTTCAATAAATCTCTTGTTCTTGAATAAGCTATCTGGATACAACGGTTAACTTACTTTCTTTTGTTTGCAAAACACTACACAAAATACTACATTTGCCAAGGGCTGGCAAGCAGATCCTAGTCTATTTCAAGCATTACTAACTCTCATTGTCTCCTGGTACAGCACTCTAGCCCATGGGAGAACCAAAACATGATGTGTACGTAAGTGGCAGCAAAGATCTGCTATAGTCATGCTATCACTAGAGAAAGAGGAGTGCGCCCAGCTAAGGATGGGAGTACGAGAGCCAACTTCTGCATAAATAAGGCAAAGTCCTCTTAAAGGCATAAACTAAGTGTCTAAACTTGGACATTGGATGAAAAATGTAATCACAAATGGAAAAATAAATTGTCTAAAATTTGTCTTTCATTTATAAAAGATTGATGTTTAAAAAAAACATCTAATTACTGATTTTCAAAAACCTACTCCTTGCCATTGTTCTTCATTGAAAATAAGATTACTCTCCACATTTAATAAAACGTTATCACTTGGTGAACACTTCTGACTAGAACGTTGAGACAACAAATCACTTAGATTTACCTACCAAAAAAAAAAAAAAAACAAAAAAAAAACAAAAAACAAAAAACAAAGGAAAGGAAAGAAGGAAGAGATTGAATAAGAGGTTTCTTCAACCTGATAGCCTTTAGGAAATATCATGGAATTACCCTGCATGCTTTTCTGTGGGTTTACCCCCTTGTTCCACCATCCTGTAATTTATCACACTTTTCTAATTATGAGCCCAGAGAAGAAAACCAATGAATGTGAAATTACAGCAGCAAAAGCATTAAGCAGATAATTTTATATCTCATTTTCTATATTCTTTCATTTAAGAAATATCTGAATGCCTATAAAGGGAGAGGTACTGTCCTTTCAGGCAACCACAGCCTAGAGAGCAGAAATACAAACAGAGGTATTATGCTGTGATAATGAAAACAGGAATGCATATAAAGTTGCACAGAACGTTTACACAATAGCAGAAGTAAGTTTTAAGGTTTTATATGGGTTGTGGAGTAAAGAAAGAAAATACTGGGCAGGCATTACCCTGTGGGCAATGCAGAGGGAGATGAAATGATCCGTGAAACTCGTAATCAAAAGTAGGAGAGTTATCTCACAAAAATAAAAGGATTTAAGTCATCACTTGGTGGACATAATAGCTAGAAGCTAAAAATCTGGAAAGCTGAAGCTCTCTTAGTAATACAAAATTAACATACCTTGAAAGAAACAAGTAAATCTTAAATACTTTGGTAGTAAGGAAGGGACAATGTAGGCAGTATGCACAATATTTGTTCCTACACTGGCTCCAACTTAGAATCAAACTGATTCATTATAACCACATGATTGCAAATTGCTGGGATTTGCAACATTAAAAAATGTAGCAAAGTTTCTTTCAGTGTTGCCCAAGAGAATCCCTCAAGGAAAAAAGAAATCCCAAATTAGAAGTAGCTGCCAACACACACAGACCTACACACACATACACACACCCTATATTTTATTTATATAAGGCTGAAGTCATTGTAATATGTATAAAAATTTCATTCATAACTATCCTGATATTGTGACTTTGGATTAAAAATGAATAAGCAAGTTTACACCATGCGGAAACAGCTGTTGGTATAATGAGAACATTCCTGGAGCTGAAGCCAGATTTGGGGTCAAATATGGATGCCATTGTTTACTAGTATGGGGCCTTGGGCAAATCACATAATCAATCCTGCTGAGCTTCTGCTTCTTTATTCATAGATGAGAAAAATTCCACTTACTTACTGGAGTCATTGTGAAGAATAAATGAAATAGCATATTATGAGAAAGCACGTAGCACACTCCCAAAGTTTGTTTTCCAATCTCCCTTCCTCTCCATAAAGTAATGAGCCTTTCCCCCCAAGGAACTGGACTTTATTGCTTCATAATTATGATGTTCATGTAACAATGTCCAAGAAACTAGATGGTAAAATAACACCAACACGCAAACCTGAATGCACACATTGTTAGTTGACTATTATCTAGATCCCAAAGGGCTCTTATATGGCTCTTGTACACTATCTATTGCTTCCCAGAAATTTGACACATTTTCTTTTCTGAATACAGCCAAAATTATCCCACAGGCTTTGAAATATCGCCATCATGATGTTGCACAGAGCAGCTGGCTGATTGAAAGTGACTCCCCCTCCCCCACACTCCAGCTGTCACCAGGAAACCCTCCTTAATGTGTGAAAAAAGACAATGTGATATTACTACCACCCCTATTAATAACAATCTTACAAATAGTTAGCATTTTGAGATTGTTTCTTATGAAAGCTTACTATTAACTAAAAATTAACTCTTTAAGAAAAACCCTTTACCATACAAATTGCAAACCAGCTGCTTTCATACAACAAAAAACAGAGGAACGGTAAACACAAGTAATATATTTCCACTGACTTCTTGTTTCTTTTTCCATGAGTCATCTGTAATGCTAAACAACAGCCAGTTAAAATATTAAATAACTTTAATGGTGATACAGCTGTCACGGCTTAGTGGGATCAAGAAAAAACAATAACAACAACAACAAAAAAAACAAAAAAACAAAAATCCTGAGATGATTTCTCTAAAAGCATGCATAGAACTCCCATTTTTTGTAAAATATGGGTCATAATGAAGACTGGGTTTTTTTGTTTTGTTTTGTTTTTTAAATAACCACTCACTCCTCTGCATGAGAAGTTATACATACATTTTACATTGCTGAAAATCCTGGGAATTGTTTTCACAACAAGTTTGTGAATTCCACTCACAATAATTCTTAATGCCATGACTTTTTAGATACAACTGTCTCTTGATGGTTTCTATCCCACAGATGAAGAGTTTCACACCCAGTGCCCTAAACTCCAGCGTTCTGGGGACAGGCCTTGGAGTATCACTGCAAAAAGTTCAAGATGAGCACCAGCAAGCAGAACCGCACCCTTCAATCTCTCTTAAGGCTTCTCATCTCCTGAGCTTTAGATTCTTCTAAAGAGGAGGTTCGCTGCTAATAAATAAATAAATAAATAAATAATCTAAGGACCACTGCTTATATGACTAGAACTGAAGCATAAAAGGAAATCTGTCTCCTTAAAGCATCATTTCTCTCTTTTAAATGACTTTTATTTTTTTATCTTTTAGATGTTCTGTTTTGTTTTGTTTTGAAAGAATGTTTAGGGGGCGCCTGGGTGGCTCAGTGAGTTAAGTATCTGACTCTTGATTTCTGTTCAGGTCATGATCTCATGATTATAAAATCCAGCCCTGTGTCGGGCTCCTTGCTAAGCATGGAGTCTCTTGGATTCTCTCTCCCTTTCCTTCTGCCCCTCTCTCTACTCGTTCATGCTTTCTCTCTCAAATAAATAAAATCTTAAAAATATATAAATAAGAATGTTTAGGGGAGCCTGGGTGGCACAGTTGGTTGAGCATCCGACTCTCGGTTTTAACTCAGGTTGTGATCTCAGGGTCGCGAGACTGAGCCCAGCATCAGGCTCCACACCCAGCATGAAGACTGCTTGAGATTCTCTCTTCTTCTCCTGCTCATGCTTTCTCTCTAAAATAAAAAAAAAATCTAAAAAAAAAAAAGTTTATGTACACATGCACCCATGTAATTTTACATAAATATACAGATTATTTATCCCCATCTCCATATTATAATACATTGCCAAGTAAACAAAATTATGAGCTGGTATGACTCAAGTATTTTCAATGCCCCTATATATTATATACACATAAAAGCACATAAGTTTATTTTTTTAAAAAATGGAAGATAACGCACAGTGCATATTTTCACCTCCTGGAACATAGTGTCCCCTCTGTAGTGGACTGTCCTGCTTAACTAACTGAAGAATACTTAAATATTAATCAGCCCCTGACCTTGACCTTCGGATAAACACTATTAATCAGCCCCTGACCTTGACCTTCGGATAAACACCCAAAACAATTTCATGGAATTTGCTCTGTTATGGTGATAAAACTGAAGACAGTGTTTTTCTACCAGCTTTTCAAGTTTTAATTTTTTCCATGTGTTTTCTTTCTCTCACAATAACGTGAAAGCTTTGACTCTTTGGAACTTTAACATTTAAAAAGAAAAGCAGTGCAGTTAGGTAATAACAAAATTACCTCATTTATAAAAATAGGAAGTGAATGAGGTAAGGTTAAGATTTGGAGTGATAACTATCTTTCCCACCTGTGCAACTGTAGCATTTATTGAGTCTCTCTGCCTTCACATGGTAGATATGCTTTGCAGTTTATTTCATTTCATTCATCCTGAGGTAAGCACACACCATGACTCCTACTTTACAAGAGAGAATTAAGGCTGAGAGGATGTAAATTTGTCCAATGAACTCAATAAGTAGTAGTAGCAGAGTTCAAAACAAGGTCTGACCAAAACCACTGCTATACATCTGCCCATTTTCCATAGAGAACAAGAACATTATTTAGGACCTTTGAAAAATGAATGTTTCATGATGGGACAGTGTTAATTTAGTGGTAGTATTAACAGAACTATTTACAGAAGCAGCTATCCAAAGTGACTCATGTTTATCTGCAAACTCTCACCCACAGTATCTAAGAGCCATGGTGTGGCTCAGGAGCTGTGTGCTCTAATTAAAGTGACATGTTGTGTAGGCCATGGTGTGGCACTGACCCTTCTCAAACTTGAATGAGTCTAGGTTTTACGGCAACTGCTTCAAATCCTAAACATTTCTCTTTTCCCCCCAACAATGGCCCCCTGAAAAGGGAAGGGAAAGGTTGTAAGTAAACACTGCAACTGACAATCTGAAAAAAACCAGTAGGTAAAGGGCACAGCTAATTTAGTTCCTGTGATGCTTCCAGAAAACAGGGGTATAGGGAGTAGTTATGATGAGGCCTCCTCTACTTCCTGGACCTACATGATGCATGGGAAAGGAAGATAAGGACAGAAACATTTTCATCCTGGGCTTCTGCACTCAAGTCATAAACACGCCTTAGCAATATGGCTAAGGCTTATCTTTGGTTATCCACCCAACTTCTTTACCAAGTTCTAGAACGGAGGAAGGTATAATTAAGCTGAAAAGACCAAAAGGCCAAAGAATTAAAACTATTCTTTAATGCAATATTCATGCCATTCTTAAAAATACTACAGTTCCAGGGGACCTGGCTGGCTCAGTCCATAGAGCCTGCGACTCCTGATCTTCTGGTGGTGAGTTCAATATCACACTAAGCATGGGGTCTACTTTAAAAACAAACAAACAAACAAACAAACAAAGAAACTGTTAAAAAAAAAAAAACAAAAAAAACCCTACAGCCGCAATAGTACTGGTATTAGCACATACTGCTATAACTTTCAACAGAATATCCTGGCATCCAACAATCTTGACTATATAGACTATAACTAGAATCCAGAAATAAACAAGTAAAATGCCCTCTAAGCCCTTGTCATGATATTCAGGCACCTCAGCTCACAATGAACACCATGAAAATCCTTCCAGCACAATCCAAGTACTTAATTTAATGCAGTTCTAACAAGCTATTAAGTAACATCTCATCTCTGTTTTATGTGTGTTACTGTTAAACTTACTTTGCTTGCATTTTCACAGCGCATATTTACAGCCCTTTGAAGGCTTTAAGTAAATTGTCCCAAGGTCTTACACCTAGGAAAGGGTTCACCTGGTTTCACATTCCATTGTTACTTCTCCTCTTTATCACGACAGCAATAATTCATATTAGAACCCACATGCACTGGATTACTGCAAGTCTTGTTAAAACAGATTTCTGATTCAGTAAGTCTAGGATAAGATTCCCAAATTTCCATCCCAACAAGTTCCCAGGTCCCAGGTGATGCTGATGCTAGTAGTTCTGGGACAATTAGTAGTGTATTGCTATTCTTCTCTGTAAAATTACTTGCTTCCCCAAGCTGCCATGTGAGCAGCAAATTAGAAGTCTTTAATAGTTTACTGGAATTAACAAAAGAAAAAAAAAGGACATAAATGTGAGACATTAGACTTTTAAGAAGCAACTGCAAAGAACTAAAAGCAGCAAGATTCAGCTGTCACTGAGCGTCCTGAAAAAAATATCTACACAACTCGGTGACCAAATCATGACACTGCAGTAATTCCTTCTCATAGCAATCCTGAGTCTTCAAAAGTTACGGGCAGTTTGGAAAAATGAAGCTTGTGATCCGTTTTTGGACAGGCTTTCAAGGTGTGACTAGAAAAAGGGTTAAATTCACAGGCGGATTTCCTACCCCCCTACTAAGAGAAATACCACTATTTAGGTTAGGATTGTGTTTGCCACACACTCTGTTGGAGAAAAAAAGCTACTCTTCCAACACCCGAAACTGCAAGTTGTTGCTGATGCAACTTCACTTTCAACTTCCTGCCTTCAGAAGGAATCTTTTTAAAACGCCCACAGAGCCAACCCCATCTCTGAGCACGTCGTTCCCGGCGCGGTTGGCCCCAAGAAGAGACCGGGGTGCAGACGATGCGACCCCTGGTCGACTTGCTGCGCGAAGCACCCACCCGGCTCCCAGACTTGACCAGAGTGCCCAGGATGCGGAAGCGCGCCACAAACCCGGCCCCTGGCCCGGCCCATGGGAAGTGCCGACTGGCGCCCCGCACCCCCTCACCACCCGGCGCCGCGGCCCTGGAAAAAGGGCGAGAGGCACCCGGCAGAGCCGACGACGCGAGGTGTGCCAAACAGACTCGGAAACTCACGTTCTCTACGGCCCCCGCCTGCGTCCCCACGTCTTGGCGCGCATGTGCGTCATCACGCACGGACGCCAGATACCGAATGCTCCCCGTCCCCGGGACCTGCGGGGCGGGGAGAAGAGAGCGTGGGCGACCTCACGACGCGGCTCCTGCAGCGGGGGTGGGAGGGGTAAGTAAAGTGAGAGGGCCAGCCTCCCGCCGCGCATGCTCAGTGGCGCTCCCGCGCCCTTTTTGCCCCGCAGGGTGGGCGTGCACACCGCGTGCCGTGGCGGTTCCCCCCCCCCCCCCCCCCGGCACGTTACAAGGGTTTGGCGGGAGAAGGTTCATCACAGAGCCCCGGCTCCGAGTGACACGAATAAAATTCCTTCCTGCCATAAATGACTGGTGGTCGCCTACTCACACATGAAGCAAAGGAGCGACCTGCTTTCGAGGGACCGGCCTTGGCGACAAGTGGCTAGTGGGCCCCTGTGGCTGCTGAGGAACTGGCCCACCCCTGCCGTCAGGGTCCTGCTGCTGCGTGGAGGAGTCGGACGCTGGTTGTGAATTACTGTAGGGGGACACAGAAACTCCCACCTTCGTGGGTTAGCAGCAGACAGCGCGAGAGTGGGGCCCACGTTTAGAAAGTCAGCCACCCAAGCAAGCTGCTCACTCTCCAAAGCTTCGGTTGGAGCTGGCGTTTATTAGTCTGTTGGCCCATTTAAAGGCTTCGGTGTCAAGTATTTCAATGGAAGTATCCTTTGATGCTATTTTAATAGAGGTTCTGCTAATATTGTGGAACAAGTTTTATGTTCAGTCGTAGGGAGTCAGGTTAAGTTAAATGCAGTGATGCTGTTATTTCCTGCAATATGAAGAAGCTGTCCTACTGGTTCATATGGAATTTTCTAGTAACTAGGGAGAAGACATGCATTTCTCGAGGACTCCAAATGCAGGTGGTGGTATGCTGTTTTGTATTTATTGGAAGTCTTGGCATCTGTGTTGAGCGAGGCTACCGAAAAACTGCCTAAACCAGAAGAATTTTGATTGTCTTTTGTTATTGTTTATTGTAAGGGCTTTTCATAGAAATGTTCATTTTGGAGTTTGAAATTTAGATGAAAATTTGGCTCATGTACTGGGGAATATGACAGATTTTCAAGTGACAGGAAAGATTTTTAGGAAATTCCAAGTATATATTCTTTGAGCCCTATCCCTTTCTTCTGAGAATATGCTGATGAGAAATCTTGGCAGACATTGAGAAACTACATTCCTACAAAATCAACTGAAGGGGATTGGGGTGTAGATGAATTGCCTATAGAAGTATTTTATATACTTTTCTAGAAGAAAGAAGAGGTCTCCATTTATCCTTCTGATCCATGACCATATGAATCAATTCAATTAATACTAATCCTGTTTTCTATTATTTCATGCTGCTCGCACCTTTCTATAATTGCCTCATTTTTCTTGTTCTTATCTTAATCCATCAAATACAGAAGTGATTTTAAGGGAGCCACAAGTCAAGAAGTCTTAATACAGTAATCTCAAAAATGTCATATATAAAGGTTAAGAATATACTTTGGCAATTAGATTCCATTTCAAAAATTATCTGTGAAAAAATTCATAGACATTTAAGAGGATGGCATAAGTCTACCTTTTTAAAAATGAACTTTTTTTGTCCTACATGATTCATTGAGCAGACCCGAACCTTATTTTAATTCCTGTTGAAATCAGCATTTTGTATACTCAAGTCCTGTTTAAATTGGCAAACATCAGTTAGATAATTGTATATCTTAAACATTAACATGAGGCAGTCCCACATCCTTTCACTGAGGCAGGGCTTTAATAGCAAATGATAGAACAAATAACTAAGAATCAGTGCCAGAAGACCTTTAATATTAAATTTATGTAATTGTTTCATTACTTTGTAAAATGATGATTCCTAAACACTCAAAGTATTCATTATCTTAATCATGAGAAAAAGCAGCATTATGCTCATTGTGTATAATATTCAAGACCCATCTAATGATCTGAACAATTTTCTAATTTTATCAAAGATTTGTAAGAGAGCAACAATACCGGGGACTAAGCCATTTGATGTAAATGAATGTTCCTAAAATGTGGTCCTTGCATACAAATAAAAGAGTTGTGATAAGAACCTTTATACAGTTCATAAATCTAGGACTGGAACTGGCAGGAAGGCAGATCAGTCATTTTCAGCTTTCAAAACCTGGCCTGAAGGAGAGAGGACATCAAGCAACAACACCATGAGCGAATAACACTACTGGATAATTTTTTTCAAGAAGAGCTTGTTTTGGTATCCAGTTGCTTTTGATGGATCATTTATTATTATAGCCAGCACTGTACCAAAAGATGTACAAAAACTTATCAAAGAATTTATAGCTTTCTTATTATGAAAAAGCTTACAAATTAGATAATTCAAGAACAATTTAAGAATCATAAAAATAAGTAGAAAATTACATCATGTATTATAATGATAAGACCAACAACAATACTTAATAGTGATAGACCATGAAAACAGTAATCTTAAGAAATTTGCAGTGGCTTTACTGATATCAAACAAAATAGACTTTAAGACAAATACTTGTAGAGACACATTTCATACAGAGTCAATACATCAAGAAGATAAAACAATTAGAAATGTACATGTGCCCATCAACAGAATGTTAAATACATGAAGCAAAAACTGAGACTTGAATGGAAAAATAGACATAATGATAGTTTGATATTTCAATATCCTATTCTCAATGCGTAAAGCACCTAGAAAGAAAACCACTAAGGATACAGAAGCCTTGAACAATAGTACCAACCCAATGTGTACAAACCACTGAACTTAATAACAGGATTTACATTCTTTTAAAGTATATTCTGCAGAATAATCAATATGCTAGGTCATAAAACAAGTCAATAAATTTAAGAGGACTGGGATCACATTCTATAATGGAACCGTGTTCTATGGTTAAAATGGAATTAGATTAGGAATGGACAATAGGAAAAAATAGAGAAAATCTCTAAATATTTGGAAATTAAATTAACTCAAGAGCCAAAAAAGTCACAAAGGAAATCAGGAAATATTTTGAACTGAATGAAAATGAAAACATATTGAAATTTGGGAGATGCAGCCAAAACAGTTATCTGAAGGGTATAGGTATTTAAACACATATAGAAAGGAAGGATTGTAATAATCTAGGCACCCACCTTAAGAACTAGAAAAATAAGAGCAGCTTAAACTCATAGCAAGCAAATGGGTGGGAATAATGATCATATTAGAAGCCAGTGAAACAGAAAAGAAAAATAGAGAAAATCGATGAAAATAAAAGTTGGCCCTTTGAAAAGATTGGTTAAAATTGACAAAACTTTATTGGCTGTCCCCCCACCCTCCAAAGGAGAGAAGACACAAATTACCAACATTAGGAATGAAAGTAGTATATCACTCCCCCCCCTACCAAAAGTAAAAGAGATAGCTATGCCGACAAATTGGACAACATAGTTGAGTTGGGCAAATGCCTACAAAGATACAAAACTGTCAAAACTGAATCAAGAAGACAAACAACCTGGAGTTTACATTCATGTTCTAGGGCTACTGTAACAAAGGACCACAAACTGGGTGGCTTAAACTATAGACATTTATGTCTCACACTTCTGAAAGCTTGAAGTCCAAGATGGAGGTGTCAGCACCACCTTGCTCACCCTGAAACCCATAGGAAAGAATCTGTCTTTGACTCTCTGCGTTCTGGTGGTTTACCAGCAGTCCATAACACTCCTTGGCTTGCAGCAGCATCACATCAATCTCCACCTCTATCACCACATAGCCTTCTCCCTTCAGTTTCCTCTTCTTATTAGGACACTAGTAATAGAGGATTAAAAGCCCATCCTACTCCAGTATGACCTCACCTTGACTAATTACATCTGCAATGACCTCATTCCCAAATAAGAATACATTCTGAGGTATTGTGGGTTAGGACTTCAACATATCTTTTTGGGTGATGCAATTCAACCCATAACAGATCTACAACAAGTAAAATTAACATAGTTGGAACTTGGACAACATGGGATTGAACTCTGTGGATCCACTTATATACAGATATTTTTAAATAAATATAGTACTACAAATTTTTCTTATTATTTTCTTAATATTTTTCTCTAGCTTTATAGCAAGAATATAGTATGCAATACATATACAAAATATGTATTAATCACTGTTTATGTTTTTGGTAAGTCTTCTGGTCAACACCAGACTCTTAGTAGTTTTGGGGAAGTCAAAAGTTATGGATTTTAATTGTGCAGGAGCTTGATGTGCCACTAACCCCCATGTTGTTCAAGGTCAGCTATACCTTAAAATCTTTCTACAGGATCACCCAGCGGCTCAGTCATAAAAGCATGTAACTCTTGATCTTGGGATTATAAGTTTGAGCCCCCACATTGGGTATAGAAATTACTTAAAATAAAATCTAAAAATCAAATCTCTCCACAAAGAAAAGCCCAGATGGATTCACTGCTGAATTCAATCAAATACATAAGTTAGAAATGATAGAAATACATAAGTTAGAAATCAATCAAATACATAAGTTAGAAATACACAACATAAGTGAAAAGTCTCTGTGCTTTTAGGTTAGGCAAACACTTCTAAGCTATGACACCAAAAACCCAGCCTGCAAAAGAAAACAATTGATAAACTAGATAGCCTCAAAAATTTAAAAAAAAATTTTTTTGAAAAGACATCATTAAGAAAATGAAAACCAGGAGCCCCTGGGTGGCTCAGTGAGTTAAGCCTCTGCCTTCAGCTCAGATCATGGTCTCAGGGTCCTGGGATTGAGCCCCACATTCAGCTCTCCTCTCAGCAGGAAGCCTGCTTCCCCCTCTCTCTCTACCTGCTGCTCTGCCTACTTTTGATCTCTCTCTCTGTCAAATAAATAAATCTTTTTTTAAAAAAAGGAAGAAAATGAAAACTAAGCTGCAGATTAGAAGAAAATATTTCTTATAAGGATTCGTATCTGGTCATTTATTTTTCTAACTTAACAGGAAGATAAATTATTCAGTTAAAAAATGAGCAAAAGATTTTAATTGATCCTTCACCAAAGAGGATATAAGAATAACAACCATTAAAATATTCCCAACGTCATTAGGAATAGGCCAGTTAAAACTATTGCAAAGCCTCTGGAGTGACTATAATAAAGAAGACAGGCAACTATGTGCAGAACTGAAACTGTTGTTCATAGCTGGTGGAAATGTAAAATGGTGTGGCCACTTTGGAAAATAGGTATATTTTTACAAGTTAAACATATACTTATGGTACAACCCGGCAATTCCACTGTTAAGAATCTACCAAAGAGAAATGAAACATATGTCCACAAAAGACTTGAATGCACATTTCACGGTGCTATTATTCATAATAGCCATAACCTGCAAACAATCCAAATGCTAATCAACTGTTGATTGAATAAAGCAATAAAAAAGATACAAACTACTGATTCATCTTACAATGTGGATGAACCTCTGAAACAGTTTACTAATTGAGAGAAAGCAGACCCTAAAGACTATATATTGTAAAATTCCAATCATATGAAATTCCCAGAAAATGCAAAATCTATACAGATGTGAAAAGATCAGTGTGGTTGCTTGGGACTGGACATATAAGTCAGGTTAATTAAATGGACAGGAGGGAACTGTGGGGGATGAAGGAAATGTTCTAGGACTGGATTGTGAAAATGGTTTCCCAATTCTACAAATGTATTAAAAATTACATAGGGACACTATACACACACGATGAATTTTATGGTATGTAAATTCCATCTAAACAAAGCTATTTAAAGAGAAAAGATAACCAGTCTGTGGACATGTGTGGCCAGTCATCCACAAGTCTTAGTAAAGAGTGAGCATGGCAAACTACACAGGGCCTACCCATCCACATGACATGTTCACGGCATTATTTTTGAGTCAGGAGATACCAATCAGATATGGATGCCATACTCTAGGAATGTCTAGTCCTAAAAAGGAGCCAAGGGATCTACATAAATTTCAGTTAAGTCAGATAGAAAGAGCTAACTCTTATGTTTTGTTTTTAGATTGTATAATTTTATTTGAGAGAGAGAGAATGAGCGCAAGGAGGGACAGAGGGAGAAGCAGACTCCCCACCAAGCAGGGAGCCCAATGTGGAATTTAATCCCAGGACCTTGAGATCATGACCTGAGCCAAAGGCGGATGCTTAACCAACTGACCTACTCAGGTGCCCCAAGAACTAACTGTTCTTATTAATGTTTCATTCAATTAATTTGGGACTTCAGAGGAAGAGAATTAATAGGAGCTAGAGAGATGAGGGAGTGTTTTGTGGAGTGGACATTTGAATAGTATTCTTGATACAGAAGTAGGATTAGACCCATGAGCATGAATGGAGTGGCGCATTCTAGGCCAAAAAGAACACAATAAAGTAAGAACAATATTGTGAGAAATTGCTAGGGTGATTTACGCTTTATGTATTATTTGAACCAGGGTATTATTTTCATGAGTAGTAATAGATGAAAAGGGTATGCCATGATGTCCAATATTCTTGGTGTATGAGCATTATAGCATAGATACTGAACTAAACGGAATGGAGAATTTAGGAGAATAACAGGAAAGGTTAGTTATAGAATATGGATGTAAGATAGAGAATATTAAATCTTACTTGAAAAAACACTATTAATAATAAATATGTAATTAACATGTTTTAGAAATTCTTATAATGATCTTGTCTTTGAGTCTTTATATGGAAACACATGCTTTAGACTTCAAATTGTTTTTTATTGGCTTAAAGGAAGAATGTAGAATTAAGGATCATGATTGAGTTTATTCTAAAGCCAATGAGAAAATTCTGGTGGTAGTAAGGGATAATAAAACCACAAATAACAGTGGACTTGCAGTAGACCTGTGATGGTTAATTATCCTGACATTATTATGGATATTATTATAATTACATATAAATTTTCACTAATCAACTCTCAGTCTACTATAACTGAGAAGAGCTGTGATAACACTAAAATAATTCATGTTACTCTGCAGGTATTTTAAAACTTACAATTTAATGCTTAAACTCCTGCTCCTAGATCAGCCTGATATCCATATCATACCATAAACAGACTATTTTATTTCTTATATTGGGGCATTAAACCAATAAAAAATCATTCCCTCCTCATGTATTGTCTAAATTTTTGTCTAAGAAGTAATACCCTCCTTCCGTAGAAGATAAATAAACATAAATTTGCTTGTCCCTACTCCAGTAACCACCAGAGGACAGGAATATAACATGGAATCTGTTAGTTAAAGGTTCTGTCTTGGGACTTGGACTCCTAGGAGATCTGGAAATGGTTGGAGACCATCATCATCTCAGCACCAGGAATGATAGTGCTTCAGTGGAAGAGCTGGTGGCTCAGTACTTTTTAAGGCTCCTTTAGTATGACTATTTCAAGATACCCTGAACTTTGGGGCACCTGGGTGGCTCTGTTGGTTGAGTAGTTGAACATTGGACTCTGGTTTTGGCTGAAATCATGATCTCTGAGTCATGGGATTGAGCACCATGTCCAGCCCAGCAACAGCATGGAGTTTGCTTGTCCCTCTCCTCTCAGCTCATTCTTCCCCACTCTCCCTCTTTCTCTCTCTAATAAATAAATTAAAAAAAAAAAAAAGATACTCTGAACTTTAACTCAATGCTTGACCTACTCCTGCTAAGACTTTCAGATACAGATTTTATTTTCTACAACTCAGTATTATTTTGGGAAACTATAAAATTGTTTTATTAATCCTCTAACATCCTACAAAATCTCACTTTTATCCACACTATGACCTCCACTTGTTATGTAAGTTAGTGCATTTTGAGGTCTTATCAAAGTGCCTGTTACACAAATACACAAAGCATATTCACTGTCATAACTATTAGCTTTGTTTAGTGTCTGCCATGTGCCAGACACCTCACCTCTCTTTTAAAAATGAAGAGGAGTGTCTAGGTGGCTCAGTAGGTTGAATGTCCCACTCTTGGTTTCAGGTCAGGTCATGATCTCAGGGCTCTGAGGTTATCACCATGTGAGGTTCCACACTCAGTGGGGAATCTGCTTGAGATTCTCTCCCTCTTCCCCAGCCTTTCCCCACAATGGTGCACGCTCTCTCTCTTCCTCTAAAATAAGTAAATAAATCTTAAAACAATAAAAATAATAGGGGCACCTGGGTGGCTCTGCAGGTTAATCCTCTGCCTTCAGCTCAGGTCATGATCCCAGGGTCCTGGGATCGAGTCCCGAGTTGGGCTCTCTGCTCAGCAGGGAGCCTGCTTCCCTTCCTCTCTCTCTGCCTGCTTCTCTGCCTACTTGTGATCTCTGTCTGTCAAATGAATGAATAAAAATCTTAAAAAAAATAATTAAATAAAAACGAGGAAACAGAGGGTCAGAGAGTTCAAGTAATTTATCAAGTCTCATATATCTAATGGGTAGAGGGAATAATGGCTCAAACTTTCTATTATTTCTACTTCTAAATATTAAATATCCAGTACTCCGTGTCACTAGATGCAAAATCATCTATGTAAGAGGTAATTTTATTTTTATTCGTATACATGCTTAAAAGTTTTCATTGTTTTATTAATTATCCAAACTATTAAAAATGGAAATAACAACCATTCACTATCCATTTCAGAATTATTTTGAATGATTGTTTTTCTTTCAATTTCCCATATTTTTCTACTTTGAAAAGTAGTTTTTCTATTGTTTTGGATGAATCTTCCTTAATCTTGTTTTCATTCATTATGATTATTATCTAAAAATTAAATTGGGCTTACAGATGTCTCAATATTTTTCTGTTTACAAAATAATAGAATATTGTTTGAAAGTTCCTGTTTCTTTCAAATAATAAATCCTAAATAATTTATTTTAATAATTATTTTTGACAGTATTTTTCTTTTACATCGCAAATGCCCCTTTTATTTTTATATCAGCTAAAATTCTGATGCTTCCATGACAGCAATGAATGGTTTGACTCCAATCTGCCAAATCATATTTTCTACTACATGCCATCTGGGACCTCACAGGAGACCCCCTAAACCACATCTCCTCAAATCTGGCAGAATGTATCATGAATACTGAACATGTGCTTTATGAAAAACTAATATAGATAACAAATTCTTAGAAAAGGAAGAGCCATTAATTTTCTTGCTAGGGAAAAAAAAAATGTCCAAAAAGGAATTCGCATCAAAATACGGAAAATGAGGCTATGATCATAGCAGTAGTAGATGACTCAGGTATTTAGGCCAACTTCCTGTTGGCCTGTAGCCCAAGTCATTTTAGGACTTACCCTGGACATATACAAGCTTGCCCACACCCACGTACACATACATAGCTGTACCTCTGCCACTGCTTATTAATAATGAAAATCACTTTGAAAAGGCCTTTCCAACCACACTCAAACATAACATGTTGAAAATGGAGCACTGTTGAGGGAGCACTTAGAAGAGAATGAATGTCAGTGAAAAGTTGGTGGGTCAACCTGTCCCCCAGTGCATGGAGTCTTGGGCATTGCCTGGGGGAGGAGCTATACTCAGAGGGATATCAGGTAGACCAAAGACATGGTTGAAAAACTTAAAAAATTATTGCTAAGGTTCTACCCCATTTATTACAATAGGCCAGGAAAAATAGAAACCATGGGGCAGAGCATGGGGTGGGAGGAGTACTCAGTATCACCTATTCTTTATCTTTTTGTGTTTTAATTTAACACAACTGATTTCCAATCAAAGCATTTCTTCCCTGGGGATATGTGTTTTTGAGCACTAGCCACATAAGTAAAGACTGTCATTTGTCTGAGAACATTAACTATATGTAAGCAGGAAAGGTTTTTTTATAGGTAATTGTTTGTTTTTCTTAAATTATAAGCATGCCAGTCTTTAAGTGGATGTCAGATCATACAAGGTTTTATGCTGCCAATTATTTTTTAATTTATTTTGAAATAATTGCAAACTTTACGGAAAAGTTGGAAAAATAGTATAGAGAATTTCTGTATATTCACAAAATGTCCTAAGTGTTAACATTTGTTTCTCTCTTCTGTCTTTATATATAAATTAATTTAGTATATTAATATATGTGCACACACAATTTTTCTCAATTGTTTTAATGTAAATTGCAGACAAGATCCTCCTTTGCTTCTGTATGCATTTCCTAGAACAAGATTTGCTTTCTAAGAAAAAGGTTATTAATCTTAAATTTCCAGGGTCAGTCTAGCACACTATTCTATTCATTTTACATTGCAAACATCCAACTGCCATGAGGCCTAGTTGTGAAGAAGTGTTGACATCCATTCCATTCTAGACCATACATTTAAGTATTACGTAGAGCACAACCTGGATTTAAAAAAAAATACATAAAATGCAAATTGACCCTTTGGGCTGAACTGCAACATGACTCGTAAATGCTTCTTTCTGCATGTGCACAAAAGAACAAACAGTCGAACAAAATTTAATTCATTTGACTAATAACCCAGAACCTTAAAATTAATTGTTTGAATGACTGTAATATAATCCATAAGGAACAAGATATCAAGGATGGGGTGGGGATGAGTCTAACAGGCTGTGGTAGACCTTTAAATCTATTTGAAGGCCTGATACAGGATTTTGTTTCTTTTAAAAATTTTTTCAAGATTTATTCATTTATTTGAGGATGGGGAGGGGCCGAGGGGAGAGCGAGAGAGAGCCTTAAGCAGACTCTGCACTGAGCGTGCAGCCTGATGTGTAGCTCCCATCTCATGACCCTGAGGTCATGACCTGAACAGAAACCAAGAGTCAGACAGTCAACCAACTTAGTCATCCAAGTACCCCCCAGGTTTTTATTTCTAATGTTTCTGACTTAGAATGAGCAAGAAAGTATTGAAAATTGGAAAGGGCACAGAATATGATTTTCTGCTTTGGGGTCTTGAGTTAGCTGTTCAGACCCTCAGAATCTTCATTTTCTCCACTGTAAGAGGAGCGAATCAAATGAAGTTATTTCTAAGTTCTCTTTCAGCTTAAGTATTTTAAGATTCTAAGATGTAGAAGAAGGAAAAAAATAAATAGCATGCAAAAAAAAAAAAAAAGTCAAAGAAGCCAAAAAATATAAAATGTGACTAAAAGTGGGGCATCTGGGTGGCTCAGTGGGTTAAGCCTCTGCCTTCAGCTCAGCTCATGATCCCAGGTTCCTGGGATCGAGCCTTGCAACGGGCTTTCTGCTTAGCAGGGAGCCTGCTTCCTCCTCTCTCTCTGCCTGCCTCTCTGCCTGCTTGTGATCTCTGTCTGTCAAATAAATAAAATCTTTTTTTTTTAAAATGTGACTAAAAGTAAAAGCTGCTGAGCCAAAGGAAAGTTTTAAGATGTAGATGAAAAAAACCACCATAATTTTCAAATTTTAAAAATTTACACGAGTTTAACTAAAACTTTGATAGTAAGGTAAAAGAAATAAAACATACAGTTTTGCTATATTTTAGAATGAAGAAAATAGAACCAAGAAGCATTCAATATACTTAGTACAACTCTCAATTACTTAATATGTATGTCTTGTGTTTTGATGAGAGGCAGTTAAAGCGCTGGACAAAGAAATCTAAGTTACAGAATAATGTATAACTCAAAAAATAAAGGAACATAAATTTAAAACATTTGTATCTATTGAGAGCTTGTAAGTCATAGGGGAACAAAAAATAAAAATATATAAACAAAGTCAACAACTGCAAAACGAACTCAAAGAATAAACTGATTATTTTTAATGTAACAGGAAAATATATCAAAAATTCTTTCACTGCCTTTAAAAAATACAGAAAACACTAGTTATCATTATTGCATTCATAAGTAGCTTGAATTCAGACAAACCAGACTTCAGTCCCAGCCGTAGGCAAGGGCCTCAGTGATCTGACCAACCTCTTACTTGGGGCAAAACTTCCTTCCAGGGCTGACAGAAATAAGGCATGTGAAATGTACAGCTCAGTGACTGGTACATAGTTAAGGGTTCAAAAAAAAATTAACTGCGGCATAATTCATATTCAGTTTTCTGCTTTGAGGAGGAAAAGCCTAGATGAAGAGCAGAAAAGTTCTGACTGAGGCTGGGGGTGCTGGGTGCCCACCTTTCTGGACCAGTTAACAGGTCCCATTTCTTCAACACTGTTCTTTGGAACAACAGCTAACTTTCCAGCAACTCCTTTTCCCATCTGTGTTAATAGCTTTTCTGATCTAACTTTCAAAAATTAAAAATTAATTTTTAAAAACATATATTTACTTCTCTGTGGACTTCTTTCGAATATGCCTGTGAGAAATGGACAAATCAGCACGAGCCTTGGTGATAATGACTAGCTCTTAGCCTGAACAATGCTGTATCATAGATAATATATTCATTCGCCTTTCCTTTTGTGGAGTGAACAAAGCTCCTTAAGAGAAAACTTGAAACAAGGATTGACTAGTTTCTTTTTGGGGGAAATACTGTTTAGTCAGTATAGAAAAAGAATCACTGATTAAATCACTGATTTAATCATTTATTGAACCTGTGCCATGCACTTTACTCATCAAACTGCATTTCTCCTTCTAATAAGTCTCTGAAGTAGGACTATTCTCTCATTTTATAGACACAGAGTTCCTAAACAAAATGACTAGTACAAGTTCACAGAGACAGAAGTGAGAGGCTCAGCACCTAAACTTAAACACCTAAACTTAAAGCACCTAAACACCATGAGTTCATCCACAAACCTTCACTTGCCCCAGCTACAAGGGGGACCTGATTTGTAGGAAAAAATTACAGCTTAAGTAGTTTTCTTACTTAAACTTTGACTTGATATTTTATTAACAGGTTTTTACCTTGAATTTTCTTGAGACTTATTTTCAGTGCACATAATTAAGGGACAAAAAATAATGAAGGAAAGGCTGATTTTTCCAGTGCCAGGTTATAATTAATCTTGGGGAAAGGCAACATATTGCTTAATTTTGAAGTCCCTACTGAGAAATAATAGGACATATTTTAACTATATTTTTATGGAAAAAATATAAGACAGGTTGCTTACTGAATATTTTTGGGCTTTTAACCACATGTGATTGATTTAAGGTGAGTTTTTAAGAGTAGTTTTTAAAATTATTTAATTTATTTTTTGGTCAACTATTGTAACCAACTGTGTTTCCTATAAAACAACAGTCTCTATAAGCAGTATCTTTCTTTTGGCTGTAAAAAAATATTCACAAAATAAAATATGCACATCAATTAGATGTGGCAAATTGTGTAGCCTCTTAGAAAGACTTGAGTTAGATTAGACCTTCTTTTGATTAATGGGCAATCTTTAAATGAATTAGCCCAGATTCTGCCCAGGAGCAGAGCCTGGCCATCCCAGGGGAATGCACTAGAACAAGTCGGAATGTGGAATATCTGTCTTCATCATCAAATACTGCTCAAAAGCAATTGGTTTTGAAGTACTCTTCAGACAGAGGTCACAAACTCCAGTGCCTGGAGGAGGTAGGCAGGTGATACAGAGTCAAGCGGGCTGGGTGGAGGAAAGAACCTGACACATCACGGTGACAAATGGCACCTGACACTTGGCCATGGTGTCAGGGAGATGATCTGGAGCCAGGGGACTATGGCAAACTGGCCATCTAGAGGGGCAGCTGCTTTTCCATTTTGGCTGACTGAGGCCATTTGGGAATCGGGGCTCAGATCATTTGATTTTTAAAGAGAAATTAGAATTTCAAATTTTAATGGATTATCTTCTAATGTTTAATGTTGACAATTAATTTTAAAAATGCTATTTGGGCCAATTTACAAAACCACCCTGGACCACATCTGGTGAACAAGCTACCAGGTTGCCACCTCTGATTTAAGGGAATAAGGCAAATAGTAGTAGGAATAATACCTGAAAGTGATCTCATGGTTCTGAGTCTTTTTATTTCTTTACTAGCCTTTATATAACATTAAAAATGCACTTGAGTTATATTTTACCAAAGCAAACAGGAAAGATGGTGTAGGCTTAGCAATCTATAGGAAATCATATGGTGCGTTTCTTGATACATGAACTATACACCACATCCTCTGGAATTAACTAAAGAGCTTATTTAAAATGCACATGTGGGATTTACATTAATTAGGTCTCAGGTGGCTCCTGCAAATCTGACTTTGTGCAAGCACCTCAGTCCCCAGATGATTCGAGCAGCCATTAATGGAGTTTCCCCACTTAGAGAATATGCAGGCCATGTGGTCACTTCCTGCCAGCCGGCATGACTCTATCCTCTCTATTCTCCCAGGCAGAGACAGTTCTGATGTAAAGAGGATTAAATTTTGGATCCTTTGGATCCCTGCTTGGTTGGGTGATCCAGAACATGTCTGTGCTTTGGGGTCATTCAATTCCAGTATTACAGGTTGATACTTCGTAATGACAAATGTCTACCTCATTAGCTTTCTCAGTATATGTCTTCATTTAGCTAATGTCTTAGTGGGTTATTTCCTCTTGGCTCCCTACTGAGTATCAGTGTAATATACCTTATCGGTGCCCAGTAAGTAATTTTTGATTGACTATTATAATGTATTAATTAGAACACTGTCAACTAAGCACGCTATCTCTGATGAACCAAGCAATCGTTTACTTTAACCCACTAGGCATTTTAGGCAAGCCAGTAATTTGACTAAATTTTAGCTCTCAGAAAATTATTAGATGACATTGACCAAATGAGCGCATTGCCAAAATATACGACTTTGCGCTTCACCTGCTCTTAAATTCAGGAAATAAACATATTATAGGACTATATGACTCATTAGGCACTCTTACCCAGGACAAAAATAGTATCATGAAAGTGTTAGAGTCACACCATTTTAGACACTGGAAACATTAGATGCAGAAAATGCCGATAGACTGACACGTTCAATGAACTACACATTTTAGTGTGTCTAGGGAAAGCCACAATTGAAATGTGAATTGTTATGTTGTTTCAGTGAAAAATGAACCAAAATGCAAGTTGTCTTTTAAAAACATTGAGATCAGGAAAAATCATTAGACCCGTGTTTGCTCTGTGGTGTTCCTACCCTGTTGACAACAGAGCCCGGGTACGGGGCACAGTTAAGAGACTACTCATCACTTAGCTTAGACTATAAATAAGCTGCTTCTTAAACCATTCCACGCATTGTTAGACAAAAGAAATTTTTGGCCTCCAAGGTGACCTTCTTCAGAAGATAAACTGATAATTTCTTGCACAGCTTGTTTTTTTCCATCATTTCCATGCTATTCTAGTTAACGCAACCAGCTTTGCGGTAGATCAGAATATTCAAATACGCTATTAGGCCCCCAGATACAGTGATGGGTCTTGAATTCACCCCTACAGAGGTGAAGTAACATTAAATTTGTCACTGCCTCCTCTAAGTCAGCAAGATAGCCCTGTATAATATCTTTCAAAATACTAAGTTAAGAAGTCCGCGGGGAAGAAGGTGAAAAGAAGGTTAGCTACAGACATAAAATCATGCACCAGATGTGATGACCCTTCAGCAGAGGTTTTGTAGCCTGCAAGTCAGCATAATGTTATTGAATTCACCTCCTAGCTGAAGCCAGACGCATTGACAAAGGCCACCCTACCTGCACACTAATAGATAAGCCATCAGCATCCACTAACAAACTAGAGACACAGAGCAGGGGCAATTTATAAAAAGAACTTATGCTATAAATAGCCACTTTTATTTTCTATTCCCCTCAACCCCAAAGGAATGACCTTTTATTTTAATGTCTGAAGAAACTGTGAATATAATGTAGAGAGATATAAAAATTAACCTTTGGTTGCCAGAATCCTGAAAATTATACTCTGAAGAACTTATGGAGAACTCGGGCTTCCATTTGTTGAGCACCTGGGATAGAAAGAGGGACAAATAGAGTGACAAGTCTTTAAATAAGCTTTTTCTTCCATGGAACACGCTTAGTGGAAATAACTTCAACTAGAGTTAATGAAATGGAGTAGTCATTGCAAGTTCTAATTTTTACTTTTGCTTTCTGTTATGTAGGTAAAGTTCATGGTCTTGGACTCAATCAACCTTAATGTGCTTCGATTAATACAATATAAAAATTTCCAAAAGAGTTCCGTGTTACCTAGAGGAATTAAAAAGTAAAATATCCAATGCATTTTTAAAGCTTAGATGAAATGTATAGTTACTGTATTATCTGTTATACAGATATTTATTTTAGAAAAGAGAACCCTGGGGCGCCTGGGTCGCTCTGTTGGTTAAACAACTGCCTTCAGCTCAGGTCATGATCCTGGGGTCCTGGGACTGAGCCCTGCATTGGGCTCCCTGCTCAGCGGGGAGCCTGCTTCTCCCTCTCCCTCTGCCACTACCCCCCTGCTTGTACCCTCCCTCTCTGTCAAAATAAATAAATAAATAAAATATTTTTTAAAAAGGATAGAAGAAAAAAAGAATCCCCAAACTGGATGACAAGTGGGATTCTAGAAGGCAGATTCTAGGAAATTGTTCATGATGAAATGTGATTTTAGAAATTAGAAAAAAAAATTCAACCATGCCCATCACAGAAATTAACTCATCACATAATTACTGATGGGAAACTACATGAAGATAACCAATGCCCTCAAAATAACTAACAATTAGAGTTCATGAATAAGGATTATAGGAAGAAAAAATTAATGTGGTTGATTTTGGGGCAAGAAAAAAAAAATTCAAGCCAGTTATACCTAACAAGTAATCCAATGCATGCACTTTAGTAGAATGGTGTTGAAAGGGGCATCAACCACTGGCAGGAAGAAGTCTCAGAAAATTCTAAGTGGTCAGCCTGCAGCAGGCTTCTCCAACTGCTGATGCTGAGCAGTTTCTGGAGCTAGTCACAAAAGCAACTATGGGGTCAAGGGACATACAGCATGACTACCCTAACTGCCCACTCTGGAGGACAGCAAGGATGGGAGGGTAGCTTGTTGGCTGCTTGCTGGGCTGGGGCCCTGGGATCCTTTCCTATCCCAACCTGCCCCCCATCCCTTATGTGCAGCATCCATCTCAAACTCCTGTGTTCCCCTGGTGGACTTGGGGGGTATAGGGAACTGGTGCAAACCTGCTAACTTCTGGCTCCTGCCTTTTCTATAAGTAATAGAAACTTTCATTTCTGAGGGAAAAAACAAATGTCCCAGCAGCCTCCCAGTCACTGGGGATTAAAATTCCAGTCAGCTTTGACGTCTCTCACAATTATCCCAGACATCCAATCTGTTTTCAAAACCCATTGTCTCCACCTCTGGATTTTTTCGGTATCTGTTCCTTCCTCTTCATTTCTACCATCACAGACCTAACCCTGAACTGCATTATCTCATTAGGTCTGTTGAAATGGACTCCTAACTACGCTACCCCTGCACATTTTATTCTATTCCCTGGATCTGCTCACATCACTTTGCCTGTTTCTCATACCCAGTGCTCTTCTTTATGAGTGAAACAAGCCCAAACTCTTCTATTTGCATTCACAGTCATCTGTGTGGGCCTTTAGGTTACGTGATGGCATTCTGTTCTATAGTTGAGTATACAACAAGAACATGGCACTAGATGTTCTGAATGATTCTCAAATGAAAAGAACACTCTTCTCAAAGATTTTGTATTTGCCACTTCTTATCATGGCTATCATGACAGTTACTGGGTGCTAAATACTTTCTTTTTTTTTTAACTTTTAATTTTTTATTTTTTATAAACATATATTTTTATCCCCAGGGGTACAGGTCTGTGAATTGCCAGGTTTACGCACTTCACAGCACTCACCATAGCACATACCCTCCCCAATGTCCATAACCCCACCCCCCATTCCAACCCCCCTCCCCCCAGCAACCCTCAGTTTGTTTTGTGAGATTAAGAGTCACTTATGGTTTGTCTCCTTCCCAATCCCATCTTGTTTCATTAAATCTTCTCCTACCCCCTTAACCCCCCATGTTGCATCTCCTCTCCCTCATATCAGGGAGATCATATGATAGTTGTCTTTCTCCGATTGACTTATTTCGCTAAGCATGATAGCCTCTAGTTCCATCCACGTCATCGCAAATGGCAAGATTTCATTTCTTTTGATGGCTGCATAGTTTTCCATTGTGTATATATACCACATCTTCTTGATCCATTCATCTGTTGATGGACATCTAGGTTCTTTCCATAGTTTGGCTATTGTAGACATTGCTGCTATAAACATTCGGGTGCACGTGCCCCTTCGGATCACTACGTTTGTATCTTTAGGGTAAATACCTAGTAGTGCAATTGCTGGGTCATAGGGTAGCTCTATTTTCAACATTTTGAGGAACCTCCATGCTGTTTTCCAGAGTGGTTGCACCAGCTTGCATTCCCACCAACAGTGTAGGAGGGTTCCCCTTTCTCCGAATCCTCGCCAGCATCTGTCATTTCCTGACTTGTTAATTTTAGCCATTCTGACTTGTGTGAGGTGATATCTCATTGTGGTTTTGATTTGTATTTCCCTGATGCCAAGTAATATGGAGCACTTTTTCATGTGTCTGTTGGCCATCTGGATGTCTTCTTTGCAGAAATGTCTGTTCATGTCTTCTGCCCATTTCTTGATTGGATTATTTGTTCTTTGGGTGTTGAGTTTGCTAAGTTCTTTACAGATTTTGGACACTAGCCCTTTATCTGATATGTCGTTTGCAAATATCTTCTCCCATTCTGTCAGTTGTCTTTTGGTTTTGTGAACTGTTTCCTTTGCTGTGCAAAAGCTTTTGATCTTGATGAAATCCCAATAGTTCATTTTTGCCCTTGCTTCCCTTGCCTTTGGCGATGTTCCTAGGAAGATGTTGCTGCGGCTGAGGTCGAAGAGGTTGCTGCCTGTGTTCTCCTCAAGGATGTTGATGGATTCCTTTCTCACATTGAGGTCCTTCATCCATTTTGAGTCTATTTTCGTGTGTGGTGTAAGGAAATGGTCCAATTTCATTTTTCTGCATGTGGCTGTCCAATTTTCCCAACACCATTTATTGAAGAGGCTGTCTTTTTTCCATTGGACATTCTTTCCTGCTTTGTCGAAGATTAGTTGACCATAGAGTTGAGGGTCTATTTCCGGGCTCTCTATTCTGTTCCATTGATCTATGTGTCTGTTTTTGTGCCAGTACCATGCTGTCTTGATGATGACATCTTTGTAATAGAGCTTGAAGTCTGGAATTGTGATGCCACCAACCTTGGCTTTCTTTTTCAATATTCCTTTGGCTATTCGAGGTCTTTTCTGGATCCACATAAATTTTAGGATTATTTGTTCCATTTCTTTGAAAAAAAATGGATGGTATTTTGATAGGAATTGCATTAAATGTATAGATTGCTTCAGGTAGCATAGACATTTTCACAATATTTATTCTTCCAATCCAGGAGCATGGAACATTTTTCCATTTCTTTGTGTCTTCCTCAATTTCTTTCATGAGTACTTTATAGTTTTCTGCGTATAGATTTTTAGTCTCTTTGGTTAAGTTTATTCCTAGGTATCTTATAGTTTTGGGTGCAATTGTAAATGGGATAGACTCCTTAATTTCTCTTTCTTCTGTGTTGTTGTTGGTGTAGAGAAATGCAACTGATTTCTGTGCATTGATTTTATATCCTGACACTTTACTGAATTCCTGTACAAGTTCTAGCAGCTTTGGAGTGGAGCCTTTTGGGTTTTCCACATACAGTATCATATCATCTGCAAAGAGTGATAGTTTGACTTCTTCTTTGCCAATTTGGATGCCTTTAATTTCCTTTTGTTGTCTGATTGCTGAGGCTAGGACTTCTAGTACTATGTTGAATAGCAGTGGTGATAATGGACATCCCTGCTGTGTTCCTAACCTTAGTGGAAAAGCTTTCAGTTTTTCTCCATTGAGAATGATATTTGCGGTGGGTTTTTCATAGATGGCTTTGATGATATTGAGGTATGTGCCCTCTATCCCTACACTTTGAAGAGTTTTGATCAGGAAGGGATGCTGTACTTTGTCAAATGCTTTTTCAGCATCTATGGAGAGTATCATATGGTTCTTGTTCTTTCTTTTATTAATGTGTTGTATCACATTGATTGATTTGCGGATGTTGAACCAACCTTGCAGCCTTGGAATAAATCCCACTTGGTCATGGTGAATAATCCTTTTAATGTACTGTTGAATCCTATTGGCTAGTATTTTGGTGAGAATTTTTGCATCTGTGTTCATCAAGGATATTGGTCCGTAGTTCTCTTTTTTGATGGAATCCTTGTCTGGTTTTGGGATCAAGGTGATGCTGGCCTCATAAAATGAGTTTGGAAGTTTTCCTTCCATTTCTATTTTTTGGAACAGTCTCAGGAGAATAGGAATTAGTTCCTCTTTAAATGTTTGGTAGAATTCCCCCGGGAAGCCGTCTGGCCCTGGGATTTTGTTTGTTTGGAGGTTTTTGATGACTGTTTCAATCTCTTTACTGGTTATGGGTCTGTTCAGGCTTTCTATTTCTTCCTGGTTCAGTTGTGGTAGTTTATATGTCTCTAGGAATGCATCCATTTCTTCCAGATTGTCAAATTTGTTGGTGTAGAGTTGCTCATAGTATGTTCTTATAATGGTCTCTATTTCTTTGGTATTCGTTGTGATCTCTCCTCTTTCATTCATGATTTTATTTATTTGGGTCCTTTCTCTTTTCTTTTTGATAAGTCTGGCCATGGGTTTGTCAATCTTATTAATTCTTTCAAAGAACCAGCTCCTAGTTTTGTTGATTTGTTCTATTGTTTTTTTAGTTTCTATTTCATTGATTTCTGCTCTGATCTTTATGATTTCTCTTCTCCTGCTGGGTTTAGGGTTTCTTTCTTGTTCTTTCTCCAGCTCCTTTAGGTGTAGGGTTAGGTTGTGTACCTGAGACCTCTCTTGTTTCTTGAGAAAGGCTTGTACTGCTATATATTTTCCTCTCAGGACTGCCTTTGTTGTGTCCCACAGATTTTGAACTGTTGTGTTTTCATTATCATTTGTTTCCATGAATTTTTTCTTCTTTAATTTCCTGGTTGACCCATTCATTCTTTAGAAGGATGCTGTTTAGTCGCCATGTATTTGGGTTCTTTCCAAATTTCCTCTTGTGATTGAGTTCTAGCTTCAGAGCATTGTGGTCTGAAAATATGCAGGGAATGATTCCAATCTTTTGATACCAGTTGAGACCTGATTTAGGACTGAGAATGTGATCTATTCTGGAGAATGTTCCAGGTGCACTAGAGAAGAATGTGTATTCTGTTGCTTTGGGATGAAATGTTCTGAATATATCTGTGATGTCCATCTGGTCCAGTGTGTCATTTAAGGCCTTTATTTCCTTGTTGATCTTTTGCTTGGATGATCTGTCCATTTCACTGAGGGGAGTGTTAAAGTCCCCTACTATTATTTTATGATTGTCGATGTGTTTCTTTGATTTTGTTATTAATTGGTTTATATAGTTGGCTGCTCCCACGTTAGGGGCATAGATATTTAAAATTCTTCGATCTTCTTGTTTGACAGATCCTTTGAGTATGATATAGTGTCCTTCCTCATCTCTTATTATAGTCTTTGGCTTAAAATCTAATTGATCTGATATAAGGATTGCCACTCCTGCTTTCTTCTGATGTCCATTAGCATGGTAAATTCTTTTCCACCCCCTCACTTTAAATCTGGAGGTGTCTTCGGGTTTAAGATGAGTTTCTTGTAGGCAACATATAGATGGGTTTTGTTTTTTTTTTTTTTATCCATTCTGATACCCTGTGTCTTTTGATTGGGGCATTTAGTCCATTAACATTCAGGGTAACTATTGAGAGATATGAATTTAGTGCCATTGTATTGCCTGTAAGGTGACTGTTATTGTATATTGTCTCTGTTCCTTTCTGATCTACTACTTTTAGGCTCTCTCTTTGCTTAGAGGATCCCTTTCAATATTTCCTGTAGAGCTGGTTTGGTGTTTGCAAATTCTTTCAGTTTTTGTTTGTCCTGGAAGCTTTTAATCTCTCCTTCTATTTTCAATGATAGCCTAGCTGGATATAGTATTCTTGGCTGCATGTTTTTCTCGTTTAGTGCTCTGAATATATCATGCCAGCTCTTTCTGCCTGCCAGGTCTCTGTGGATAAGTCTGCTGCCAATCTAATAATTTTACCATTGTATGTTACAGACTTCTTTTCCCGGGCTGCTTTCAGGATTTTCTCTTTGTCACTAAGACTTGTAAATTTTACTATTAGGTGACGGGGTGTGGACCTATTCTTATTGATTTTGATGGGGGTTCTCTGAACCTCCTGGATTTTGATGCTTGTTCCCTTTGCCATATTGGGGAAATTCTCTCCAATAATTCTCTCCAATAATTCTCTCCAATATACCTTCTGCTCCCCTCTCTGTTTCCTCTTCTTCTGGAATCCCAATTATTCTAATGTTGTTTTGTCTTATGGTGTCACTTATCTCTCGAATTCTCCCCTCGTGGTCCAATAGCTGTTTGTCCCTCTTTTGTTCAGCTTCTTTATTCTCTGTCATTTGGTCTTCTATATCACTAATTCTCTCTTCTGCCTCAATTATTCTAGCAGTGAGAGCCTCCATTTTTGATTGCACCTCATTAATAGCTTTTTTGATTTCAACTTGGTTAGATTTTAGTTCTTTTATTTCTCCAGAAAGGGCTTTTATCTCTCCAGAGAGGGTTTCTCTAATATCTTCCATGCCTTTTTCAAGCCCGGCTAGAACCTTGAGAATTATCATTCTGAACTCTAGATCTGACATATTACCAATGTCTGTATTGATTAGGTCCCTAGCCTTCGGTACTGCCTCTTGTTCTTTTTTTTTGTGGTGAATTTTTCCGCCTTGTCATTTTGTCCAGATAAGAGTATATGAAGGAGCAAGTAAAATACTAAAAGGGTGGCAACAACCCCAGGAAAATATGCTTTAACCTAATCAGAAGAGATCCCAAATCGTGAGGGGGGGAGAAAGTGGATAAAAAGAGGTTCAGAAAGAAAAAGAAAGAAAGAAAGAAAAGAAAACGAATAAAGAAAAAATATAAAAAAGAAAAAAAAATATATATATTAGATAAACTAGTTAAAAAACGTTAAAAAAGAAAAGGGTAAAAGTTAAAAAAATAGCAGAGGAAGAGAAAAAAAATTGAAAAAGAAAAAAATTAACTACAAGTCTAAAGAATCATGTGGAGAAAGCCAGGAGTTCCGTGCTTTGCTTTCTCCTCCTCTGGGATTCCGCTGCTCTCTTTGGTATTGAAACTGCACTCCTTGGTAGGTGAACTTGGTCCTGGCTGGATTTCTTGTTGTTCTTCTGGGGGAGGGGCCTGTTGTAGTGATTCTCAAGTGTCTTTGCCCCAGGCGGAGTTGCACCGCCCTTACCAGGGGCCGGGCTGAGTAATCTGCTCGGGTTTGCTTTTGGGAGCTTTTGTTCCCTGAGCACTCTCCGTAGAGTTCCGGAGGACGGGAATGAAGATGGCGGCCTCCCAGTCTCCGGCCCGGAGGAGCTGAGAACCCGGGGTCCCACTCCTCAGAGCGCCCTCAGAGAACAGCGCCCAATTACTCCCGTCTGCCTGGCCTCCGGCTGCGCTCCGCGCTCACTGAGCCTGCGACCGGTTCAAGGTAAGCCCGAGCTGTGAGCTCACTCCTCGGCTCCGTCTCTGTAGCCGGCTTCCCCGTTCTAATACCTGTAAGTTCTGCAACCTTCAGACACCCCGATCCTTCTGTGATCCTGCGGGACCTGAGGCCACGCTTACCCCGCGTGGGCTTCACCCCAGTTAAGCCTCTGGAGCGATGTCCCTCAGCAGAACAGACTTCTAAAAGTCCTGATTTTGTGCTCCGTTGCTCTGCCACTTGCCGGGAGCCGGCCCCTCCCTCCGCGGTCTATCTTCCCGCTGCTTTGGATTCACTTCTCCGCAAGTCCTACCTTTCAGAAAGTGCTTGATTTTCTGTTTCTAGAATTGCTGTTCTTCTTCTCTTCGATCTCCCGTTGGATTTGTAGGTGTTTGCAATCTTTAGATAAGCTATCTAGCTGATCTCCCGCTACCTGAAGTAGTCTCAGCCTGCTACTTCTCCGCTATCTTGACCACAAAGCCTTGCTAAATACTTTCTGTGCATGATTTCATTTATAGACCAGCTGCATGTTCCCCCTACTCCAGTCCACATGGAATGCCCATGTTTCTTCATGACTTTTCCACCGTTGTTCATGTAGTCCCCTGACAGGAATGCTTTCTTCAGCCACCTTTCTTTATTGCTCACCTAAAGACAACAGTGAACAAACCATGCATTCTCTACTTTTTGAGAATAAATAAGTATACAATGTGTCTGGTGATATTTAAGAAAAATAAAGTAAGTTAAGAGTGTCAAACCGATAAAGTGTTGCCCCTTCTTTAAGGACGGGATTTCTGTGATCCTTGCCACTCTGTGGTAGACTCTGTCCTGCAATGCGGTGGGGATTGACGGTTCGGTGGAGACAAGGAGTGGTGGGACTAATCCCATTCAAAACACGTGATTGAGGACAACAATAATAGTGGTGATGACGACTAATATTTACTATGCACTCATAAGCTCTATCTGCTTAAACCATCATAATGATTCAGTGAAATACTATTTTATTTCCATGTTATTGATACATGAGAGAAATTCAATTAATTGTCAACATTTACTGTGATGGTAAGTGGCAGTGTCAGTTGACCCAAGGCAGTCCAGATCTGAGGTCTCAACTAATAATCTTTCTGTGAATTGACCCATGGAATATAAGGGTGTTCTTGGTAAAAGATGGAGAAACACAGTGCTGGGTGGATACCCAACAAATTTCCATGTCAACTACATCTGTGTCTCCAATCTCCTCTTTTCTAAATTCCTCCTTCAAAACTACAAGAGTGATCTATTCAATATGGAAGTCCATCTTTGTCATTATCCCGATTAAACAACTGGATGTCTTCCAGTGCTGGAGAGAGAAACTGTTATCATAATTTTGCTCTCTAATAAAATTTATGAGGTGGTGTATACCTTGGCGGTCAGTTTAAGAAAATCTCTACACCACATCAAAGTACCTGGTACAGAAGGGAAAGTTTATTTAGTGATTCGTTTTATTAGCCATTTCAAAGAAAATCTTTATTAGATATCCTTGGTAGGCTGCAGGGAGATTTAGTTTTTTTGTTTTTTTTTTTAAGAGATTTTATTTATTTATTTATTTGACAGAAAGAGAGAACATGAGCAAGAGGATGGGGAGAGGGAGAAGCAGACTCCTTGCTGAGCAGGGAAGCCCGATGTGGGGCTTGATCCTAGGACCCGGGGATCACGACTTGAGCGGAGGGCAGCTGCTTAACCCACCAAGCCACACAGGTGCTTTGGAGATTTAATTTTTATCCACAGAAATAAGTCCTCAGGGGTACAACAACAAAGTCAGAGGCAGTTCAGGTTGGCAAAAAGAAGAAACACAAGGGCTTTGGAGCCAGAGTTTGGAATCATGGCATGATCACTCTTAGAGTTCCAGTAGCCTGAATACCTCCAATAGTGCAATTTGAGGAAATGTTTTCTTCTTCAGAAGGTTGCTGTGAGGATCAATTGAGATACTATATTAATGAGCTTAAAACAAGGTCTACATAGAAATTCCTAAGCAAGCAATAACCATTATATATCATTAAAATTTTCATTGTTCTACCTTGTTGTATTTCTGATAGTAATTTAATTCAAATAGTAATATGGGAATGTTGTTGCAAAAACAAGCAAACAATCTTAGATTGCTTGAATATGAGATAAAAAGTCCTTCTTCCAGAGAAAACCATGCTAAGATTTCTTATTTGCCCTTCTAGAATTTTTCTGTATGAAAATATACATGTGCTCTTTAAAAAAAATGATAGCATTTATTATAGTTTGTGTCTTACCATTTTTTTTTCCTGCAAGGATGATTCCATAATGTAATCTACAGATCTACTGAATTATCTTCAATGACAGTGTAATAATTCAATATGTAGATTTAACAAATTTTCTACTGATGGACATGTATGTTGTTTTCAGTTATTTTCTATGACAGAAGAACATTTCGATGAATATCCTTAAATATTTATTTTTTAGAATTCATTTCTAGAAGTGGAATTGCTGGGTCAAATGTTATATGCATTTGAAATTTGTATAGCCCTTGTTCAACTGCCTTCTGAAGAGGCTGAAAGAATTCATCCTCCTACTCAGTTTAGTATAAAGAAGCTATTTAAACACATTCCTTATAAAACATTCAATATTCTTAAGCCAATTTTCTCACTATCCCAGAAAAACCCAAGCTGCATTCCTACCTCCTTGACTACAATCTTATTTCTTCCTAGCCTAGAATTATATTTGTTCTCATTTGTCTATCTAAATCTTACTATCTGTGTTAGTAGGACATGTCCAGTTGTAAGTAAGAAAACTCAAGTGAAACTAGATTAAGGAAAATTAAAAGAGAGGGGAGGATAATGATTGAATGAATTCTGAGTGGTTCACAGAATTGAAGGATGAGATGCAGATTCTAGAGCAGTGCTAGAGACCTAGGACCAGAGCTTGTACACATGGCTCTAACTATTCAATTACAACTCTGTCAATCTCTGTATAATTCAATTTTCTTCCGTGATAGGCTGGTGGGTCTCACAATTGTCAGAAAGAAGAAAAGGTAGCAAAGTATAAACATGAAACTTCAAAAGATGTTTTGCACTGGCAATCTCTGGAATCTCTGGCTATCCATACTTTAGGAATCTTCTCTTGGAATTCAAACCAGAAGTTTAGAAAGCACGTAGAATGTCCAGAAAAATCATATCTCCTAAATATCAGGGAGTTGGAATGTTACTGTTATTCTCTATAATAATGTCCTTTAAGTGAAAGATGTCCAGCAACAGTTTCAGAATCATCTCTTCCCCCACCTACAAGACTAGGATATTTTGGAAATGCCCCTTCGGTCACGCTCTCCGTGGTCCTGAATTACCACATAGTGCACTGTTTTAGATTCAGTTGAAATGTGATAGGAGGAGGAAAAGGGAATAGAGAAAGTGAAGAAGCTGTTGAGTGAGAAAAGAAAATATTTTTATTAATTTTAAATACTATCAGTAACCAACAAAGAAACCATGATCAACCTTGGCCAAACAGAAAGAGAGCAAGCAGTTTTGTGGGAAGTGTGTGTACAAATGTCAGCACAAGCACGGGCATGTGGGGGAATCAGACAATCATCACTGGGTAGAGGCAGGATAGTTAAACTGTCATTCACAGTGGACATATAACAACTTATATGGATTCTCTTTATTTTCACTTTTATATTAGGGTGGGAAAACTGCAGAACTAAAATAATAATAAATTCTCATAATTCACAAAGCTGTGTTTAAGTCTATTCTGTAGTTCTATAAAGATTCTAAGAGGTACGATTTCTACTCTGGTAGATTGTGTGCCTATCAATGACACAGTCATTTTTATCTCACATAATTATATGGTTGGCATTGATTTATTTTACATAAGATTTTATTTATTATTTTTCCAGCTTAAAATTAAGTGCTAGCATTATATTTGCTTTTTGGATGTACTGTATTACTTTCCATTGATCTTTAATAGTAATTCAAGATAAAGGGAAGAGCTATCATTTAATTGGAAAATTTTTTTAATCAGTAAAATTTGATTAATCTAGAAGTAAGTTTCTAGAAATATTTGGTAAAAAAAATTAAGGCATATACTCCTGGAAATCTTTTCTATGACTCTTGCTCCTTCTCCTCCCACCCCCCTTACCTCCTTCTGTCTGAATTTTAAGAAATGTCTAGAAGTCTAGGTGTCAGCGATAAGAAGGTAAAAGTCCTTGGTGAGAATTATCTAATATAACATCAAATATACTTCAATACCTTTATCCTACGGCAATATTTCAAGTTAGAGTTATTTAGGAAATATGAAATGTGTTGCCATAATTATCCAGGTAAGCCCTACAGATTTTTCTATACACATTTACTGTGCTATATTCATGTGAGGAACGGGGTTGAATGCTAGTGATTTCCCTGAAGAATCAAATCATATCCCAAGCATTTTGTGTGCACCTGAGATCATGCTGATTGGTCTCACATATAACACAAACACAATAAGGCTAAAGCCTGTGCGCATTCTGAGGTTTCCTTTGACTGGATCATCAGCAGCAATTGACTCAATAGTTGATTTTCTTCTTGCTGATACAGTACTTTCCCTTCTCCTTGAAGAGAACAACCTCAGTAGTCACTCTTCTGAGACTCCTTTGCTGGTTCCTCAGTGCTATTCTATTCTCTACTTTCTCTCTCTTGGTGGTCTTGTCCAGTATCAAGGGCTTTCAATTCCACATATGCTGACAACCTTCATATTTACATCTTCTGCCCAGACCAGCCTTTTCAACGACAACTTTATATATACAAATGCCTACTTAATATCTCCACTTAAGGGTTCAACAAGCATCTGAAAATCAACATTCTCTTCAATCAGGAACTGAATCTTCTGATCTTCCTGTCATCCCTGTACTTGTTTACTCACAGTCATCCAATCTGTGGTACTTTAAAAAAATGGCCACAATTCTTTGTTATTCCTCCCAGGAAGAAATATGGTCCAGGTTCCTTCCCCTTTAATCTGGCAGGGGGTGGTGACTGCTTCTACCAACCAAGTACATACAGAAGTGAAGCTCTATGATTTCTGAGATGAGGTCATAAAAGGCTACACAACTTCTGCCTGGTTCTCTTGGAACACCCCCCTTTACGTGTTTGCTCTTGGGGTGCTCCATCTGCAGGCTTGATCCTTTTGGAATTTAGCCTTCATGCCAAGAGAAGCTCTAGCCACATGTTGGGAGCAGGTGTAAGGATTCTGATTGACCCAGCCTTTCAGTCATCCTAATCCAGGTGCCCGACATAGGAGTGAAGACACTTGCAGATGATTCCAGGCTCCAGCCATTCAAGTTGCCCCCAACTATTCATGTCACCCCATTCAGGGTCCTAGACATGATGGAACATAGACAGCCATCCTCATAGTGCCCTGGCTGAATTCCTGACCCACAGAATTCTTAAGCATAATGAAGCAGCTGACATTTTAAGAGACTTCCTTTGAAGTGATTTGTTAATCCACCAATAGAAAACTGACACACTACCTCAGCTGATGGAAACTTAAACTTTCTCGTTGCACAGATCAAAAAACCGTTTTCTCTCATGTCACATCCAAACTACCTGCAAATCCTACTTACTCCACCTTCAAAATATACTCAGAATTGACCACTTCCTCCCCGTCTCCACTGCCAGCTGGATCTCCACCTCTTGATTAGATTTCTGCAATAGCCTGTTAACAGGTCTCTCCACCTCTGCCTTCACTATTCTCTCTTCTCCGCTGATAGTCTGTTCCCAACAGAACTGCCACAATGGGTCTTTGGAATATAAGTCAGATTCTCCCAATGCTCTGTGAAACACCCTCTAGCTGCTTCCATCTCATTCGGCATAAAAACCAAAGTCCTTAAAACGACCCACATGATCTTCTCTGATTTTATCTACCGTGCTATCTTCAATCTCTCTTCTTCCTAGTCTCTCCTCCCCCACTTGGCCTCAACAACTCTTCCTTCCTCACTGTTTCCTTGAATGTGCCCAGTATGTTCCTAATTTGGGCGCTTTGCACTGGCTATTTCAAATCTCTGCATAAACACTTCACCATTTTCCAGTTGGCTATTAGGGCTCTCCTCCGGATCTCAATGTTACCTTCTTGAATGTGATGTACCTGGATGGACCACCTACTTATAATAGCAACCCTCTGCCACTACCAGCACTCCCAAATCTCCTAATCTTGACTTATTTTTTTTCTTTCATAGCACTTATCACCTTCTGACATACTAGATGTTCTGTTCATTCAATATGTTTAGTTTTATTGCCATTTGTCCTCCCTTACTGAGAGCAGATACCTATCTGCTTTGTGCTGTGTCTCAAGCTCTTATAACAGCAACTGACAAATAGTAAATGTTCAATAAATATTTGTTGAGTGAATGAATGAGTGAATGAATGAGCCCTTAAAAACTGAATTTCCTAGTACTTGGAGAAATTTATGTTTGGTAAATTGGTTAGAAAATGACATTTAACATTTTAACTAGTTTAATGAAACTAATGTCAATAAAAGTAATTTTTAATTACTAATAAGTAATTCATTTTTAAATACATCTCCTTTACAACAACAACAAAAAAAGGAGAGTCCCTTTCCTATGTAGCCTCAATCCAAAACTGGTGGTAAATAAAATATAAAATTACATGAATATATTTTATATGCATTTATGTCTATCTCCCCCAAATGCTTTATACACAGGGCAAGGTAAATGGCATTCACTCAATATTACAAGAGAATAAAATGGGGGCATGATAATAAATGCCTGTAATCTTCAAGAAAATAGTAACTGAATTACATTGTGTTCTCAATTCGCCTTTCACCTGTATTTAGATTTCTATTGTTAAGGTACATGGAAAATTTGAGTGTAGCAGAGTTCATGGCTTAGCAGGGACAGAGTGGCTTCAGCTTAAGAAAAAAGGTAGTGGAAAAATCATATTTGGTTCGTACTAAAAATAGTATAAATTTAAATGAATTAGAATCCATTGGAAGTAGGATATGCATTTCCTCCTTAAGAGACTTGATGGTTAGCACAATGAAGGAACTAGAAGTGGTAGTTGCTTTGGAATTTAGAAATACTCATATAGTGAGGCAACTGCAGATTGTGACACCTTCATGTGCTGGGAAACTAATTTAGTGGGTCCTAGCAAGCATTAAAGGAAGACGAGCATGAGAAAGAGAGAGGGAAGAGTAAAAAGATTTGAGTGCACTGCAAGACACAAGGATAGATTGTATTTCAGGCACTTGCCTGCATGTGTACAGGGCTTGATGTACAATGTGTTTGCAAATAATTTTTACCAGGTGTTAGGGAGTTTCTAAGTCATGGGGCACCTGGGTGGTATAGCCGGTTAGGCAGCCAACTCTTGATTTTCGCTCAGGTCCTGATCTTGGTGTTGTGGGATCAAGCCCCATGTCGGGCTCTGTTCTCAGCCTAGAATTTGCTTAGGTTTCTCTCTCCCTCTCTCCTCTCTCTCTCTCACTCTAATAAATAATGAAATTTTTACAAAAAAAAAAAAGTTTTTAAGTCACTGCAGTAGAATATTTCAGAATAAAACTATTGACCAAAAGTTAGTTCTTGTGTATTTCATATAATATTTTCATTTAAAATATATGGTTTTAGATTTAAGCTCATGAGTGGTTTTCAAATCTTAGCACACATAAAACTCAATGGGGAGGGGCACCTGGGTGGTTCAGCCGGTTGGGCATCTGCCTTCTGCTACAGTCATGATCTCCAGGTATTGGGGTTGTGTCCCATGTCAGGCTCCCAGCTCCACAGGGAGTCTGCTTCTCCCCCTCCCTCTGCCCCACCCCCTACTTGTGATTGCTCTGTCTCAAATGAATAAATTTTTAAAAAATCTTTAAAAACTCAATGGGGGAAGTGCATATTAACCTAGAGAGCACCTGATTTAGTAGAGCCAGGGGTGGGATAGAAAGAGTGGCACATTCAACAAGCGCCCTGGTGATTTTGATGTGGGTGACCCTCTGTCCACATGTAGAACCGCACCAGGCAACACCAAAGCTATCGATGTAATTACATGTCTTGAGTTCAAATCAACCTCACATGTTCCTAAACCACACATATTCCTAAACTTCTAATTAGTTGGGTTTTGTTTTTGTTTTAAGATTTTATTTATTTGAGAGAGAGAGAGCGCTAGTGGGGGTTGGGGGGAGAAGCAGACTCCTCACTGAATGGGGAGCCTGACACTAGGCTCCATCCGAGGACCTCGGTGATCATGACCTGAGCCGAAGGCAGATGCTTAACCAACTGAGCCACCCAGGCATCCCCAGTTTTTGTTATTAAGTAAAGGAACTTGAAATCATAAGCCAGCCCCAGTTTGAAGAGTTACTTCAAGAAGAAGAAGAAGGAGAAGGAAAAGGAGAGAAGAAATAAAAGATGTGATTATTAATCTTCCTATTGGGGGGAGGGGTGGGAGAAGAGCAAAAGCCCTTGGGAGACCTGGGGATTCTTTGTTAGGAAAACCAATATTTTACCTCCAGGTCCTAACTACTCAATAGAAGGCATTACAAGTTCATCATTATGGACATTCTTATTAAAAAACAAGTAAAGTTGCAGAATTATTTTGAAGACATTTTTTGGTTATCAAATTTTAGACTAAGCACACTGTACTAAAAAGACAACTTTAAGATGGACAATGGGGGGAAACCAACAAGAGGTGTTATAGAGTCTACAAATCTTTCTAGGCACATGCTTTTCTAGATAGAACAGATGTCTCTTTGAATACAAGAAACAGCTGGGGATTCCTTCCTTGGATTAAGTGACCAAAAAACTTGGTAGCATTATCTAAGATGACAAATTGACTGGCAAACCTCCAGTTCTTACAAAAGAATATAGAAAATGAGAATATATTAAATCAATAAAATTTTTAAAAAGACAAAGCAAGTCTTTTAGATAGGTGTGATTAGGGACTAACCTAAAAAAATCACCCATCAACAAAATTTCCAAAATCGAAGAATTAAATAGTGACATAGAGTTTTCACTTTCTCCCTCTCTTCTAACCTCAGTCATCTGTTTATTTGATGCTTTGTTTATACCGAAAAAAGCAAAAGGTTTGAAATAGTCTGTTGAGGGTGTTAACACCTTTCTAAAATCCTGTGTTAGTTCTCATTGTGTTGATCTTCTCTGAATTCTCTAGGATAGAGGGAGGATGAAATCAAAATCAGAGCAGAACTGGATTCTCACTGGCTGACTGCCTGTAACTGATTTTTCTCAAAGACTCAAGAGATGTACCAGACCTGGGTCACTGCCCGCTCCCCCCAGATACAGTAACTAGCCCACAGATAAAGACTTTTGTTTACTGGCTAGGGCTGTGCATTCACCTGTTCCCAAGATATTTAATTAAACCTTTTCCTTTGTACCTAAACCACTGATTCTTAAAATTTAGTGTGAATAAGAGTCTCTTGGAATGCTGCTTAAAATGCAGATGGTGGAAAACAACAAATAAAATGCAGATGGTGGGGGTCCAGCATTCTCTAAGAGATTTTGGTTCTGTAGGACTTGGATGTAGCCAGAACTCTACATTTTTAATCACACTTTGGAAGACACTCACACAAGTGTTTAAGAGAGACAATAACTCTTCACACTTGTCAGAAAGATTTGATACCTGTGAATGAAAAGAGAGAAGGCCCAATGCAATAGCGCCTCAGTTAAGTAGAATCTTTATTGCTGTTGTTCTCTTGGAATGTCTAGAATACTGAAATGTAAGTACTCGGCTTGCATTTCCCAGCAGCATATTCTCATGCCTTTCGACCAATTATTAGTTATCTGAAACTGTGCTAAAGAAAAGGCATACAGGCAGAATCAGTATCCCTGGGAATGGGTCAGAAATGTAGGACAGCAGCCTGCCCTTGACCTTCTGAATCAGAACCTGCGCTTTAACAACATTCTCAGGTTTAGGAAGCCTTCATCTAGCAGATTTCCGAGCCCAATGCGTCTTTCTAGATCACTTTCAATTTCCCAACTTCACTTTTTTTTTTTTTTTTTTTAATCTGAAAGGAGGAGAGATTTTAATTACAAGAGAGAACAAGGTTGCGGCACCTGGGGGGCTCAGTCGGGTAAGCAGTGGACTCTTGGTTTCAGCAGCTCAGGCTATGATCTCATGGGTTGCAGAATCGAGCTCTCAGTTGGGCTCCATGCTCTGCAGGGAGTCTGCTTGAGGTTTCTCTCCCTCTGCCCCTTCCCCCATTTGAGAACTCTCTCTCTCTCTCTCTCTCTCAAATATATAAATAAATCTAAAAAAGAGGGAGCAAGAGAACAAGGTTATTAAGGGAGGGGCATCTCCAGGCTCCCAAATCATATTGTTTGTGATTGATGACTTTTAAATCAGAAGGTGATAGGTTATTATTGGATCTCATTTGTGCTGTGCCTACTTTTTAAAAGAGAAATCATAGTGCTCTGTAATTGTACTCATTTGTTTCTCACCTTTACTGTAAGCTTCCTGTGGGCAGGATCATATGTCAGGAATCTAAATCTTCAGTGCCCAGCTTCATGCCTGATAAAGGAGGTACTCCACAGCACCTGAATGAGGAAAAAATTGCCTATCACTTACCTAAGTGAGAGCCACCCTTCAAGTTCAAGCTTAAAGTTTTTCTCCTTCACAAAGATTTCTTTAGTTATTTCATGCACCATGATCTCCTCCTGCTCTGGGTAAATACCCGTTATCTGACATTTAACACACACACACACACACACACACACACACACACTAATTTGGGTATCATTCATCTTTATTTTATATCTCTTAATATCCCATGAAAACTATAAGAAGCTGTCTCTTTTTTATATTTCATATCACCTTGCAGAGTAGGCATTCAAATATTTGTTACTATGAAGCTATCTTAAAATAAAAAATAGATATTACAACGGGAAAATTGGCAAGTTTTTATTTTCCTTCAAGAATCATTCTAATTTGCCATTTTTTTTTAACAGATGACAATATTTAAGCAGCTCCTTCAGGTACAAGCTATTTATCCTAAGTAGAACATGTTTTGATATAGGAAATACTTTCTAATTGTCAAATGCTTAGTTGTGCCTTCAGCCAATTCAAATCTAATTTCTGTTATTTTTGACAGTAACTTATACTTCTCTATGTTGACAAAATATAAAATGTTTAACTTACAACATATTAATTAATAACCAAAATAAATTTCTAGTTAGAGATCACTTTAAGGATACATGTAATAATTTATAAAGTTTGTGTATGTCCCTGATAGCATTACCCATAGATCAATTTTTTCACTTCAAAGCTAATTGTAGACATATTGTCCAATAGTGAATCCACGGCATACTAAGTTTTAGCTCCTAGAATCATAACTTCATTTGTGAATATCAACATAACTGTCTCACTGTTCTGATGAGCCATTTCAGCTCTGTTTCAGTTTTAAGATGCACTTTAGTCTATTACACGAATCATCTCTAGCCTATAGATGGCAGCATTGAGCAATATATTTGGTAATAGGTTGCTTTTTGGTTTCTGTGAATTTTCAGCTAGGACTTAATGTTTCATACAGCGTATTTCATTACAGTATGCCACAAGACTAATTTGGCATACGGTGATAGGATAATACTTGTACCTGCTCCAAACTACTTCAGATTCCACAAAAGCATCTCTTTATAGTCTGTATCTTATATGAACCACATGTGCGTTTCCAGAGTTATCTCAACCCATTAATAAAAAAAAGTGAAGAACAAATTAACTTACTATGGTATAATTAGAGTAAATACCAACCATTTTTAACGTTGGTGGTAAAACATCAGAAAGTAGGAAGAAATGGCAGTAACATTCCGTGATCAGCAATTACCCTCTGCCTGAAACCGGCTGGTCTGAACAGAATTTGTCGCAGCCATCTGGCTTATTGCATGATTTCTATAGAACATTTTAGCCCTGAAATTGAATTTTTAGGGCAGAAATCCTTTCCCACTGAGACATATTTTTTAAAAAGATTTTTATATTATATAATAATTTGTTTTATATGATTAAAATACAAACATTTCTGTGAAGGTTATTACAGAATATTTGCAAATTAAATTGATCTTCCTGCCTTCTCCTTTTAGCAACGAATATTTGGTTTCTATAGAGGCATATTCCCTTTAGTTTTGGGGGGCAAGTGGGGGAGGAAGAAGGTCATTTGAAAAGTTAAAGTCTATGCACTGTGAAATATCCTCCACTCGACCCGCGCTAACCATCAAACCTGTAAAAAGCCCTTTGGCCTTAGATTATGTCGTTACTAAAAAACAACCTTTTTATCTTACTTTTTTCTTGACAAGGGTAAAACCCCACACAATTACACTTTACTACTAACTTCAGTCTTCCTGGCTTCGCATCCCCCTCCCCTGCTCCCCATTAAGCAAGCTATGCTCCCAACAACTCGGCCCCTGTTGTTACCGCCTCGTTACCAGCTCCAAAATCTGCTATTTATAGCTTTGCTGTAGTGGGCACGTGTGCCCTCATCACCAAGCTGTCAGAGGGAGAGAAGGGCGGGCTCTCAATTCAGCAGTGTGTACACAAATTATAGATTAACCAGGTTTAGATGAGCCCACATGATGTTGGGGAGCCTGAAGGTAAGAGGAGAAATGAGAGGCTCCCGGACTTCCGCAGATGCCGGGTCCCCCAATTCACGTATCATACGCCACTGAATGGCGCCTATGGTTCTTCTCTTTTATTTTTTTTTACTACGCTTCGCAACCTACCTTGGTACCCTCACCCTCTGTCCCCACCTCCCCTCCTGCTGCAATGCAAGTCTTGAAAGACAGACAGGCCTACCAATCAGCAGGCTTCCCCAAGAAACAGCCCCCGCCCCCCACCCCCGCTTTAGGCCCAGGCGCGCTCCTCGTCGCCCAGCGAGCCGGGCCACCGAGCATGCCCAGCACTTCCACAGCTGCGTTTCCCCAGGAGCATCCCGCAGTGTCTGAGGGCTGGAGGCGAAGGACGGTCTCCGGCGTGGAGAGGGGACAGAAACCCCAAGCCGGCCAGGAATGGGGAGGGGGAATAAATAAGACAGCACTACACCAAATGACAAACGTCATCTTCGTAGGGTCCTTACTGCCAGCCGGACAAGCAAGGGACACACTGATTGTTTATAGGTCGGCTTAAAAAAAAAAAAAAAGAAAGAAAGAAAGAAAAGAAAAGAAAGAAAAAGAAAAGAAAAGAAAAAGAAAAACAACTTCGGCGAGCGTTTGCTTGTGGTGAGAATGATACCCCAAGGTAACTCTAAGAGTCTGTTCAAGTAGATCCAGGATGCTGGCCTGTTCTACTCGTGAAGTACCCATTTTCCCTTAGCACGATCCTTGTTTTCTCCCGATTATCCTTGTGGTCAAGGGTAAAAATTTTATAGGGCGGTTCAGTGGGTGTGGAAGCTGTGCGTGAAACAAACTCTTAAGCCAATATTTACACAATAGGGTTTTGGCCTTACGAACCTCTCTAGGTCCCTAACATCTTTTTAAAAATACAGATAGGTTCCGGAATATGATAAGGGGCATCTCATTTTCTCGCCAAGACTTTACCCCTGTGGATCCCCACCCCTTCCCTAGGAAGAAGGTGGGGGGAGCCGTGATATTTACATTTTCTCCCTAATTGATCAGCGGCTAGCCCCACAGAGCCAGACAGAGGACACAATACGGGGATCCCTCTTTTCATTTCGGAGTGACAAGAATCCCCCAACATATGCCCTTGGGCGCCCCTCTGTTCCTTCGAGGTACATCCCTGCAGTGATTTCGGGGATTCCAAGGTGGAAGGCTGGCCCAGAAGTCCCTTAGTAGACCTTATAAAAACACAGATTTCCTCACTGTGGCCTATCACCCTGAAACTGAAATCTAGCCTTTATATGTTCTGGGAGAAAAAGGTTTGACTAGAAACCTCCCTCTCTAGGGGTCGATCTTACCTGTTAGGTAAGATCTAGCCCAGCTCCCGCGCCCCCTCCTCCCTGGACCCTCCCACTCAGGGCCGCGTAGCCGCAGAGCCCCCCCGCCGACCCCCACCCTCACTCCTGCGTCTTCCCGAGCTCGCCCCCCGCCCCCGCTGCCGTTTTCCCAGACTCCCCTCGTGCTTTCGGGTAGCCACCCAAACACACCCGCCCGCACCAGCGGCGGGGATTCCTGCGGGCCGGGGGCGCCCTGGGTGGCGCGCGGGGAGGACTGCTCTGCGTAGGGGCTGGCGGCCGCGCAGGGGCGCTGCCCGAGCGCTGCGCCGGGGCCCAGGGCGGGCGCCGCTGCGGCACGGCCGGGGGGCGGAGAGGGGCGTGCGCGGGGCGGGCTCGGCCGGGAATGTAGAGACCCGGGCGGGAGCCTCCCGGCGGCGGTGGCGGTGGCGGCGGTGGCGGCGGCCCGGCTGCGGAGCGCGGAGGCTCCGTCACGTGTTTTTTCTCCTCCGAGTGAGACGGCGGCGCGGTCGGCGGGGGCCGGCGCGCAGAGCCAGACGCCGCCGCTTGTTTTGGTTGGGGCTCTCGGCAACTCTCCGAGAAAGAGGAGGGAGGAGGGGAGAAGTAACTGCAGAGGCAGCGCCTCCCGGGGAAGAGGCGTCTTCCCTGACTCCTTCCCAAACCTCCCCCTTTGCCTCCCGCCCTCGTCCCCTCCCCTCCTCCCCTGCCGACTGGAGCGAGGGGCAGGGATGAGCCTGTCCCTCCGGCGCGTCCCCAGCTCCCTCGGCTGCCTAGTAGCGTTTTGCGTGGAAAAGGCACTTTCTCCGCCCGCCGAGATGGGCCCGAATGGGGGCTGCAGCGGACCCGTCTGCGGGCGGCGGCAGCAGCAGCAGCAACAGCCGCAGCGCCGCGGTCTCTGCGATTGAGCTGGTATTTGGGCGGCTGGTGGCGGCGGGGCGGTTGGGGGGTGGGAGGAGGCGGAGGAGGAGGCGAAGGAGGAGGAGGAGGAGGGAGAACCCCGTGCAACGTTGGGACTTGGCAGCTCGCCTCCCCCTGCCCAAGGATATTTAATTTGCCTCGGGAATCGCTACTTCCAGAGGGGAACTCAGGAGGGAAGGCGCGCGCGCCTGGAGGGGCAGCGCGGGGACCCCCGGCCGCCGCCGCCCGTCTGCGCCAGACTCCAGCCCCGGTGGCAAGAGATGCATCTTCGCTCCTTCCTGGCCGCGGCGGCTGCGAGGAGACTCGGCACTTGGAGGATCCGGGCTTCACTCACCCAGGACGCACTGCCTCCCCCTCAGGGCATGAAACGCCCGTAAACTCCGGCCGCGGCCGTCTCCTTGGCGCAGCAGCTGCGTCCCCCTTCGGCTGCCCCTCCCCAGCGCGGGGGGCGGCGTGGCTTTCGGAGTCGGGGGTTCGGCTGTCTCCAGCCCTGTTTGCATGTGCGGGGCCGCGGCGAGGAGCCTCCGCCCCCCACCCGGTTGTTTTTCGGCGCCTCCCTCTCCTCGGCGGCGGTGGCGGCGGCGGCAGCATGGCGAGCCCTCCCGAGACCGACGGCTTCTCGGACGTGCGCAAGGTGGGCTACCTGCGCAAACCCAAGAGCATGCACAAGCGCTTCTTCGTGCTGCGGGCGGCCAGCGAGGCGGGGGGCCCAGCGCGCCTCGAGTACTACGAGAACGAGAAGAAGTGGCGGCACAAGTCGAGCGCCCCCAAACGCTCGATCCCCCTCGAGAGCTGTTTCAACATCAACAAGCGGGCCGACTCCAAGAACAAGCACCTGGTGGCCCTTTACACCCGGGACGAGCACTTTGCCATCGCGGCGGACAGCGAGGCCGAGCAGGACAGCTGGTACCAGGCCCTCCTGCAGCTGCACAACCGGGCCAAGGGCCACCACGACGGGGCGGCAGCCCCCGGGGCAGGAGGAGGTGGGGGCAGCTGCAGCGGCAGCTCTGGCCTCGGGGAGGCTGGGGAGGACTTGAGTTACGGGGACGTGCCCCCAGGACCTGCGTTCAAGGAGGTCTGGCAGGTGATCCTGAAACCCAAGGGTCTGGGTCAGACAAAGAACCTGATTGGTATCTACCGTCTCTGCCTGACCAGCAAGACCATCAGCTTCGTGAAGCTGAACTCGGAGGCGGCTGCTGTGGTGCTGCAGCTGATGAACATCAGACGCTGCGGCCACTCAGAGAACTTCTTCTTCATCGAGGTGGGTCGTTCCGCAGTGACGGGACCTGGGGAGTTCTGGATGCAGGTGGATGACTCTGTGGTGGCCCAGAACATGCACGAGACAATTCTGGAGGCCATGAGGGCCATGAGCGATGAGTTCCGTCCTCGAAGTAAGAGCCAGTCCTCCTCCAACTGCTCCAACCCCATCAGCGTCCCCCTGCGCAGGCACCATCTCAACAACCCCCCGCCCAGCCAGGTGGGGCTGACACGCCGCTCTCGCACCGAGAGCATCACCGCCACCTCTCCGGCCAGCATGGTGGGCAGCAAGCAGGGCTCCTTCCGTGTGCGCGCGTCCAGTGATGGCGAAGGCACCATGTCCCGGCCGGCCTCGGTGGACGGCAGCCCCGTGAGTCCTAGCACCAACAGGACCCACGCCCACCGGCATCGCGGCAGCTCCCGGCTACACCCTCCTCTCAACCACAGCCGCTCCATCCCCATGCCTTCCTCTCGCTGCTCACCTTCTGCCACCAGCCCGGTCAGTCTGTCGTCCAGCAGCACCAGTGGCCACGGCTCCACCTCGGACTGTCTTTTCCCACGGAGGTCTAGTGCTTCTGTGTCGGGATCCCCCAGCGATGGCGGCTTCATCTCCTCGGATGAGTATGGCTCCAGCCCTTGCGATTTCCGAAGTTCCTTCCGCAGTGTCACCCCGGATTCCCTGGGCCACACCCCACCAGCCCGCGGCGAGGAGGAGCTGAGCAACTACATCTGCATGGGGGGCAAAGGGTCCTCCACCCTTGCCGCCCCCAATGGTCACTACATTTTGCCTCGGGGTGGCAACGGTCACCGCTACATCCCAGGAACTGGTTTGGGCACGAGCCCAGCCCTGGCTGGGGATGAAGCAGCCAGTGGTACAGATCTGGATAATCGGTTCCGAAAGCGGACTCACTCTGCTGGCACGTCCCCTACCATTTCCCACCAGAAGACCCCATCCCAGTCCTCTGTGGCTTCCACTGAGGAATACACAGAGATGATGCCTGCCTACCCACCAGGAGGTGGCAGTGGAGGCCGACTGCCTGGCTACCGGCACTCTGCCTTCGTGCCCACCCACTCCTACCCCGAGGAGGGTCTGGAAATGCACCCTTTGGACCGGCGTGGCGGCCACCACCGCCCAGACGCCTCCACTCTCCACACTGATGATGGCTACATGCCCATGTCCCCAGGAGTGGCGCCAGTGCCCAGCAGCCAAAAGGGCAGTGGGGACTACATGCCCATGAGCCCCAAGAGCGTGTCTGCACCCCAGCAGATCATCAACCCAATCAGACGCCATCCCCAGCGAGTGGACCCCAATGGCTACATGATGATGTCCCCGAGCGGCAGCTGCTCCCCCGACATTGGAGGTGGGCCCAGCAATAGCACTGGCGCTGCCCCTTCTGGGGGCAGCTATGGCAAGCTGTGGACAAATGGGGTCGGGGGGCACCATGGTTCTGCCCTGCCGCATCCCAAGCTGCCTGGGGAGAGTGGCAGCGGCAAGCTCTTGTCTTGTACTGGTGACTACATGAACATGTCGCCAGTGGGGGACTCCAACACCAGCAGCCCCTCCGACTGCTACTACGGCCCAGAAGACCCCCAGCACAAGTCAGTTCTCTCCTACTACTCATTGCCAAGGTCCTTTAAGCACACCCAGCGCCCTGGGGAGCTGGAGGAGAGTGCTCGGCACCAACACCTTCGCCTTTCCTCTAGCTCTGGTCGCCTTCTCTATGCGGCAGCGGCAGAAGATTCCTCCTCCTCCACCAGCAGTGACAGCCTGGGAGGGGGATACTGTGGGATGAGGCCAGATCCTGGCCTCCCACATATCCACCATCAGGTCCTGCAGCCTCATCTGCCTCGAAAGGTGGACACAGCTGCCCAGACCAACAGCCGCCTGGCTCGGCCCACGAGGCTGTCGCTGGGGGATCCCAAGGCCAGCACCTTACCTCGGGTCCGAGAGCAGCAGCAACAGCCGTCCCTGCTGCACCCTCCAGAGCCCAAGAGCCCCGGGGAATATGTGAACATTGAATTTGGGAGTGATCAGCCGGGTTACTTGTCTGGTCCTGTGGCTTCCCGCAGCTCGCCTTCTGTCAGGTGTCCGTCCCAGCTCCAGCCAGCTCCCCGAGAGGAAGAGACTGGCACGGAGGAATACATGAACATGGACCTGGGGCCGGGCCGGAGGGCGACCTGGCAGGAGAGTGCTGGGGTCCAGCCAGGCAGAGTGGGCCCTGCACCTCCTGGAGCTGCTACCATGTGCCGGCCTACCCGGGCACTGCCTAGCAGCCGGGGGGACTACATGACCATGCAGGTGGGTTGTCCCGGGCAGAGCTATGTGGACACCTCACCAGTTGCCCCCATCAGCTATGCTGACATGAGGACAGGCGTTGTGGAGGAGGCCAGCCTTCCAGGGGCCACAGCAGCGACTCCCTCATCCTCTGCAGCCTCTGCTTCCCCTTCCACTGCGCCTCAGAAAGCAGGGGAGCTGGTGGCTCGCTCTTCCCTGCTGGGAGCCCCACAGGGACCTGGGGCCATGAGCGCCTTCACCCGGGTCAACCTCAGTCCCAACCGGAACCAGAGTGCCAAAGTGATCCGTGCGGACCCTCAAGGGTGCCGGAGGAGGCATAGCTCTGAGACCTTCTCCTCCACACCTAGTGCCACCCGGGCAGGCAACACGGTGCCCTTTGGAGGGGGGGCAGCCGTAGGGGGCAGCGGTGGTGGCAGCAGCAGCACGGAGGATATGAAACGCCACAGTTCTGCTTCCTTTGAGAATGTGTGGCTGAGGCCTGGGGAGCTCGGGGGAGCCGCCAAGGAGCCAGCCCCAGTGTGTGGGGCTGCTGGGGGTTTGGAGAATGGGCTTAACTACATAGACCTGGATCTGGTCAAGGACTTCAAACAGCGCCCTCAGGAGCGCCCCCCTCAACCGCAGCCGCCCCCGCCCCCGCCCCCTCATCAGCCTCTGGGCAACAGTGAGAGCAGCTCAACCAGCCGCTCCAGTGAGGATTTAAGCGCCTATGCCAGCATCAGTTTCCAGAAGCAGCCAGAGGACCTCCAGTAGCTCAGCTGGACATCACAGCAGGTGCGTTTCATGGTAACAAAGTCAGAAGACAAAACTGCTTTTAACCTTGTGCTGCAATTCTCTTCCTCTTTGCCTAGGCCCCTTTCCTCTCCTTCTGGCTGATTCCTTAGGGAGTGCTTTCACAGGATGGGGGAGGGGAGGGCACACAAGGTGCTCCCCCCACCAGGACACTTGGCTGACTGTCCAGTAAGCCTGCTGGAGCTGCGGCCCCGGAGGCCTTTCATTTGAGGCTTCCAAGTGAAGTACTTACTGTAGCATTAGCAAAATACACACCCTATACCAGTTCCGAGGCTTGTCAAGTTCATATATAAGAACCTTGTTCTCTTTACTGAAGTTTTCTTTTGACTATATATTTAGGTCAGTCCCTAGAAGGAATGGCTCAACAGAAGTATTTGTTAGCACAGGGGCTGAACCAAACCCTTCATTTCAGATAGTTTCTTGGAGCTCTGAAGGGTGATCTTACCAAGTTGCTCTCTGTACTTTAATTCTGTGATTTCACAATACTGAGGCAACATAAATAGCAGCGGAAACATCAGTTTTTATTCTTGTTGCCTTAAAAAGATCCAGGAGTAAGAGCTTGTTTAGGCTTACATATTTAGGGAGAAATGCCTATTTATGATTCTCTGTAGAAAGTAATTATGGGTGACATTCTCTTTTTGCTCCTCAGCCAGGGTTTGTGAAATATCTTTCACACACCGACCCACCACCTCACAGGTGTGGCTGCTTCTGCACGGGGTCTGCAGTAAAGTCTGTGTGTGTCTGGGACCCATTATTAGTGAAGAGTTATGGAAATTCATCCCAGCGTGTCTGCCTTACAGTTGTCTGCTCTTGCAAAGGCCAGCAGGGAGACATCACACAGATCATTTGGGGGCTACTGTACATCTTCTGCGAAATTACTTAACATTTTTACTTTGAAAAGAAGGAGTATTGTGTTAGGGAAATGCTTTTGTTTTGCATTGGCTGGAAAGGCCAGGAGTACTCTTCCATCTTTAGAGCGTTTATTGTTTGCCTTTCAGTGCAAGATTAGGCACCCCAGTATGTGTTGAAAGTTGGCTTTCCATCTTTGGTGGCTAAGGCTCTATTGAAAATGAAAAACACTTGTAACAGGAAATTTGCCTGTCCTTCATTCTGTTGAGCCTGTTTTCTGGTGGTCATAATTGTGGGAAGAAAAGAGGAGTATAGTTTGCAAATAGTGTTATGAGTTGGCGATGCAGAAGTTTCCAGCATTTGGAAACACTTTATTCTGACAAACTCATTATCTTGTGATAGACTTTTTGATGGATGCCTCATAGAATGAGCTTTTAAGTGTGTGTCTATTCATCAGAAATTGTGCATTGAGTTCCTCTTGGTAGGTATTTGTTTATTATGTGGTCTCAGTCTCCTGGATTCTAACCAGTTTCTAATATCTGACCCATATCATTCGCTGATTTCTAGAACAAGATACAGGTACACAAACATTCAGACTAAGATTTTAGGTGGTATGATATACAAGTATCATTTGATTATCATTCAGTGTTTACTTTCTTGATTCACTACAACAGATTTAATTATATATGTCAACACCAACAGTTAAAAACTTTGGTTATTTTTAAATGATAAAAAAATGATGTTTTAGGGAATGTGAATCCCTCTAATACTTTGTGTTGCAAGATGTTTCATTTATAAACTAATGAGGATTTGAAGGAAACAAACCCAGCAGAACCAAAATTTTCATTTTAGAGAAGAGGAAAGAGGCTAGGAAATAATAACTGTTCCTCACCTGTTTTCTTGGTTTGAACAGGTTTCTTTTTATAGAGAGAAGAAATAATATTTTGCTCTGAAAGAGATGACCAAATAGAGTTTTCATCTTTAAAGGGGCTTTGAAATAAAATCCTCTTTATGTGGAGGATACATTAAAAACAAACCAACCAAAGCAAAATGATCTCCTATTCTTAGCTCTCTTAGGGAGAGTGTAGGATTCTGGAATAAACTTATAGTCATATCCCTAACACTGTTTGAGTAACAATATACCGTGCCTTGACAGCCCCATGCCAGAAAAATCTGTGTTTTAAATGAGGCACCAAATACTACCTGACACCCTTCCATCCTGAATTCTGCTCCCTTGCCTTTGCCCTGTTGAGTTTAAAGATGTGCTCTGATAGTCAGTTATCGTCTGAAACAAAAGACCTGACCTGCCCTGGCAAAAAGCTTTTCCTAGGAATGAGTATTTTGGTTGTGAAAACATCCTTTTCCTAACTTCCTCAGCAATTCATATTTTTTCCTCTCCTGCTTATGGCTCAGGTAAAACCCTGGAACAGGAAGGGAATGGGGTGCTAGAGGGCTGTGTGCTTTCTCCTAACCCCTCATTTTAAACATTGAGGCTTGTCTAGTATTTCTCACTGTCTGTTAAATGAGAACATTTGTGAGGCAGCTCAGGTACTCAGGACTGGTGGTTGTCCTAATTGACCTTATGTCCAGTTTCTAATTTTTGTCAACCTGTGCCTCCCCTAACTTCATTCTGATTTTGAGTTCTTGTTTTCCAGCCTCCCCTTCTCCCATTCCCTTTGTTTTCCACCTCTTATTTCATGTTTCTGGCCTTGTCTTTTTTTCCTCTTTTTCTCCATTTCAGAATTTCGCAGTCCTTGTGGCCTACTCTCTGCAGAGAGTGGATTGAGAGTCCAAGAAAGAGGGCAGAAAGGACACAGCAGCCCAGTTATCTTTAACCAGCCTTTACCTCCAATTTGTTTTTTAGTTTTTGAAACTGCAGCTCGGGCAAATAGAGCAGGCTTTGGCAAAGGCACAGACCCAAGCCACCCGTTTAACTTCCCTTTTTTTTGGTCATTTTGTTATGCCCCCCCCCCAAAAGGGGGGGCATTTCTCTTCCTTTCACTACATTTTCTTGTTGTGATTTCAAGGATTCCGTACCTCCAGGACTACCTCCCATCTTTCCCTCCTCCTCCCTCCTTCTCTTCCCCTCCCTGTGTGGCCTTTTTTGTCTGGCGCATACCGTCTCAGCTCTGGCACTTTCCCGTTTCCCGGGTCACCTCCGCTTCCTGCATTCCTCCCTATTTATTTGGCACTTGGCTTCCCTCCCTCCTCCAAGCCCCTTTGGGGGGGGCGTTGGGGAATCTGTAGCGGCGCTGAGGCCTCCTTCACAAATCTCCCACTCCGCCCACTCCGGGCGCCGGGCTGCCTGGCCCCTTCCCCGCCCGGCCGCGTGGTCCCCGTTGCTGGTGAGCACTGCGACCTCGGTGCAGGACTGGCTCTGAGTGAGCGGGGTTGAAGGGCCCTGATTGGCTTCTGCCAGAGCCAATCAGCGTGAGTATCTGTCTGCTGCGGAGGGCGCGGGGTGGGACTTGAATCGGAGGGGTAGGAAGGGGGCCGTGGCCTCCTGCTGGGTGTTGGGTCCAACGGTGGCCCCCTTAGCTGGGCGTCGGGGGCACCAGCCCTCCCAACTCCCTCCCTCCACCTCTTTTCTCTTGTGCCTGCGGAACTGAGCCAAATACGTGCCCCCTCCCACTCCCCCTCGCAGAGGATGTTATGCGCTCAGCCTTATTCGTGCATCCAGCCCAGAATCCTAAGAATGAGAAAGTCCAACCAGCCCACTGACAGAGGCCGGAAACACACACTTCCTCTTATTTTTAATTGAGAAAAATCCAGGCCATGACCATGTGACGTGCCCCATTTTGTTTCCCTCCTTTCTTTACTACGGTTTACTACGACGCCACGTTCCTTCATCTTCCTGTCTGGAAATCCTCGAGCACGTGGTTGTAGGATTGATTGGGTTGGCTCAAGATTCTAACATTTATGTCCCTTACTAATGGGAAAGAGGAGGGGAAAAGAAAAAAAAAACGGAGAAGGAAACACAAGTGCTGTGGCTGGCACTGTTCGGGGATCATTCAGGAAAAACTCATTTGGCTGGAAATTGTATTAGGGTCAACACTATATATCCAGAGCGGCTGCCGTTTGCAAAGCGTGGAGCCAGATAAGATCAACAAATACTGACCCTGCTAGGCCCAGGGGAGCTCACAGTGAAATGAAAATGCCGGATATAGCTTGCAAATCATGAGAATCTAGAGATTCATGGCAGGGGCCTGGGTAGAGTTTGGTGCTGAGTCTGGAGGTAATGCTGCTCAAGCTCCCAAAACCAGATTTGTTTTTTGATCAGTGACAGCCCAGGTGAAAGCCCATCAGGGAAGACTGGGCTAACTTTCTGAAAGCTTGCTGGATTTGAGTTGTGGCCCTCACATAACCAACGTTACCTGAGATGTATTACTTTATAGGATGGAAAATTTGTTCTGATTTTTCCGTTCTAAAATAAAGGAAAGTAAGAGAGAAATTAATGGAGGCGTTCCCCATCCCCTCTACAACAAAAGTCTTTGTCGCCATCCAGCATCCCTCATGCCTCACTGAATCATAAGTCCCAAAGGCAGCGTTTTTTCCATAGGTGTAAATGTAAGGAAGAGGGACCGCCCTGGTGTAAATGTTATGCCTCATGCTCCTGAGCTATGGGAGAGAGTGTCTGTGTTGTTCCAGAAAACTTGGAGCATCTAACAATCTTCTCAATCTCTGCCATTGCTTAAGTAGCTTTTTGTGTTTAAAAAAAAAAATCCATAAAAAATTGCACATATTGTAATTATTTCTCTGGTACCCCCCCCCCAAATACTATCTATTATATTGCCTACTACAGTAAGGGACTTGGAATTCCAAAATCCATGCCTCCCCTGCTCCCTGCTGTTTGGGTTTTTTTTGTTTTGCCTTTTTTGTTGTTGTTGTTTATCAAAATTCCTGGAAAATAGCTTTATCTTATCTCGAATTCTCGAATGATGCAATGGAAAAAAAGAGTTCTTGGGAGCCCAAGATCTTAAGTTGTAACTCAGCCTGTGCCCTTCACTAGCTAAGTGACCTTGGGCAAGTCACTTAATTTCTCTGGACCTATTTCCTCATCAGTAACTTGAGAGTTTTGTTCTAAATTATTCTGACCTCCTTTGCTGCACTAAACATAGGGATATTTTGGAGAGAATGACTGATATTCTTTAATGGGTCAGTTGTAATGAGGATTCTTTCTGAAGAAGCTGTTGTTGGGGTCAGAAGTAAGTGTATTAGAATATTCTGTTTCCTCCTGTTCTAGCTTTTGGACCATTCTTTATGGTTTGATTCAGGACTTATTTTTACCTTTCTAGTTTGGAGCGAAGCAGATTTTAACAGACCTCAAGACAAACCCTCCAGACTGCACAAGTCTAAATTTTTGGAACCTTCTCTAGACTGAACTGGGTTCTTCCCCCTCCTCTCTTTTTAGATTATTCAGTGTGTGTGAGAATGCAAGTCAGTTGACAGTTCCTCGCATCCTAAGGTCAGCTGTTGGAAGCAACCCACCCCACCTTACAGGTCAAGCTTTAACCAATCCATGTTTATGACATTATTCTGTCTACTCAATTAGAAATCATCCCTTCTTCTGCAGGTGTTCTGTTTAATGGATAATGTTTCTCATTTGTACCATCAGAATCCTTCCTTCAGTGAGGTATATCCACTGGAGGGAATAGAAAGGAAATCTGAGAGGCCAAGTGAGGTTAGTAAGAAGTCTTCTACAATTTTTTGTTTAGTTTCAGTTTTCTCTGTCAGGTGTGTGAAAAAGCTCAATATTTCTCTTGCCGACAGCATGAGTGTTGTCCAGTTTTTTGTGTTTTAGGATTTTTGGTTTGCTAGTTGAGCTGTATACTGCTTTGCTGACCTAGTATTATTGTGGCTGTCAAGTTGCCAGTGTACTCAGAAATTTTGACCCTTTGGGTACCTCTGTGTGGATTGCATAAATCATTAGAATAGTCTATTGACTCTTTTATTCAGAACTTCATTGACTTATTCTTTTCCAGTCCTTCTGTTACAATCATATGTATATTTCTTAGCTGTATAATATATCAGTGGTTCCTTTTATTTTGATGGGTTGGTAATTTTAAGATGATGGAACACTTCACAATTGTAAGGCTTTGTTTCAAAGAAAGCTATTTTCCCAATGATTTCCTCCTGTTACAGAGTTACTGGAAATTGTATTCAAGGAAAATAGTGTCTCATGAATTCAGTTTGAAGTCAGTTTCACACTAAAGATTCTGTCATTCTTTTTACCACATTACAATTATATATTTGATTTATTATCCCCTGCCTCATGAGTCCATAGCTATGAGGCCAACTCCAAAAAATACTTTTTAAAATGTTATTAAAACATGTTTAGAAGTTGTAATCACTTTGAGTTTTAATTTAATAGAATTATATTTTAATGTGTGTATGGTATGATAGTATGCTAATTTCTAACTAATATCAAATAGTTGCCAAAAAAAAGTTACTATGAAGCTATTTTAAATGATGGTCAAGAAACGCTCTTGTCTCACATCCTGTCTTTATCTTACATTGTGGAAATGGTAGCATCTCTGCCATTTCTCACAGAAAAAAAGAAGAAGATAGATTAGATGAGTATAAGGTACTGTCATCTATGGGGAAAGGAACATTTTCCATTTTAATATTCTTGCTGCAGGCTCTGCTATAATATATTTGTTAAAATAAAGTTGGTTAGAGAAATGTTATTTGTGCTTCTCAATGAGCCAGTGATCTTTGAATAATAGAGCTTTTAAAAATGATGTGTTTGTATTGAAAAGACAGCTTTTCTTTTTCAAGCCCCTTTTTGCATTTTCATTCATGATGGCAAGAGAATTGAATATGTTGGTCAGGCTCTAATTTTAATTAGATCATCAAATCTGTCTTCAAGCAGAGAGGAAATTTTGTGGTTTTATTACCCCACCCTGAATGTGTAATTGACTAAAGTTTGACTAGGTAAGTATTCACTGCTTTCCTTTTGCTGTTCCCTGTTTGTTCCTTTGTTTGCTCCCCACCCTGTGTCACTTTCTGTCATCCACCCTCGTCCTGTCTGAACCAAGCACATCCATTGAATGCTAATTGGTTGGCCTGAAGAGGATGCCAGTAAACCCAAGTTCATAAACTTTTCCCCGTGTTTTCTGTTGAGTAAAAAATACTTTGATATGAGTTCTCTGATCTGCCTTGACGTATTTAGGTCATGTTGCTGAACAGTTTCACTTAATCTTGAGAAATTGATAGTTGTGTTATGTTTGTTGAAATGATTAAAGAAGCATTCTCTCTCTCTCTTTTTCTTTAAACATATATCGTGTGGCAAACAAAATCTATTTTGAACAGAAAGTCATTATTCTTGGTTTTAGGAAGGTTACAGATCCAGGTGAAACAGGCAAAAATGTAAAAGAAGACATTTATAAAAATATAGCAGGCAGTTTAAGGTCTCAAATATTCAGTAATTACTCTGTCTTCCACTGTTATTCATCTGTTATTCTCTAAGGACGGTGTCCCTGTTTATTTTAAAATTATTTGAAGGGCTCATTTGGATTCTGGAAATAATCATACTTACCCTTGAATTTTAGGAATTGGGGGAATAATCAGAAGAACATTAGTTCTCTGGTACAAGATCAGAGGCCATCTGCCTCCCACCATCATGAATGGTCTGCCTTCAGTCAAATAGGTCCCAGACCTTAGTTTCCTGTTGGTCCCTTTCCCTCTTTTCTTCAGTAAACAGCAGTTGTTCTAAGAGATTAAGAGAATGGTGGTAGGCACATGGAAATGGAATGGGGAGAAAGGTAGTGAAGGGAGTTCATCCAAGTAATTACCAAATTTCTTATGGCACAACTTATCTGGGTGGGGGGGAGGAATCAAGATTCAGGATATGTAATCCATGAAAGTCAGTATTTTTCTTACACTTTCCAGGTGAAAGTGCCCATTTACCTCAAAGTATTATGCTTTTCTTAGTCATCCCAAACCTGGCTTCCTGGCCGGCAGTAACACCAGCTTACTTAAATAGCTCATAGGCTATTCAGACTAATTTAGAAGAGTGGCCTCTTTTTGGATATTCAGCTGGCAAATACAATATTAGCAAGAAGCCAGAAAAAAACATCTTTGGCTCTTTTGTCCAAGCGAAGCCGCCAGGAGAGGGGTCCTGGTGTTAAATGAGCAGAAGTTCATGAGTAGGACGCATGGGGTGAATGAAGGTGGGGGAGGGAAAGGCATTGTAGTCCTTTCCATCCTCGAAGCTCTATCATTGGAGAACTTTTTTTCCCTTTGGGTGGTTGGTTTTTATTTTTAGCAGTGAAAAGCTTTAACCCTCTGACCTCTGGTTCCTGTGCGTGCTTCTGGCGGGAAGTATACGCTCCTTTGAGATTTTGTCATTGCTGTTTCTTAAGTGTGTTTGCTTGTGCTCTCTCTGCTTTGATGATGAGCAGTCACATTTGTTTTTAAGTTCAGAGTAGTTTCTTACAGAAACCTTAAAAAGGCATTTTTTTTTTTTTTTTGAACACATAGTTTTAGGATAGTTTGCTGGGTCTGTTCACTTTTTTTTCCTTTCATTTTTTGGTGTTGGCAATTTATGCACATGCTCTAAGTGTCAAGTAGTTTAGAAAAATGTCTTAAAGGTAAAAAGTGAAAAATAAGATTCTCTGTCATTCGTGTTCCTCTGCCTCTCTTCTCATTGGCCACCATCAATGCTGGATTTTGTTTGTTTCCAGAGATGAACTGCTCAGAAATTTTGGAGCTTAGTAATAGAGAGTTGGTGAAATGCCCAGTTGCTTAGGTCCCAACGTTGTGCACTGAAGAAACACAGCAGACAACATACTTCTTACAGTAGACTCACTGTTTTTTTGTTGTTGTTGAAAGGAAAGAGAAAAGTACTCTTTAATTCCCATACCTCTTGTGACTCTTCAGGTTATAGAAAAGCATCATGTAGCATAATCTAGTGATGTGGGGGAAGCATTAGTTAGGAAATGATCTGCTTTTCTAATTTTGAAGCATTTGTGAAGGGAAAGGCATCTAAGTGTGAGTCTTTATTCTTCTCTTTTCTCCTCTGCACCTTCTGCTGTAGTAGTCAGCACTTCCCTGCCCCTCCACCAGAGTGAATAACTAGTTCTTAATATAGTGTGTAGGATTAACTCTAAAGGTTAAGGAGCCTTTTAAAGACGTTCTGGTTACCAAAGTCTCATATTTTTAGAGTTCAGAAGAATTAAAGCTTTCTGTTGGAATGAGCAGAAAGAATTTCAAATTTCAAAACCATTTCAAATTCTGGGAACAGGTTATTTTAGACATAATAATTGCATGCAAATAATAGAATAAATTGTTTAGTGATTTCCTCTCATTCCAAGTATTAATAACTTTGGAGGAAATTAGTGGAATTTAGAGAATCTGTTCCCTCTCCTAAGGGGATGTGTATTACTACAGGTATGACTGAAATAATCTCTACTTTGAACCAGAGAGGAACTCCAATGGTTAAAAATACTTATAGCTAATGTCCTGATGTTCTTGCTGATTATGGCCCAGGTTCGGTGTGAACAGGATGGAGTAGTTATTATTACAAAATAGAAACTTTCAAGAATATGGTAACAGATGACTTCTAAATCACAATTACCAATATTTTATCATTTGGGGGGACTTGGCAATAAGAATATGCTAAAACAATATCAGTTTTCTTCCAGATCATCTGGAGTGAGGAATGAAATTCAACCACCTCCGAAAACTTTTAAGAAAGCTGTTAAAGAATTTAATCTATGAAATAAGCTAGTTTCTTAGGTGTCTACATCATTTAGCTTTGATCTGTAACAAAGCACCCTAATACCGATGGCCTTAGAACATCAGTCATTTGGTAGATCGCAGTTCTGAGGGTTGGTGTTAGGCTGCATTCAGTGGGGCAGTGTCTGTCTCATGTGGGAAAGCTCACGTGGACAGTTGGACGGTTGGCTGAGGACTGGTTGGTTCAGGATGGTTTCTGTCACTTGTCTGGTGGATGATGCTGGCTGTCAGTTGGTGTTTGCTGCTGCTTGAACCAGAACAGGCTAACCCAAACTTAACATAGTATTTGGATGAGCAACCAGCAACAGAGAGGGGGGCACACGTGTTTTTCAAGCCTCTGCTTACTTCACATTTTCTCCTCTCCCATTGTCCAAAGCAAGTCACAAAGCCATGCCCAGTTTCAAGGGATAGAAAAATAGATCCTACCTGTTAATGGGAGAACCCTTGTACAAGTGTATTCATAAATACATCGTTGACCATTTATCAGTTGCATGTTGAATGCCTAGAATAAAGTTATTCTTAGATGTTTATAATGAATATTCCTAGCTTTGGGTGAAATACAATGATTTCCTTCGTATTGGTGGTATCATTGTTTTCCTTTTTTTTTTTTCTTTAAGAAACACGAAGCTTATACTGTCTCAATAAACTTTGATTGAGTTCATACTGTGAGTCAGGCACTGGGGACCGAAATAGGTGTGTCCCAGTCTTCCCAGTGCTTGTAGGAGGCAGAGAAGGAGACAATGAACTGCATTACAGCAAAGTGTGGGGACAGGAAATGATTTGAGAAAATAGTAAATAAAGTGGTTCTGTCATTCAGGTTCACGAAGGGATAGCAAGAATTTTTTTTATATCACAGATTCAGATCTTTCTTTAGAGTTTGATTCCCTCTTGAGATCGGCCTCTTAAGGAATGAGTGAAAGCTGGAAGTTCACTTCTAAGAAAACATGAAAGATGACTTCTGAGGTTTCTTTACCAGAGACTGTCATCTGTATTTTTAATGCCAATGGTGGTTGGTGAAATTAGTTCTGCTATTTGCCCGAGGCCAGAGGACGGCACTTCCTAGCAGTCCTCAGGCAGCTCCCACAGGCCTGGACTTGAAATATGAAGTATGAATATGAAGTACTAGAAGGGAGCCCCGCGCCACAGGACATGTTGTACCATCCTCCCTCCGTCCCTCTGCCGAAACTGCCCCTTCTGCCCATACAGGAAGCTGGACCAGAGCAGCGCTTGCTCAGAGAAGGAGGCTTTTAGTGGGGAGTGGTGGGGAGCAATGGGTGAAATGGAACCATAGACATCAGTGGTCAGAAAGAATGGTTCCCACCTGAGCACAGTTATTGACCCTGGTAACGCAGAGTTGCTGAATCTTCGGAAGCAAATGCAGATGGTTGGCAGTGTCCCACTCAAAGCCACGGCAGTGGTTTCTTGAACCCCATCTCAGATCTCTTACCAGCCAGTATTTACATTTTTCTTACACCAGAACCTCGAATGCCTTAAACATTCCTGAGGTTACAGAGCAAAACAAAATCGGGACACTGGGTAATGTACGTAATATTGGGAGGAGGGAAGGGGGTCCCTAAAGGGTTTCGAGGGGCCGGTTGAGTGATGTATTTATATCCTGGTCTTGGCAGCTCCCACCTACCCCCCAACTCCTCGTTGGCTTGCCCTTTCTGCCCCCTTCCCAATTCCAAGGCACTCTTTGAACCACAGTTAACAATACCTTCCTTTCAAAGCTGATCGCATTCCCTTTGGTTAGATAAAGGAATATAAATATCGCGTGTTTTTCTAAAGAATGGGTAATGACTTGACTTCTGAAAATATTTTACTTCCATTGGTAGGATATCCTGGAAGTCATTGGGATTATAATGAAAACTTTCCCTTTTGCCTAAGCTTGTCTCACCAGCAAGAGCTCATGTGCGTGTGTGTGTGCGTGTGTGTGCGTGTGCGTGTGTGTGTGTGTGTGTGTTTGGAGGTGAGGAGGGTTAGGGAGTGGAAACTGCATTCCAATAAAAAAGCTTACATTCCTAAAACTAGGTCTTTAAAAATATTTTGCAGCCTGAGCCTTTGGTCCCTCACAAGTTCCTACAAGGGACAACCTTTAGACAGTGTACAGACTTGTTGATTCTCGGGCCTTTGAACTGGGTGAGGAATGTGTCTCAAGTCGGAAAAGGGAATGGTTCTTTCGTGATTTTAGCCTCTAGCTTGAAAGCTGGAAGAATGTTATTGTGTCTTCAAAGCATCTTTCCCACCACGCTCTATTAGATGGGCTCCTGGAAAGCGTCTTTGCTTTATCAAGTACACAACAAAATCCCATGCCACCCAATTCGATCTAATTCAATGGCTACTTTAGGTGCATTTTAAATTAATGTGTCTCTTCTGTAAGAATAGAGCCCCGTTCTACTCCTCCCTCTTTACCCCAATTGAGGTGATTTATAGTTATTCACTAGATAAGAAAAGTTTTAGGTTCATTTTGGGGGGGTGGACTTGGGGATTATTATTTAAAAGAATAATGGCAGAGGTATTTAGGAAGATAAGAGTTCTTAGCTCTGTAGAATTGAAAATGCATTTCCACGGGAAGTAAGTCAAATTACATTTGCATTGTAAAATCAATATATTTAAATGACCAAAGAAAACATTATTGTTTGTTATTGTATTTATTGGCTGGGTTCAAGTATACCTACCATACTGTCTCCCACCTTGCTTTCAAAAATTTTACCCCTTCCTGCAGGGATGGAAACCCCCACCCTTGCTCTAGTTACTCCTTTCCCAGCACTCTTTGCTAATAAAAATTGTGAGTGCATTGAAAGCAGACGCCAGTGTCTGAGGAGGAGAGGACCCACTGAACCCTTGCCAAATTAAAAACTTGTTTATCAACAGTCCAGAGGATAGTTGTTGAATCAAGGCAGAGGATAGCTTTAGGAAAGTCCCAAACAGAAATAATGCTGTGGATATATTCTGGGTGCCTCAAACCATTTCATTCACTGGATATTTTAAAAATCAAATTCAAGGGGCACCTGGGTGGCTTAGTCAGTTAAGGGTCTGCCTTTGGCTCAGGTCATGATCTCAGGGTCCTGGAATTGAGCCCCGTGTCCTCGGGCTCCCTGCTCAGCGGGAGTCTGTTTCTTCCTCTCCCTCTGCCCCGTTCCCCCTGCTTGTGTGCTCTCTCTCAAATAAATAAAATCTTAAAATCAAATTCAAATTCAGATTCCACATGATATTAAACAAACAAAATGACAGGGGTTCTTGTACTCTTAATAGGACTGGAAATCCAAGCTGTGGTGAAATTAATTATAATTGCATCATTCCTCTGTCTGAAATCCTGGGATACTTCCTCTGTTTCCCCCCAAACCATTCTTTTAAAGATTGATGGAAACTTTGCTTTATTTTGAGGAGATTGATTTCTCTGCCTCCAGCAGTCCTTTACCAGTTTTTCTTATACTAGTAGAGTTGTTCTGATGTTAATTGCAGTTTACTAATGTAGGTCAGAGCTTAGCATTTTCATGGAGGTTTAAAGATACCAAAAGCAATAAGAAAATGATTTGGAAAATAATTGTTATATCATCGTTACCTCTATTTTTAAAAAGAGGCCAGTTAGTGTGTGATTTGGAAGAATCCCTTTCTAATTGGTCTCCTATGCTCATGCCTTTTCTTCCTCTTGAGTATAAGGTTGCTAGTTAACCCCTCTACTGTGAAGTACCAGTAAGATCTGGGGAAAGGAATTATATTTACATGAGTGCATTTTGCCAATGTGGCACTTGTTAGCTACAATGCTAAGCTTGGTCTGGGAAGTTGAACCTGATTGCCGAGGTAGGAGACTGCCTGCGTTCTGTTTCCACACTTCATTGAGGTTGGGCTGTTTGGATGGCCATGATAGAATGTGTATCCTAAACTATCACCTTTTATAACAATTCTTCTTAAATATTGCTTGACATTTCAAGCATTAAGCTAAAACATAGGATCCAAGCAGTGTGACACACAGCAAAGCATTTATCAACCTTTGTTCTAAAACCCTGCAGCTCCCCAAGATTTGTAATATAAATGTGTTCTATTTTATTTTATTTATTTTATTTTTTTTAATTTTTTTAAAGATTTTATTTATTTATTTGACAGACGGAGATCACAAGTAGGCAGAGAGGCAGGCAGAGAGAGAGGAGGAAGCAGGCTCCCCGCGGAGCAGAGAGCCCGATACGGGGCTCGATCCCAGGACCCTAGGATCATGACCTGAGCCGAGGGCAGCACCTTAACCCACTGAGCCACCCAGGTGCCCCTGTCCTATTTTATTTTAAAGAGGATTTCCGTTTTCCTGGCCCTTCACAGTCATTTGATATTTATGCTACTTTCTAAAACTTGGTAGTGTTTTCTAGCAGGTATGCGGCTGGTATCAAGCTAGGCTGTTTTTCTCTCTGCTGGCGTGGTGACCAAGTTCGAATGCTTAGTGCAATGGGTTTGGCATTTGGTTGTTACTGTTTGTTGTAGATACTGAATGAATGAATGTGGGACCATATGTTTTTAAACCACAGTATGAGAAGTATGCAAGCACTTCATTTATCTGTAGACCAGAATCATATTCTATTCAGGAGGACAGAGAGTTTTTCTTAACTATGCTACCACTGCCTCATACTCAGGGGTACTTATCTTAAATATTTCTGCTCATTCCATAATTAAGCTGTTGTAACTACTGAACCTGGGCATCTGAAGAAATCATAAAGACAGTGGTGGCAAATTGCCAAAGAGTCAAATGTTTATAGACCAGACGTGAGAGAATGTTCTGGTTCGTTAATGCAACAAGGAGTTAGTGAGTTGCTGCTGAGTACCAGGCATATTCCTAAGTTCTGGAGTTACAAATGAAAAGAAAACAGATGCTAATTCAGGCCCTCAAAGAGCTTCTTTCCTGGGGACTGGTTGAGGGAGAAGGCGGTCAAGGATCAGCTTCCCCAGGGGACAGATGAGACCCACTGAGAGATGGGACAAGGGTTTCTGGCCCACTTCATGGACTGGAGAGGTTGACAACATTGATTTATACATAAAACTTTTACCTTAAATTTCATCACAATCCCTTTGCCTGGATGTAAGTACATCATTTGCACTCTTCGCGGCTTATCAGTCATGATTAAGTTTACTTTGTGACTCATAAATGGAGCAAAGTCAGATTTTTCTGCTTTAATAGGGCAGTATATGAAAGAGCGGGAAGTAGGAGTTGAAGTTGATACGTGTCTGCTTGGAAAAAATTGTCTGACATGTAAAGTCAAGATCTGGAACAGGTGACACCTAGGGAAGGAGGGTGAGGAGTATGTGCTATCTCTGGGGGGGCCCTGGAAAAGATGGGGATTGACTGGGTATGGCCATCATTATGTGCTGGTATCATAAGTCATAGCTTATATTGCAGCTTTAAGGTTAGTAATTTTCACTGGATATTAAGGCTTTTCTTTTGAGCATTATTATGCAAAATTGGTAATGTGTAATACCTATCCTTTTCTGAAATTTTGTCTGAAAATTCTTTTGGAAAAGTATTTAGTATGTTTGCTTTTCTCTACATTTATTCCTTGTACAAAATGTTTGCAAGGAAAGACCAACATCTTGAAACTACTCTTATATAAAAAGCTTTTATTTTGATATTGTTGTGTATTTTACTAGTAAGGGTCTTCAGGTACATCCCTCTTGGATCCATGTATCACAAGAAGAAATCCTATAGTTTGAGGTAACTCTTTCTAATGGTTTAAAAAGTCTTTATGGTGAGGAAATTTCTTTATAGCTAACTTAAAGAACTTATTGTCAAGGGAGAGCATTTCCTTCTTTCTGATTTTAGTAGGGGTAACAAGTGATGGCCCCTGTCCTTTTTTTTTTTAATTGAGTATATAAATTTTATTTTTATCCAAAGATTTAAATATGCATATAAAATCGACTGTGAGGGACAGTAAGGTTGTAAAAACAAATTAAAAAATAAAACATAATGACAATGTTTAAATGTGCAGAAGATGCAACAGGAGATCATAACAACCTTGGTGTACTAGTTCAGTTTTCTAAAAGAGGAAATAAGGCTGGAAATGAATTTAAAGAAAATTCTTAAAATAGCCGTAAACATAAAGCATTTCATAAGTGATTTGAAATGCTAACTAAACTGGATATGACTTTCTGGGTTTCAAATACAACATACACTCATTTGCTGAAATTACAGAGTCAAGTCAAACTTTGCATCATCCAACTTTTTTGATAAAAAATAGTGTACCTAATACAGTTATAATTTGGGGTTCTTTAAATATTTTACTTTTAAGTAATCTGTACACCCAGTGTGGGGCCCAAACTCAAAACCCTGAGATCAAGAGTCACCCCACTGAGCCATCCAGGTGCCCCCATTTTGAGATTCTTTAAAGTGGCCAGGAAGTTTAAAGGTTTTTGAAAACCATTTAGCAGAAGTCATGAATATTTATAGAATTTGTTTTTTCAAGCAAACTTGTCTTATCATTCATTTTTAAAGGATTTATGTATGTATGTATGTATGTATGTATGTATGTATTTATTTATGAGAGATATCACCAGGGCCCAAAAGGGGGGAAGGGCAGTGGGAGGTGGGAAGAGAGAGACTCTCAAGCAGATTCCATGCCGAGCACAGAACCCCACTTGGGCTTGATCCTAGGACCCTGAGATCATGATCACAAGCCGAAACCAAGAGTTAGTCACTTAACTGACTGTTGCATCCAGGTGCGCCTCCTTTACTTTTAATTCAGTAGGTTTTTTTGTTTTTTTTTTTTGTTTTTTTTAAGCATTTCCTTACTTTCTGATACTCTGAGATGCTCCAGGATCATCTTATTTATTTCCTGCCCTAATCTTGGAATCTTCCATTTCTCCAAGAGGCCCTGGTTCTGTTATTGGAGAATTGTATTAGACACCCACATATTGGCACAAGATGTGTTTGTTGCTACTGGCTTGTCATTTATTTTCTGCCCTCTCAGTTGCCAGAGTAAGGAAATACATGTGTGTATACTACACCACATATATACACATATCTATAAATATTTCTATATGTAACCATCTGTATCTGTACTAAGCTAAGCATAAGTTCATACTGATGTCTCTTAACTCTAATGGATTTCCATATGGATTATTCTAGCATTTCCCCTTGTTTATCTGTCACCTCCCACTCCCCACAGTGAGAAACTTGGCTGTCGCCATCCTCCATTTACTGACTTGTTCAATTCTACTGCATGCAAACACAGAACACTTCCAGAATTGTTAACCTATGCCCCGTAGGAAATGACTTTATCAACCAGGGCATGGAGCTTAGGTACAGTTTCTTTTGCCTTAAGTCTTACAGATTCCCCTCATTTCCAAAGTTAAACTTTGGTCAGTGCCTTGTTCCTTTGCCCCCTTCAGTGAGGTGGCTTGTGCATTTGTGATACGTTTCAATCCTTCTGTCACATTCTGCGTTCCACCTGTGATCACTGACCCCCCCCCCTGTGATCTCTGTCTGTCAAATAAATAAATAAATAAAATCTTAAAAAAAAAAAATTGCATCCATAAAGCTTATTCTTTGTGCCAAAGAAAGGGCTAGTGCTTTCTTTAAGACAAGATATTAAGGCAAGTACTTAATATCTTGTATTTGCTACAATAGTGTCATATAAAATAGGGCAGGCTGCTTCCCTCTCCCCTGCCTCTGGTAACCACTGATCGCTTTACTATCTCTGCAGCTTTGCCTCTTCCTAAATGGCATACAGTTGGAGTCACGCATACATACATACATTTATCATACTGGCTTCTTGTACTTAGCAATATGCACTTGACATTCATCCAAGGTTTTTTGTACCTTGATAAGCTCCTTCCTTCTTTACTGCTGAATAGTATTCCATTGTGTGGATTTACCACGGTTTGCTCTTCCAGCCCACTGGCCTTTTACAGGATATTTCCCTACCTGCCTTAGAAGATCTTGAAGTGAGCTCTTAGTTTTCCCTTAGTATTAACCATTTTTAGATTTTACTCGTCATTCTAATTTCTCAAACCTGCAGTCAGTTTTGTGGTTCTTTCCAAGATCTAGAATGTTTCCACAATTTTTCCTGTCCAGAATTGGCCGGTGTTCTATAGCTGAGTGTTTCAGACCAACCCAGGGTACAGCTGGAGATCTGCTTCCTGTTTTCTTTACATTCTTCCCCATTTAATCTTCAGTCAGTGTTGAGTTGTGCAGTAACAGCAGAATATTCTAGATTTTTGTACCACCTTTGTACCACTGTGATTGTCAGAGCCTGTTTCAGCCCTCTTCCTTGAAGGACCTGGCTCTTTGGATGTTTTGAAACTGTTGTTATTTGAATCCTTCTACTGGTAGTCATTTTAAAAAATGATTTGTAATCTTGCCTCATGGTAGATATTTATAAAATGTTCATTTTTGCCTCTGCATAATTGACTTCCGGGTCTCCGGGAATCTAGTGAATACACTTAATTTGAGCCTGGTCATCATCTGCTCTAGATGCCCAGTGGGAATCTGGGATTGGCCGCACACTCCTGCTGGGCCAGGCACAGCGTGGGTCACGTGAGGCGGGTCACGTGAGGCGGCCGCAGGATTCATCCCCATCTGAATTTGTCATCTGGAGACTGGTTTTTCCTTGCTGGACCACAGGACATTGTTCCTGGGCTTATAAAGGGGCCACTCTGTGGTGAATTCACACAGATCACCTTTGCATGAGGAAAGACAGCTACTTAGCAATTGGCTGAAAGGGGCTTGAAGATCCTACTTACACACTTTCAACACTCAGTGAGTTGTTTTGAACATTTACTACATTCAAGGTGTAATCAGCCTTAAGGTTACTCTCTCCTAGGGTGGCTGCCACTGACCAAGACTAAACCCCTTCCTAGCCACCCCAGAGTGGGTGTGCTGTGGGGCAGGTAATCAGAAGAAGGAGTGACCAGGGGGTCATAAAGGCACAGATGTTTTGTTCAAATACTAAGACGCAAAAGACCAATAAAATCCAGGTCGTTTGTGCTCCATGGTCTCATTCCATACAGCCTTTTTTTCTCCCCTTTAAAAACACAGACATTGATTTTTTTCTCTTTCTCTCTCTGAAATTGTCTCGACTTGTGTTTCTGGCAGTGGAATTCCTGACATACTAGATCATAAAGATTACAGCGAGGCATCTTTTATCTCTGTGTGTGTGTGTGTGTTTTCTCCATATATTTAACCTTGGGTTACATGTGTAATTTTTCAAACATTCACTTATAATCAGTTTTGTTGCCTGTACTTGTTGGCTATAAAAGCCTCTGGAAAAGTTGTTTAAAATACAGGACTCAGGGATTTCTTGATACATATCCTTTTCACCGAAATGAATCTCTGGATAAAAGTTATTTTTAAAACCGCTTAAAAATTAACTGACCTAAAGCAAATCTTAGGTTCATTTTGAAACTTCTATTAGAAATAGGTATATATGTATATATATATAAATATATATAATATAAATTATATTTTATTATAATATATTTTGTATATATAAATATATTTATATTTATATTTTATATATATATATATTTTTTTTGCTGTAATGGCCATGGTTTCAAAATTTCCAGAAATATCCAAGGAGTGTTCCATAGGTCATTGACTAGAGACATTCCATAGAGTTTCTGGGGCTACTTGATTTTGAACGTTACAGATTGTCACCAGAATCTAAAAAGAATTGGTATGACTGGACTATATTTGCATGTAGAGTGTTAGCAACCCTCCAGAGTATACACACTGGGCTATTTATGAAGCAACTTCAGCTGACAGCTGAAGATCAGAAGATTCTATTTTGGGAAGTGTCCTAAATGTGAGGTTCTGTGGTGAAAAAATTTAGTGCCCTACAGATAAGAATACTTAAAACAGGAAGCAGTGGTAATTTATTGCTTCCTGTGTAAGTATTCTTATCACTATGATAAGCTTTAGGTTTCAGTTCTGCTTTCCTGATCCCAAGATTTCTTTTCTTGTAATCAGCACCTATAAGAGGATTAAAAATGGGGGGGGGGGACCCAAAAAACAAAAAAAGGGCAAATGTTGGGGGAGGGGGAGTGAAAAGAATATACTAGCATGATTTTTCCTGTGTGGAAAAGATTCTCATATTTCCTACCACTCAGTAGTATTTGGTAGGCTAAGAGAGAAACTGTCTACCACTGTTGGCTCATTCCTTCGGCTCCATCTGTTGTGTATGTGAACATGGCATCAGTTCCAGGTTCGTCTGATGCAAGCCGGAGTTGGCGATTGCATACGAAAGGTCGAATAATGCATATGACTATTGCACATGATAGAACCAGCATGGATAAGGAAAGAGGAGATGGGAATTTTATTCCTGATTCTGCCACTTCCTGGGATCTACCATTCTTTGACCTGGTTTTCTGGTTCGTAAAATTAGAGGTAGTAATATTTCCCCAATCTGTCTGATAGTGTTGTCCTGAGGAGCAAGCAAAGGGATGTATGGAAGTTCAGTCATGAACTGTGAATTTCATCTTGAGCTTGAAGTTTATAGTGGTTTCACTCAATTCCTACCACTCCCCTTTCACCCTTAGAACACAAGGGTGTTTTTGGTTCATGTCCCTTTCTTATTAAAAATATTTTTCAAATTCAGTCAGCTTCCTAGACTTCTTGGCTGGATGACTGTATCGTGATTGAGTGCCCGAAGAAAGATGCATCAACGTTGACTCTCTATTTCAGGTATTTGTTTCGTGAAGTGGGAGTGTGTTGTACTGTTAAATTCAAGGGAGCTGGGTTGCATTTATTAGCTTGGCATAGAAGAATCAAAGTTCTACACATGGGCTAAATTATTTTATAAGCTGTAAGTATAAATCAGGATTAAAGACTCAAACGTATTTATTAAATTTTAAAAGGAAGTACGTACATGCATTTTATAGTTCCTATGGACTTAATTATATACTAAATACAGAAAATAAAAGTATTACTGGGTCACACTGAATGTTTTCTTCCACAAATTCTTGTTGATAAATGTCTTTACTCTAGAGTATCTGCCTTCTTTGTGCAAGAGATCCAGTGTTATGTGCTGGACAACCATCTTGAAGAGACGGGTAAAGGAAAGTCAACAGCATGACTCACTTATTAAGTGAAGGACCTAGATAACTGTAAAGTTGGTCATAGAATCTGGATGATGTAGTTTACTTTTCATAAAGAAAGGCAGCTTTGGAGAGTGGGAACCAGTTTAATCATCTCTTACTTCACCCTTGCTCTTACAGAATGACTTTTTGTAGTGTTGGCTGTGTGGTGATTTTATAGGGTACCATGTTTCTATGTGACTATTCAGAGTGGACTAATTCTTGGCCCTGACTTGGCGTTTGTCAAGGTCACAGGTTTATGGGAAAGATGACGACGATAGGGTACACATGGCTTGTGGAGGAGTTCACAGTTGGGTCCCCTTTCCTGTGTTCAACTGTATGATATTAGCCAGCTTTCCCAGTTACTCCAGTGGCTCACTAGGCTTGTTTGTGTTCCAGAATTATTTCAGACCATTGGCTCCATTGGTCAAGGAAAAACAAAATAGAGATAAAATGAGAACAACAAAGATATTAGAGGAGGAGTAAAATTCATATGACAGTTTGGTAGATAGCCATTGACCATAGTTAATTAATGAATCATAATTACCCAGAGGTCAGAAGTTAGAATTTTTGTTATTTTGCTGTTTTGTTTTCCATGTAGAATGGATTTTGTAAACCTTGTATGACTCTTTGAATTTATCATGAAAAATATTAGGTCTAAAAATGTCCTTGAAGATGATAACACTTAAAACATTCATTCTATAGGTAAATAAATAAATTCAGGCCCAGAGAAGGTAAGTAAATTGGTCAAGATGATACAGCTGTTTCATGGTAGAATCAGCAAAGAACCCTAATACATCTCCAGCCTGATGCTTTTCCCCCCCTGCTATACTGTATAAAGATGTATATACATTTAATGCTTTGTCAATTTTATATTTATATATATATATTTTATATAATGTTACTTATGTTACATTCTCATATATATATGTGGTGTACAAAGAATATGTGTCGTACATTTAGTCGTTCATTTATTTGTTCCTCAAATAAATGAACCAATACTGTTTTGGGTGCTAGCGATAAGTGTCAGTGTATCGCTATGGCTCGTGTATCGCTCGTGGTGTGTGTATTCTAGTGGGACAGACACTAAACAGATACACGTGTATTTCAAATAGTGGTATGTACTCGTAGGAAAAATGGAGCAGGATGGAAGTGATGGGCAACATGCATGATCCTCAGTTTATCAAAGAAGCTAAGCAAACTGCATTCAGATTTAGTTTTAATTTTTGGTTTTGAAGTAGTTTTGAAAACTCGTATTGGGCCAGAAGTGTTTGGATTTTCAAAGATATGTTTGGGAAAAAATTGTAAATTTATGAGAATAATTAAAGGATTTAAAAGATTGCTTGTTAAATGCAGTTTCTTCTTTTATATGCACAGTGTTTGATTATTAGCCATCCATGAAAATTATTTATGAGCACTGGTAATTAACTGCTTGTATCCATGACTTAGTCAACCCTATCCATAGAGTTTTAAAAATGCATTTATGACTACTAAGACTTTATTAGTGTTCTCTTTTCAACCTCCGGTATCCTTTCTGGGGGAAGAGTGCTGGAACTGCTCTGCCCACGTAGGAGACCAGATAATAGCCCTGAAAACAGTGACACTGTATTTTATAAAACTTGGCAGGCCATACCTTAAATAATAGTAAGACAGTCAATGGGTGATGTGTCTTAACTAAGACAAATGTATGCTTGTTATCATGATTAGCCTCAGTTCATTCTGAAAAGTCAAAGACTCTTATTTCATTGGCTTAGGTCTTATTTTTATAGGTACCTGTTTTTCTGCAGTCACAGATAAAAAGTTTCCTGAAGATAATAACAGAGGAGTCCTTCCCTACTCTCTCCCCCATTCCCACTAGAAAGCTCGCTCTGTTAGACTACTTTGATGTTGTAATAATGAGTTGATAAGTTGTTGCTTTTAGAATGCACGTGAAGTCTGGAACTTCCTGTGAAACTCTCAGGAAGCCTAAGATGGCATGCCCTGCGTGGCTAGGTCTTCCGTCCATAAGCTGGGTGGCTGGAAGGGCAGACCCAGAAATGGTTCTCTGGTCCCACGGGGTGCTGGGGGGGTGGCTACACTGTTTTGACCTGAAGTTTGGACTTTCTGAAGACACTCTGGGCAGCTTGGCTTGAACTTCTTTTCCTTTTGATCACTGGTCATTTGAACCTGGACTGTCCTGATTTTAGTGTCCATGTCCCGCATGGCCAATCTCACGTCCTTGGCTGGGCAGTGTCCTGATTGTCTTCAGTTTCATTGTTTGTTCATGATTCTTTTCTGAATGTGCTCAGTTGCTTACAATCTTTGGCATGTTTTCTGTGCTTTAAGAGCATACTTGTGGCCACAGAACAGTTTGGGGATAGCGATAGAGTTGAATTAGGAGAATTTCAGGGGCACGTGGGTGGTTCAGTTGTTAGGCCTTCCTTAGGCCCATTCTAGGCCCGTTCAGTCTGCCTTTGGCTCAATTATGATCCCAGGGTTCTAGGATCAAGCCCCGCATGGGGCTCCCTGCTTAGTGGGGAGTCTGTTTCTTCCTCTCCCGCTCCCCCTGCTTGTATTCCCTCTCTTGCTGTGTCTGTCTGTGTCAAATAAATAAAATCTTAAAAAAAAAAAAAAAAAGCATCTGAATGCTATCTGAAAAACATCTTTAAAAAAATGGAGAATTCTAGTATCAATTTTTGGGTTCTGATTGTCTTTCCACTTGCATAAACTATTTTGAAATATACTGAACATAGTCACATAGAATACATAGAATGTGAGTGGTCCCATTATGCAAACAAGTGTTAGGACGTTGTTGGAGAGTAGGTTGCTGATAGGAACATCTATCCTGCCTCCATCAGTTCTGATGACTTTAAAGAAAAATCAGAATCTTGGTGAATTTCTGAGGGCCTCCAGATTGGTTAGGTAACAGCCAAAGGCTCGTTTCAAATGGATTCTGAGATCAGCAAATATAGGCGGGTATTCAAGTCAATTTTACCAATTAACTCTTGACATACTCTGTAGTACATACCCTAAGTCTTTGATTACCCCTTTGGCTTTGGTTTGGTTTATTTTCATTTTATCAATGATTATTCACTTATTATATTCATTATTATTTCATTATTTCATAAAATATATTTGTATCCATGCAACTAATATATATCCATTCATTCATTTCGTAGATATTTACTTGTTGAGTGGCTACTTTGTACCCAGCTACTTTTTTGGAAGATGGGGAGTCTAGTAAATTAGGCAGAATTAGGTTTTTATCATCACGGAGTATGTATTGTCCTAGTGGAAGAGGGAAATGATAAACAAGTAAACAAAAGTATGTAATTTCAGGGACTAAGAACTACCAGGAAAATTAAGTAGTACAAAGTGATGGAGAAGAAGGGGGAGGGTGGGCTCTATCTGTGAAGGGTAGTCAGAAAGGAAGGGTCTGAGCAAACACCTGTGTGAAACAATCATTAGGTGGGTGGCCAAGCAGGAGAAGGCCATATAACTGTGTGCTGGTGAGAAGTGTTCTCAGGACCAGCAGATGCAATTCTGCAAAGGGAACAACTCTAGCATATTCTGGTGCATCTGGGGTAGCAGATGCGATTGGAGTAACAGGTTAGGACCAGACTTTGGAGGGCTTGGTAGGTCATGCTGAGTGGTTTGTATCTCATTCTAAGTGAGATGGGAAGCCTAGTTAGAAGGTTAGCTTCTGTGCCAGGACTACCTTGCAGGCCTACCATGGTCTACACTGGAGAGACATAGAGTTCTTCTGTATAATCTCTTACTCCCCACGTCTTCGCTTTTGATTGAGGCCAATTGGCTGGGGCCTCTTCTATGAACTGAAGTTATCTCTGACCTAGATTTTTATAGGTTCCTTTCCAGCATCCCTCAGGCAGGCATATTCTAGGGGTACCTCAAGAAGAGTTCATCTTTAATCTTGCCATGGCAACATGTTGCCCAAGCTGCTGAGATGCTCCTGGACCAAAGCAGGCCGTTGGGGTATTGTGACTACAATTCCGTCCTCATTCCAGGACTGTCTGGATGCTTGGCCACCCACCTAATGATTGTTGACACATTCCTTGCAAGGCACACCTACTCTTGTTTCTTTCCGGCCAGATTACAAGTATTCCGTAAAGAATGGTGAGGACCCTTCCTTCTTCGGTAGGATCCTCAATGTAAGCCTCCAGCAAGCATTCTAGTTGTAAAGAATCCAGTTTTGATCTGTCTACATTTGGTCATTTTTGTTTTGGAATCTGTGTCACCTGCCATGACCCGTTTGCATATTGGCCCTGTGAGTGCTCACACTTATTTCAGGCCTCTTTTTATCTTAAGTGGTTTTTGGGTTATGAGATCCAAATTTAGACTTGCTGATAACACTTGGCTGCCAGTGGACTGGCACTGAGTAGAAGCCTGTATGTTTTAGGAAGTACAGTATTAGTTCATTTTAATCCTTTAATCTTCCCGTATGCTAGATAATAGTCTGCTCTAACACCTACATTTCAGAGCATTTTTTTTTCTGTGACATTTAAAAGCTGTAGAAAAAATATGGCACCAATCAGGTTGAGTGAATTAGCTTTGACTTTTATTGCCTTGTTTTTGTTTTTGTTTTTTAACTGATTTTACCTACTTCCTGGAAAATGTTGGTGAAGTTCACATTCAGTGATGTTTTTGATATGCCATTTGCTTTAGGTGTTAATTCTGTGATCATTCTTGTTCTGAGCTACACTGGACAACTGGCTCTTGAAGTTTCATGGGGTCATGCTCATGGGTTGATGAGACCCGGAATATGTGCGCGGCAGGGGGAGAGTGATCCTTAGTTGAGGTCCTGCAATTGTAAGGATTTAGCAGGGAAGTAGAAGCTATAAAAATATTTACTAATGAACTAACCACTTCTAGAGTCTCTTCTTGATTATTATCTCTCTATACTTCTAACCAGGGAATGCTTCTCCCTCAGTTTTTGTTCAGCCTTGAAAATGTACATTTTGCAAAAGATGCAGGATTTCATGAAGTCCGTGAAAATGATTTTGAAGAACTGCTGGGATTACCAAGTACTCAGTGACAAGTACAGATCTAGCAGAATTAGATGAACCAACTATTGAAGAAACAAAAACTTATGACTCCTGGGGTTCCTGCATGGCTTCCTGGGTTAGTGAACTGTCTGACTCTTGCTCTCTACTCAGATTGTGATCCTCAGGGCCATGAGATCGAGCCCCACTTCTGGCACCCTGCTCAGCTCCGAGTCTGCTGGAGATACTCCCTCTTCCTCTGCCCCTCCCCTCCACCGCCCTCTAAAATGAATAAATCTTTAAAACAAAAACAAAAAGATGATGACTCCTTTAGGAAATGGTAAAAATACAGGATTAAGAGAGGACCGTGGGGGAAATGGATAAATATTTGAATATTTCCAAGATAGGATCTTTTTTATGATCGTTCTATACAAATCACAGAACTCAAAGATGAAAAAGGCAGGAAAAGTATTCCAAAAAATGAACACTTTGATCACATGCTAAGACTTTTACATGCTAAGACTTTGCCAGTAGATGCAGCTAACTTATATTTTGTTAAAGATAGATAAAATGGCTTTTCTCATATATTTTAGTTTTAATATTTATAATATTTAAGTTTCTGATACAAAATTCCATCAAAGTGCTTTTTGCTATAAAAATGGGCTCCCTCTTTTAAGTGGATTTTACTTTTTTAAATGGCCCTTTTCTGGTACCAGTTATATTCAGCTGACAAAGACATTCTGTGTATTTCTTTTATGCATGTGACATAAGACAGTCATAAGGAGCCCTTCCCTTTTCCTGCCCAAATTTTGCAAAATAGAACTTATAGAAAATGGAGTTTCTCATTGTTGAGTAGGCAGGTAGCAAAATCCAGTGTACTTCAGTCTTATGAGCCCAAGAAAGACCGTTAGTGCTCATGGGTTGTTTTTAAAAATTCACTGGAACAGAATGATGGTAGCCAACTTTATAGAAAACACAAATATGTTGTCAATTCCACAGGGTCCCAATAAAAATTATTCCTGGCTCTTGCAACTGGATATGGATCCGTCCATAGAAAGGACCTTCTAAAGATGTTTATCTGACAAGTAGCCATTCGTGAAGAGCTTGCTACTGGCTAGTTGATAAAATTTAAAATTTGTAAGCGTATTGTTTCATGTCTAACTCCCATTTCAGCTCAACTTGTGTTTTTCCTGCAGGAGGTGAGTTAGAGTAGATTTTTTTCCTAAGAAAGGAATGGGAATCAATGAAGCCAGAGTATGAGGTAGAGCTAGATAGGGATATAATTCAAGGGGAGGGAAATGAAAATACAAACAGATTTTCTTGGCTCTGGAGAGAATTACCAAGAAATGAAGTTTGTTTGATAGCATTCTATCAAACTTTTTTTTAATATTATTTTGATAGAGTTCTAAGTACTCTGTTGATGGCATTCCTATAATCACCATTTCAGGGCAATGATGCAGTTAGATTTCACGGAGCGCTTAATTAGTGTCCTATAGAAAACAGTTAGAGCTGACCAGTTTCTGATCTGCTCACACATAGATGAGTATTAAGACCTTAAGAACTGCAACACAAAGGATAAATTGAAGAATCATTTGCGTACAGAGATGATGCCGCAGATGGCCGCCATGCTCTGCTTTAACTCCTTCTGGATTCCTCTCGGTATCCTCATTCATTCTTTCTCTTTTTCCTGGTCTTCATGTTTCAGTCATGTGGAATACTTTCCATAGCAATTTAAAAGTCCGTATTTTAATCTGATTCTTTGTAACGTTCTTTTGGTGATTCTGTGTTGTTGCCAAGTGAAAGCATACTTGTATTAGTGCAGTGAAAACAAAAGCAAAATATGGCTTAGAAAATCTGGTAGAGGGAGAAACCATAGCATTTATTTTCAGATGGAGTATTTTCAGATGAAATGGTATTGGATTGGGTCCTGTTAAAGTTTATCCATGTTCTGTCTTTCATCATTTGGCATGAACTACAGAGTTATGTATGGGGGTTTTTGTTTTATTGGTGTTTGAAGTTCATTTACTGTAAAACACTGATACAGATGCATTTTGAAGCCCTGATGACCAAGTGATGGCCCAAAGATTGTCATATGAAGTAGGACATGTTAATGCCCCGAGGCTCATTGTTGGTATTGATAATGAAGAGAATGGTAGCTTGGGTATAGTTTGAAATTTGATTCCAAAGTCGAAGTTTTTGTGAATGGAGGATTTATGTAGGGTCTTTTTTTATGGCATTTCAAGTTGATTTAGAATTATTAGGAGTATAATAATTAATAATTCCAGCTGGAGTAAAACTTATATCATAGAAACCAAGACAAAAAGACCATAAAAATGTTGATACCTGGGCCATTAGAACTCAAATGCACGATGATCTAATACTTTGGATTGCTGGTGCTAGAGAAGAAGAAAAACTATTTCTCTTGCTGTTTTCCTTTTGGAAAGAAGATGGCATCTTTTTAAAAATACCCTTGGAATTCAAGCTTGCTGGATTGCTCATTTCATTTTCACATTGGCATTAAAGGAGGTAACCACTGGGATCTGAAATGTGGCATCTATGGCACTTTTTGTGGCTTTTGTTTGTAATATTTTTGTCAGAAATGTGGGTAGCAGCCTTTCAGGGAGCCTTAATACAGGACTCTCAGAATTTTGCATAATTTCAGGACTGAAGAAACCGCACCATGGTATAAAAAGAAAAACCCCAAAAATGTAGTAATTTGAATAAAAAGGAACCCAAAATAGGATGGTATGCGAAATGTTTAGGGAATGATGAGTTAAAACTAACAAGACCCTCCAGTATAAGGCTGGTAGCTATATTTCTTATGCCAGCCATTTTCCCTCCTTATCTTCAAGGGTATTGTCTCTTCTCCTTTTGTTTTTCCATTCAGAAAATTACTGTACATTCTTAACTATAAAAGCATTTAAGGGGCACCTGGGTGGCTCAGTGGGTTAAGCCTCTGCCTTCGGCTCAGCTCAAGATCTCAGGGTCCTGGGATTGAGCCCTGCATCGGGCTCCCTGCTCAGTGGGGAGTCTGCTTTTCCCTCTCCCTCTGCCTGCTTCTCTGCCTACTTATGATCTCTATCAAATAAATGAATAAAGTCTTAAAAAAAGAAATAAAAATAAAAGCACTTAAGAGGGGCGCCTGGGTGGCTCAGTCGGCTAAGCATCTGACTCTCTGATTTCTGCTCAGATCATGATCTCAAGGTCATAAGATCGAGCCCCCTGTCAGGCTCCACATTTAGTGAAGAGTCTGCTTGAAATTCTCCTCTCCCTCTTCCCCTCCTCCCCCCCAATAAATAAATAAATCTTTAAAAAATCAAAAAAGCATTTAAATGAAGATAATGACACAGAATGCTCTAAGTTAGTCTTATTCTCTTCTGGATGATCAAAATAGTATTATAATATTTTGTAAGAATAACAAATACATATTTATCCTTGATGGACTCCTTGTTAGCTGTTGGCTTGCCTGATTCCTTGCATTAGAAAGGTGATTCATACTTGTAGAGTTGTTACTCTGAGCCCATCTGGATATTATGTATGGTCCCCTTTGTGTTTTTACTCCTGACTTACAGTAAAATATGTAATTCTACTTTACACTACATAAGGGATTGACAGACTAGAGCCTGTGGGCTAAAATCTGGCTGTTGGTTGTCTTTTATAGTTTTATGGGGATAGAGCCACACTGTTTCTTTATGTATTGTCTGGCTGCTTTCGAGCTGTAAGAGCAGAATGGAGTTGTTTCCATAGAGATTGTAGGTAGAGATGGGAGGTGAAACTTACATTGTGATTGCTCTTTAGTTATTTTGTGCATTTCTGTGGGCTCATGGCATTTTAGACGGCTGTACCACAGGAGGCATGAGCTGTGTGTCTTTAACATGACATGTGTTATGACTTCCCAGAGAATCCTGGACCATGATTCCAAGTCATGACACCACCTTCAAATGGTGATAGTGCCTTTTTATAGTCACTAAGTGTAAGGTTTTTAAAAACGTAACTAAATGAATAAATTGTACCAAATTTGAATGTGTCGTTTCTGAAGAGTAACGATTGCCAGTTGTTGAAGGAAAGTGAACCTTAGGGAGACTTCTAGTTTGTGTTTGGAGTGTTTCTGTAGGAACGAGGCCTGGCTAGATACAGGGCTGCAGATCAACCTTCGTATGGATGAATCATCCTAGTCCCGTTTTATATGTTTCTCGGATAATCAGAATGAAGTGCCTGTGTGATCCAATACAGGGGTCTTTGCTAAAATTAATGAGAAACTTTAACTTTCCTGTAGTTGATGATGCAACGTAGTAGCACTGGGCAACCTCTGTTCATGACTATGCTTACCGCTCAGTCATAATTTCTAAATTGCACTCGTGAAACAGTTATTCAAGATTCAAGAGTCACGGTTCCTAATTGAATTGTGTTAGACAGTGCTTTGTTGGGTAGATTCCTTGGATTTGGAGGATTTCAGGTTTATTGGAATACCTATAAATTCTTAGTTCTGTTCAAGTGTTAGGAGCTGTATGACCCACAGTTTGGGTTCTTTATGAAAGTTCTTTGAAACCTCAACCAGCCTGTATGCAGTATAAGGTTTGATAAGAAGCAAAACTTCGTCACTGTGAACGGCAGTTGACCGGTGTGGCAGAGGTGGCTGCTAAGAATTAATACGAAGGTATCAGGGACAAAATGGAGAATTTCCAGCTTTTTCTGAGGCTTTGGTCTCAGTAACTGGTTTAGAATGGCTTAGTAGAACTCATAACCACCGGACTGTGTATGGTGCTATTCACAGGGCTGTTTTCACACAAACGGTGGTATAAATAGCGCCCCCTATAGTTGTCCATCCTAACCTCCTTACAACAAACACCAAATTAATACCAAAACACATTCCAAAGCTATTGTGTTGTTGTTTTAGTTAAATTACCTGGAGAGCTGGGTTTTATTGTCCTGCTTTGCTCATTAAAGCTGAGAGTTAAGGGGTGCCTGGGTGGCTCAGTCAGTTAAGGTTTGGACTCTTGGTTTCAGCTGGGGTCATGATCTCAGTGTCATGAGATCGGGCCCCGGGGCCTGACTCCCCAACTCAGCTTGCTTGAAAGATTCTCTTCCTCTGCCCCTCCCCCCTCATTCACGGGCTCTCGCTCCAAAAGAAATAAATAAATCTTTAAAAATAAAGAAGGTAAAACTGAGTTGAGAACTGGCATTGTGTGTAGGTTCAAACTCCTGCTAGTTAGGTGGTGTAGCTTGCTGCAGAAGTCAGCTTGATTCTAAGTTTAACTTCACATCCTGAGCTAGCAGTGAAACCTAGAAGTATTGGTTTTCAGGGAAGCAGTGTGGAAAACCTCAGCAATTCCTGCCTGTCTGTCTAAATGCACATGCATGAGTCCACTACTCAGGGGAGCCCTGAGCTGCTGGTCGAGGGCTCACAAGATGGGACTCAGCCCTCTGCGTCTTTGCTGCCAAGGCTTCTAGTGAGGGTAGAAGACAGCACTTTGGGCTTCGGCTAGCTTCAAGGACAACCGTTCAAGTTTTGTTCTTGCAATGTCTTTTCAACAAGGAATTATTGGGCGTCTAATAAAAGTGCAGAATTTGGGGCACCTGGATGCCTCGTGGGTTGAGGCCTCTGCCTTTGGCTCAGGTCATAATCTCAGGGTCCTGGGATCGAGCCTGGCATCTGGCTTTCTGCTCAGCAGTGAGCCTGCTTCCTCCTCTCTCTCTGCCTGCTTATCTGCCTAGTTGTGATCTCCGTCTGTCAAATAAATAAATAAAAATCTTTTTTAAAAAAAGTGCAGAATTTACTTAATTAAAAAAAAAGATTTTATTTATTTATTTATTTATTTATTTATTTATTTATTTATGTGACGGAAAGAGTGAACACAAGCAGGGGGAGCAGCAGAGGGAGAGGGAGAAGCAGGCTCTCTGCTGAGCAGGGAGCTGGACGTGGGGCTCAATGCTAGGACTCTGAGATCATGACCAGAGCCGAAGGCAGACGCTTAACTGACTGAGCCACCCAGGTGCCCCAAAGTAGAGAATTTAATTAAAAAAAAAAAACAAAAAAAAACAAAAAACCACCTCATTTTTTTTTCTAGGTTGATTCAGAAGTGGGAAGAAGAGGGTGCTGGAGGGATTCACCATTTAGGCAGTGTCTGCAGGCATGTAAGTGGACTCCTTCATACGTGCCCAGATCTCGACCAGCTGTGTACTTGTTCATCTTTCACGGGGATGAGGGTTTTCTTCTGACGTAGAGACATTCCAGATGGACCAGAGTGTAAATGCCAGGTTACATTTTTAGGGGCTTACTAATGGAGCCACAGCAGATTAAGAGGGAGAAAAAAAAAGGTATGACCGCCTATATTTGTAGGGAAGTGTGGACCGGATACCATTAGATTAGCTCTTTGTGAGACCCTCTTTTATTGACATTTTATAAACTCATTGGGTATTTTCAGCTCTCTCCAAGGAATAGAAAGTTAGATTCTTAATGTCACCTTTTGTTGAAATAATATTTCAGGCGACCTTTAAGTAAAGCTGCTTATTGAATCTTGGTTTTAAAATTAATTGTTAATCTTGTCTTAGGGCAAAAAACAAGGCAAGGGAAAAAAACAAATTTAATTTGTGTAATTAGAAGACTTGTTTGAAGGGTGGGCTTCCTCTGTGCGTGACTTTTCTTTCTCATCCAAGCCTGTGGACATGTTCTAACAGCGCAAGGTCAAAGCATTTCAGTTGTATTTTCATGGTTTGGTTATTCAGGGCACTGGTGCCATATTTAGGTTTTATTGTGACTTTTGGTTCTTTTGTGTTTTCTCTAGTGTTAAGAAAGCCCCATGTTTTAAATTGTAATAAAAAAATTGGATTTTGTTTGTCTTTACCAGATTTTTGAAATAAGAAGTTGCTATGTTGGTTTTCATTCAGTTTTTAAATGCATTTGAAAACGTGTATCTGCTTTGATCATAATAATCCTCTTCTGCTTACATAATCTCATTCAGCCTTAGTGAGGAAATACATTTTACTGCATATCAACATTTTACTGTATTATAGGAAGTGCTACAGAGTTTGGAATGGGACTTGCTTCAGCTGCTGTTGGTGGTTAACGGTTTGGGACATTCGCCAGCTGCCATGGTTTGCTGGTGATGTCAAAACCTCTGTAACTTAGGACTCAAGAGCCCAGTACTTAGTTGCCCTTTTATTAAATGCAGGTGCCATGTTTAGAAGTTCCTTTGCTCCAGACCTCCATAAAAGTTTTCTCTGCAGAAAATGTTTTGCTTTGTAGAAAGAACATTTTCCATTTATCAACATGGCATCATAAAAATACAGCAACTTTATCTCAGATTTATAAATAAGCATTTGGAACTGGCTTTCAAAACCACATGGATGCCTAATGATTATTACTTGCTAGTTGTGACTTCTATTTGTGCTTTGAGCCCTGTGTAATATTTTTCCCCCTGAAACAGGCAATTTGGGGTATTAGGGCTTATTTTTTCATTATTCCCCATTGGGCCTCTCTGAGTCATATTCTGGGCACAAACAGAAGTGAATGTATAATTGTAGAGCCTCTCTTATTCCACAGTTACTGGATAAAATAATTTCTAATGTGCACTGAGTGTCTTTGTTAGAGCAGTTTACAAAACCGTCTTCAAGACAATCCCCGTATCTATCTTTAGTTTCAAAAATTCCACTTCATTGGACATTTTAAGAACCTTGGATTGGGTCCTATCTGGCTAATTGTGGGGGTTGTTCTCATTTGCATCTGCTAATTTAAGGTCATCCCTTCCCTGCCACCTTTTCCTTTTTACTCTCTATAAACATTATGCTCATTGTGTTTCATTTCCATATTTCTGGCAGTATATGATCTATACACATAGAGATATTTTAGAAAATATGTAAATCATCCCAGCCTTTTGGAAACCAAGAAAGGGATGAAAGTAATAGTCTGCTACATTGTAATTATTTCTCTATCACAGCAGAATTTAACCCCATATGGTAAAACTTCTATCCAAATCTGAATAGTCACATTGAGACATTCAAGCTTCCCATGTTTCCAGGATCCATAGCTATATATTGAGAAAATATTTAGGCTAAAAGGGAATGTAACATTCTTTTTTAAATATTTTGAAAAAGTACATTTATGATTTTTTTTGTAATTTTAAAGTACTCCTTGGGGACGCCTGGTGGCTCCCTTGGCTAAGCATCCGCCTTTGGCTCAGGTCACGACCCGGGATGAGTCCCACATTGGGCTCCTTGCTCAGCAGGGAGTCTGCTTCTCCCTCTGCTGCTCCACCGGCTTGTGGTGTCTCTCTCTTTGACAAATAAATAAATAAAAACCTTAAAAAAAAAAAAAAGGTACTCATTGGGTGTTCTGGTCATGGTGGCAGACTAATGGTAGAGCTGGTTTTCCTAGCAATATAATCATTTTGCTTTTTAAGTATTACTTAAAATTTATTTGTGTAGAAATTTCATTTCTATGACGTTCATTCACCAGTGTCATAAAGGTAAAAATAAAAGAGCTTTCATACATGAGGCTTGAAAGCTGAAGAGTTGTTTTTTTTTTAAGATTTTTTATTTATTTAAAAGAGAAAGAGAGAGAGCGAGAGCGCACACGATGAGAGGAGGGAGGGTCTGAGGGAGAAGCAGGCTCCCTGCTGAGCAAGGAGCCCCATGTAGGACTGGATCCTGGGACTCCAGGATCATGACCACAGCCAAAGGCAGTCCCTTAACCAACGGAGCCACCCGGGTGTTCCTGAAGAATGGTTTTCTGAATTCAGATTGAGTCTGAATAATTAGGGGATGAAGACTGCTGTCTCTACTCTTGATTCTCTCTTCCCACCCACCCATAAATAAATAAATAAATAAATAAATAAATAAATTCATTTTCCTTCAAAATCTGAGCAACAACAATTCTTTTGACATATAAATTATATGCCAAATTATAAATTATCGGTGCATTAACATCTTATTAACCACAGTATGAAATAAGATCTACATATTTTCTGATCCTATGTTTGGGAAACACAGGGCTAAAGAAAATGTGAAGGCTCTGAAGTCTAGAGGGAGATACTTCCTAAAAGTCGTTAGCCATGGAACCTTCTTTCTCGTGGAGCTCACAATTGAATGTGTTTGGTACTGCTGGCTTACTGCCTGCCCAGAACTCGGTTTGCAGGAGTGCGTGGATTTGGGGCACCCATCTTCCTCCCTGATGGAAGCTTCTTACCTTGTATGTTGCAGTTTTCCCCCAATGTCCGTATGACTTGTCGTTGTCGTGACCCATTCATGGTAGTACTTTATAAATAGACAAATATATTTATGCTTCTCACACACGCCCTTCATCATTAAAAGCAAGTACACAGGCACTGAGACCTGTCTTTGGCTATCGAGATGGCTGCCTTCTCAGAAGCCTGCTAAGGGAAGGAGGAACCATTATATTTTACAGGAGGCAATTAGGGGCTTCCCTAGAATTCCATCCCAGTTGTGGTTTGGACCATTGCATTTGAATTCACACTGCTGTTGCAATGCATCGGTAAGGAGGTAATTGATCAGTAAGTCATCAGATTTCTGAGACTATCTTTACTTGTATTCTAAAGGTGAAATATATTAGTTCTGTGTATTTATCCTCATAAACCTGCCGACGTGTGTTAACACTCAGAGCTTTGATTGTCAGGACATTGACTTCTAGTCGTACGGTGAATGTTTTCAAACAGTCCCTGGTAACTTTTGGGCGATGGTTGGCTGACCTAAGAAGAGTATTCAGGACTGTTTCACCACCTTCAGTGAGCTCATTCATGCCAAATTTGAACATCAAAATTTTCTCAGTAAGATGAACTTGGTGATTCACCTTGGCTCATTCCTCAGACATGTGGGTATAGGATAAATGCTTTTTTAATGACCGTTCGGGACAGCCAGCTCTTTTATCTGCCTGAACTTATTGGCTCTCTTACCATTCATATTAATTGGCGACACCTGATGGAAGTGAGCTTGTGTTGTAGTTTAAAAGGTATCTTAGAATGAAGTATCTCCTTTTCTACGGACACCTGGAAGTACATGTGTGAGGTCTGTAGATGGACATTGTGTTTTGAAGACTTTTTGCCAATTGCTGATGTCTTGAAAACATAACAGAATGTTAGAGATTTGACTCCTCCCTGCTCCGTGTCCACCTCCATGTGTTGCGATGGGGAGATAATGCTTTTTGGGTTAGCTTTTTGTGGCATTCATGCTTCATGCTCAATGGCAGAGATTTAAAAACTGGTTGTTGCGATGGAGCCACCCAGTTTTCTAAGCCTGGGTAGCAATAATAAGGATGATGGGTATTTACCGGTGGCACTCATTGACAGGGAGAAGCTATTAAAGGAAAGTTTAAAAAAAAAGGGGGGGGGGGGGGGCGGGGGAGGGGAAACAAGGGATGAAGGGACAGAGTGTGTCTAATAATGGCATCTCCTGTCACCCACGCTTGGTGCCCCCCAAGTTCAAGCTTTCGGATTGTTTTGATTTGTTAAACCACTTGTATCCCCTACTCTGCAGTGGGGAACACACACTCGGCCTAGGTGCCGTTTTAAAGGTTACATATATGTTTTAGAGTTTTCTGTAAACAGAGATAATTAACACAATTACAGCTCTCCGCTTGAGCTGTTTAGATCAGTTGCTGCCAACTAGAATAAGGACACTGAAGCTCTGTTTATGTGTAAACCGTATAATGTCTTAAAGCTAACGTCATTGTTTTCCTCTCCTCGAGTACAGCGTGTTTTGATCGACATAGGGAATATTTTTAAAAAGTGGATGTCTAAGAATGTAAACAGTTGGAAAGGGAGATGCAGCTGTTTATGATTTACTTTTTAGTCTTCTGTTCTTTGGTGGCTGCTAATGTCAAAGAACTTTTCTTTACATATTATATAGTGTATGGCTTATGACGGACGATATGTATGCTCTTTCTGGCTTTATTTTGGCTTTCTAAATAAAGGACGGAAAGCCTGAATGAAAAGTAGTTGGATAAAAATATCCCCCCACAGACTGGAGCCTGCACTGGGAGCCCTGGGCCAGAAGAGCCTATAGTCTTGAGAGGGGACGGGGTTCCTATTTTATGGGGCCCATAAATGTCAGGCCTTGCGCTTTACCTTTCGGCTCTGTTTGTGTGTGTTTGTCAGAATCTATTAGTCACACCCAGTTGCTTGCGTCTACCACTGTCTAGACTCTTCAAGAAATGAGCGATTTCATGTTTAGTGTTTTTACGGGAGGGCCCATAACAAGGGATAAAAGCGTACTTCTATGATGGCAATCTCTTTGGCAGACTGTTTTCCGGAAGCAGAGCTCTTTCTGATACCCAGGTGCCTGCTGTGCGAAATGGTGTTTTAGCTGATTCTGTGTAGGTTTATCCGAGTGGCATTTTGCTATGTAATTTCTCATTACCCTCTGTAAACAACGGAGCTTACCTCCATTTCCTGTTATAAAAATAACTCTGTCTATTCCGGTGGACTGTGTTTAGATGACAGGCTTGCCATACTTCCCCCCATGCTTTTTCTAGCATTGTCTGTAAATCTGTGGTCACGAGCATGGATTCTGAAACGCGGTGGCCCTGTTTACTTAGCTTCAAGATCTTGAGGAATTTACTGTACTTTCCAAACTTCAGTTTCTCAGTTTTAAAACAGGAATAATAATGCGACCTCAGGATGGTCATGAGGGTTAGATGAGATACTGAGCATTCAAACTCCTGATGTAGTGGTTGACATGGAACAAATGTTGGGTGTGTTGCTGATGGGGACTGTGTGTGTGTGTGTGTGTGTGTGATGTGTTACGTATCACATCCTCTCCCCAGGAGTGGTTTTACTCAACTATTCAGGGAGGGAGGAGGATACAAGTGAAATTTGAAAACAATTATTATCAATATAAAATTTGCTTTATTTTCTAAGTCCTGTTTAATTTGTAGTATTAAAAAAATAAATTGAATTTAAAAAAATACTTATCAAGAGGGGGACAATACTTTTAAAAGGTTAACAAATGCCTACTTACTGTTAAATGTAGGGGAAACCACAAAAACTTAAGAGCCATTTTTCTTTATCTAAAATCCCTTTTTTAAAAAAAATTTTTTTTTGTTTATTTATTTGAGAGAGAGAGGAGAGGAGAGACACAGGGGGAGGGATAGAGAGTCTCAAGCAGACTCCGTGCTGAGCGTGGAGCCCGACGCAGGGCTCGATCTCATGACCCTGAGATCATGACCTGAGATGAAACCAAGAGTTGGATGCTTAAATGACTGGGCACCCCTAAAATCCCTCTTATTCAAGTCATATGGGCCTTAGAATATGTGTGTATGTGCATCTGGTTTTCTTATATATACCTTAATATCTACGAACAGTTATTTATTGAGTGCCAATTATGTATGAAACACAGTGATAAATCAGGTAGAACTGGAGATCACAAACGTCAAGAACAATTTGGCAAACGATGTTAATCAAAGAAGTTTATTCACAGTCAGAAAATTAAATTTCGTGGCATATGGATAATATAGTATGATTGTACCATGCCTAGATACAATTTCACCGTTCAGCTAATGAAGTATAAAAATTCAGGTTATATATGTTTGGGGTGCTGAGGTACTTGGGTGGCTCAGTCAGTTGAGCATCTGACTCTTGATTTCTGCTCAGATCATGATCTCAGGGTTATGAGATCGAGCCCCATGTTGGGCTCTGAGCTCAGCACAGTGTCTGCTTGTCCCTCTCCCTCTGCTTCTTCCCCCGCTTGCACACACATCCTCACAAGCCAGTGCCCAGCTAGGTGGGCACTTTTATCGCCATTTTACCAGGAACAGCAGCTCAGTGATGTTGATCGAATGCCTGAGTGCTGGGGGGGTTCTAGGGTCTTACCCCCCATCAGGTAGCTGGAAGGATAAGTAACTTGTGGGCAGTTCCCCTTCCTGCTTTATCCGGTAACCCTTGATGAAATGTATTTTCCTTCTAACCCTACTTGCTTAGGAAAATAACTCATGTGAATTGAATAGCATGTGAATTGCGCTCCCCAGCCCTGGTTTTAGAATTAGTTCTTGGGGTGTATCTCTGGCCACCCCATGTTCCTTCCATTTCCTAAAGCCATTAGAACCTCTCCTTGCCTCCCTGGGGCTTGTCTTCCAGATCAGTAAAGCTGCAACTCCTGGTCAGAGCAGCGGGTCAGGCCCAGTGAATGAAATTGCCTTCAAATAATGAAGAGCTTGGCACTGCTGTGACGCTTCATTGAGGTGAAAATGGAACCTTGTAGTAACTAACTTGCTAATAAGGTGGACGGAAGGGCATGCTCTTGATCCGAGGCTGTTTGCCTTCTTCTCGTTTGCTGCTGTCTGTTAGTGTGAATGGAAGTTACTGGTACCCACAGACCATCCTTCCGTGCTCAGGATATCCACATTTTGATACCTTGGAGTCATGATGGCTTTGCCGCTTCCCCGGATGCAGAATGTCCTGCTTCTGGATCTTGCTCTGCACGCATCCTAAGGTCCTGGGGATGAGATCTGTGCATGTAGAGTCAGCCTTTCTCTACAGAAACATTAGGGAGGCTAGATTAATGCTTGGTGGAAAAACGGGAGCATATTTTGATATCAGTACTTTCGATGCTTCCAAGTTGAAGGTGTTGCAGATTGCTATAAGCTTTTAATTGTTTATGTTGATTCTACTCCTGTATTCGAGAGGAGATCTGTGTTGGCAGTCTGGTGGCTTTTTCTACCTGCTGATCCCCTCAAATAATAAAGACAGGGAGTTAAGAACTAACCTCCAGTTTATGCCTTGAGGTTTATTTGGTAAAAGACAGCTGGAAGGCAGGGTGTCTGTATTCCTTTGGGTCATGGTAAATGCTTGTTTATTTTGGTTCTAGCATCTGTGAGCTAACACACATGGCCCTGCTCACTTCCTCTTGACTGGGACCTCCAGACATCAAAGTAATCTGCATCAGTGTTTTAAAGAGATAGAAATGTAGTGGATCACAGTTTACAGCCCTCTTTTCCAGTCCAACTGTCTTCAGTCTCTTGCAACCTGAACACTAAGCAGGTAGAAACCCATCAGTGTGGAGTCTGTTGTTGTCTTCCCAGTATCTTCTTTGCAGTTACCCCCATCTCTTCTGTGTTTTTCAGGACATGGAGGTTTCTCATTCTTGTCTAGTTAACTCTTTTAGAACCTTTATGCCTGGAAATTTTTCTTTGTGTTTCAGTTCAAAACTACTGCTGTAATTTAAGCTCATTTACCCTACTGAGGTGGAGAACAGATGACTTATGTAGTCTTCCTTAAAGTCCCCAGTTAAGCCCTCTTATTATTCTTTTACTGAAATTAAATAATATGTTTCTCCTTTTCTTCAAGGTTCTTTCCTCCTTTGCTGCTCAGAGTGCAGACCAGCTGCATTGGGGTCACCTGGCAGCGGGTTGAACTTGGGCCCTCCCACAAACCTGGTGAATCAGAATCTGCATTTTAACAAAACCCCCGAGAGATCCTAAGCACATTAAAGTTTGAGAAGGACTATTCTGTTTTATTGCTTCATAATTTAGTAATTTCCTATGTACTTTTCTTTAGTATACCTGAAGAGTGGAGACCAAAGCTAGATATGGTATTGTAAATACGTGGAAATACCTATGTTTATCTATATCTCAAATCCCTATTAATTTGATACCTGTGCTATTATAACAATTTTGGACCAAATTGATGTTTACAATAAATTAGTAGTCTTCGGGGACTTTTGGGGGTCTTTTCTGCTATAGGTTTGCCTTCCTTTTATCTAATGGAAGTCCCCATTGTATAGTTGAATGACTTGGCGGCTACGAATCTTGCTTTGCATCCTTATCGGGTATCACCTTGTTTTTCCTCCTCGGGGATCATTTCTTTTTGTGGCGGGGGGGGGGGCTCTTTCCTTCTCTGAATAGTTGGGCTATAAAGATTCTAATGACTCTTGGTTAGAAAGAGGACTATTGGGGTGAGGAGACCCAAAATCTTTCCTCAGTGCTACTCTTCACCAGTGTCATGGGCTCAGGCAACATGATTCTCTTAACCATAACCATATGATCCAGGAAGTCCCCGTAATACCAGATGTAGGACTACTTTGATTGTTCTGTTTATATTAATCTACGAACCCTTTCTATCATGACTTGGTCACGCAGCGGACGTCGCCTGTTGAAGTGGGAATGGAGCATCTAAAAGAAAAGTTGGTATGATTGCCACCCAGTTGCATATTTTCATTAGTCCTTATACTACCCTTCCCATCAGCTTATTTACTTCTGTCGAATGGATCTCAAGTCACCTTCCTTTAATTCCCTCTAGCTATGCATGAAAGGAGGAAATCAGCAAGGATCTGGCTGCTTTTCATCCTTGCACTTCTGTTTGGAAGACTCTGGGAAGGTCTTTGTCTCTACTGGAAGCTCTATGGGGAGGATCCAGCAGAAATGATGTGTGTGAAGTCAGTGGCTGTGTTTCGAGGCTCTGTTTGGTGATTCTGATGGGTTGGGAATGAGGAGAGCTCAGGGTGGAAGGACAGGAAGGAAGAGAGACATCTCCTAAGAATGAGATTTGACGTGGACACTGACGTAGTCACGCTCTTCCTTATGCTGTTCAGGAAGGAAAGTAACCAAAGGAAGAGACAGACCACTGCCCATTTGTGACATGGTTTTATGGGAAAAACGTAAGGCAGTTTTTGAGCAGAATTAAGCAAAGTGCACCATAAGAATGTTAATTAAATGTTAATTATAGCCTGTCTGCTCTGGGGTAGTAATGGTGAAATTGTGCGGTTGGGTTTTACTCTGAAGGCATTCTGTCAGATACGGTGTGGAAAGAATAGAAGCTATTGTTTTCCTTACGAACTTTCCTTAAGAAGCTATTGTTTTCCTTCTGTGGCTTTATTTCAGGAGCATTTGTTCTTACTACCATTACCTTCGGGTGCCATCTGAAAAGCTTCATACTTAACCACCTGGAACTCAACTTCTTCTTTTTGTCCATCGTCTGATTTTTAGAATTTTGAACCCTGCAGACTCTTCATTGATGATGGTCTCTGTGCCCTGCCCCTGCCCCAGCTATTTTTCTAGTTTAAGTTTTAGGGAAAACAGACCCGAAAAGTATCCTTCTGGAAAGACATCTTTTTTTTTTTTTTTTAAAGATTTTATTTATTTATTTGGCAGACAGAGCACAAGTAGGCAGAGAGGCAGGCAGAGAGAAGAAGGGAAGCAGGCTCCCCCGCTAAGCAGAGAGCCCGACGTGGGGTTGGATCCCAGGACTCTGGGATCATGACCTGAGCTGAAGGCAGAGGCTTTAACCCACTGAGCCACCTGGGTGCCCCTGGAAAGACATCTTATACTTAGAAACAACAACTGAAATTTCTATCTTGAACTTTGACTTTTCTTTTTTTTTTTTAATAAATCATCTTCCAAGGTGAGTATTTCATAAAGTGAAAAAAATCTCTAGGAAATAGTATTCTGACTTAGGAGTCACCTCTTAGAGAGCAAAGTTAGTGGGTTTATTTTTAAAAGTTGACTAATTCTGGAACAGAGGGGACCTAATTCTTAACTTCCATTTACTCCCAGATATTTGAGGACAATGAGCATGACTAATAGTCACAAATAACAGAAGGAAAGTCTCTTCTTTCTCACTGAGTTTTACAAATGATCGTGAGGACTAGATATTTTCTCCATTTCACTAAATGGTGGAGGCAAAGCGAGGTCAAGTGACTTGTCCAAGACCATCTGCAAAGTACTGGCTCGGTGGGATGAGATACAAGCTTGGGAGCAATCAAGGGTATCTCCCCGTGGGGTCCATCTCTCATGGGCAGTGTAGATGGAGCAGCTTCACACCCGTGAGTCTTCCCCAGACGCTGTTGCGTTGGCCTCCGCCATGCCTGGTATTCTCCCTGCTTTAGTCATTGCGTTTGCGTTGTGTCTAGACATCCCTGTTTCCCTGTGGATGAGGGACATAGGGAAACATGGGCCTGGACTGGTTAATCAGATCGGCTGTCTTCTAGTCGAAAAGGAAGGGAGTGGGATGCAGGAGAAGTAAATTTCCAGCAGTGACAAATGGGGAGAGGCCAGGAGCATGGAGTGTACCCATTGGGATTCTGAGGTGTGGCCGTCATAAATAAAGGAAGGTCTTGGAACAGGAACACCTACCTCTTCCCTCACTCTCGTCCACAGAACTGATGTGGACCCTAGAGACAGTCAGCAAGCGTATTTGGTGGCTTTGGCAACAGCCCCGGAGCGTGGTTTCTCAGCCTCAGCACTACTGACATTTGGGGCCAGTTCGTTCTTTGTTGCAAGAGGCCATCCTGAGCATCGTGGGTGGTTTAGGCGTATTCCCGGCCTCCACCCACTAGATGCCAACAGCTTCTCTCCCACCTCATCCCAACCCCAGTTGTGACAACCGGAAATGTTTCCAAGCATTGCCAAATATCTCTTGCAGGGAGAAATTACTCCCGCCCACCCAAATTGAGACCTCGAGATTTAGTGAAATGCTTGGAGGCTAGAAGGTCTCCACAGAGAAAAATGGTTTAGCCCCACAAGTGTGTTTCAGCTGAAATCCAGATGGCTCCTGCCTGGCACAGCAGTGGGCCTGGGGATCACCTTCACAGACCCCCCCCCCCCACCCCTGGAGCTGTGATCCCCTCAGGGTCACTGATAAATATTCTTTTTTGTTGTTAAGATTGACTTATTTATCAGAGAGAGAGAGAGGACATGCTAGTGGAGGTGTGGGGAAAAGGAAGAAGCAGAAGGAGGGGAGCAGCAGACAGTGCTGAGCATAGAGCCTGGCACAGGGCTCGATCCCATGACCCTGAGATCATGACCTGAGCCGAAATCAAGAGTCGGACGTTCAACCGCCTGAGCTGCTCAGGCGCCCCTGAGAAATAGCCTTCATAAGAATCCCTTACTTAGAGTCACCACCACCTCTTAATGAAGAATTTAGCTCAGCTGTTCTCAGGAGGCTTCTAGTTCACGGACAGCACGCTGTCCCGGGGAATTTCTCAGCAGACACCATTCTCCAGATGAAAACGTGAAAGGCCGAGCTGTCAGATAATGGGAAACAGAGAGAGGAACAAGAGCAACGTGGAAGTGAGACTTGAGAGATAAAAGCAAAGGACCACGAACTCGAGGGTCAGTGGGTGAAAGGTCAGCTGCTCCTCCTCAACTGGAAGAATTTTGCCTCCTTCTCCTGGACAGTAGAGAAGTGTTCGCAGTCGCTTGGAAATCTGCACCATTGTCTGCTTCAGAGACTAACTTAGAGATGCAAGCAATGTATACATTATCCGTTATTTCAGATTGTCGTTCCAGTGTCCGCCCCCCATCCCAGCTGCTCAACCATTAGCCGTGTACATCTGGCAGCAATTCCAGTTTTTCTCCCAAGTTCGTCAGGCCGCATTGACTGGCTGTGTCACTCCTGTTCAGTTTCTTCAGATGCAAGGCTGGGGACAAGAATTCGGAAACAAAAGCTACCTATTTCCTCCCCCAACAATTACAAACATGCTCCTTTGGAACCTGGAAATAGTGCATAAGAATCTCACTGAACATCCATTTAAGCCTATTCATGAGAATTCTTTGTGAATCCTTTCATGGAGCATTATAAGTCTTTCATTAGCCGACTTAGAAGGGATTGGTGGGTGGTGGGGGGGGCGCTTCAGGCTTCTAATTTCTTCTGAGAAAGCAAGAGAAGTAGGCTTTCAGCAGTATTTCTGTGGATAGCATTAATTTAAGATCCACTCAAAGATATGCTAATGCTATCTGTCCTAATATTTAACCCCTGCTGTTCCCTGTGTAGGTAGATGGGTCTTTGTCTAAAATCCTATCCCAGGGTCTTATTTTTAGCCTCACCTCTACTACTTCTACCTTTTCTCTTTGTTGTGGCACTCCCCCCACCCCCATACCACCTCCTCTCTCAGCTAATGTTGTCTCCCTTCCCAAAACACATCCTGATCCAGCCTTTGGCCTCAGCCCTTGGCTGGCATCTGGCCAATGGATTCATTCATTCTTGCTTGCTTCCTCCACCAGCATATTTTTGGTTAATGTGTGTTTTCAGGTATCAGGAGGAAATTGGAAATCCAGGGAATCTAGTTCTTAATAAGAATTCTTAAGAGCTAATGTTGGAGGGCTCATTGTGTGTGAGGCACAGCAATGAGAATTTTCCATGTATCAACTCATTTAACCTCAAGGGAGAACCCTATGAAATGGGTACTGTTATCCCCATGTTACAAATGAAAACGTTGAGATGGAAGAGAGTTAGTAACCTGCCCAAAATCACAGAAAGAAGAATGAACAGAGATGTAAATCGTCTTAATCTCCTTTTAAATTTTAACTTGGGAATAAGTTTTGAGTCAAAATTGATCAGGCTTTGAAAAGCATAACCGCCTTGTGGCAGGACCATCCTCATTCTCAAAGTAAACTTTTTTGGATTAAGTTTCCTAAATTACATTTTAGGATTCAGAATCCCACACAGGATACTCCTCACTCAGGGAGTGGTAACTCAAGGTTGCATTACTTTATTGCAAGCCATGTTACGGCTTCTCATAAACATAACCCAGTTACATGGAGGTCCCACCTGTGGCCTCTGTAGCCTAGTATGGATGGGGTAGTTTCAAGTATCCTCCTTCACATTGACTTTTAACACTTGCTTTCATAGCCCAGAAATCTTCATGACTTGCACTTCTTTAACAAGAATTCTTAAGGTAGAGAAAGTCACAATAGCGCATGAATACAATTGAAATATGCTGCCCTATACTTCTATATTGATGACCAGTTTCGATTGGTTTCAGACAGTTTTCACTCATCCTTTAGACCCCAGAAATAGCATCAGATCAGTTTACTTTGAAGAATCTAGATTAAATTCTTCCCCCAGGAACCTCCCCTTAGTGTTCTCAAGGCAAGAAGGAAGACAAAAGATAAAACTTTTCTCTTTGTGATTTACGCTGATGGCCTCCAGGAGGTGTTAATTAGATGTGTGCAGTAGGGAAAGTCTTCTATTGAGCTTGACCTTACTGGGAACAGTTGGGAATGGCCCTGGCCTCCGTGAGGCCCGTTTAATGACCAGAATACCTCCAGAAGATCAGGGCCACACATCTGAGGTACCTCGTGGTTCCTTTTAAAGATGCTTGTTCAGTGCAGTACATTTTTCTTGCATTACCAAGTTCTTCCATAAATTCAACCACAACCCATAGTATCGGGGACTCCAGCTGAAACTTGTGGTGAGTAGGAAGTAGATTAAACACAGGTTTTCCCTTTTCTCTGACTGCCAAAAGTGATGTCAGTGGTGTTAATGATCCTTACCTCAGCCCGCTGCAGACGGGGGCGGGGGGGGGGGGGGCGTCTGTGTGAGCGCAATTCTGTGCTCTGCTTCTTAGGCTCTTACGGAAAAGCTGCTGATGGTTGATAAGAAACGATTGGGTAGTCTGACAATTACTCAAATGTAAAATCAGGCACTTGCTTTCTTGAAGCAATTTCTGATAGGACTCTGGGGAGACAGCAAAGAATGCAAAATCTATTTAGTGTTGAGCAGAAAAATTAAAGGCAGTACGACCGACCTGAGCCCGCTTGATTCCCTTTTGTCTAATTACAGAAACGGTATCACAACACTTTTTTACTATCTCTATGCTACATTGTAAACGAAGTTGTGATTTTAATTTAAGTCTACTGGTTTGTAGCAAAGCCAGACCAGTAAAACCTATACCTTGTATTTCTGAACATTAAAAAAAAAAAATACAAAACAATAAGCTGATGTGAAATTACAATATCAACTATAAACCTCAGAATTGGAATTTAATTCCTAGGAGAGAGAATATGGGGCAAAAATAGGTCCCATGAAACGAGAAGAAAGACTGACTTTCATGACTTGCTTTCTCAAGTAGGGAAGAAGGCATCATATTACTTTCATGTTTTCAAGCAACAGGTTTATTTTGGTTGAGCTCGATTAAAATTAAAGCTTCCTGTTGCACATTATGTGGTCTGACTTGTGATGGGGAGGGATTGTTTCTCTGAGTTCCTCTGACTGTCATGTTTGTGGGGATGCATTCTAATTTCAGTAGAAGAGAGACTGCAGACATTTTGAGTTCCGTTGCAAAGGGGATAGGGGGAGGGCTCTTATGGTGTTGGCCCCACTGGCCTTATCTTTTGCACACTCCCTATTAATAAAAAGAATAGGAAATAACTAAAGTGAATATTCTTCAGCTTAAAAGATTTTGGAATGCTTTTTCATATTTTCTTAATACATTATTGACAGAATACTGTTTTTTGTTTTGTTTTTTTAAGCTTTTATGTTTGAGTACTCTCCACACCCAACATGGGGCTCCGTCTTAGGACCCCAAGGTCAAGAGTCACACGCTCCACTGGCTGAGCCAGCCGGGCGCCCCGGCAGAATATTTTTAATTGTTGCCAACCATAAGTTGTTGTTGTTGTTTTCATCTGTCTTCTCCATAAATCTCTAGCCCTCTGGACAAGTTTCCTGCCCCAGCTCCTGCCCTTTGTTGCTGAGGGCAGGAGAGGTCCGCGGGGCTGGCGCGATTCACAGCAGGGGGTGCAGGCTGGACAGGCAGCTCCCCGGTCAGCCCCTCTCTTCTCTTCTTTTCATAATACATGTGCCTTCCTTTGCTGGTGGGCTCCCGAAGCCACCAGCTCTGCCAGAAGGACTTTCACTGGGACACAGGGTGAACTGGAGCCAGGTGGCCTCTCACATGTTGGCAGCTCTCCCTGAATGTTCCTCCCTGGCAGCCGCTGGAAGGCCCGGCCAGCAACCTTGTTATCTGCACCAGCTCTCGCCCATGTGACTCACACCAGGCAAAAGTGCTCTTTAAGCAGCTCCGTGAAAGCACTTGCCTGGCTGGTCACTTACCCTTTGCCTTTTAAGACCATGAAACTGGGTCTTGCCAGCTCTGATCTGGCCTCTTGGAAAAGATGTTGGTTTAGCTTGTTAACATAGAGTAACAAGTATCTTGTGGTCTTACCTCTAACTTTAATTCATTAGTTCAATCCTGGGACTGCTAGGTGGCTCCGTCTGTGAGCATATGCTTTCAACTCAAGTCATGATTCCAGAGTCCTGGTATCGAGTCCCACACTGGTCTCCTGCTCAGTGGGGAGACTGCTTCTCCCTCTGCCTGCTGTTCCCCCTGCTTGTGCTCTCTCTCTCGCTCGGCTCTCTCTCTGACAAATAGATAGATAAAACCTTTAAAAAGTTCTCCAGTTCAATCCTGCCTTGATTTTTCTTTTCTCTTTTTCTTTTTCTTTCCCCTCCCCCTTCTTTTCTTTCCTTCCTCCCTCCCTTCCTTCCTTCCTTCTTTACTCTCTCTCCCTCCCCACTTAGGTCTGTCCTTTGCCCAAGTCTCCTCTTGCCCTGACATTTCCCAGGTATATCTTGTAAAGAGCAGAGTAATTCTCCCTGTGTCTGGAACTTGAAGCTTGGTGTTAGCTTTGGTTAACTTGGTTAGCTTTTTACTTAGGTGATTCCCATAGCTAACAAGACTGAGATCCTCCCTAAATGCTACCATCCAACCCCTGGTGGTAGAACCAAATTCTAAGCCAGGAGATTTCTTTAATAAGCATTTCATAGCCCATCCAATGGGTCAGTGGTCTTCTTTACCCATCAGCGATTGAGTAGTGTAAGTGTTAAAATGCAGGGCACGTATACACTCCCAGAACTATGAATTTAGTTAATACTGATTTAAAAAAAAAATTTATTGGCCTATTAACCAGAATCAGGTATGCTTAAAAACAGAATACTTTGCAGTGTTTTATAAGGTGCCTTATTAATATGTAAGCATTCTAGAAGGCTTGATCTTCTCTAAATGAGTGGTAGGATGAATTATGGCATCCGCATCAGTGAGGCAGCTGAAGAAACGAATTGCGGCCACAGTAGTGCTGTGCGGTTGAACATAATTGTGTCAAGGAAGAAATCAACAGGTTTGGGAAGACAAGATACAGAGAAAGGTCACAGGCGCCATATTCAGAATCCTACCAGGTAAGGAGCTGTATACCGTGCTGTTTCTCTCTTTATTCCCAAGTGAAGGGAACTGTTTTCTCTTCTCAGAGGAATCCTCCCCTCCTGTTCTGAATACTTTGCCTGTGCCATTCCCTTAAGGACTTGAGCTTTTGGACATTAAAACCAGGAAGCCACAGGCTTTTTCTACATCAAACTGCCATACTCCTCCCCATATACAATGAATTGGGAGGAGGAGAAAGGAATAGAATACCAGGAAGGTTTAAAAGTTGGTTGACATTTCAGATATCTTCTCATCACAGATTTTTTAAGAACGGGGAAGATCTAAATATGATGGAAACATTGTTTTCCTGTCCTGTTGAAACATTTTTGACATTGAATGCAGAATTCTAAAAGTTCAAGTCCTTTAAGCAAAGAGCGGCTTTAGAACCACAGTTGAATGGTGGCTTTCCCTGGCTGGCAAGAATTTGAGAAATGTTTATTCCTTCTTTACATTTTCCTGTGGTGTATACATTTTCTAGATTAAAGTGAAGAATTTTTTTTTAAGTCACAGCTGTTTATTTTAAGTGAAAGACAAATGTGCCGTTTTGACACATTTAACTGGAAGAATTCATTTATACAAATTTTTCTAGTTGAATCTGCAATATAAGATTTCAAACAATGATCTCCACTGAAGAAAAGTCATTACAATAGTCACCTTTTCTCAAGCATAGTTGGGTGAGGAAGAGTTGCTTTGTGGCTACATTTTGCTATATGATGGTAGCCAAGCAACTTAAGAATATTTTAGTCCTGCTTTCTTAGTGGAAGTAGAAACTGCTAGTAATGCTTTAACCAGATATTTATAACTGTGTTGCCCTTGACTCAAATTGGCAGGAGGTTTCGAGGCATTTGAATACAAGATAAAACTTTTAGTCAATGGGTTGGACCAAAATTTCATTGTTGAAAGGGTGGGGATCCTTCATTATACACATATCATAACCTTTTGCTGTTTTCAGGTGCTTTACAGTGAAGCCTCATTGGTAGGCTGAGTTTGGAGGAGGGCAGAAGCCTTATCCGTTTTTCAGCTCTCGTAGGCATAGTTTAAGTGGGTCAAGTCCGGAAGATGTAAATTCCTACCGGATGCAATAATGCAGTAATCCATAGGTCTCAAGTAGCATTGCTCAAGTGTTGACTTATTTGATAATGCTTTAAAAATTACATTTTTCATTACCGGCAACAGGATTAGGTGGGTTTTGTGTTACAAGAAGACACAGGGAAGGGGACAGGAGATGCTGATGTGGTGATGAAATTTTGTCAAAATGTAATTTCCTGCTACTAAGTCTCATGACAGGTGCGTCGTCTTTCTGGGTTCAGAAGTTATTCCCCAGTGAGGTAACCCGAGAGGATGGATCACAGGAACATCACCATTTGATACTTGCCTAGCTCTTCTCCAAGGAAATGTTTCGCTTCTTTGTTTCCACTTCGTGGGTGTTACAGATGAATTTTTGCATTTGTAAAACATGGTTGCAATATTTGCCTCGCGTGGTTGGTGAGTCAGTCTGGGTTGTAAATAAAAAGGGAATCAAAAGTACCTCTACCCAATTCTTCCTTTTCAGTGCTTGGGATAGTCCTTATTACTGCCTTTTTAGTTGTCACTCAATGTTTTCTTTTCTTTTCTTTTCTTTTCTTTTCTTTTCTTTTCTTTCTTTCTTTTTTTTAACAGATGTTTCTTAAGTTGAATGACTGTGGGAGGCTAGTATGGGTATTGGTTTTTGAAAAACATATCCCCAAAATGTATGATATGCATGTGGGCCTTTCTTCAAGTGCAGTTGTGGCCTTCTTAACCGCTGTTGTATAGACGTGGGGATAAAGGCAAATGAACTTTAGCCCCATGAACATTACACTAAAGTCTGTCTGTAAAGTCCTCAGAGTTCATTTCCAACAAAACTCAGCAGAGCCGTTGTGAGCAGCTATGTTTTGGGAACTTTAGTTTTAGGGTTCTTTGGCTTCCGATAGTATGTCACTGGGAATCATTACCCACTTAATCAGCCCCTTTATTCACCACATTTGGCTCTCAGAGCTCTTTGGCCATTTCCACAGATCAAATGTGCCCTCAAAGGGCCGAGACTGGCTGCTGTCTATAGAGACCATTCAAAGGAATATGCCCAAGGCTGAGAAGGCTGTCGCAAAAAAAAAAAAAAAAAAAAGAAAGAAATGGGAACTTGAGAAAGCATTCCAAAAATGCCTCCAACGATGGCTGCGTGCTTGAAATAAGTGTGCAGACCCCAAAGAGGCTGCAAGGAGGGACAATTCTCACTCAGGGGTGTCAGTTAAAAATCCGTATCATTTACTCAGGAGCTACGTTTTCTGTATGTACACACACACACCCCTTGAACAAAGAAAAACAAATGTGAACTTCAGACTTTCACTTGAAGATTTTCCCTGGCCTCTGAGGCCTGTTGATTGCCTCTGTGCCCATCCCCTCCCCCCGCCTCTGCATAACCTCCCTCTTTCCCACTTGCTCCCTTTTTCAGAGATCCCCAAGGTGATGACACCGGTGGGTAATATGAGTGGCTGAGACACATGCTGATCAGGATGTACAGTAAAGGGCTTTGAGTAGTAGTATGCTGAGACTTTGGAGGGAAGGTTTATGGTGCCATTAATAAACCCTTTTATTTACTGCTCTTGGAACATACGGACTTGTGGGAAATGATAGGGAGGGGTGGGTTCAGAGTGGCCCAAAGCAATAGATACCAGTATCTGGTGAAGCCCAAGGGTTTTTCCTCCCCAGGGAGGCCCCCAGTCTCTGCCCCTCTGCATCCATGCACGTTGGCACGTGTAGGAACAAAATTGAATACAGTTTGTTCATGTGCTGAGCTCTTTATCCAGCCATTCTGGATAAGAGCCAGGTATAAAATGAAAAGCATACCGTGTGCCCTTCGTTCGCCCCCCCCCCCATTTTCTATAAATGAGCAGTTTGTTTGTTTGTCTCAAGCCCTTTAATAAAGTATGTACTTCCCACTTCCTCTTGGGCCCAGAGCTATGAAGCTGTGTGAGGCTCTGTCTACATATTCTTGTAGGAACATTCTGATAGATTGCGGTGTGAGTTCAGGAAAAACTTGAAAGTAGTCCGAGATCTGGAGATGGGTCTCCAGGGTTTTTGAAGGGATGGGTTTTCCTTTCACTTGTAAGAACTACACAAAGTCAGTCCTGTTTCGCTGGCAATCAGAGGGATAAGCCTGGAGTCCTTTTTTGTTTTTACACTGATGTCTCTATGGGAAGTCTTTATTTGTCTATAGAAAAAGAGGCTGTTTACCTGTCCCTTAGGGGTGGAGTTAATATTTAAAAACCGTCGACAGGAATCTCATAAAACTAGAGTCCACGTTTGGTAAATTTCAGCTTACCTGAAAGCCAAATGGTGAACGCTAACTGGTGCCAGCCATACTCTCCTTCAAGGGAAGAGAGAGAAAAACAGTCATGCTGATCAACATATACATTGTATGGATTGTAGAATCTGTTCCTTTCCTTGGAGCTGACGTGGATTAGTACTACTACATCTGGACGGATCCTGAAACATGTCCTGGTGTCCCTAGACTTAGACGGTGATACCTTAGCCTTGAATTCGAGGTTCTTCGCCATCGGTCCCACCACATTTTTCAGATTTACCTCCTTCGATCCCTTTTCACATACCTTGGGATCTAACACAATCCATCCTTCTCCACTTGGCCTGCCCATGACCATACCCTTCCCCAGGCCTCGTTTTATCACGTGTCTCAGCAGGACTTGTGCTTTGTCCCTTTCGTTCGATCCACTCTTATTTAGTGAGTCCTTACTGTGTGTCAGTCCCGGTGCTAGGCTCTGGGGATGCAGCCCTGAAGCAGCAAAGATACGATCCCATTTCCACATTCCCAAACTATCACTTTTCTCCCCGTCCAAGCCAGACGTGTCAGTGAGGTACTTCCTTTCTACTCCCATCTAGAAGCATCTTTCCGGCCCTCCATGCAGGTAGAGTATCTTTTCTGTGCATCTGCCATGGGATTTACCCCCTTTTTCTTTTGTATTCTTTCTATTTATGAACAGAGCTTACCTTCCTTCCTAGATTTTCTAGAAAACAGGGCCTTTATATCCAGCTTTATATCCCCCATAACATTTAATGCAACCTATTACCTATTTGACAATATTTACTATCTAGTCTGCACCATTCTATAAGCATTGGTATGTGTAGATAACTTTGAAATACATAAATGTGGGCTTCAGAAGGTCTATCTAATGTTAATCCTGGAGATCAAAAGAGGGCTTATGAGGTTGAATAAGGTGTCTCCTCTCTGGAAGGGCCTGGGTAATGCCCTGTGAGGTCTGCCTTCTGGAATTGCATAGAAGCAATGTGCTTCTGCTGGAATAGCATTTCTATTAGATCTAAATCAGAATCCTTTTTTTTTTTCTTAATTTAATGATTAACTACATCTGTTTCACTGGGTCTCCTTCTGCATCTGAAATCCTCACGTCAAGCAATGTCATGTTAAAAACTGACTTCAGATATTGTGATGTTAGGGGCTGCAACTTCAAATTCTAAAATCTGCAGTTGACTGACTTTGAACCAAAAGAAGAAGAAGCACAGCCTGACCATAACCTCACCATGTTTTATAGTACTTTGACGCAACAACTCTAATTCACATTTTTGTTTGGATCCTCAGAACATCAAAGTATTTTGTGTTTTTGTGTTACTCAACTCTGAAACCTCCAAATCCCATTGATCTGTTGACTGATTTAATATTGACTATTTTGAGTTTGTATTTGCTTTAGACTCTTGCATTTTGAAAGGGGGGAGAGAGTTAAGTACACTTTGTTGATTTTATTTAAGTACACAGTACTGTTTGTGCTTGTGACATCTGCCTATCTGATCCTGCCTCCTTGTTAAAGAAAAACCCATAAAAACTGATGGAATGGTGCACTTTGTGATACGCCCTTGGTGACGAATCCTTTCCGTTTTCCTTTCCAGAATGAAGACCTGAATGACCTCAGCAAATCCTCCCTTTCCTCATGGGTACCCAGACTCTGAATATTTCACGATTCACAACCAGGACCTCACATCTTCTTCCTCAGTAGATGGTACGATGCATCCATTTCAGTTTGTTTACTTTCTAAAATCCTCAGGAGTTCCTTGACTGAACTGCACGTACTATATTGTGCCAAGCAAAAAAGCACTGTGACACCAGAACCATGAGTCTGCATAAACTTCATCGTCAACCTTAAGGACATAGCTGGCCACGTGAGCTGATGTGCCCACCACCATGCCACGAGAGAATGGGTTTACTCTCCTTGCATTTACAAGATCCATTTCATCTGCTGCTGAAACTGTGTATGACAAAGCATCGCTGTAAATTATTTCATCCAAAACTGTTCGCGTTGGGTGGAGAGAGTATTAAATATTTAACATAGGTTTTGATTTCTATGTGTAATTTTTTTAATTAAAATGTAACTTTTCTTACAGCACATCTTTTTTTTGGATGTGGAACTGAGGTATACTATGTTCTGTTGTAAAGAGTGGAGCAAATACTTAAAACAAGGCTAATGAGAGTAGACTAGGATACGATCCTTGTTTTAAGACTGTAATTCAGAAGAATAATATAATAAGAATCATAGTGCCATTAGATGGTTCTCAGTTGTATAGTTCTATTTGTGGATACTATCTCTTGTAATATAGCCCTGATGTTGAGCTGAGATCCTTACAAGAATTGATCTTCATTTTGTATTTTTTCCTGTAAGGCAGTAGGCCCTGTTAATTAAACTGAAGAAGGATATATTCTGGGTGTTTTCAGGTGTCAGCTTAAAATTGGCCATTGAATGGAAGCAAAATTACAAGCAAAGGAAATCAAAGTCTTCCATTGTATATACTGTAAGGAAGAGGAGACTTGGGTGATCCCTTTAAATCAAGAGCTCTCTTTGGAATGAACAATGTGGGTGTTTGTAAATTCTGGAAATTTCTTTCTATTCATAATAAACTAGAGACTGTTGATCTTTTCTTCTCCCCTTCCCCCCACTTCTGTAAGCTTCCTGCTACCTTTTTTTTTTTTCCCCCATGCACACTTTAGGATATTTTTTTTTCTGGCATTGTCTCGAGAAAGGTGGTTAAGACAAGTGAGTGCTTGTCTTTGATTTCCAACCAGGAGTTAAAATTCCAGAAAAATGGTTTTTATCATGACTACCTGTCACTTCCCACAAGACCCTTATCTCTTGTTTCCTGAGACCATCCCGTGTTAGTTACATGATTGAACTGAATATAACTGGTTCCATTTGCCCTGGTGGGTCCTGGCCTATTAACGATTAGTTAATAAAACCCAGTGCACAGAGAGCATGTCAAAGCATAATGACTGGCTCCTGAAACATCTAGCCAGCAGGGAAGATGTTAATCCTCTTCTTGTTTGGAATTTTTCCTTGTGAAAAAGAGAAGGCCGTGGATGTACTTCAAGATACTGCCTACGGTGTTTTTCATCTTTTTTGCCAGGAAACTTCCTAAAGGTTAAGTGAATTAATGCCAAGGTCGGGCTCCCTCAGAGTCTGTGTAAACTCTGCATCAGAATTTCCAGCCCTGCTGTGGAGGGGAGCAACATTTCATTTCTCTGATGGGTTGAGCTCCCTGGGTTGGGGAGGGTCTACAAGGAAGGGGCCAGGGTTGGGGACCACTGCGGTGGTTGCTGCCCCTCGTCCAGCCAGTTGGTGGCGGGGGGTGGGGGGGAATCCCTACTCTACTCAACAGGGAGTGGAGATAAATGGAATCCCTCACGCTGCTGAGGCCTGTGTTACTGTTAATTCAACCGGATGGCATGTACCTCACAGACTGTTGTACGAAGTTCATTGTTGCAGATTCTGACCATTTGCATGCTCATCAATTTCTAAGATGAATAGGTCTGTAGTCCTAAGAATCCATTGTTTTCAAGGAACTTGCACTTGCTGAATTACATCATTTCCTATGAGGAGAGAACACTACCAATTTTAAAAATCTGCTATGAATTTCTTTCTTTTTTTTTTTTTTTTACACTTTTATAAAAAAGACTTTCTTGGTCAAACCAACTTAAATTTTTTCAAGTATTCTGACTCCTACTCCTGCCTAGTGTAGGAAGATAGCAAGCTGTCCTGCTTTCTTCCGTTGAGGACATAAGTAGTTAAAGAGACATCAGTGAACAAGGTTAGCCCCGACCGTTTTCCTGTGAAGCTGGTTATTATTTCTCAAGGAAACTATACTTTGAATATGTATTACCGAGATACCTCTGCTTTGTGGAGTACCAACATGTTTTGGGTGAGAACAGAAATCAACAGACTGGAAAAGCCCTCTCTTGGTTAATTTCTCTGATGTTTTGTTGAGTCCAATAGCATAAAGGTAGAAATCCTATTTTAATAAGCTGCTTCTAGTAGTCCCTGAGCTGGGTTTGGTGGTGGTGTCAGACTGCACCAATTTAAAACTGGAAGTGGCCGGTATTTAAGGCAAAAACTCATGCTCTGCTTATAGAGGGCTTGACCTTGAGCGACATCAGCTGCTAAAATCCATGTGTTCAGTTACTATTGAAAGCTGGCTTTTATCCATTTCCAAGTGTTTGTAGGCCAGCCAAGGAATTACATTAATGGGGCTTCTCGTGGCCTCTGGTTAACCTATAAGTTAGTGGCTTTTTCCTCATGAGACCAATCTTTTATAGTGTTCTTTCTTAGAGACCTAGGCAGAGTTTTAAAATTCTCCTTTGTGGAAAGAACAAATATAGTTTATGACTTTGATGATATCTTCATTCTGGGCAGGGAAAAAAAAAAAAAAAAGTCCTAGAACCAGCTAGAAGTGAAGAGAATCCATTAATGATCAACCCCCTGAGTCAATAATGACAATTCAGTACTGATGTTACGTTTGTGGCTATTTCTTGCTGACTTTCAAAGGTCAGGGACTCCATTAATCTAGGTTGACGGCAAAAATGGGTTTACTAAAAATCATTGAGCCAAAAGTAGAGGTTTTTTACCCTTTATTTACCCCTGTTGTCTCCTATCTTTTAAATCTGAGACATTTAAAGGATTAAGAAACAATTTTACTATACTGTAATGAACAGTATAATACAATACTGAAGCCCTGTTTTGATTAATCTTGCATCCTGAATGCAATATGCTAGGTAGTTAAAAACTTTTATTTATTGCAGGTGGTTTAAAAATGGGAGGGGAGCTAATCGTCCAGTGACAGCAGAGCTATGGGAAATGGGAGAGATGTGAAGTGCTCTGAGTGCTTTGGCTGGAGCTCGGTGGGTCAGTCCATCATGCAGAGAGGCCCTGAAACCAGAGACCCTGTGGGAAGTAAGACCTTGACTGGAGAGAGACAGGAGGACCCTTTGGAAGGCACACAAAGGAGGATGGATGGAAGCCAAACATGAAATCGCTTTGCAGTGACTTGACAGGGGAGTTGGTGTTCTTAGGACATCGTGTGTGCTAGTTGGAGGTAATGCTGCATTCATAAAGACTGCTAAAAAACTTTAGGGGAAGAAGCATGCACTTCTTGGGATGTGAGGAAATACGGCCTTGCCAATACTAAGAGAAAGACCTTCTGTCTTGAGCTTACCTCTGGAGAGCAAAATACCCTTCTTGTCAGTAGAACTTCAAGGGTTAGACACTGGTACCTTTGATCATCTCCAAAGTCAAGCCAGATAAGATCTTGGAGGTCCCACCATAGCTCTGTCCAATTGTCTCCTAGGCACGGGTAGAGAATATGTGGGTCGGATGCTATGTTGGGTTTCCCACAGCTTGTAACCAGAACATCCAGTTGGATGCTGAGAGGAGGCAGAAAGATAGTGAAGGGGTTTGACCCTATTCTTAAGGAATTTAGCTTATAATTAGCTAATAAGATTAGAAAACATGGCTTAGCTGGAGAGTTGTCTTCCTTTCATCATTTGTTGATGACTTGGCATTTGTGATACGTACACCAAGAGCTCTGGTGTTCTAGGTCCTTGCCACTCACCCGACATTTAAATCTCCCTTGGCTTCTGTTAACTTCCCCAGTGTTAACCAACATGCCACGTGATAGGACAAATTCAGCAAACAGGAAAAAAAAAAAAACACTTGTCTGTATTTGTATAAGCATTTTTAGTGCTGTTTTTAATTTTTGTTTTTGTTTGTTTTGTTTGTTGATCTTAGAACTTTGCCGTTGGCTTCAGAATGTAGTTCCCAGAACAATTTTTCTTACCGAGTTCTTTCCTTACACCTCTTGGCTGCAGGGTGGGCCAAATTAAATACATATATATTTTTTCATTTACTGTATGTGCAGTTTGGTTTATCATCTTCAGATGGTGGTGCTGCTGATGGTGCTACTTCATCTGTGTACAAAAGGACCAATGCATGGTCTGTGTTGCTACCAAAACATTTATTGTATATACGTGTATAACATGTATTATGTATATATGTCATGGGTACCAGGCCAGGTATATAATTTTATTTAGAAGTGTTTCACTTTTCTGAGTTTTCTTTATAGTGTTATGCTTATTTTCAGTTTTGGTTTTTTGTTTTGTTTTTTTTTTTCCTCCCTGATTCTGTCTGGTACTTAGAACTGTAGTGTCTTCATCGTTAATTAAAGAAAATTGTCTAAATGAATTCATGGATGTGAATGTTAGTGATCCTTAATGTTTTTGGTTGTGGGATATGAAACAGAAACTGCCAATGAAAAGTTGCTGGGGCCTTTGGGTAAGAGTGGCATCCACTATTTAACATACTTTAATTAATAAATGATTTTGGAACAGAGAGGTTTGCCTGACACTATCCCTCTTTGGTTGGCTTTCAGTGGCCAAGAGGATAAAGAACTAGACCTCTGGAAAGATTTTAAGCTGCTTTTGTTGGTAGAAGTAAATGGGAAGAGGGAGTAGGGAGCAAAACTCCATCTTCCTCCGGATGGCAAGGTAGATGTTCTGTTGATAGGCCCTTTAAACAGCTTTGTGGAAACCTTCAGTGTGCACATGGATCCCCCAAGAGGTTATTCAAATGCGGATTGGCATCGAGGGGTCCTGGGCACGGTGCCTGAGACGCATTACCATCACCGGGTGGCTTTCAAAAACTTCAATGGTGGGGCCAAGTCCAAGGTGCTGATTTACTTTGGGGTGGGGTCTGGGCATTGGTCGCGGCTACGGACCGCTGTTTTTTGTACTCTCCGGGAGACTAGTACAGGGTCAGAGCTGAAAACCACTGTGGAGAAGGGTTGCCCAAACTTGTTGGATTATTAGTGTCACTTAGAAATGCTGATTCCCTGGAGCTCTCTAGGAATGTGTGCTTAACTAGGTGGCTCATGGTGGGCGAATTGGGAAACCCCAGTTTCTGTGCCAGTGGAACCTTTTGGATTGTATCCCTAGAAGGGATAGGACACCGATGGTTTTTGAAAATAATAAACCACCTTGCCAATAGAGAAACAGCCAACTCCCCCACCTTCTCCCAAACTGAGTTCTCTTGCTCAAACAATTTAAACAGATGATAGGTGTGTCTCACATTGTTAGAGCAAACTCAAATTATTGACGTTGTGGAAAGAGATTGGAAATTAATTTTTTAATTTCATTTTCTTAATCAGCATGATACTCCACTGAGAGTAAGAAGCCTGAGTTTTCTTACTTGGCACATGAGGCTGGAAGGGTCTTCCCTCTGCTCAGTGTTGTAAATATCTTTGTTGTTCATAGGTAGCACAGAACATGATTGAATAAATGCTTGAAGTCATTCTTTCATCTTCATGTATATTAACTGTGTCCATTTACTTTAAAAGAAAAAAACAAAACAAAAACAATGACCACAACTGATTTTTCTCCCCCAGTGGTATCACACAGTAAACATCACTCTAACTTCTGTTGAAATCATACGTAGACATTACTACGTATGCAGCTGCCTTGTGTCATGAATTTGCTGAGCAAGTATGATCTCATGGGAGCCCAAAAATGAAGCGCTGTCCAACTTACAACTTTCACCCTACAAAGTAGCAGGGCCTTATTAGGTTTGTTTCCATCCTTTACCTTTATGTCTAGCTTAGTTTATTCGGGTCAAAAATCTTCTGATTCCCTATTGTTTTTCTCCATAAATATCCCCCTTTTCAGCAACAGAACAGAAATACTCAGTTTTATTTGAAGAATGAGCTAGGGCAACAGGTGAAATATGAAAGCCACATAAAATCCAAACTCCTGGGTTTTTAGGAGTTCGGTTTTACATATTAATTCTGTAAACAGAAGTGAATCAGAGCTTCTTAAATTCTCTGTTAGAAATATGGATGATCAGATAGATGACCAAGATTGGCCAGAGGAGAAAACATGAGCAGGTGGAAACATGAATTTCAACTAAAGAGTGAGACCTCACCTGAAGTAAAAGAATGATGGGACCTCCAGTCCAGGAATTCCCTCTCTTAGACCCTGCAGGGGAGGAAACAGTTTCCCTCCACTTTTGAGGTCCCTGAAAATTAAACTGGCAAATACAGACTGACAGGGGGAGAGCATCCAAATGTATTCAGTGTAAATTCTGCATAACATGGCCTCTTTCCTCAGGAAATGAAGACCCAAAGAAACAGCTAGATGAGGATGTTTTTAGGCCTGCTTTGATAAAAAGTGGGCAATTGTGGAGGAAGGAGAAAGGTTAAGGAGTCTGAGGCTATGGTAGTAAACAGGGAAACAATAGAGCCTGCTTATTCTCATTCTTCTCAGACACCTCTTTGTCTTTGGAGAGAAGTAGGCTCTGTCCCTGTGGGTGTGGGGCAGGCACCACTCACATAAGTGTGTCATGACCTGCTCCAGGGGAGAAGGTCAGAACGATCATCCTGCTTCTGCTGTTCTCTTCAGTTTCTTCAGCTTAAAATATTTAATATTCTAAGGTGTCTTATTTTGGGGTAGCATGTCCTGAACCCCACCAATCCACAGGACTTCTCAAAGTTTGGACTATACATGAATTAGACAGAATTTCCTGAAAAGCTGATACCAAATAGATTTTAGCAAAGACTTCATGAGACCGTATTAGTAATCAGTTATTTCCCCAGAACACACATCTCCCTGGGGTTATTTTATACACTGACCTTAGAAGAACGTGTTGTTGGTGTTCACTAGGCATTATCATTTCTGCTCTCTTCTGTATGTATATTGCTCCAAATCTTAAGCATCATGTGCTTAAGTATTATGTGCTTCTAGATGTGAGAAAAGAAATGATATTGCAGGAGATCCTTATTGCATCTGGGAAAAGCAATTTATAAAGTAGAAGTTAGGAAAATTGGCCTAAATTTAGGTAGGACATAGCAGAAAAACAAAGGAATTAGGGAAACTTGCACTTACAGTATTATACAACATTATCCTGATTCTACAGAACAAAATCCTAAATGAAACAAAATATTAAGAAGTGGTATGTCTGATGGCATTATAAATTATTTTAATTTTAGCTTTTCTATTTTTCCATAAGTTTTTCCAATTATCATGTCTTGCTTTAATAATGCAAAACAAAACTAAATATTTAAAAAACACAAAGGGAGTTGGATGTGAATCTCAGTGAATTCCCCACATGTCTACATTTTCATACATCACACTATGCCATGATCAGTCAGTCATGGGTCAGACAATTGTAGCCTATAAACCAAATCCAGCCAGCTGCTTGTTTTTGTAAATAATGTTTTATTGGAACACAGTCTTGCTCATTCTTTTATGTATTGCCTATAACACTATCACAGCAATTGGAACCAAGACCAAATGCCCTGCCCCCCACGAAATAAAATAATATCTGGCCTTTATAGGAAATGTTTGCTGATCCCTATGAACTGATGTTTTTCAAGAGAGATATTTGGGATGAGGCAAAGTTTGTGCCCTGGGATTCTGAAATTCTCCCCAATGTGCTGAAAGAGTCTTATGAAGTTCTGCAGCCACCATTATATTGCTGTTGGACAGAATTTATGATCAGATTTAGCAGAGTTTATTTATTAATCCCTGTATAGTTGCTCACTGAGGTACCCAAAGGACTTCTTTAAATTTCATTTACAAACACTGAAATACTTTCATAGTTAGGCAAGCAGAGTTGAATTAGAGTACATTTAGGATAATACTTTGTTTTGTTTTGTTTTTTGTACTTCTAGGTTAATAGCCAAAAGGTGGGGGGAGGGGTGAAGAAACCAATTAAAGAAGGTTTGGGTTTCCTCAAGAAATTCCAAAAGGAGTTCAAAGAAGTTTGTGGTATCCTCAACCAATCAGAGAGACAAAAAACAGGCATCCTTTTCCAGTCTCCTTTTCTAACTTGTCATCAACTGTTGTGCCTAAACTGGAAATCAGAGCCAAGGGCATGAATTCCAGTCAGGAAGATAATACCTGGTAAATTATAAGACAAAGATAAGAGGTTTCAGGATTACTGGATTAAAAAAGAAAAAGAAGAGCCATTGTCATAAATTGAGTCATTAGCTAGGAAGGCAATTCCTTGGGTATTTTTTTGGTTATTATAGAGTATCAATATTTTATTCATCCATCACACCCACAATATTATTGAGTAACTATTCTATACTGTGTGTGAGAGATACCCTCATAATGACACAGTTCTTGCCTCTTTGGAGCTTGCACTGCAAGCAATCTCAGATTTGGACCACTTGTTTTACGCATAAGGAAATTGTATTTTAGTGCCACCCTCACTGACTACAACTTTATTTTAAAATTGAATTTATAGCAGATTGACTAAATGGATTCCTTAATACCCTCCTCTGCTGGTGAGTTTTGGGGGGGTTCTTCCAGGGACCCAGTGTGTGAAGCTGATGCATGGATTTGAGAAATCATGACTTTCAAAGAGACCAGAAAACATCCTAGAATCACAGTGGGTAACTGCTGGATGGAGTCCTTTATCTGTCATCTGGTGCAGCTGCTTATACTCAGGTCAAGAAACTAGGGTCCCATGAGTTCACAACTTCTCCTGGAACCCTCCCTACCACCGAACTCAACTTTACTGAGCATTTTGCTACATGCCTATGTCTGGTCATGGATCAGCTCATGTTCCTGCATAACCTTTCGTCCCAAAGCTTTGTAGATATTATATAAAACACTATTTTAGAGAGTGAAAAAAAAAATCAAAGGCCTGAAGAAGAACTTGTCTAAGGTCACTCAGTGAGTAAGTACAGATCTGGAAGCCCCACTCCATTCCAGTGAAGCCCAGAGCTTTGTTTTTAAAGTTTAGTAATGGAAAGACATGGAAAATAACAAAAAAATCCATGTTCTTTGAAATCCTGGTTTACATTTATGACCCTAGGTTGTCAGAAAATGCCATGTGGAAAGTTCTTGATTTTACAGTTCAATACTCCAGACACAACCTGTACTCCCTCCCTGAGTCCCCTACCCCCAAGTCTAACTTTCTCTAGTGCTTTGGAGGGTTTCTGGTTAAGTCAGGATGAAAGTGTTACCTTGGCTGTCTCTTTTAAAACTCCATTTTAAATTAAGTGATTTTCCTCACCAGGTTAAATGCAGCTTCTAATTTGCTTGTCACAGAAGATGGCAGCAAAATGCACACACATATGCACACCACCCCACACACGTGTGCATGTGCACACACACACAGCCCTGCCCCCCCAATTCAGGAAGGAAATGTTAGGCGTCTAAAACAGCCAACTTATTTTTTTTTTATTAGTGGCATGTTTCTGGTTTAAATTTGAATTGTTCATTTAAGTTTACATCCCTCTCTCTTCCCCACCGCACACCAACTATCTCAGTTAGCAGGCACCCATGCCCCATAATGTGAACAAAAGTGGAGACTTCGGAATCTGGTTTACTTCATCTGTTGAAAAATAAAATGAGTTTGGCTGAGCTAAACAAACTTCTCCCTGAATAGAGTATCCCTAATATTCCTGTTTGCTGAGATGTTTGACAGATGGGAATCTGATGGCGGGGGCGGGGAGGGGGTTCTTTTAATGGCTGTGTGACTACACTTCTTGTCTTTGCCTTGCCACTACCTGTGTGACTGTGTGCAAAGCGCTTCTGTACAGCCCTCCACTTCTTTGTTTATAAAATATGAGGTTTACTTAATTGTAACCTGGGGATCAGAAACTTGTCAACGCAAAAATCTGATGTGATGTTTTTCACAGGGTTGGCAGTGGTCATTCCCCACCCCCCCCAGGAAGAAGGGACTGTGATTTCTAGTGGATTCAACAAAGATTCAGAGCAGAGAGATAGTTTCTTGGAATCACAGAATTTTACAATATTTATAATGCCCTGGCAAATGGTATAGAATTAGGGACTGCCCTAGGGCAAAAATCCTCTGTCAGAAAAGTTTGTCTCTAGAGTTTTCTCTCCTCAATTCTACACATTGGTTGAAGTGGGGTAACCCCTTCACCAAATATTTTTGTGGGGCCCAGGGTCTTTCTGGAGTGGAGAAAACACATCTGATAAACTATTTTTTCCAGAGGTATATAAAATGAATGTATTAGCTCCCAGGGTATTTGGCTCAAAAAAGAAAACATACCCAGAAGGAAGAGAACACTTTGGCAAACAGAAAGTAATTGCTAATGGTGGGATTTTAGGTACCCATGTGGGGTTTAATAAGGGGTTTAAAGCAGATTAAATACTTTATAGGCACTGAGCCTTGGAAAGGATTATGATGAGGCGATCCCTTTCTTCTACATGTAATTAAAATAAAATTTTACTTCGACAATGACATAATACTTGCATGTTTGCTAAATTAACAATAACCTCAATTTCTAGATTTTCGGAATCATTCCAATTCTGGGTAAATCCATCAAAGCTAAACTTTTTCTCTCTTTTGTTTTTGGGGAGTCGGCGGTTCTTGCCTGGCTGGTGCTCTCAAGTCTCTCCTGGGTTCAACGCCCTTGTCTTCACATCCCTGAGGTCATTTTGGTAGGGGACCACCTACACCACCCATCCGTGAGGTTGGCTCTGGCTCACTCAGTGATGAACCTTGCTTAGTTGTTGGCACAAAAAGAACCGAAGCAGGAAAAGAATGAAAGAATTTCCTTCTGGCAGACAAACAACTCCTACTTGTTGCTACTAACGGGAAATCTATTTTTACTCTTCCGTGCCCCAGCAAAGGAGCTGATCTTCATGACACAAAGAAACCCTCAGCCAAAAATTGAAAAAAAAAGCATTTCTCTCTGGAAATTACAAACTCAAAAGAGGAAACCACACCATAGTACTCCAAGTAAGAAGATGATGCCCACTGTGTATGCTCCATACAAATGTTGAGTCCCCAATGAAAACTTCACCAATGCTCAAAGATTTTCAACAAAGATGACCACGCAGTTGAAATGCACCATTTAATTTTTCCTTTTGTGGTCATGGAGAGATAAGTTTTTATTCTAGGAAAGGGTTGGAAAGTGTTGGAATTAGACAGTTCTAGGCCAACCAGGAAATCCTGTTTACTAAGAGACCACGGGAAAATTGCGTAGCTTCTCGGACCTGTGTTCTACCATATATAACGTGGGGATGATGTTATTTACTCTGAAAAGGTTTTGGTACTCATTAAAGAGACTCCCGCCATACCCTGGTCTATCATTGGTATATCGTTTTATATATGTAATGTTTAAAAAGCCTTAGACACAAGAAGCCTACCTTTTCTGGTCTTTATTCTGTATTTCTGGCCAAAAAAAAAAAAAAAAAAAGGTCCCGTGCTCCAGGGAAAGTTGATGACAAAGCCTCAGGTGGAATTTTGTGATCTCTGTGTGGCTTCTCAGAAATGCACTCGTGCAGCTTTTTGAGTGCAAGACTGGCACACATGAGGAAACTGGGCATTAAGAACAACAAACACGTCAGCCAGCCCTCCCTTTCATTCTAGCTACTGTGTTACTCTCCTCAAGATAGGAGCCGGGAAGGGGCATTCGCCTCCCATCCAGGCACTATCACCTTTCCGTTGGATTCCTGTAGGGTCCCCGGGTCTCACCCTCTCACACTCCCTGCTCATCTCAATACAGCTATTCCGGTCTCACTGAAGCACCATTTTGGGGATGTTTGTCTATTAGCAAATGTCCCCTGCACCATCGGGCCCCCAGGGTTGGCTGGGCTTGAGTCCAACTCTTTCCATATATAAGATCAAACTTCATGAAGAAAAAATACTGAAGAGGAAGCTGTTGTTTCTGCTGCATTGATAAAATAGGTTCTCCCTGCCACAGAGCTCTTAGAGAGGAGGGTGTCCAGGGAGCCCCACTAGGGGACATTCAGGCATCCCATGTTGTGGAGAGAGCCTTCTGCCCAAGACAAAAGAGCTGGGGGGGGGGGGGCTGTGCAGGCCCTGTCTCTGGACAATGTCCTCTCATCCTGTTTCATCCCTTCTCCTGCCTTTTATTTCTCTTTCCCTCCATTTTAGGGCTGGGCCAACCTCACATGGCATTATTTTTAGTTCTCACAGGGGAACACTGACTTGTCTCTCTCCTGCTTTCCTTTCCCCCCTCATCAAGGATGTGTGATTGTTTTTCTGCCTTGCTTTCTGGGGCTCGGGAACATCGTGTACTTGCTTACGTTTAACCCCTTGCATTTCCCCGAGGTGCTTTGTTCAGTCGCTCATGAACTTTTAATTTTTTCCAGGCTTGTGTGTTTTGTCCAGACTGCAGCTTTTCTGGAGCTTGGCCCGCCTCTTTGTTTTGGGGAAGCTTATTGCTTCACAGTGAGACCATCTGACAGTTGTTATCTGTGACCTGAAAGCCAGAGGCAGCCAGGACACTGTTCTTCTCGAAGACCTCCCAGGTCCCCAGCCCCCACCGCCATCTGGGACCACCCCAGGAAAGAGACCAGTGTGACACCAAATGTTCACAGGAGGATGGAGGTTTTTCTCCACCCACCAAGGCCAGCCTCAGTCTGTCCTTGAAGCCCAACAAGGGGGAAAACCATCAGATTCATCTGTGTGGGTGTCTACTAGGATCTTCTCTCCCCTCACCCCCCCCCCCCACCTCGGGCTCTCCCTTTCTCTCTCTCTCTCTCTCTCTTCCTGGCTTCCTCTTTTCCCTTCCTCTCTACTTTCTCAAAAATCTGTGGGCCCAGCTGCTGGCTAACAGCTCTCCAGGAGGCAAACACAATGGCAGATAAAACACTGAATACAAACCAGTGCACTGTGTCTTTCCTGGAGGTTCCCACTCACACAGAGAATCAAACCCGTGCTCTTGACCAGGGCCAGCAGGACTCTGAGGGACAGGTCCCTGCCTGTCTCTCCTGTCTGATTCCTATCATACTCTCCTTCACTCCTTCTGCTGTCAGCTCATTCCCCACCCAGACCCTTCGCAGCCTTGCCCCCTCCTCTGAAATGCCCTGGCTTCAGAACTTCCCGTAGGTGCTTCCCTCTCATCCACCAGGAGACCGCTCTGTCCAAGCTCCCTTCCCAGAACTGGCCTTCGCTCCCTCCCCTGCCTCTCTTGCCCTCCGCGGGATATTTCGAGTTTCTTCACAGTGCAATTGTCATCTCAAATTATCTCTGTATTTCTTAGTTTGCTTGTTTACCTTCTGCCTTTATCCCGCAATCCCTCTGTCTTTTGTTCCACGCCGGCCCCCAGTGCCTGACACAGACTTTGACTTCAATAAATATCTGTTGTATAAATGGATAAATAAATACTTTAGTAGGGGATGTAAGAATTAACCAAAATAACGTCACAAATAACGATAATAATAATAGCGTTTGACTTCTCTTGGTATTTTACCAAGTCTTGTGTTTTGCGTATGCTATCTCCAATCTTCAAAACAATTCTGAGAGAGAATATTATTTTTATGTTTTGCACACCGCCCCCCACTCCCGCCCCACCCCAAAAGGAGGCTTCCAAAAGTTGGTATTTTCCCAAGGCCACCCACCTAGTGAGGGATGGACCTGGGATCTGTCCTCAGACAGGTCTGACTCTACAGCCAGAAGCTCTTTCCTCTTGACCATGATGTCTAATACACGTAAACAACTATAATACAAGCCAGAAAGAGATAAGCTCCATGAGAGGCACAGATAAAAGATCATGGGAATTCAAAGGAGGAAGAAGTGGCCTCTGGAAGAGGGAACAGGAAAGCCTTGTGACAAGGTGATTTGGTTTTTCTGGACCTGTGCCCCTGACGGCTCAGGGGAGGGCGGGGGCAGGGGTATTTGGACAGTTGGAGGTGGGATGTGAAACCCCAGGCGTGTTGAAGTCAAAACCCAGAGGGCTACGTGTGCTCGCACGCACGCACGCATCGTGGTTGAGGGCAGAAAGGCAACAACAAGACGATTTTAAATTCAATACAGAGAAAGCTAGCAGTTGTAATAGGGAGTATTTTCTTCTTGTCTCCAGTCCTAACTCTGATTATTATTTAAAGACAAAAGCACACATCTGTATCTGTTAGGGTAAGAGCTTCAAATAAACAGCTATTATCTCACATTTCTGTTTAAGCAAACCTCACTATTTACCCACACACACACAAAAATGTATTTTCCTCCTGAGTCACATCTGAAATTCGATGTAGTCTAAATGTTCCCAGGCCTATCTGGCCTGAGGGTCACATGTGACCACGTTGCCACTGAAACCCAGATTTTCAGGATTCAGTGTCCCCATCTCCTCCGTAGAACTTACGTTCCGTTCCCTGCGAAATCTCTGACCCGATTATCCTTGAGTTTTCAGGGACACATCAGCTGTGTTTGTAGCCGAGTCCTTCCCGCTTGCTCTACTTTGCCCTCTTTCTGCTGCTGGGCACTGCAGCCTTCACAGGCTCATGAACTCGGTGCCTTGGGCCAAGCCCCCCCTGTGGCTCCAAACCCAGATTCCCAGCCTCCAAACCGTCTGCATTCCTCTCAGTCTTCCTGGCACTGGAGCTGTACGCTGTGGTCCTCACAGGACAGGGACAAAGGCCTTCTCTCTTCTGAGCCTACGACCTGTTGGTGGAGACCTGGCAACCAGAATCAAAAGCACAGCAAAAGGCCTGGCAGTCACTATGACTCCATTTAGATCCATACCGATGTGTTGTTATGGGATGGAATGTAAGTGTTATAAATCCTGATGATGTTAATGTGATCATAATAGTGTGACGTAGCAGAGGTTGCCTAGGTGAACTGATTTCCTGATCTCTCAGATAGAGAAAACATAATTTATAGCTGATACACCAAATGGTAGAAGTAAAAGTATATTCAAAGTGTAAAAATAAATATTTGGAACTAAAATTGATAGTGGAGGAAAGAATGGTGGGGAGGAAATAGAACTATAATAATTCTGATCTACTGGTTCCCTTCCGGTCATATATCACAGTTTAGTATGATAAAGAGTATAACTCAGAGCAAGGTTCTAACAGTTTTGAATATACATAAGCCTAAGAATGTAATATCAACGCGCATAAAGAAAATATATTCAATACAATAAGATACGGGCAAATATACTTTCTAGGAAGAGACTTGCTTGCATTCTCCTAGTCCATGGCAGGTCAAGGGAATAAAAATTCGTAAAAGCGGTAAAAGGCCTACACAAAAAATTAACAATGGAAATCCAACTGCTATATCTCATACACTGTTCGATGAACACAGAGCATACCTTTTTCCCTAAGTGTCCATGGAACATTCATTAAAAAAGACCATATATTAGGACACAAAGAAACTAAGCAAAGTCCAGTCTATACGAAAATCATCTCCTGATTATTATGGAAAAAAATTAGAAGAAAACAAACAACAACAAAAGCTCTACTCACTTGGAATTTTTTTTTTTTTAATGTTTCTTAGGTAGCTCTTGGATCAGACAGGAATCCAAAACCAAAATTATGGAACGTTTAGGAAATAATGAAAATGAAAATATTACCTAACAGAATTTGTGTTATAAAACTATAAATTCTACTCTATTCTCTTTATATGTAATAAAAAAAATGAAAATAAACTAACAAGAAAGAATAAACCAAAGGAAAGAAGGAGAAAGTATGAAAGAGGAAAATATAAATTAATTGAGAAAATAAAGAGAGAGTCAACCCTCCCAATCTGTTTTTTGTTTTGTTTTGTTTTGTTTTAAAGGAGCAATGCAAAGCAAAACTATCAGCTCATCCAAATAAGTGAAGAAAGAAGACACAAATCAAAGAGGGGTGCCTGGTTGGCTCAGTCCAAGGAACACGGGACTCTTGATCTCAGGGTTGTGAGTTTGAGCCCCACATTGGATGTAGAGATTATGTAAACAAACAAACAAACAAACAAACTTTAAAAAAAGAAAGAAAAGAAAAGGAAAGAACCATAGGGAAAAAAGGGGATTAAAAGACATTCATGGAATGGACTGCATCCCTTCATAAAAATAAATGTGTGACCTTGGTTGTAAGGGATACTTTTTCTAGGATAACAAGTTATAAAAACTGATCCCAGAATAGGTAGGAGTTGGAAATGTTAGAAAATAACAAAAGGAAATCTTAAAACTCATGTATTTGGAAGCTAAGTAACACAATTATATAACTCTCAAGTCAAGGTGCAAATCACAAGGAAAATTGGGAAGTATTTACTAATGAACAATATGAGAATACTATAGTTCAAAATTTGTGGGACATCACAAATACTCATACTCAAAAGTTCACAGAAGACTTCTCTGTATTAACCTCAAGTTGGAAACAAGTCGAATGCTCATTGACAGATGAACAGCTAAACAAATTGTGGTATATCTGTAGAGTGGACTAACAGGAATAACAAAGAATGAAGAATTGATTCACTCAAGAGGATGGACCTGCTAATGGTCCAGGGATGGACCTCAAAGACATTATACTGAGTGGAAGACACCAGGCATAAAATAGTACCTTCTGTATGTTTCCATCTATATACAAAACTGATTTGTAGATCAGTGGTTGCTTTGGTGAAGAGTCAGAAAAGACTGACTGGCAAGGGCACGAGGGAACATTTTGGAAGGTAGTGGTGATGTGACTGTGGATGGTCACTCAGTGGGATGGATGCGTAAGTTTAAACAACGAACTGTCCACTTAAAATGACTACCTTTTATTTAATTTAAATTACATCTCAAAAAAGTTGGTTTTTAAAACTGTGTGACAGCATGGCAGTACTCTGAAATAAATTCACTTGGAAACAAGGAAGATTAAAAAATAAATATGCTAATCAAAGAAATGGAGAGATATTCGTGCTCTCGGTTGCAACGAATTTACCCATAATTTTGGTACAACCCTAATCAAAATTACATTTAGATTTTCAAAAAGAAACTTGATAAACTTATCCTAAAATGTACACGGAGGAGTGAAGTTCTATAAATTGTTAAACAATCCAAAAAGGAGACATGGTGTGGAATTTGTCCTACCAGTTGTTATGACAGAAGTCACAGACTTAGTTTTATAAAAGGAGGGTTAATACTATCGTTCTATCAGACCAACGATCAAGATACAGAGCTTAAGGCCAGAGCCCTGAATGTATGGTCTTCCATAAATTATGTTTAAAGCTAAAACTACAGCATAAGTCTGGGTTCTCTGGAGAGACAGAACCAGTAGGATATGTGTGTCTATAGATTTATTTTAAGGAATTGGCTCTCAGAATGTTTATAGTTTATCTAAACTTCTCCATGGTACTGCTGCCTTGGCATTCATCTTATGTGGCCAAGCAGCCACTGGGGGCCTTAACCCATCTCTTGTCCTTCAGGCAAGCCCATGCCCTCGATAACAGCCCGCAGGGTCACAGGTAAGTGTAGGTTATTGATGTGACTTCCACAAATGTCCTTGTAGCAAATAGTCTCCCATACACCCTGGACCTTCCCTTTGGATAGAATCCCCATGGAGCTTGCCAAAACCCTGATTTTCTTAAATTTGAACTTATCAATCTTTCCTTAATCTGAGAACCCCAAAGCACTCTACCCGCAGATCCTGATAAAGGCATGTGCCCTAGATCCTGTCACTTTCTCTACCTGCTCCCTCCCTTGCCTTTCCCATGTGGAATTTCGAAGAATGCTGTGTACTTCCTCCAGCACCTGTGAGTAATAAAATTCTCTATTTCAATTTCTTCTGTGCTCTTTTACTGAACTATGACTCACCATCCAGCTCCCTGAACCTTCACTAAACAAGTGTTAATTGTAACAAAGTAGTAACACATGATTATGAAGGCTGGCAGATCCAAAGTCTAGAGGGTGAGCCAGGAAACTGGATAGCCATAGAAGTGTTGCTGATGCTGCAGTTTAAGTCTGAAGGCAAGCTGCCCCAGAATTTCCTCTTGCTCAGAGGAGGTCCATCTTCTGTTCTTCTCAGCCCTTTAACTGATTGGACGAGACCCACCCACATTATGGAGAGCAAACTGCTTTATTCAAGTCTACCGATTTAAATGGTAATTTCAACCAAAAATACTCTCACAAAGCCATCCAGAGCAATGTATGACCACACATCTGGGTACCTTACCATGCCCAGGCAAGCTGACACATCAAGTTGACCATCACAACTACACAACCAATTAACATGGTATTAGAAAAACTTGGGGAAAAATTCAGCTAAATTCTTCCTAAATATCTCAAATAAAGGTAAACTTTGAATAGACTTAATTAAGTAATTAAATCTCTAAGGAAAAAAAAAACCAAGTTAATAGAAGAAAATATGAAAGAATGTCTTTGTTACCTGGAGCAGGTATGATATTGTGATTTATGCTCGTAAATAAATAGTCTTTGTCCCACTTCTGGCACAAAGTTCCTAAAAGCCATTGGAATTTCCTAAGTCATGAGAGCAAAAACTGTGCCTGTTGTGATATTAATGAAATAAATTTGACAAGCACCTAGGTAACCTAAAGATGGGGGCTGGTTGCTAGGAGAGCTGACTTTTAGGCTTAGAACTTTTAGCCCCATATCCCAACCTCCAGGGAGGGGAGAAAGGCTGTAGACTGAGTCCAATCACCAATGGCCAATGATTTAATCAATCATGTCTATGGAGCAAAGCCTCCACAAAGCCCCAAAGGACGGGGTTCCGAGAACTTCCGGGCTGATGGAGGTGTGGAGAGAGTGGAGTGTACAGAGAGTGCTTGAGAGCTCCACACTCTTTTCCCATACCTTGCTCTTTCCAACTTTTCCAGCTGGCTATTCCTAATTATACCCTTTTATAATAACCAGTGACCTAGTGAGTGAAATATTCTTCTGAGTTCTGCAAGCCACTCTAGCAAATTAATTGAACCCAAGGAAGGGGGTCATTGGAACCTCCAATCTATAGCCAGTCAGTCAGAAGCACAGGTGACAGCATGAACTTGTGACTGGCACTTCAAGTGGGGAGCAGTCTTGTGGGACTGAGCCCTTAAATGGTGGGATCTGATGTTACCTCCAAGTGAGTGGGGTCAAAATTGAATTGCGTAGTGTGACATTCAGCTGATGCCAGAGAATCACTTGGGTGTGTAGGAAACCCCCTGCTCTCCCCAATTAGAATTGGTGATCAGAAAGTTAGCAGGAAAAGTTTTTCAAATGAAACCTCAAAAGCAAGACCATATACTAAAATTCTGAAAAGATCGATTACATCAAAATTAAGGATTTCTAGTCCACACAGGTCACCCTGACTAAAGCAGAGAGATCGACGACAGTGTAAGAGAAGGCATTTGCAATGTCTAAAGCCAAGGGTTAATATCAAGATTAATCAAGAAACCCTTGAAAACCAAAAAGGAAAAATAGAGAAATTCCATTAGAAAAGTGGGCAAAGGATGTGAAAGACAGGACACTGAGGACCAGTGTTTGGGTAACTGGTATTTGAAGAGAAATCAAAATAAAAATTAAAGTAACAGTGATATTATTGGTGGGCACCTACGGGGCTGACAACGATCAGAAAACTAGATAATCAGTGGGGCTCACGAAGTAGAAATCCTTATAAACTGCTAGAGTAGGTGGTTCAGCCATTTTACTCAGAAGAGATAATAAGTGCTGTGGCTTCAGCCATTCCACCTGTGAATTCTTACGTAGATTTCCAAGGAGCCAGATACAAGGATATTAATTATACAACCACGTGGTGGGGGAGGGAGGAGGTGAGGACCACCTGGGTGCCTACCACTGGAAGAATACGGATTTAAAACCAAGAGGATATACACTTTGGGGTCTACTGTGCCGGTTAGAAGCAGTGGATTTCATGTTTGCCAAGTGACCTGAATGGGTCTTAGCACACAGTGCTCGAGAGACAACGTAAGGAATGGAGTTAAGGCACGGAGTACAACACCATTTTTGTAGATAAAGGAATGCATGCACGCACACACACAAATGCAGTTTGCAAGGTTATATAATATTTTGAGAAAGATGCTTATGAGACCTATGAAAGTGGTTGCCCCTATGAAGGATGCTTTTAAAAAAAATGAACATGGAGGTGCCCTTAAGGTACAAAGGATAATGATGTACCATGAAGTGAGGCTTCAGATAAACCCAACCTTCTGTTCCTGAGCCTTAAAAAACACAACTACACCAAAAAAACACATTGGACAAATAATATAAATAAGACAGAGGTATTTGTGAAAGCATCGGAAAGTTCCACGCCCAGACAGTTTCACAAAGGAGTTCTACCAAATCTTTAGAAAAATGGAGAACTCCCGTGTTACTCAGGCTGTTTCAGAGCAGTATAAGGAAAGCTTCAAAAAGAGAAGGAGGACAGCTTCTAAGTGATTCTTACGGGTGAGGCCAGGATAACACTGATTTCACAACCCAATAAAGATAGCACAAAAAGAAAGCCATAAACAGTATGACATGGCTATCAACGCCAAACTCCTGAATAAAATATTAGCAAACAGAACTCTAGTAAGAAGAATCATTATTAAAGGAAATAAATAACCACAGTCAAAAGAGGATTATTTCAGGAACACAAGGATGATTTAAAAATAAGAAGTTTAACATAATTGAGCAAATCAGTAGCTAAAACTATGAGAGTCATTTGTCTCAATGTATGTGGAAAAGGCATTTGATAATATTCAATGTGTATTTTTTTAAATTAAAGAGGATCCTTAATAAAACAGAAAGAAATGGAAATATGTGTAGCACTCCATGGGGATTCGTTATATAAATTATGATGCATACAAATAATGAAATGTTCTATTCCTATAAGAGAGAGAATGAGGGAAATCTTCATTGCTGACATGGAAATAACTCCAAGATATATTGTTAGGTGGAAAAAAAAAAAAAGGCAAGTACAGAAGAGAGAGCATTACATATTAGTAGCATGTAGAAAGGAGGAAAAAGATGTATTTGTGTTGCCTTGAATATAAAAATGTATAATTAATATCTGGAAAGATATCAAAGTGAAGTCATGGTAAGTGGTGTGTGCACATACATGTATGTGTTTTCAGGGAGTCGTTGGAACGGAATGGATGAAGGAAGCCTTTTTATACACCCTTTTTCATATTTTTAATTTTTGGATCATAGGAATCTATTACCTATTCAAAATCTTAAATAAATAATTTGAAAAAGAAGATACAAGTCTGTGTCATTATGGTTATCTGTGCTCTTACTATAAATGGTAAGATTTCCAGTGTTGCTCTCTGATCCAATCTTGGATCGCACTGAGAATAAATGAGTGGTTACAATGATTTTGGGAGTGTCCCCATAGCACTTTTAAATCTGGAGGGGACAATAATAATGGTCATTTGAGGAAATCCAAAATCTCATTTGCCAGGGGGCAAAACATGCGACTCAGAGAAGTAAGTGATCTGTTTTATCTGCTGTCCAAGCTAAGTGAGAACAAAGGCATCTTGCATTTTCCTATTGATTCACTGGCAAATTTAGTTATCGTTATATAATACATTTTAGGCTATTTTAACTCCCCTGCTCTATGTAGGTGGTTCTTCCTCAGTATTAATTGTGTAATAACTACTCCATGGTTCTTCCAAGTTTGTTTTTCCCCACTAGGGAATTAGATTCTTGGAATTCATGGCCAAAGACTGGAGTGATAACTAAATTCATCTGTATACAGAAACAATTTGCTTGGGGTCTTATTCTGAAGTTAGGTCTCGCATGACTCCAAGGACTAGAGATTTGATTCTGAGAGTTAAGAATTTTCAGTAATTTGGGGATTTCTGTTTCTGGAATAATAACAATAATAAATAATAAAGCTAACATGAATTGGGTTCTCTCTATAAGCAAGGATACAAGAGAAGTACTCTACCTGCATTAACTCATTTAACCTTCTGACAATGTGACAAGACAGATACTGTCATGAAACCGATTTCACAGAAGAAGAAACTGATACTTACAGAGGGGAAGAACTGGTTACTGATGGCACTGAGTTGAAGACAGAGAAAGGCTAACTCCTGAATCAGCATCCTTCATTGTTTCTCAGATGCCTCTGCCATGAGGATTTTTTTTTTTTTAATATCTCTGACTCTAGTTTCCTTCCCCACTTCTCCTCTCACACCTGCTGAGTTAGAAATGTCTATATTCTCATGAATTTCTGATCAATTAGCTCTGATGGCATTCTACCAAATGTTCTGTTCTTAGACACTTCGACTTATCTAAGACTTTATTTATTAAAGATTTTATTTATTTATTCGACAGAGAAAGAGAGAGCACGAGCAGGGCGAGAGACAGGCAGAGGCAGAGGGAGAAACAGACTTCCCGCTGAGCAGGGAACCTGATTCAGCACTGGATCCCTTGACCTGAGTGGAAGGCAGAGGCTTCAAGACTGAGCCACCCAGGTGCCCTCTAAGACTTCATTTAAGACATCAGAACGCTACAAGATTATTTCTCTTTGTCAGTTACCTACACTTTAACGAGCAATTTTGAGGGCTAATATATTGCTAACATGTAGCTAATATAGGTTATAGCCATAAGAGTAGTATGTAATTTGTAAAGATTTTTTTGGTAGAGAAATTAAATCATTGAATGTTACAGTAACTCAAATGCATTCAAAGTTACGCAGTATGGCTTTTAAAGAAATGCTGGGGGTGCCGGGTAGCTCAGGGTCTGCCTTTGGCTCAGGTCATGATCCCAGGGTCCTGGGATGGAGCCCCACATCAGGGTCTCTGCTCAGTGGGAAGCCTGCTTCTCCCTCTCCTTCTGCCCCTCCCCCTTGCTTGTGCCCATGTGCTCTTTTTCTCTTTCTTTCTCAAATTGATAAACAAAATCGTAAAAAAAAAAAAAAGGAATGCTTGCATTGCTTTCAAGTAAAAACAGTAAGTAAAATAAGGTCAATAATTTACCTAATAAAGACCTCTTAAAAAAGAGATTAAAATCTCTTTTAATATGTAAGGATAATTTATAATGTACATAGCAATAAATATTTTAATTTGTATAACAAACAAATACTTTAAAGTACTTAAGATAGTTTTCTCTCATGGCATAGATTGTTTTTTGCCACCTTTTGCTTACAAAAACATAATTGATTTACTTGTATAACGAGATGCTGAGTTGGAGGTTTTCATGTGGTGTCAAGATACAATTAAATGCTCGCACAATATACAAAAATTAACTCAAAATGGGCCAAAGACCTTCATGTAACCATAAAAATGATAAAACTATTAAGACAAAACATGGTTGCAAATCTTAATTATCTTGGATTAGGCAATGATTTCTTAGATATGACACCAAAAGCACAAGTAAACAAAGAAAAAAATATATAAATTGGACGTCATCAAAATTAAAAAGATTTTTGCTTCAAAGAACACTATTAAGATGTGAAGAGCCAACCCATAGAATTGAACATATTTGCAAATCATATATCTGAGAAGAGTCTAGTATTGAAAATATATAAGGAACTCTTACAAGTCTACAATAAAAAGCAGGTTACTCAAATCTGGGCAAATATTTGAATAGACATTTGTCTAATGAAGACATACAAATGGCCAACAACTACATGAAAAGATGGTCAACATCAGTAGTCATTGAGAAATGCAAATCAAAATCACAATGAGACACCGTTTCTCATCCACTTCGTAGTTGCAATAAAAAAGACAGGCAGTAACAAGTGTTGAATAGAATGTAGAGGGATCAGAACCCTCACACACTTGGGATTATAAAATGGTGTGGCCGTTTGAAAAACAGTCTCACTGTTCCTCAAAATTTCAACATAGATCACCATGGAACACAGTGATGTAACTGTTGGGTATATACACAAAAGAACTGAAAACAGATGACCTCACAAAAACTTTTAGGTATTATTCATAATAGCAAAAAAAAAAAAAAAAAAAGCTGGAATGCCCATCAACTCGATGAATGGATAAACCAAACATGGTATACCCATATAATGGTATTTTTCAACCAGAATGGAGGCAGGTTGGGGGATGGGTGGAATAGGTGATGGGATTATGGAGCACACCGGTGATGAGCACCAGGTGTTGCTTGGAAGCACTGACTCATCATATTGTACACCTGAAACTAATATTACACTCTATGTGAACTAACTGGATGTGGTATTTTTTTTATTTTATTTTTTTATGATTTCTTTATTTATTTGAGAAAGAGAGAGAGAGAGCAGGAGGGGCAGGGGGACAGAGAGGGAATTTCAAGCCGACTCCACGCTGAGCATGGAGCCTCATGCAGGGCTTGATGTCATGACCCTGAGATCATGACCTGGGCAGAAACCAAGATTTGGATGCTTCGCTGACTGCTGCCATCCAGGCGCCCCATAAACTAACTGGAATTTAAATGAAAACTTAAAACAAAGGAATGAAATAGTGATACATGCTACAATATGAATGACTCTTGAAAACACTATGCTACCTAAAAGAAACCAAATAGTAGATGATTCCATGCATATGAAACACCTGGAACATGCAGCTCCATAGAGACAGAGTGGATGAGGAGTTTCCGGGAGCTACAGAGTGGCTGCTAATGTATACAGGGTTTCTTTCTGGGACAATGGTAATGTTCTGGAATTAGTGGTGTTAGTTGCACAACCTCATGAATACACAAATGTCCTGAACTGTTAAATGAATTTTATGGTTTATAAATCATATCTCCATTAAAAAAAGATGTGACAAATGTCAGATGCCAAATGGACCTATGAAGATATTATGTACATTTCAAAAGATATATTTCAGATTCTCTTGGACTCCTGACCCAAGTGACTCTCCCCTAGATGAAGGCTATAAAGGGAAGCCTTGTGCATCTCCCACATTTTCTGGGAAACATTCATTTGTGCAGAGGGTCTGGCCAACCTTCCAGCTCTGCTTTCCAGCAAATTAAATGCATTCCTCTGAAAGGTGAAGAAAAAGGGGTAGCCCTTGCAAAGAAAATAACACAGTTAACAGCCCGATGAGCTGCAAATGCATTTTCTTAGCAGGTTGATGACTGAAGAAAATATTCACAGATAAGCACTTTCTCACCTATGGCACCTATGGTACTGCATTAATTAATTTATTTGACGAGTAACAATCAGCACTTTCTACAGTGTCTTGATTTTAGAGACTTCATAAGTTTATTTCAGGAGGTTCTTAAAGACAAAGTGCATGTTGTGATAAATTCATTAAAGTTCAGGAAAGGATCTAACAGCACAGACACATGTTTATACCCAGGGTCAAAGAGGGAATTTGAATAATGGTATTCCGTTAAGAGGCATAAAGTCAATGGTCATGAATATGATAATTACATCAGCTGGCATTATTTTGATGCGCCCCCCTCCCCAGATACTCCCTTCAAAAAATAATCATTTCTATTGAGAATTTTAAAGGGATGCTATTTATTCTATACATTTTATCTATGGAAGGAAAAATAATTTTCACTGAATTTATATTCTAAAAAAACCCAGCATTATTTGTAAGCTATACATTGAGCACTGATTTTAAACTATTTGACAACACAGGCCAATGAAATAACAAAAATAAGGGATTCTGGTTTGCATTGATCTAACCAACTCACACCTTTTTATAGATAAGGACATTGAAGCCCAGATATGATGTGTCAAAGTTGAGTTTATCTAATTCTAAGACCAGCCTGCTTTTTACCACCCAATGCTGATAGCAGGTCAGATGCGCCACCATTTATCAACTGTCTTGAACACTCTCCTCAAAGTTCTCACTCAACGTCAACTTGACCCAAACAATAGGAATGGAGTTATGGTAGCTAAGCCCATCTTGTCCTGTTGCTTTATTGCCCTCCTGTTGTGGATCAGATGAAGGAACTTCATACCTTTTCCTCGGTCCCTGGACATCATCGCAACACTGATTTCTGTCCTTATCTACCTCAAAAGGTGGGGTTTCAGGGAAACAATGGTTTGGGACGGCAGCATCATGATGAACTCTGTGAATCTGCAGTGTTTTACCTCGCTACTATTGAGGAAAAGCAGATGATCTTAACAGAGTTTAGGACACACGATCCTCCTGAAACCAGTCCAGTAGTCACACCTTCTTGCAAGCTAACACACCAAAGGCCAGAAGAAATGAGAAATGTGTCTTCTAGCGGGCATGGGATTGACGAGCTGCTGCCCTTCTTTGTTCACAAAACATCTGATGATTGTTTGTTACTTATTTAATGGAAGGGAAAATGGGCACACTAAATGAATGCAGAACAAACCGGTTATTCATTAATGAGCATGAGTCTGTATGTTAGTTTCTGTCCCTGCTATAACAAAAGACTGCTAACTTGATGGCTTAAAACAGCACACATTTATTCTTTCATGGGTCTGGAGATCAAAAGTCTGGACAGTTTCCCTGGGCCAAAATCAAAATGTCAGCAGGACTGTGTTCCTTCAGAGTTTCGAGGGAGTGATTGCACTCAGCACCCACCTGGATAACCCAGGATCATTTCTCCATCTCAAGATGCTTAATTTAATTACACCTGCAAAGTCTCTTTTGCCATCTAAGGTAACATATACAGGTTCCAAAGATTGTGCCCTCAATATATCTGGGGAGCCATCATTCAGCTGACTATAGTCTGTAAGGTTGATAAGCTTTCTCAATGGTACACATAAGCCCCCACTTCCAAGCATAATTTATAGGATAATTAATTCTTCAGGGCCACTGGGTGCATCACCATGCCAAAGTGGATCTTAGAAGACCAAAGAAGTTCATCTACATTCCCAAAGTCCCAATTTACACCCAGAAAGGGGCTTTGGAGCTAGATTAGATTTTTATCCATAACAGCTACTCCTCTTATTTTACATTCAGTCTATTACTATTAGAAGTAGGCTAAGTTTGCTTGAATTTGTGCAGATTTGGAGATAAGGAGAAGGATTATTCCTTTCTCCTCTTGTGTTTCTCATTCTTCCAAATACACATCTAATCACCATGCAGGAGCGCTGATGGGAATCTTTATTAGCTGGGATCCTACCAGACCTTAGCAGGGTCTGGAAGGATCCTGTGTGAGATTTCTGGGTTTGGCTGCTTTCCACTTCATGACTGGAGCCCCACCCATGGCAATGGCCAGAGACTTTCCCTCAGTCTGCTGAACAGAAGCCTTTAGACTTCAGGTGTGTGTGCCCGCAACCTCTGGGGGCAGGGATGCTATAGATGGAGGGGATGGTGGCTGGATACCACCAATAATCCAGATGATGTCAGAAGAAGAATCTGGTTTAAGATTTAAGGGCTCAGGCTGTGGAGTGAGACTGTCTGGGTCTGGATCTGGTCTGTGTGACCCTGGGCAAGTTGACAAAACCTTTGGGAGCCTCAGTTTTCCTTGCTATAAAATGGGGGACAATTGCAGTTCTTAGCTTCTAGGGTTGCTGGGAAGAACGAATAATAATCCGAGTCAAGCTTTTAGCACTATGGCTGGCATCTAGATGCCCTCAGCCCACAGACATACTTGTGAACTCTGTGTTTGGCTGTGGAGATTTCCAGGGCATGGATCTGCTTGTTGATTCACCAAGATTATGCTGAATATATGTGTATGGGGGAAAATGGACTGCACCTTGAATCCTATGTTTAGTCATATTTATGGAGCATACTGACAGAAGTCAGTGCTGTGAGAAAGACAGACATGGATGAAACATAGAACTCAGCATTTGCATTACAGAGTGACATAGATATAAAAGTTCTCATAAATGCCACGGGGCTAAGGCAGTTAGGTCATCCTCTAGGAATCTGGGGCAAGATAAGGGGACAGAGATAGAGAATGTGGCTCTCCAATCACTTGTAAATCTCTACACACCATTCTCTCAATTCTCTAAATTTGTTTCCATTTATGATTATTGGGTGTCCATTTATAGTTAAGAGTGCTGCATGGAGGTATGATTGGAGGCTGTGTCTGCATGGGCAGAGCCTGTGGACTTGTGGCCTCAGAGGAGAGAGTTCCTTAGGGGACCAGCCGGCGCAGTTGGCTTTGCCAGGGAGATCTTTGCTAGTCTCCTGTCTGGAAACTGATTTCTGGCGCTAAGTAGGAAAAGCAAGCTGATGAAGGTGTCTGACATTTTAGCATGTATATTCCACTTTACCTTTCTATATCCAGGAGATCCTTACTCCTTCAACTCCCTGGGATGTCCTCTCCAGATCAGGCTGACTGTATTAGCTTCCCAGGGCTGCCATATAGCAAAGTATCACAAACTGGATGGCTTATAACAACAGAAATTTATTTGCTCACAGTTCTGGGGGTCATAAGTCTTAAATGAAGATGTTGGTGGGGCTGGTTCCTTCTAGAGACTGTGAGAATCTATTCCATGCCTCTCGCATAGGTTCTGGTAGCTGTTGGCCATCTTTGATGCCCTTTATCTTGTGGCTACATCACCCCATTGTTGCCTCCAGTTGTCACATGGCCCTCCCCTGTGTCTCTTCCTTGTCTCATCTCTATTAAGGGCTCTCCTCATTGGATTTGGGATCCACCTTTATTCCCAATGGTCTCATTTGGAGATCTTTACCTTCATTACATCTGTAAAGATTACTCTAAATAAGGTCACATTCTAAGGTTGAAGGGGACACAATTCAACCCAATACAGTGACTATATACATATATATATATACACACACACACACACACACATATATATATCCATTAACATACAATTAATATATCCACATGTATATATACATATACATATGTGTATATATGTATATATATACATACATACACACATTTTTTGTTGTTGTTCTTGTTGTTGTTGTTCAAGCCAAGACATACTGGGATTGACAAATGCTAAACTGATTGGAATGCTGTATGACCTTGCTTGGGCAGGCTGTATGACCACCTTCTAGATAAGCATACACCATCTTCCCCTGGGAGGAGCATCTGTCAGGCCATGTGGCTTAGGAGAGGAGAGGAAGTGTGAGGATTGAATTATTCTCTCTCTCTCTCTCCTTTATTAAGACTTATTTATTGACTTGAGAGAGAGATAGAAAGAGCATGGGCCGGGGAAGAAAGAGAGCGACAGAGAGGATCCTCAGGCAGACTCCTACTGAACGTGGAGCCTGATGTGGGGCTCAATCCCAGAACCCTGAGACCGTGACCTGAGCCAAAATGAAGAATCCACACTTAACCAGCTAAGCCACCCAGGCACCCCGGATTGAACTCTATTTAATACCGACTTCTGAGTTTTTCCAATATTCTTTGGCAAAAATTTATTTGCTTGTTTAGTCTTCTCCTTTAGGGACACTGAAATTGAAACCCAAGTCACTTCCTGCTTGTCCGTCACTTTCCTTCTTCCAAACTTTGAGGTGTCCTCTTCTGCCATTCTCCCCTCTTCTTTTTTATTAACATCACTTTGGGGGGGGGCAGCAAGGAAAATATTACTTCTGGAGTTGGGAAGGAGGAGGGATAAGTGTGCTCCATGTGCTTTTGTGGACACAGATGTGTGCAATGCACAACGGCAGTTTGATTTTACTTTAATGTTAAAACACAGGGAGTGAATAATTATAAGGAAACCCTAACCCATAAATTAAGAAATTGCAATTAAAACGACAATTGATACTTATATCTAAATGTCAACCCAATAGATTCTTTTTACAGTCATCTTGTGATATTTACTATCAGGGGGGACATGGGGAGAATAGGCAAGTATAACACACTGCTGATAAAATGTAGATCAGCAGACTTTTCTGGAGGACAATTGGACATCAGGTATCAAATGCCTGAAAAACATACACAACTCTTCACCCAGTTTTGCCTCTAGGAAGTTACCTGGAAGAAAAACAACAAAAAAAAAATTTGTTACAAATTATGTATGAGGGAATACCGTGCCACAAATTATACATAAATCAGAATCAGCTGAAATGTTAGTGTAGTAACAGTTAAATCAGAGGGCATCCACATGATAGCATTGCACACAGCCATGAAGAATCACGTTTTGATGATCAGGATATTATTTAAAATTAAAGAGGCATGTTACAAAGTAGTCTGTTCATAATGACCCCTGATTTAAAAAAACCAAACAACTTTATACACTGTAAAAAAAAAAAAAAAGACAGCTGGATAGATACATGTCAGAATGTTAAATTCAGTATTTCTGAATGATGCGATGACAGGTGGCATTTATTCCTACTTTTGTGTTATTTTGCATCTCTGTATTTCCTACAGTAAACATGTATTACTATTATCGCTGTTATATTAAGAAATTAGCCCAAGTGGGGTGCCTGGGTAGCTCAATCATTAAGTATGTGACTTTGGCTCAGGTCATGATCCCAGGGTCCTAGGATCAAGCCCTGCACTGGGCTTTCTGCTCAGCAGGAAGCCTGCTTCTCCCTCTCACACTCCCCCTGCTTGTGTTCCCTCTGTCACTGTGTCTCTCTTGGTCAAATAAATAAATAAATAAAATCTTGAAAAAGAAAGAAAGAAAGAAAGAAATCAGCCCAAGACAGAAAAGACAAATAGGAAAAATGAACACAACAAAAAAACATAATCTGGGTCCCTGTCTCTTTTTCTTCTGTAGTGTTCCTTACATAGGACAGTGGCAAACTATTCAGGGAATGGAATCTATTTTACACACACACACACACACACACACACACACACACTCCCTCAGGACTGCTGGTCTCTTCCTACCACCTGTGTCTTTGGAATCCAGCCGTTGGTCGCCTTGTTTCATTGAGATCTGACCCCCCCTAATGTTTCTCCAGGCCTGCCTTGTTCATATGTCATAGTCAGGAAACTCTTTAGACTTTGGGGATGAAAGAGATTTCTTTTCTTTTAGCTACCAATTTAGAGTAACATTTGAACAGTTTTTTTGTATTACTTACTATCTCTCTATGGTGGTGCCTTTCTGCATTCACTGGGTTGAATAGAGTTGTCACTGCTTAGTGTACAAGTAGTAAAGAACTTCAGGTGAAGCTGCCATTCTTCCCTGTCATGTAGTCATTAGCTTCACCTGACAGCTAATCTTTTGCTCAGATAATTTTGAACTTCTTCAGCTTTGGGTACTAGTAAGTGTTTAAAGCTTTTTTTTTTTCTTCTTCTTCAGTGGTGTTGATTGGTCAGTTCCATATACTTGAGAAAAATCCACCACCACTCTCCCCTGATCCTATATTCCACCTTCCCCAAATCCACTAGTCAGAGCTGAGATGCTGTAATTTTTTATCTTTATACTTTATCTTAATACTGTTGTCCTATAAGTCACTTTCACCTAATTGATGCCATCAAGTCACTCTCTTCCTGCTCAGCATTGTTTCTTTCTCAACTTCGTGTATGTGTGTGTGTGTGTGTGTGTGTGTGTGTGTGTGTGTGACTTGCAGATAAACAGCAAAATGGCAGTTGAACAATTGAATATGTTTGCACACATGTGATAATCTGGGAATAAAACGTAAGACTTCCCATTTGGGGTGCTCCATGAACATTTATATACTGCTCTTTGTTTAGGTAAACTTAGATTTTGAAGCAAAAACTGGGATATACAATGTGGTATATTTTATTCTAGTGTTTAATATCTACTTGGTATAGTGATCTGAAGGGACACGTGCACCTGAATGTTTACAGCAGCAATGTCCAAAATAGCCAAACTTGGAAAGAACCTAGACATCCATCAACAGATGAATTGATAAAGAAGATGTGGTATACATATACCATGGAATACTATGTAGCCATCAAAAGAAATGAAATCTTGCCATTTGCAATGATGTGGATGGAACTAGAGGGTATCATGCTAAGCAAATAAGTCAATCAGAGAAAGACAATCATCATATGATCTCTCTAATATGAGGAATTTGAGAGGCAGGGTAAGGGGTCATGGAGAGTAGGGAGGGAAAAAAATGAAACAAGATGGGATTGGGAGGGAGACAAACCATAAGGGACTCTTAATATCATGAAAAAACTGAGGGCTTCTGGGAGGTGGTGGGGGAAGGATTGGGTGGCTGGGTTATGGACATTGGGGAGGGTATGTGCTATGGTGAGTGCTATGAAATATGTAAACCTGATGATTCACAGACCTGTACCCCTGGTGCAAATAATGCATTATATGTTAATAAAAAGATATTAAATATACAAAAAAGATATTATATGTAATGTAATATATGTAACATATATATCTATATATAATTAAAATAAAAAATAATGGATTGCTTAAGCACTTGTATACTTAAAAAAATAAAGTTCTCTTGAAACCTAGAACATTAATCACTAAACAATTCTGGGAAGAAATGTTATTCCTAATTATATATTTTGAAATAGCAGTGAAGCAGGGTGAATTTGACAATGTCATCAATGGCCAATATTATCTATGAGCATCTATGAACATCTTCCCCAGATTTCTGCTGAATAAAACTAAGTTCTACACTAAATGATACTATATTCATTTACAATATGGTCACTTTGAAAAATAATAATTCTGTATGACAACATACATATTAAATACATGAATGTAGATGGAAAAATAAATATCTATTTGGTCAGTCTTACAAAGGGATTAAAAATTAAAGAATGTTTAGTTTAAAGGCTACACATATTGGGGCACCTGGGTGGCTCAGTTGTTAAGTGTCTGCCTTCAGCTCGGGTCATGATCCCAGTGTCCTGGGATTGAGCTCCACATCGGGCTCTCTGCTCAGCAGGAAGCCTGCTTCTCCCTCTCCCACTCTCCCTGCTTTTATTCCCTCTCTCGCTGTCTCTCTCCTCTGTGTCAAATAAAAACTTTAAAAATAAGAATAAAAAATAAAGTTTACCCATATTGATAAAATAAAATTCCATGACATTAGGGCTGTTTTAGGAAGTCTTTAGTACCTGGTCACTATTGTATTTTACCCTTGGTTGTGTGTGTGTGTGTGTGTGTGTGTGTGTTTATATGTATGATGCTCACAGATACTCCATCTACTTTGTATACAAGTGGCATTATATAAATAATTCCCTGGTATTAGAATATGTCATATCTCAAAATGCAGTTTACACTGACCTATCAGCTCGTGACCTTATCAGCCCCAAACACATTGAACACTGAGCAGTAATTGTTCGTGGCAGGTTACTGCTTTCTCTGCCTCCCTGCCAGATGAAGGAATCCTAAAAATGGCTCTGTGGATTGGGAAAATTATACTTTAAAGAAGTGATATTATTTATTACAAGCACAAAGTGGGAACTTTTAGTGCAAGAGTTCCAGATTCCTGTGGCTCACATGCATGTTCTACTCATTATCCAACCTGCTCCATTGCTTATCTGACTGTAAAAGTTGTTTATTGAAAATAAATTTTTAAATATTGAAATATAGAATGGCATAAAGAAAAACAATAATTCAATTTCAATACTCAGAGACAAGTTCTGTTAAGAATTTGACTTTAAAAATGATTTCTGTGGGTAGGATCTTATTGACTATCTAATTTTGTAGCCCGCTTTTCTTACTTAACAACATATGTTAAGCATCTTCTATATAATTAAACACTCTTAAGGACATGATTTTTAAATCATGTAAACTCTATGGGGGCAGAGATATTTGGCTAGTGGCTGGATATTGTAGACACTTGGTGGCTATTAAATGTACTCTAATTCACGTGTTTACTCTCTAGTTGTGGGCAGTTTCTTTTTTTATAAATCATGTTACTATGCATGCTTTTGGGCACATTATGAATCACAAGCCTTGGGAATTATTTCTTAAAATTGTATCCTATAGATGTACAACTTTCAAGTCACACAACACCAACATACGTCCTTGATACAAATTGTTATGGTGCCCGGCTTCAAGACGACTCATAGAAATTATAGGTTAAAATTATCTCTTTGGACAGAACATATGTAACCAGTTGATTGGAGAAACAAACACGACTTTCCTGAAATCCTTTAACTGAGATAGTTTACTAGTCACAGGGGACAGGAAACAGTGGAGTCAATATATCTAAATACTGACCACACTACGGTTAACCCTAGAAGGATTTAGTATTTATTCAATAACTGCATATGGAGTGCTAATAATGAAATGTGTGCAAACCCTGGGAAAACCATGTTGAGGACAATTTCTGCTTTGAGAAAAATCAAGTGTTTACCATTGACTGGGGTCTGTGAAAGTCTAGCACCATCTGGGAGTTTTAAGTCAGAGAAAAACCTCAGAGCTCACTTCTTTGAGAAAATTGGAGGAAACTATGTGTAATTTACACATTTCTTAAGACATGCTCTTTCTTCTCTTAGAGAAGGGAGAGTCACTCTCATTAGGTAGAGTTTGGAGGAAGAAGAGAATGAAGCGAACCTTTTATAAGGCATGTGTGAGCCATGTATAAACCATGTGTAAAGCATGTACAGGACACATAGGAACCATGTATGAAACACAAGAGGCACGTGTGAAACATGTACATAGCACAGTGAACCACGTGTGAAACATATAAACCATATGTGAACTCCAGCAGAGGTCTTGGGCTCACCATTTAACTTTCCCAGGTCTTGGTTTTTTCCCTGAAAAATAAAGAATTATAAATTCAAACCCAGCTCCAGTCTTTGAAATCTAAGCTTCCAGGATCTGTGCTTAGCAGTTTAGAGGCAATCTCTAGGGTACCAGATGATATTCGTCGATCTCGAAAGGCAGAACTTTGTGTTCGCAAACAAACATAAGATTTTGGAAGCTTCCTGAGATGGTCTATGATTAGTTTTTCTTTAAAAAAATACTTTTTACTTAAAATTGGCAAAATTGAGCCTCCGTCTGTCTTCTGCCCACTGATCTTGACGCCAGGTCTTTCTTTTTTTTTGTTTCCCCCAATGTTTTGGCCATATCTAGAGTCCTGAGCCTCTAGGAGCCTATATTGATTCCTTTTACACTATTCTTTGGCTTAAAATGTGTTGTAGCACGATAGAATGACAGATTTATATTGTTGCACAGATATTGAGTACATGCCTTTTCTTTCATCTGTTTTATATTATTTTCTGGTGTGGGGTCCTGGATGATACTTCATCTATGTCCTCTCCTAGATGAGCAGGAGCCGAGACACTTATTGGATGGTCCTGAGGGGCCAGTGGTGGCTGTCCCAAGCCCTCGGGTGTTAACGCTCAGTGACTGAAGGAATAGTCTGGAGAGGCAGCATCTGGGGCAGAAACTGAAAACAAAATCACATAAAACCAGCCAGCTGGTTTGTTGATCAGAAGGGCCCATCAGAGGTAGAAAGTCCTGTTGATGGGAGGGAAACCAGAGGAGTCCAGAGGGTTAGAAGTAGAAGAGCAGTGGAGCCTGAGCTGTGAGCGTCGTTCTAGCAGCTTTTTGTAGGCACCTTGTCACCTCTGAGGATCATAGGGAGTTACCATTAAGAGCAACATCTGGACCAGGCCAACTATTCGATGACTCGAGCAGTACTAGTAAACAGGATCCTGGCTGGCCAGCAGCCAACAGCAGATTTTGCTGGAACTGCCACCCCAGCTCAGGGCCAAGGAACATATGGCAGGACCCCTGAGTCATCTGTGCTCTCTCTCAGCACTTTGAGAGATGCTGTGGAGTGCTCACAGTGGAACACTGAGTGATACTGAATGATTTTGTTTGGCTTGAGTATCGACTATAGTTGCAATAGATTTTATCTGATTGTGATTTTATCTGATTTTATTCTTCGTGATGCTTTGTTGCCAGGGAGCTTGTCAACAGGTGAGTTGGTGTCAGCCTTCAGGGCTGCTCAGCAGACAGCCTCCCTCTCTCAGGCGAAGAGCCATTCGGACACATGACAAGATGACAGAGTGCTAGATTTCTCTGCCTCCGGGGCTCTAAGAGTCAATAAAGTGACAACTGAAGATGAGTTAAGAGAGAAAGAAAACGTCTCTCCCATGAGGTATAGATCACTGCTGAGAAGAAATTGGCGCACCTCACCTCCCCCAACTTAAAAGCCAGGAAGAAACTTGTGTCTTTACACAACTGTGATCACACCAAGGAGATTAATGGTTGTCTTATTAGTCCCTGAGTGTTTGGATGACTTGAACTTTACTTTTTCCTCATGTTAATAACTTTAGGGCTAAATTGGTACTGTGTGTGCTAGTTTAAACTTTTCCTTTGGGAAACTGCATCATTGCTTCCGGTACTAGCTGTTCTTCTTTTATTGAACAGTAGCAAATATGCTACCCAGTTTTAAATCCATATTTGGCAAGTTCTTCATGGTTCAGTGTCAAAAGAGGAGATGGGCCCAGCTTTATTTGATTTTAATAAGAAATTTAATTATTTTAAGAGACATTTGCCAAATGTTTACATTAAAAATAAATATATCTACACAAACAGTACTTGATTCAAATTAAGATAAGCTATGCTTTGAATTTAGATGGAATGAATTGTTTGTTAGAATGGAGACTTAGTCAATATTCAACAAACATTTATTGACTTCCTATTGTTGGCCAGGAATTGTGTTAAAATCTATGAGGTTTGTATTGATAAATGAGATAATGTCTGCCTTCAAATCACTCACAGTCTCTTGAGGGAGACATATAACAAAAGATTAATGGTCCTGGGTGGCTCAGTTGGTTAAACATCAACTCTTGATTTTGGCTCTGGTCATGATCCCAGACTTGTGAGATCAAGCCTCATGTTAGGCTCTGCACTGGTCATGGAGACTGCTTAAGATTCTCTCTCTCCCTCTACCTCTACTCCGCCCCCTGCCAGCCCTGTGCTCACTTTCTTTCTCTTAAAAAAAAAAAAAATATATATATATATATATGTGTGTGTGTGTGTGTGTGTAATAATAATGTAATAATATAATAATATATGTTATAACAATTATGTAATAATACAAATTTAAAATAAATATGTAATAATAATATATAATAATACATATATGTAATAAATAATTATTTAATAATAAATAAAATAATAATATATGTAATAATAATGTAATATGTAAATAATATAATAACAACGTAATAATAAAAATGTTGTAATTAATATATAGATATATGTAAGCATAGGAGGCTTTAAAGCCATTTTCAGGGCTCCAGGCAAGGAACACCAGGCTCAGAAGATCAACAACTACCTATATGGATCCTTAATTTTTTGAGTTTCCCAAATGTTCAGTTTTGATAGCCCTTTCTCTTCAGGTCTTTCCTCAAATATCACCTTCCTACTGACCATCAGATTTAAAATTGTATCTTCTGCCCTCTTCCAGCCCTAACCCCCTCCCTCACTCTATAGTCTCTACTCTTTCTTTCTTTCTCTTCAGCAACTGTCACCATTGGATAGAATATATATTTCTCTTATTAGTTATTATTATTATTAGTCAACTATTTTTCTCTCCCATCACTGGAAATATAAGCTCTGTTCTTATATAGTCGTATTCTGAGCACCTAGAACACTGGTTTTCACATAAGAGGGGCTCAGTAATTATTTGTTGACCAAAATTAAGGAGGAAGACTTTTATCATTTGTATAAAGTTAAGGATATATTTAAAGCCTTATGCATTTTATTTTTATTCTTTGCACAGCCAAAAAATTCTAAGGGGGGGAATATTAGATAAAAGTTAGATGGGAAAGTTATCTAGCTGTTAATTAGTTAATATTTATCAAGTGCCTGTTACACATTAGGCACAGTGCTAGAGAGTATGGTAAATGCTGGAGGCTCAAGAGAGATCTTTGCCTTCAAGTATCTTATAATTTAAATGGTGTAGGAGACACAGAACCAGGCATGAAAAGGTAAGAACATGGAAAAATAGTGTGAGGTGTCTTATGAAGAAAAGGAGAAAGAGCTAAGGGAGCATCTAAGAAACCTTGGCTGAGTTGATGGAGGGTAGGCTGACTGGTCAGGGAAATTTCCTGGAAAAGACAGGACTTGATCTGGGGTGCAGGATTTAGGGAGAAACAAAGGAAGACTATGGGGCAGGGCTGATGGAGGCAGAGAAACGTGTAACTCTGCAAAGCCTTGGGACTGGGTGGCATATTCTAGCATGAAACAGCCCTTAGATTTTTGCATGAGTGTTCTTGAGCAAAGTTATCTTGGGACACAGTAAACTTATTCCCGTAATACTACCTTTGCTCCAAACATTGTGAAATGCCTCTTTGGAAATGATCTTTGGAGACTGTGACTTGTGTTTTTGAACTTTTTCACTGGGGACATCCTTCGTTACTGGAGAATGTATTTAATGCTTTGAGAAAAGCCAATACTGTTTCAGGGTCAAGCTAGGTGCTATAGACTGAATAGCACACTCCCAACACTCTGAAATTTATATCACCAAAGTGATGGTATTAGGAGGTGAGGCTTTTGGGAAGTGATTAGGTCATGAGGGCTCTCACAGGATTAGTGCCCTTATAAAAGAGACTTCAAAGAACTCCCTTACTCCTTCTACCATGTGAAGACACAGAAAAAAGATGGAGGTCTGAATTAGGAAGAAGGCTTTTCTGAGATCACAGTCAGCTGGCGACTTGATCTTAGACTTAGAAGTTTCTAGAACTATGAGAAATAAATGTTGGTTGGTTTATAAACCACCCAGTCTACGAGTGCCTGGGTGGTTGAATCGGTTAAGTGTCTGCCTCAGGCTCAGGTCATGATCTCAGGATCCTGGGATCGAGCTCTGCTTCAGGCTGCCTGTCAGCGGAGAGTCGTCTTCTCCCTCTCCCTCTGCCCGTCCCCCCAGCTCATGGTCTCTCACAAATAAGTAAATAAAATCTTAAAAAAAAAAAATCACCAGTCTCTGGTATTTTATTATAGAGGCGGGATGAACTGAGACAGTGGGTTAATAAAGTGACTGGTCAAGCTGGACAATATTGTTTGGGCCTCCATTGAAGTAGGATTTTAAAGTAGTGGACTAGATTTTCAGATGAGTCTCCTATACCGGAGCTGAAGGCAACTCCAGAGTTGGGGTTTATTTTATTTTAAGATTTTATTTATGTATTTGAGAGAGAAAGAGAAATCATGAGCAAGGGGAAGGGCAGAGGGAGAGGGAGAAGCAGATTTCATTCCGAGCAGGGACCCTGACACTAGGCTCTTATCCCATTACCCTGAGATCACGACCTGAGCCAAAAGCAGCAGCTTAACTGGCTAAGCCACCCAGGCACCCCAAAAATCAGGGTTCAAAAACGTGTTGAGGAGAACTGTGTCTTTGTCCTACATCACATTCTAAGATGACTGTGTTGAAAGCCATTGCTCATTTGGATAAATAATTGCTTAAAAAAGCAGCATTATACCTTAATAAGTCACTCTTCGAGATTGTAAAAATGGATTCCTTTCTAATTTCTCTGGATTCCTTCTAAGAGTCCTTTGCATATTGAAATGTTTTCTCTGCTTCTGTATTTATTGGCATTGGACCAATTAGCTGTGATGTTGAGAAATGACCTCTCTGACTCAAGAAATTCATAGGGAAAAGAGCACAAACTCAGCTGTTACTTAATTATTACATGGACATTATTGGTGTGGTCAAAGGAGATAATTAACTTTGACTTTGTCTTTAATAAAAGAGAAAAATCAGGCAGTGCCTACATCATGCAAACGAGAGCCAGTGTCTACTTGGGGACACACATAACCCATCCCGCTTCTCCTGTCCCTATATATTCTGCCGTACTCAGCTATGTGCATCAAACTTTGACCTTGGGCCCGAGTTCTGAGATGCTCTGATGACTAGCTAGCTGTGTACATGATCTCTTCTAAACTTGGCCTCAGCGTTCCTGAGGGGATTCCATTTCCAGGTTCTTCAGCATTGGATTTTTTTGGTGGTAGAGGGATTATAATCACCAAACCATTTCTATTTTATGTATAAATGGGAAGACCAATAATCCCATTTGATATTTGACATTCGTAGAAATTATTCATTATGGCAGCTTGCAGAGGACTTTGACTGAACCAAGTGCTATTGGAGAATATTCAAAAGGCCAGTCTGGTCACTGTGGCTTTGAAAGTGGTTCACTTCCATATATCTTTTGCAGGGTGGACCATCAGGAGAGAAGAGGTAAGTGCAGATATCCACTCAGCTAGAATTTCATGAGCTCCTGACACATAGATCCTAAATGCGAGGGATCACTTGGTAAGAACCAGCCTTGTTAAAGGGGGCAAGGTCAAGTTTCAGGAATAGCAGTTCAATTGTCACCTCAGGTCTTAATATCCACAAGACTTATAGCCTACATGGCATCATGGAGTCCCCTACTTATGCTGTCCTCGAATTACATAGAGCATTAGAGTAGAAAGGGACTGGGGAAAATAATTCATTTCCCCAGATTCACTTGTAAATTAATCTACAATTTGTCGTTGTTGCTTAAGGTGAGTTAGATGTATCTCCAAGACTAGATTGCGAGTTTCTTGGGTATAACCCAGAATACTTGCACTTACTGCCATCTCCACTTAGGTTAGCAAGTATTAGACTACTTGGAAACACACAGTTAAATATGTTGAGTTACTGTGAGGACTAACCAGTTGTAATTTATATTTGGGTTTCACAATATCTGTAGAAATACACAGTGCAGAAATGAAGCAAGTGGGGGGATACAGTGCGTTCTGTTAACAGGCAAAGTGACAAGAGACAGACTTTCCTACCCCTCCGTAGTTCTCATAGCTATCTAAGTCCCTTAGCTATGCGGTTTCAGCTTTTTATTGGTGATCACTGTCAGATCTGTAATTTGAAAGGCAACGTACTAGCCGGTGTTTAAGAAGGAGAAGAAAGACCATGGTATTTGTAATGAAATGCTGGAAGAGCAGGAAAACACGAGCATGTTGGCACTTTGTAGATCATTATTGCCCTTGCTTAATAAAGTCATAGATGCTTCAAAATTACTTTGAAGTTGTTGCCAACTTTCTCCCAGCACTGTGAAACCTGATACTTCTGCCTTTAAACCGTGCGTGAAAGTGCAAATGGTAGTCCTTGTGAATTCATTCAGCAATGTCCAAACTGTAGTCTAAGCAGGGAGCGGGAACCCAAGACTGTGGAAGGAGGGAGAAATGGCCTCTGCAAGATTCGGTGGTTGGATGTCAGATTTGGCTGACTTTTAGTTATGCAGACTTGAACTTTACAGAGATAAACACTGGGCTCCCCAAAGGACCTAAAGGAATTAAAAGGAGGAACTTTGATCTTCTTAACAATTTTCTTTTAATTTAATAAGCTCATGGCAGAGTTAAGTGAAAGCCAGCTCAACCCATATTTAATCAAACACTTATCAGACTACCGAATTTAATAGATGTGTTTTCGAAGGTGGAAATTAGCATCCAAATAATAAAAGGGTTAGTCAGAGGAATATTGTCTGTGCTTGAAGCAAGATGACGAGTGCAAGAGACTGGCTCACTGGCAAGGCTGAAATCGTTGTCTGGTTTCAGTCCTGCTTCCCTGAGCAGGTGCTCCGTGGGCTCCGATTCTTGAAAATGTCAAGAGTCATTTTCACAAGTGTCCTGAAGGCCACCCAGGAAACTGAGGAAAATAAAAGCCTTATTTTTAGAACTGCATTCTGGCCTTGGTTGCAGATGCATGATCTCTGTTGTATTTGGGGAGAACACGACAACAGATTGCCGTCCTTGCCCGATTTGCTTGCGAACAAAGTGGTTTAGAACAAAGGTTGACTGCCTAGCTGTCGCTCACCTGCTGGGTTGTGTAACAGAGTCAGAAGTCTGAAATCTGTGACTTCAGCGACTCCTGAAGCAACTAGCCACTAAGTCAGACAAGCAGAGAGATGATTTTCTTGTGCAACACAGTGGGCAGGACCACAGAGTCATGTGGTGAAATGGAGACGTCTTTATGGGAACACCGGTCCAGAACAGCAAGCTTCTCTCCAGTCTGGCTTCGGCGCAGATCTCCACGAAAACTCCATGCTCTGCAGCCTTGTTGTTCAATGCTTGCCACGGCGAGGGACCTGTTCTCTACCTGCACTGTCCAACAGGGTAGCCACAAGCCACATGTGGCTACTGAGATGAAAACAGTGAAGTTTCGTTTGCTTCTTTTGAATTCATTTTAATTTCAGTACTCATACGTATCTAATGGGTTCTCTGTTGGACCACACAGTTCTAGAGGGACCACAGTGAGAATATTTGTGAACACCTGCTTCGTGTGTAATACATAATTCATGGACACGACGTCTGGTTTCTGTTTTTAAAGTTTGGGAACTTCCGTTTATTTTTCTCATGACTCTGCAGTGCTGATCATAAAAACAAGACACATTCCTGCAAGATGATAAGGCCCTCATTAAAAACCAGAAAGAACTGAAATGAAAAGGGAAGAAAAAAAAAGTTGAAGTTATAGGTGTTTGTTGCGAATGCCTGATGATTATTTCTTGGCCAGACATTTGCTGTGATGAAAAGCAGTGATGTCTCATCAAGCAGACCACTCTCTTACTGTCATTCATTTCTGGACGCTGGGTTCCTACACTTTATCTGTGTTGGAGAGCTGTCTAACTACTTCCCGGGCCACATCTTAGAAAAACAAAACAGAACAATAAAACAGAGAGAGGAAGGTTCGCTAGGTGTGAGAAAATGCTTAACGACGCAGGTTTCAACTTGCTACCAAGTCATTCCATATGTGCCTGTAACTTACTTATGTGGAATCTGGAACACTCTGTCTATGGAAGCACTTTTATAATTTGCTAGCTTCCGAGGCTAATCTCTGGTAGTCTGTTTTACTGATCATAGAGTTGATGTATGAGTATCTGCAAAAAATAGGAGAAAATACTACTGTGGAATACTTGTTGGAAACTGACATCACAATACAGCAATATTAATTACTTGGTCCCACTCTTCAAAAATACGTATGAAGTTTGAAGAACTGCATAAGAACTGACTTTTTGTTTTGTTTGGAAGTGTTGACTGCTCAAAGAAAAGCAGATTAAATTTAGAAGGAGGAGGAGACTTGGAGGACATTCTGAAGGAGGTATTTGGGTGATTCTGGCCTTATTTTCAAGTGTTTGCACTTATTAGCCCTAGTCCCGTACTTCACCCCAAATATTTTATTTCAAAGTCAATAGCTTCCTTTTCTTGTCTGTGGGCACGGCAAGTAGGGTTGCTCTTAGAATCTTTAAGTAGGGACGCCTGGGTGGCTCAGTGGGTTAAGCCTCTGCCTTCGGCTCAGGTCATGATCTCAGGGTCCTGGGATGGAGCCCCCCATCGGACTCTCTGCTCAGCGGGGAGCCTGCTACCCCCCTCTCTCTCTGCCTGCCTCTCTGCCTACTTGTGATCTCTCTCTCTCTGTGCGTCAAATAAATAAATAAAATATATATATATAAAAAAGAATCTTTAAATAGCCTTGTTTGGATTTGTGACTGGAACAAATTACTGGAGAGAAAGAAAAACTGAGGGAGAAATAGACTGATATATAATGGACAGAAGTTGAAAGGAAGTAAAAGGATCAAGTCAAGGGTTAGGATGATTGCTGGGGGTGAAATTCACAGACTTGGGAATAATAATTGTCCCCACTTACAGAGCATTTCCTGCCAACAGGAGGAACTGAGCAGGACGATTGACATTAATTATTTCTTGTAATTTTCATGGCAACCCTATGAAGTTGATCCTCCCCCTCCCCCATGCCTCACTGGGGAAACCAAAATTGAGAGTTGAAACAATTCACTCAAGGTTACCCCCCTCATCCCCTCCAGGTAAAAGGAGGTGAGTCTGGATTAAAATGCAAGGCTGAGGAGTGCCAAAGCCCCTTCCCTTCCATGCCGTTGACTGGTGAACAGTGGAAGATGCGGGTGGTCATGATGTGTATGAGCCTTTCTGGAGAGATGAAAAGGACCATGGAAGAGGGTGTCCATGGCTCCCGCTGCTTGTCCAGAAATGGGTGATGAGCTCCTGAAGAGCGAAATGGGATCCATCGTGGAGCAACTAGCTGGTCACAGTATGAGAATTTTAAGGAACCAGGCGATTCAAACTGGGGAGTGCCTCTTGTTGCCTCCGTGTGAGGGAAAGCTCACTACCAGGGAGAACCAACGGAGACAACTTGCAGACTCCGACTGGTGGTCCCGTTGCTGGGCGCGTGTTGAACGTCGGTGGGTCTGCAATGTGCACTTTGCAGGGAATTTGCTTCAGAGAATATTCCCTTGGACCTCAAAGGGTAAACCATGCAAAATGATACATTCATTCAAGCAATCTACCTTTGCTGAAGACCTGTTGATGATTGTCAATCCTTCCACATTCCGCAAACATGGAATGGATGCCTGTTATGTGTCAGGCACTCTTCAGTGCCCCCTACCACGAACACTAACTCCATGTATTAGATAATGTATTGAAAAGTCAAATTCTAATTTACTTGACCTCTTATTTTTTTTTAAAGATTTTATTTATTTATTTGACAGAGAGAAATCACAGGTAGATGGAGAGGCAGGCAGAGAGAGAGAGAGAGAGAGAGAGAGAGAGAAGCAGGCTCCCTGCTGAGCAGAGAGCCCGATGCGGGACTTGATCCCAGGACTCTGAGATCATGACCTGAGCCAAAGGCAGGGGCTTAACCCACTGAGCCACCCAGGCACCCCTTGACCTCTTATTTTAATACCCTTTTAATACCCTCACTTCCCTTTACACCACAACACTGTGTGGCCCTAAAATGGTACTTAAAGTAAATGAGAGCATTTTCCTTGCAGTGTATTTATAAGTTTCTCTTGATTTAGGGCTTGACAGGGCTGAGTAGAGAACTAAATATAACAGCATTTGTATTTTTCCCTCATAAGCCTGTTGGACATTGAGAAGGAAGGCCGAGAACAAAGCTTTGTGAAAAAGGCTTCCAGTGTTAATGAGCAGCTGTATGTATCTCAGGAAAACAGTTTGTAACTAAAAATAGAGTCTATCTAACTATAGCAATGCAGAGAGCATTTAATACCCAGCTTCTCCATGGGCAGAAATGAATCCCAAACAAGTGTGTGATTGAGGAGGGTGGAACGATCCCACTGAAGGGCTCTGAAGAACCAGGACCCCAAATCTAGGGTTGCATCCGTCCTTCTCAGGAACTTCAGCCAAATATGCTTAGTACGTTCACATGAGATTTTCAGAGTCTCAAAGACAATTAGAAATCAGTTTGTAACAATGAAGCTAAAAGGAGAAACAGTGCACACAGGCTATTTTTAGCACACTTCACCAAATTTTTTTTTTTAAGGCCAAAAACTAAGCAGAAAGAAGGAAATATAAATATTCAAAGGAAAAGGTCATGTGAGTTTCTTGGTCTATAGCCAAGGTTTACTAAAGATTCCAGGTATGTCCAGAACATTGAGGACATTAGTTTTAAAATGGCCATCTCTGTTATTCTAGTAATACTTGCTAAATTTGAAGATCTTGGAAGTGCTTTCTAAGTTGAATTAGAACTTTTAAGAGGTATTTGCTGTTGTTGTCAACCAGTGCTATGGACTGAATTATGCTCCACCCCCATCCCCACCCCCATTCCTAAGTTGAAACCCTAACCCCCACTGTGTTGGCCTTTGGAGGTCAAGCTTTTGGGGAGGCAATGGGATCTAGAGGAGCTCATGGGTGCAAGATACCCAGGAAGGGATTAGTGCCCCCATCAGAAGACACACCAGAGTGCTCTTTCTTTCTCCCTCCACTCTGTGAGAACACAGTGCAAAGGGGTTGTCCTCCAGTCAGGAAGAGCTCCCTCATCAAGAACCAAATCTCCTTGCATCTTGATCTTGAACCTTCCAACCTCGGGGACTTTGGGAAATCAGTGTATGTTGCTGCAACCACCCACCATTCTAGCAGCCCGAGCGAACTCACACAACCAGCACTGACATTGTTGTGTTAAAAAAATAAGTTGTTTGGCTATTGTTGAGTAATCAAGGAATGATCAATCAAGCATTTTTTCCCCTCTCCATATTCTTTTCCCCTTCCTCCATGATGAATGAAATCTTTTGGAAATGTCAAAAGGTAATGCTATCCCCCTAAGACCTGTTCTGATCTGGACTGGCTTTCCCTTGCTAAAACATTTCTACCATGTGTAGATTTTAAAGTTTGAATTAAAGGCAAGACCCTCGAAGCTAAGCGTTTTTATGTCTTTGGCAGTGTAGTACCGGAAAGAGGAAGAGGGAGGCTATCAATGTTCTAATGACTGAGAGCCACACCTTTGTTTTGAAATCATAATTGTTATGTTCTTGGCCATGGAGGAAGACTTGATTCCATAAATACCTGTAAACACATTAAGGAAATCAAACTTCCCACGTGGAAGGTTCTCCACCACGGTAATGTTGACTTAAAACATAATCGGTGAGATCCTCCTAGCAACAATAACCGATCACTTTGAGAAATGAAAATATAACAAAATTTTAAACAGAATACAATTATTCTTACACCCTTTGCACACATTATTTCATTGTTATTTGTGTTTTGGGGTCAAATCATAGTGACAGGTATCACAGTACCCCATTACTGATAGAGAAACCCAGTCAGAAAAGTTCAAGTATAAAAGGATAATTTGTTCCTCCCTGTTGGATGCTTTTTCAGAAACTTTAAAATAATAGCTTTCCATTTCTAGAGGATTGAGACCAACCATTCTTAAACTCTGTTGATGCACTTTTTTGCAGTGATGAAGGGTCCAGAGCTGAGGGAGAAATTCCATTGCTATTCTCAGATGTATATTCCCAAACATGGGTAAAAACAGGGAAGCATTTTGACCGCTGTGTATTGTTGAAATCCCCTTGGATAAAAATGGAATAAAACAAAACAACATAAAACAAAATAAAAACATTGTGGGCAGCCTCCTTCCACAGGCTACAGACCCATCTGGTAGGAGGGGTAATTCTTCTCAGTCTCTTCCCGGTTCATTTGAAGTACAATGTGAATACTATATTGAACCAGTTGGAATTGTTACTTTTGCGGGTCAGAAATGGTCAAGTATTGGCAATTCCTTGCAGTCCTCTTTACAAGAGATGCTTCCCAGTTTATATTGCAAAACTGATCAGCAGAAACTCAGGCTCTTTAAACTTTCTGTTCTCTCTCTTCCTTCCTCCACTACAACGATAAGTTGACATTTCCAGGTGCTACACTCTCACTGGATATATTCAGATTTTATTGAAACTCCAAAATAGGAGGGGAATCAAGGGAGGGACTAAGGACAATAAAGGCTTTTATCATTATAAGAATTAAGAGCCTCTGGCTTAGCGACTGTGGGCCATAAGGTATATTTTATTCCAGGACAGACGTCTACAGCTCTCTCTCTCTCTCTTACAAAAGAAATGATGAGTGGAGTTGCCACTGATAGAGGAATAACCTAGAATTGGCTCTTATTTAAGAAGTCAGTCATTTTCTAACATCAGTAATGAATTATTTCCAGGACATTTTATACCTAGTATACACAGTGTCCTGACCCCATGAATGAGAACCCCTAGCATTGTCTATAGGTCCATAGGAATGAAGGGGTTAAACTCTAACACCTTGAGCCTGGGCTCCAGGGAGCATATCTTAGTGGCTGCCCAAGGACTATCAAGATGACCAGGAATTCCACATGTCTGGGAAACCTCTTCCAGCTTGTAAGTTACAGTCAGTTGCATTAAAAAACCCTCCCAGATGCTGCAGTCCCTTGGCGGAGGCTGAATGGAGCCTCAGGGGCCAACATCACTCAAGGTACAGAGTAAAGGCAGAGCTGGAGGGCCTCAAGAGCACCCGACAAGCCCTTGTCAGATAGGAGGCGGGGTTTCCGAGGGCATAGAATGAAAGCGATTGCAGCGCACTGGGGTTGATAGACAGTTCACCTAAACTCACCACTTACGCATTGCAGACTGAGAACCATTTGCAGCTGATATGAAATACTTCGCTACAAAGAAATAGTCCACCAGGACTCACAGGTTTAGAGCCCCTTGAAATGGTCTCCAGGTGACAGAAATGGGACTCTAACAGCAGGAGAGGATACAGATGAAGCCAGGGACAGGCTAAATCCTACCTGGCTATGAATTTCCACCAACATTTTTTTTTTTTAATTATTATTTTTTATTATGTTATGTTAGTCACCATACAGTACTTCATTAGTTTTTGATGTAGTGTTCCATGATTCATTGTTTGTGTATAATACCCAGTGCTCCATGCGATACGTGCCCTCCTTATCTTCAGTGAGAAAGTAATTCACTTAGAAGAGAATACCAGAACTTCATGAAACAGCGTTTGCAGTTTGTTTTCTGGGTGTGGTGGTGGTAGCTGTGGTCCAGCTTGTGTGTGGGTGCACGCACTCATATGAATTAGTACATCTCCTGTCTCTAGTTTTTAATTTCAGCATGGGTTTTATCACTTTCAATGGACTCTTTATAAAGGACGGAGTTAAAGAGCCTGTTGACACATTTTTATGGACATATCTGCACCAGGTGGAATCAACTGATAGGGTCACAGGTGATTTAGATACTCTGAGGAGGCAGACTAGACAGAGTTCTTACAGAGTGCTGAGGGGATCCCCCCCCATACGCCAAGACGAGGTCAAGCTTGCTCATGCTCACCAACTCATTGCTTCTATCTGCCAGAGATAGGGAAGGAAACCCATTTACATATTCCTTTTTTTTTTTTCTCAAATCAGAGTTTTGAGATAAAGATAATTAAATTCCAGCGACATGTGGGGTGGTTCAGTCAGTCAAGCATCTGCCTTTGGCTCAGGTCATGAGCCCAGGGTCTTGAGATCGGGTTCTGCATTGGGTTCCTTGCTCAGTGGAGAGCCTGTTTCTGCCTCTCCCTCTGCCTCTTTCCCCTGCTTGTGCTCTCTCACTGTCAAATAAATAAATACAATCCTTTAAAAAAAAGAGATAATTAAATTCTAAAGGCTTTCAAAATAGGTATATAAATGAAGAGAATTGGATATTATGATAATGATTGAAAAAAGGGACAAAGACTTGAATCTTAGGAGCAAATATTTGTGCTATTAATTAAATAATAATAATAAATTCCAAAAAAGAGGTTCATGTAAGACAATAAAATGCACATAAAGACTTTAAGACTAGGTCAGCATTAGATCATCAAGGTTTTGTTTTTGTTTTTTTCTCTCTTTATTTTGATTTCCTGTTTGGACAATGAGATTATAGTGAGGGGATGAAAGTTTGAACTCTGCCTGGTCATGGACACTGAGGGTAACGCTGAGTCTGACCCCAGCATGACTTCTGCAAATACCCACAAACTCTGAGCTTGACGGGAAAGAAATTTCCTTCCAGAAACGTGCAGTTCACGTATGAAGTGGTATTGGAATTGAGAATTTCTAAGTCTATTTTTTGTCAAGTAATGGTAAAGCTCCCCTCATTGCTGGTACGTGCAGTTTCTTACCTGGAAAGAACTGGCACATTTCTCTGTGTGGAAAGCAGGACTGCAGTGGGCAGATTCTAGGGCACGGAACTCGGGCATCAGTAAGCCGCAGAACTTCTAGTCACTGTAATTAGGAATTTTGGCATGTGATGGTCCCAAAAGGCATGCATTTAAAGAATCCCTAAAAATATTTTCGGAAGAAGGCAGGGCAACGTAAAAATTTACATTTAACACTTTTGCCTCGTTTCAGCAACCTGTGATCAGAGAAGACAGGACAGTAAGAAAACAGAATCTCCCACCCACCCATCTGGTCTAAGCGATTTCCATTTTACAGCCTTGACTTTTGAGGGGTCTGATGGAAAGATATGACAGGATTTGTGGCAAAGGAGGGAGGTGACATCAAACCTAGAGAAACAAGATTATTTAGTTAGTTATTATTTATTAACATGGCTTGGGGGCAGGGAAGGGGTGGGGAGGGGCTTGGTTTCTAGGGCCCTGCATTTCTACATGGAGGTCTTTCATTTCAAACAGAGATTCTTAGATGTTGTGGGGTCTTTCTGGAAGTCTGGCAAAGCTAACGAACCCCTTCTCAGAATAATGTTTTTATTTTTATGTTTTTTGAAGATTTCTTTCATTTATTTTATTTTTTTAAGAATTTATTTATTTGATGCAGAGAGAAAGATCACAAGTAGAGCAGCAAGCAGAGAGAGATGGGGGAAGTAGGCTCCCTGCTGAGCAGAGAGCCCAATGAGGGGCTTGATCCCGGGACCCTGAGATCATGACCTGAGCCGAAGGCAGAGGCTTAAGCCACTGAGCCACCGAGGCGCCCCATCTTTCATTTATTTTGGAGAGAGAGAGAGCATGAGCAGGAAAAACAGAGGAAGAGGGAGAGAGCATCTCCGACAGATTCCCCGAAGAGCGCACAGCCTGACGTGGGCTTGATCCCAGGACCCTGAGATCATGACCTGAGCTGAAACCAAGAGTCAGATGCTTAACTGACTGTGCCACCCAGGTGCCCCTCAGAATGTTTTTCCATTATATAATATGTATATACTGTACACACATATATTGTGTAAGTAGAGGAAATTTTATCTTTTCAAAGAGGAAATTAATTATATCACAATGCCATTATCAAAATACTGAAACAAATCCAAATTTGTGATGTAACATATATGTTTCTTGGTAGATACTAAGTAACAAGGTCTACAAGCATGTCCGACCTTCCTTAATTTCAAAGTGCTGGTGCACAGGAGTGGGATTCTTCCTCCCTGCGCCGTGACAACGTGGTATGGACGCATCTGAGACATCTATTGCCTACAGAGTCACATGCACGGCTCATGCAAGTCTGGCTTATTGCCTCCTTTCATAACTGGAGGAAATGCTAAATTTCAGCTAGAGGTGAGTCGGTCAGATAGAGTTCAATGACAATAAAGAAGTAATTTTTCCCCTCTCCGATTTCATAGCCCCCTGAATTTTCTCCAGGGAGATCTTGTTAAGAACCTCTGGCTCTGCTTCCTTCACTCATTTCCAGGGGAGGAGGGGTGCGTTATCTGCCTGGTGACTTGTGGGGAAAAGAAATGCAGCCTGCTCCTCTCTGCTCAGCTGCTTCGAAAGCTTCTCTCTCTTCCAGTTAGCCTGTCTGCACAATGCATTCTTTCCCATGTCTCTCTGTCCCCTAGAGAGGCCCGCCCTGTAAGGGAGACCCTCAGTTGAGACGCAGACACTAAGTGGGCAGCTCTCTTTCGGGGGTCCTGCACACTCTCTTTTATGATGGTACTGAGCCATGTCTTCCAATGCAGTTTCTTATTGGGAATCAAGCTACTGTCTGGAGCTCCAAATGTCTTGCTGTGCTCTGCCTCCTTCGTCAACCACCCTTTGCATCCCCAGGCGGCTCTAGTTTTTGGCTGAAGCTCATAGATTGGGAAGCAGACAGCTTGGGCGCCAAGCCCGCCTCTGCTGCAACCGGCCGGGGACTTTGGAAAAAGTGATTGCTTTCTCTGCCTCAGTTTCTTCATTTGTAAAATGGAGCCAATAAAAACCCACCCCACAGGGCTGTATGAAAATGTAATGAGTTAAGCCACATAAAGGGGTTGGAATGATGTCGTGAATGTGGCTGTTAGGATTCTTAGTGGGGAGTGGAGGAATGGGATGCTGCTGATTGAGACCCTGACCCCAGACTTCTATTGGAGATCTCTAACATCTAGTTGCTTGGGTGTTAAGTTAACCAGGTATTTGCCAGATCATCCTGACTTGGGCTGGACTGCCAGAGTGTCAACTCTGCTTATGTTGGAAGACATAACCCCTTTACCTATACCGATATTAGTGGGTGGGTTATGAAAACAGGGAAGCTTTATGAAATCCACAGTTTTGTAGGCCAAATGTTGTCTAAATCAGTATTTTCATGTGCTTTAACTGGCTACTTCCATACTGGTTGTTAAATAGCCACTGTTTCCCAGTCCCCAAGGGGATCCCCCCCGAGATTCCCTAGAACTTGTCAACTAAAGGGGACCCCAGGATCTTGCTGTGGTGCTGAGTCTGACATCCATTCTGGCTGTTTGGTGTCTTTTCAGGCTTCTTCTTTTTTTTTTTTTTAAGATTTTATGTATTATTTGAGCGAGAGAGAGCAAGTGCACGTGTGTGTGTGAACAGGGGGAGGGCCAGAGGGAGAGGGAGTTGCAGACTTCCTGCTGAGCAGGGAGCCTGACTCCTGGGCTCTGCCTGAAGGCAGAGGCTTAACCAACTGAGCCACCCAGGTGCCCTGTGCCTTCAGTTAAGGGAAGGGTTTTAAAAGTCGATTATTTATTGAGTATCTGAGGACTTGTGTTGGATGTTAAGACCATATAAGGTCCTCAACTAATGGTTTGGACTTCGGTTTTCTGAAGTAATCCCTAACCTCCTGCACCCCCCGAAAACAAACAAAAACCCAAACCACCATCCCCCAAACAAAACAAAACAAAACAAAACAAAACAAAACAACAACAACAAAACACACCAGAAACAACCAAGATTCAAAGCTTCTGATTGTCTGCTTGGAAACATCAAGGCGTCTGTGATGTTTCTTGAACCTCTGTGCTATGTCCCCAGATAATAAGCCTGATTATCCCAGCTCTCAGACACAGAAGACTTCATGTCTAGCTCTCTGAGGAGAAGCAGAGCGCAAGGACTGATTAAGCGGAAGCTCCTAAAAGGATTATCAGCAGGCACAGGGCTTCCAAAGCCCACCAGCTGAGCACCGCCTCCCAGGGTGTGAAGAGGGATCCTGTCCTGTGTTACCTTTGGCCACAGTGTAAGTCACCCCATGCACACAACCTCTCTACATCTGAGCCAATCTGGGGAGCACATGGCAAAAGAGTAATTACTTAGGCTTTTAAGAACTGCTGGGATCTGACACTATTTCCTAGCCTCTTCACCAACAGGTTGTCCCATGGGGATTTTCACCTCTGTGTTTTTAGTTCTGTTTCCCCCCCAGAAGTATCTTTCTCTTCCACCATTCACCGTGGAGGCGTTATAATCCAGCCCAAACGCCACTTCCTTCTCAGAGCTCCCTGGGCAGACTGTACAACATGATGGTTTCTGGATCACATCACGGCTGCACACAGGCTTCTTTTACTCAGGTCAGAGCTTCCTTCTTCAAAGGCTCAGACAGTAGGAGGAAAAGAGTTGATGGAGATAAACACCCATTGAGCTCACTCTTGTTATGAATCAAATACTTCTGAGAGCTATTGTTTGATCACTCTTAGGGCAAATAGTTATGTGCCAACCATGTTCTAGGCACTGGAGATAGAACGATAAGCAGGACACAGTCCCTAAGTTACCCTTAAAATCTAGATCTTTCTATTTATGAAGCATGGCTTTCAGTAAGGTTGTGTGCTAGTCTCTTTCTCTGTAAAATCATGTACACAAACACACAAATACAAATGGAACAAGAACAAGAAATATTTCTTCCACTGCAAAATTTCCTCCTTCTCCAAGTTAAGAATTGTGATCACTATTTTTCTAACCTAACCCCTATGGGCGCTAGCATAAAATAGAACAGTCATAGAAACAAACTGAAATGAAAAAGCCCAGGGTCTATGTGCCTCTTTTCCCTTGTGCCTTAAGACCCACTGAGTTCTGCCATGTCTCTATGGACGTCGGGGTGTAACATGCCTATAGCACCAAGCATTTGTCACTGGGCTACAAAGGAGGACATATGCAAGCCAGGCCACCTGCGTGCAGAGGCCTGCTTAATTTACCAGCCAGCGTGTGTAGATATGGAGAGGTCCAGACTGAACTCAGTGGCAAGCTCATGCTCAGATAAGCAAGGTCAGGCGTCCCTGGGGGCACAGGCAATTACACAAATGACAGCTCATTGCAGCCCCACAAATAGGTTGCCATTTGCTTCTTGCTTTGTTTTGGGCTTGGGGCCAATGTTATACAGGGAGAATTATATTGTAGTATTCACTTGCCAAAAAGAAAAAAAACAGCCTGTGCTTATTTTTTGTTTTCTTGTTTTTTTGTAAGTATAACAAATAATCTTGTTAATGTAACCCATTTTGAATTTTATAGTTCTACAGGCCTCATTTTTCATTTTGGAGGTGAGTGGTTTTTTAAAAAAATTGTTTGCTTTTTGCTTATTTTTGCAAGCATTTTGTGAAGTGTAAAAGAAATTGTATGTGTGATCCACTGTTGTATATAGTAAACTGTTTTTTTTTTTTTAAGTGAGAACAATGTAACTGCTGTATATTACCAGGTAAAGATATTATATATAAAGTATTAGGTAGATATTTGTGTCCAAAGATAGTTTTGAGTGGGGAAGTTTCTCAGAGATGCTAGCTTGAAGTTAGTGTTTGGATGAGTATACTTACAAAGAGTTATGCATATTAATGTAGCAATTTCTAATTAACAAAATGACTTTCAAATAAACAATCTAGCTATGTGTCTAAGGAGCAATGTCTTTAATTGCCCTGTGATAAACTACTAACAAAACCCACAGCTGGATAACAGATAGCAGTAAAATCTGTCAATAAAACCAATATTGTTATGCTTCACTGGCTCTGCTCACTTGTTAGAGTGCGCTAGGCAGAATTTTAATGGAGAATTATTTGAAAGACATTTAGGCACGCTGGAACATATTTCTGCTCATATACATGTGATTTGCTGGAATGTATTATCCTTCAAAGCTAATCATTAAAAAAGCAAAACATATACAAAACTATTTAGGTAAAGTTTCCTCCTTTATTTATTTATTATTAAAGTTTCCCCCTTTCAAGACATATGTGCCTAAATGGAAAACCTGGCCAGGATTATTGCCCCTGTACCTCATGTGTGAACTCTGTACACTAGCCCAATGTGTTTACCTTCTAATGAGGCTAAACTTCACTCAAGGTTAGTAAACACTTTCATTACAGTACTATTCTTGGTCTGCTTGATGATGTTTATTATTAAACATTTAGTTATATTGAGGTGCCTGGGTGGCATAAATGGTTAAGCGTCTGACTCCTGCTTTTGGCTCAAGTTGTGATCTCAGGGTTGTGAGATCGAGCCTGGTGTTGGGCTCCACACTCAAGGCAGAGTCTGCTTGAGATTCTCTCTCCCTCTTCCTTTGCCTCTCCCACTCATGCTCCCTCTCTCTCTCTTCCTCAACAATAAATAAATAAAACTTTAAATAGCCACATTTTGTTATATTAAATTTTCTGAACTCTTAATCTACTGTGAGATTTTAAAATAATCTACTATGTGATTTTTTTTTTTGCTATGACTGTGATTTATGTGGATGGGAATTACCATGATTTTGTATTCAAGGTGGGGGATAGAACATATTCAGATTACCTTTCAGGAAGTCATAAAATAAAGATTAAGACCCCCGAGAGCAGGTCAGCCCGTGGTAACCATGGCCTCTCGCTGCCCTGCATGCTTTTCCAGCGTTCTTCTCATAACAGACCTCTGTTTTCCTTTCAGAGCAAACCCTGCCCATTCCACATCAACTTTTTCGGGCTACGGGTCACATTGGCCTGTTCTCTCATCAGACACATAGTTCAGAGTACCCTTTTGGCATGGCTGTGGTGATTAATTCAAAGATTGGCACATGGACCAATTTGAGCCCATCACTAATGACATCCCCTAAAATCTCTCAGAGTTAACTGTTCGCTGCTGGAGTTGGTAACCTGAGAGGATATGGTAGGCAGCCCGTGGAGTTTCTCTCAGAGAGACATAGATGGAAGGATAAAGCCAAGTGAGGTCAAAGGGATGAGGAATGGAGAAATGGAGGCCTGAGGCATTATTTAGTTACTGACACCAGCGTGCCTGAAATCAGGGATAATTCTAGGCCTTCCAGAAACAGGGGATTGCCTCTTTTTGCATGAGCTAGTTTGAGTTGGTTTCCATTATTTGAAACTCGGAGTCATGATTAATACAGAGGGTTATCTGTTTGTTTGGGCAACATTCAAAGCACACTTATCTTGATTAGAAAGTCTAAGTATAATGACTAACAAATCCCACCCGAACAGGGGACTTCTACTAACGTGGATGTTTGGGAGACAGTCATGCTCATTCAACAAAGTATATCGATAAATGTTGCTAGAGACCTCTGAGAACCATTTTACACTTTTTCCTACATAATTTCTGCTTCAGATAAACACTGTATTTATAGAAGGTCTCCACTTTGTGAGCTGATTCATTTTGTTTGCTGATTTATACATACAAAGGGGTATAGAAAACAGAAAACACACTGTGCAACAAAAGCCAAAGAGAGCGTACTTCTTTCGTACTTGGTAGTTATAAATACTACCTCCTCCGAGAAGGTAGTAGCCTTCCCCTTATTTGGGGTTTCAGTTCCCCGAGGTCAACTGCGGTCCAGAAGCAGATGAGCCGTCTGTTGTGTTGGCAGAAGGGCAGTCGTAGCCTAACGCTATGTCACAACGTCGGCCTCATTAACGTCACTTCATCTCATCACATTAGGTATTCTGTTCATCTCATATCATTGCAAAAAGAAGGGTGAGGGAGAAACCATATTCACATAACTTTTATAAAAGTGTGTTATTACAATTGTTCTATTTTATTCCCAGTTATGGTTGTTGATCTCTTACACTGCCTAACTTAAAAATTGAACTTTATCATCGGTATGTATGAATAGGGAAAAACATAGCATGTGTAGGGTTTGGTACCATCTGCTGTTTCAGGCATCCGGTGGGCATCTTGGGATGTATTCCCTGTGGGTAAAGGGGGGCTACTCTACCACTGTTAGGCTTGTCCCGAAGACCTCATGTCCCTATGTTTTTCTGATGTGAGTCTCCAATTTTCTGACCCCATTGGCTGACCCGCATATTCCTCTACATCTTCATATCTTCGCCTTGTCTTTATTTTTGCTATTTCTTGGCCTTGATCCAACTTCTGAGACCCCTTTTCCACCCCCAGACTGTCATCCTTTTGGGCTCTGCGTATGTAATGAGAGTCCTTTAGGTAAAACTCCTCCTGGACTACACTATACTCCAGGACTCTTTCTTTACACACTATGACTTTGAGAAGGCTCACTGCTTCTAGTATGGGACCTGAGAATCATGAAGGGAGCTTTTCCCCATCAGGTCTCTGAAATCTAAATTTCAGAAGTACATTCTCTTGTCTTGTTTCCTCCCTTGATAAAATGTCACTGATAATGTGTTTTTTTTTGGGGGGGGGGTGCTGTGTTAGGCCTTGTGGCTGACTCTACAACATCCATGCCACGGCTACCCCACCCAACAGGGACTGAGGGGGTGCACCAGCCCCAGGGTAGGCAGGACTCTGATTAGTCTCATTCAATAATGGCCTTCATCCCTTTATCAGCAGTTGGTTCAGGAACTCAGGCAAAGCACAATGTTCCATGTATGACAGATTAGGGGTAAATGGCATCTGTTGGTCTAAACAGAAAAGAAGGGTTCGATTCAAAGGCTGGGGGAAGTGTCTATCTGTCTCTCCCTCTCCTGTCCCTCTTCACTTGCCCCTCTGAGAGACATGAAAGAAGAAGGATATGGCCCTAAGCGGCACATGTAGCCATCCTATAACCAAAGGGAAAACAACCATAGGCCAAAGCCGACATGAGTCAGAGAGATAGAAAGAACTTGAGTGTTTAGTGACATTGTCCAGTCCCCGGATCTCCCAATCCTTATCAATACGTCCAGAGAAGTGAGTCATTCATTCTGCATTCAAGCCCTTAACTTTAAAAAAGCGAATGTAACTAATACAATGGCTTGGTTAGTGTTCTTTTCTGGGATCAGGCTTTGAATCCAGTAGAATAAATAAAGCCTGGAAGGAGGTCAAAGGAAAATATTTCCCAGAGGAGGACTGAATAGGGTAGAGTCTAGAGTGAGGGAGTGAGGAACACCAGAAATAAACTTTTCATGCTTCACAACGTACTGGAGGCCAGCTCTCTGTCCAAGTAGCCTGGAGATACGATTTTTCCCCCCGCATCAATCAGGGATAAAGGCTCCTTTTCAGAAATTTTCCCTTGAAACCCTCTCAATCATGCAGCAGGGATGGAGAGACTTGTCCAGTGTTTCCAGGCAAAGATCATAAGGTTGGGCCACAAGGGCAGCAAATAATAAGAGCTAATATTAACATTTATAAACCATTTTCCACTTCACAAAGGGCTGTCACTACCTGATTTCATTCGAGCCCAGAGAACAATTCTCTGGACTAAATGCATGTCATCTACCCTGAACAAATGCAGCAACGAATACACAGGGATGGGATGAATGGCCCAGAGCCATCCAGCGGGAGATAAAGAATCCAGGTCTACATGCTGGAGTTCTGACTCAGGGATTCACGGCTACGACCACCCCACGCCACCTCTCTACTCTTCCATGTGGCCTCTCTGTTCCCTGGGGACACAGTGGCTGCCTCGACATTCAGAATTAGTTTTCCTGGTTGGCATCTCTTTGGGAAGGCAGCCCCAGGGCCTTCCTTATCTGTTTGCGGTTGCTGGACTTCTCTTACCCTGAAAAGGGCTTTATTTCTTGGCATCTAATCCCCTTCCTTATCCACTCTCTCTTCCCCATGACCTCACTGGACCTCCTGTTGGTTTTGAGTTCTGAACCCAGTGGGCTGACAACTGGAGTCAATTTCTGCTTTTGATTCAAAGGAAACTGGGTGGGATGCATTCCACACAATGGCGAACTCGGTGGATCATTACATCTGAAGTAATTCCCAGGAAATGTGATGAAACTGTAAAAAAGATATCCTTAATCCTAAATAATGTGAGCTGAGAGCGAATAAGCTCTTTGGTTCTTAATAACACCCAGGAGACTGTCAATGCCTGACTGTAAATGCGGAAGAAAGAAAAAAAAGAAGAACGAAGGAACAGAAATGAACAACTAGAAGGAGAAAGGCAGAAAAATAAACCTAGATAAAAACATTGGGAGTCAGAGTTCGTATATGCGATAATTTTCTAACCTCTACAGTTTTTCTCCCATTTTTGAGTTAAAGTAAGCATTGCTTAGTAAGCACGCTTAGCCATTCCGCAGAGGTTCTTAGGTACCACTGAACACGTTTAATCGGTAATTTGTGTGATGGCTAATAGAGTTAGCAGCTGACGAAATGGCAGATGTAATCAATAACCTACTGACTCACAAAACGGTTGATTTGGCCCCCAAATACCTATTATGTTTATTTGTGAATCTCATGTACAGAATATAAATTACAAGACAGTGGTGATTGTTTTCTAGAGTTGTTTATTTTAGTTTCCCTCAATAAGCCCTTACAAATTAAAATGCAAAGTGGAGGTTAGGAATTCATAGGTCAAGTCTTGTTTTGCTCATTTTCCCCAATGCACATTTGCATTTTCGATAGCTAACATCCCTCCCTCCATGCTTCAGCCAGGGATGCAGTTGCTTTATTCCGCCTTATAAATATTATGATTTAGCTAAGGTGAAACTTGGATAAGGATCAGAACATGTCAACCAGGAACTATGAGGTTAAGGGAAAGTTCAATCATATTTGACCTAGACCTCTGACCTCTCTCTTTGTGGTTTGTGATGTCTTCGAATCTCCTGACATGGGAGGTTTGGGTGTTGGGGTGTTTACACTCAAGAAAATGATAGGATGAGTTCAGATATACTTAAACGTTGTCTTTTATAACCAGGTGGCAGCCAATTTATTTAAAGCACGGATGAATAAGAGCAACTCTGGAAGGGAACATCTGACTCACCCTTATCTTGACTTTTAGGATGACGATAATCCTTGAAATCAAGGAACATTCAAATAAACCATGTAATGCTGGGTCCATCAGATTAGCTCCATTAGTAGAACCGTGAAATTTATTGAGAATAATTAAAACTTGGATTTGGCACTTATCTTAATTGTTAATATGCAGAAGGCAATATAAGAAAAGATTTTGAATATACCAGATGAGAAAGTTTTAGTGTAGATAAGTGTGGGAAAACATTTGCAAAGTTTGTCCATACAGCATTCCTTAAGCTGGCATACAATATATTTCTATTCATGTAGTAAGAAATGTTCAGGAGAACAGACACCACGGGATGCCCACCCTGAGTGGTGTTTTTCTGTATTGATTTCAGGGGAATTGGGTAATGAAAGCAAAGCCATGGGCAGGGCAATCATTCAGAATTTACATTCACTTAAGGAAAGATTTTTAGTTTTTAATTTTTAAAAAATTTTTAAAAGAGATTTCATTTATTTAAGAGAGAGGTAGAGACCGAGAGAGCACAAGCGGGAGGAGGGGCCAAGGCAGAGGGAGAGAGACAAGCCGACTCCCTGCTGAACACAGAGCCCAACCCAGGGCCTGGATCCCAGGACCCTGAGATGGTGACCTGACCCAAAGGCAGAGCTTAAGCGGCAGAGCCACCCAGGTGCCCGTTAAGGAAAGATTTGTAATGTTTTAAGTTGCTTTGACTTTTTCTGAGTGTCACGATTCCTATTTCATGGCTGCAGTGTGCATTGCCATAGCATAGCTCAGCTGGGCAGGGTTTTTGGGTTTTGTTGTTGTTGTTGTTGTTTTGCTTTTGCTTTTTGTTGTTGTTGTTTTTCTACTTGTTAATCTCCATCCAATCCGAAGCGAAGCTCACATGGGGGCTGAGGGCTGGCTACTATGGGTGAGTTACGAATAGGTCAAGGGATATGAGCAAGCCATTCTCCACCTCCATGCTATTCAAGCTTTTCTCTCTTCAGTTTTCTCCTGCGTGTGTATCTGGCAATGCTGAGAGATGAAAGGAGGTCATCTTTCCAGTTCCTACTTCAGAGAGAATAACGGACACAAGAGCCACAGCAAACACCACCACTGTTGGGGCGTCTCGGTGGTTAGGTGCCAGGTGGTTAAACATCTGCCTTCTGCTCAGGTCATGATCCCAGGGTCCTGGGATTGAGCCCCGAGTCATCGGGCTCTCTGCTCAGCGGGAGCCTGCTTCTCCCTCTCCCCCAGCTCCTAACCCCACTGGTGCACTCACACTCTCTGTCTCTTAAATTATGTGAATAAAATCTTAAAAAGAAAAAAATACCACCATTATTTAGTACACAGTAGAAATGCTTTTATATCCACTGTGTCATTTAGTCCTCGCACTACCTGGGAAGGATGGTGATATTATTGCCTTTGACAGACGAGGAGAAGGAGATGCAGAGAAGTTAGGTAAATGGGCTCAACCTTGCACAGCTGGTGACTGAACGTGTGAGAGTGTAAACCCAGACTCGGCGCCCGCCGAAGCCCGTGCATTTGTTACTGTGCCCTGCTGCTCTTTTAAAGCAAGGTTTGGAGAAGGTAGAGGATTAGACGGGGCCGCTGGTCACAGGAGTTCTACAATGGTCTTATTCTTTCCCCATTGCATTTCCTCCTTGCTTTTCTACCCACCACATCTAAGCAGGAAATAATGGAACAGAACTAAAAAAGAGACACTACTGGTTGTCACTGATTTAAAAGGAAAGGAAGCTAGTCTTCTAAAGTACACTTTAGAACACAATTTGGCCATGTTCCCAAATTCTAAACTTGGAGGCACAGTGCTTTCCATTGAGCAAATTATCAAGAAAATCATTTAGATGGGATTTCCTCTGAAATGTAGATAAATCTTATTTCAGAATTTTGGCTACAAAAGACCCATTATCATTTATTTGCATTTCAGTCTTACTTTGTGGGTCTGATCCAGTGGTTCTCAAACCTTCCTATGAATAAGACTCATCCAGGAGTGAGTCAATTAGTTCTTCAGTAATAAGTAACAGAACTCTTTCCTGGTCACTGTAAGCAGCAAGGACTTGGGCAGCTCACAGAAATAAAGGGAAGCCAGGAGAACAAGGGCCAGAAAAAGGAGACAGACAGGCAGCTCTAGGGGTGTAGATAGGAGGAACTAATTTTGTTTTCTATCTACATTCTAGTTTGTGATGTCTTTGAATCCCAGGATGTTTAAGTAACTATCTCTAGTGGTCAGAATTCTATGATGGGCCTCAAGAGTCCCACCCACTGTGTCTTAGTGTTCTTCAGAGAAACAGGACCAGTAGAATATATATATATATATTTTCTGGATATATACATACATATGTATATATATTTTCTGGATATACATATATATTCTGGATATAAAAAATATAAAATATATTTATACCTATGTATAATGTTTATATATTTATATATTCTGGATATTAAAAAATCTAAACTATATTTCCAAATATATATATAAATAATATTCCACACATTAAAAAAATCTAAATTATATTTATAAATATTTATGTATATTGTGGATTAAAATATAAAAATAAATATATATGAAAGATATACGTAAAAATAAAGCAATTTATTTATATTACATAGATTATAAAATAAATAAGTAAAATAAAAATATTAAAATATATGATATATTTATATAAATTCTGAAATATTTAAATATATATCATACACATATAACATATATGTGGAGTATATTCAGAGTTCTGGTTCACACGATCATGGAGGCTAAAGCCCACAGTCTGCTGTTTGAAAGAGGGAGGCAAATGAAAACCGTTGGTAGTACAGTCCTAGTCCAAAACAAAAGGCTGGAGAATCAGGAGCTCCTGCGTCCAAGGGCAGGAGCAGATGAATATTCTATCTTAACAGAGAGCAAATTCACCCTTCTTCAGTCTTTTGTTTTATTTCAGCCCTCAACAGATTGGGTCATGACCACTTGCTTTGATGAGGACCACCTTTTTGATTCAGTCTGCCATTTGAGTGTTAAAGTCTTTTGGAAACACCATCACCGAGAGACCCAGAAATAATGTTTTACTACCTATGTTGGGCACCCCTTAGCCCAGTCAAGTTGACACATAAACGTAACTGTCATGCCCTGGTATACGCATCCTATGTAATCCCTTGAGTGTGGGTGAGACTCTGAATGATGGAGTATCATTTATGTCAACAGATTACTTACTAATCAGTGGACTTTGAGTTCATCAGAAGAAAGATTATCCTAGGTTCACCTGATCTAATCAGATGATATCTTAAATGAAGGCTGGGCCCTTTCCTGGGTGAGAGATTTTATGAGAAAGAGCTTCTCTTACTGACCTTGAAGCAGAAAACTGCTATAGACAAAGCCATGTGTCAGGGAGTTGAGGGCATCTCCAGAAGCTCAGAGTTACCCTGAGCAATAGCTAGCCAGGAAGGGGGACCTCACTCTGATAGTTGCCAGCAGCTGAATTCCACCATCAAGCAGCTGGGTTGGGAGAGGACTGAAACCTCACTGTAGCTCTAGCCAACACCTTGATTTCAGCCTGTGAGAGCCCAAGAAGAGAACTTAGCCACACTGTGTCTGGAGTTTTGACCCACAGCACTGTTGAGATCATCAATGGATATTGTTTTAAGGTCTTCAGTTTGAGGTGATTGAATCTCTACCATCTACATGCGGGTGACTCTGAAATCCAGACCTCTCTCTCAGCTTCCATCTGATATCCAGCGACCTCCTTGATATCGCTGCTTGGATATCTGATAGACATGTAAACATAATGTGTTCCAAACTGAGCTCCAGCGACCTCCTTGATGTCGCTGCTTGGATATCTGATAGACATGTAAACATAATGTGTTCCAAACTGAGCTCCCTGTTTACCTTCCTCTCAACTCACTTTTCCTATAGCCCTTTTATGTCAAAAGTGACAACTCTATATTTATAGTTGCTTAAGTCAAAAACTTGAAATCACGTTTCACTTTCAATCCATCAGTCTTAACCTTTGACTCTCGTTTCCCAATATTTCCAGAATTAACCACTTCTCACTAATGTCTCTGCTGTCACTCTGATCTATGCCACCCAGTGTGTTTCACATGGATTGGTTCAATAGCCTCTAACTGGCTTCTCGGATTTCACCTTGGCTCTCCTATGGTTGGTTTTTGACACACCAAGCAGACTGATGTTGTTAAATGAAGGATCAGGTCAGTTACCTGCACAGAGCCTCACTGGTAGACTGAGTTTTTAGTCCCTATTCTCATCTCTCCATTTGCCACGTGACTTTGCAGTCCCTCTCCCTAGAGGTGAACTATATGGCCCCACTCCTCCATTTAGGCTTGGCCATGTACTTGCTTTGAGTAAGTAGACAGAAGTGGGGAGAGGTGTGCAGAAATGACAATATATCACTTCTGAGTTTAGACCTTGAGTGCCTGTTTTCACTTGTCCTCTGCACCCTACTGTTGTTGAGAGAACATGCCGTGGCTAGTCCTGTTGTTCAGAGAGGATGAGAGACACTTGGAGCAGACATGAACACAGCCTGCCACTTCTGCTGTCCTGTGGAGCCCAGCCTTGATTTGGCCAGCTCTGCTGATCTGTAGGTACGTGAGCAAAATAAATGCTTGTAGTATGCTACAGAGAGTCTGTGATGGGTTCTTTCCAAGCAATAGCTGATTGAGACACACTCAGAAGAGAAGCCAGAGTGATTCCAAAGCCTGGAAGGCTCTGCCCATTCATCCCCGTAAGAGACCTCATCTCTCCCTACCACTCTCCCTCGCCCTTGCTGTACTCCAGCCACATTGGCCTCTTCACTTGTTTTTTGGAACTTTCTAGGCCTACTTTCATGCAGGCCTTTGTATTTTATCCTATTTGGAATCTCTGAGCCCCTGAGAACTTCTTGGCTTGCCCCTCTATGGCTTTCAGGTTTTCACTCAGAAACCATCTTCTCAGCTGTTTGTAGTTGTTAAACCATCCATTTTCCTTCCCTGTCTCCCTTCCCTGGTTTGTTTTTCTCTACAGAACATACTACATATTTTATTTTTGTTCAACAACCCCCCCTCCCATTCTGCACCCTTCCCACACTAGAATGTGAGCTTCCCAAGGGTAGACGTTTTTGTCTGATTTGCTCACTCCTGAATCTCTAGTATTTGGAGTGGAGTTCAGTAATATTTATTCAATAAATGCAATACAGTTCTGATAATTTTAACAGGGAATCACACTTTTTTTTCTCATTCTGTATCATTCTGTCCAAGAACTAATGTCTCAGGAGGGATTAGGTCTGGCTTGGGCCCCAGTCCCACCCCTTGGTTGGGGCAGAGCAGGACACCTTTACCCATAGTCCTTCCATTTGGGAGGGAGGATTCCCCCAAAGGAACTGGGCATGCTATAACCCAAAGCAGGGGAAATGGGCGGCAGGAAGCTGTCTGTAATATTTAGTTTGAGTTAACTAGGCCCGTTCTCACACCATTCTAGAGCTTCTGTCTCACAGTGTCTGCAGCTCACATTTTGAGAAACGTCAGATGCAATAAAACATCTTATAAGAGGCCTTTGAGAATTCCAGAGAAACATGGGGAAATTTGAATCTCTTTCCCATATACAAGCAAAAGAGAAATCTCCATGTGAAGCCCTCAGAAGAGGTAAAGCCTGGACTCTGGGGACTCACACAGGGTAGGAAGCCTCACCAGAGACTTCCAAGAGTCTCCAGACTTCCCTCGTCGTTGGCATCTGGAATCCCTGATTGACCTTTTCTCTACCAGAGCCATTGTACCAGGCCTCAGAGGCCCAGTGGACCTCAGCTCCTATTTCCTGGTTAGTAAGTAAGAGGGGACAGGTGGCTCCCACCCGTGGCCAGGGCTGTGACATGGGAGAGACATACTTTCCCCTGTTGGCCATGGTGTGAGGTCACTGGGTCTACAGAGCACTTGAGTCACATGGTGCATGTAACAGGCTTCTGTGGGGTGGCCCTAGGATCTGACTGCATCATCGAATGTGTGAAAGAGCATTTTGAGTGGCAGACACACAGTGGCTCTCCTGTTGGTGGGACACAGGTCGTTTGTGAGTTTGAAGTTGTTCATATGTCTAGAGAAGGAGAATTACACAGTCTTTCTAGGTAAAGTACTCAGCATTTAATAACGTGTTGAGATTGACTTCCTTCCGTAGGGGTCTCCCTATCATTTTGATGGCCCATCAGGTTACATGTTCATTGTTGAAGCTGGAAGAGGGTCTTTGGTTTGCACAATAACAAACATTTGTCCCCTGTGTTCCCGAAGCTTGTGACCAGTGGGCCTTTACCATAGGTAAGTGAATGAGTTATCCATTTTCAAGATTCTTGCCTAATGGGAATAAATACACTTCTCATCTCGAGAGCTCGTGGAAAAATGGATTAAGGAAATGAAATTATGTGAATAACTGTGAGCCCTTTAGAGATAGTTGTTATTTAAATTCATCCATTTATTCATTTATGCATTTTTTTTACAAGATTTTATTTATTTATTTGACAGAGAGAGACACACAGAGAGAGAGGGAACACTAGTAGGGGGAGTGGGAGATGGAGAAGCAGACTCCCCACAGAGAAGGGAGCCCGATGTGGGGCTTGATCCCAGGACCCTGAGATCATGACCTGAGCTGAAGGCAGACGCTTAACCAACTGAGCCACCCAGGCACCCAGATTCATTTATGCATTTTGATGATACGCCTATTGACTTGTTGCTCTCTTTTCTCCTGTTATCAGTTTAAGGCATTTAAAGCTTCACGTACAATTTTAACACCGTAGGTATTTTTACATCCTGGAAACAAGGCTCGAAGGGTCAGAGTATTTGAATAACGCTAGCAGGAGTAGTAGTGGTCGCAGAAATGACAGTAATAATGAAAACCATCATAATAATCATAGAAGCTACCATTTTGAGGATTTATTGTGTGCTCTGGGCAGTGCTGACACATATATTGTCACTTAAGCCTGCAAATCTGATTCTTCTCATATCAATTAAATGCAGGTTCATTCAGGGCATGCAGGTTTTAAAGTCAGATAAATGTGGGCCCAAATCCCTCCTCTGCCCCTTAGCTGGCTGGGTGATATCGGGCCAGTTAGTCAACCTCTGCAAGGTGGGGGTAGCAATCCCGTGAAAAGAAAGCTAAGTGCAACTACGGACATAAAGGATCAGATGTGGAGTCAACCAGTCATCCCTTACTAGATGGCGGCTATTTGCAATGATCGTAAATTTATCACAAGTTACACACAGCAAAGTTCCTCCTTGCATATAATCAAAGAGGAGTGAATGACTAGAGAAAACTCCCACCACTCAGGGCTCCACGAGAGAATGCACGCATTTCAGTTTTGACTGATGGTCATTATTTGCTAACCATGATTAAACATGAAGATTAGAGGGTCCTACAAGGACTCTGCCCGTAACTACATCCCCAAATCTGAGCCAGGCCAACGACCATCAACCATTCCTTCTAAACCCTTTATTACTTTCTCATTAAGGTCTCAGTCTTGGAGCTGTGAGCACCATCCATAAAAAGCGCAGCTCACGGGAGGCGGGGGTGGGGAAGCAGGAAAGCCTCCCTTTAAAGAGTGCTTAGCCCAAGATAATTATAACCACTGGAGAAGGATGCAGGCAAATTAGCATCATAATCTATGGGAGCAGAAGGCACAGTGATGATTTTCCCATAAGAAATACATCTATTTTGGAATTCTCAGTAGTCTACCACTTTCTCTACCATGGGAGTCAACACAGTTTTGATTTACTGACTCACTCTCCCTGGAGTGTTTTTCTCTGAATTTTAAACCAAAAAAAAAAAAAAAAAAAAAAGAAAGAAGAAAAAAAAGGAGATAAAGGGTGGTAGAAGAAATGCACGGCAAGAAGGAAAAACAGTGAGAAAAAAGAGGAAATGAGAGACAAAGAGGAAAGGAGAGAAAATAAAACTGTGCTGTCACAGAGGTTTACAGTCAAAACTTAACATTTTGCTTTGTTTCAAGTAAGTAAAATATTGAAAGTTAAAAGTTGAAAATATCATTCTGATTATTTAAGTATTACCGAAATATCAGTAGGTTCAAAATTTGAGTATTTATTCAATCTGAAAGCATCCTGTTAACCTAATTGCAAGTGTTTACTGAGTGTTCTTTGTGGGTCTAATTTTGTCAGGTGCTGGCGGATGGGCAGTGTGGGTTTATGGATGAATCAATGTCTGTTCCCTCAGCACTTGTGATGTGGTTGGGGATATAAAACAATTAGAAAATTAGATATTTTATAACCACAGAAGCAAAACTGATAAAAAGGCAGTTTGCTTTAGTTCCACAATCTTCTAGAAGGGGAAAAAAAATTGGCCTAGTCAAATACCTTTGGCACTTTCTGCAACGTACATCTTTTAGGAGAATCTCTGTGCCTATTAGTGTAGTGAAGTTTCCCTCTTCAGTAAAGTAACTTCTTAGCCCCGGTTCCCTTGGGGACAGAGGCTGCTAAAGCTGTGTGCAGGGAATTTATTAGGGGCTGTGAAGCTAGACAGCAGGGGCGAGGGGTAGAAGGGAGTGGGGAAGGGAAGGGCATGAAGGAGAGGAAGCCAACACAAGCATGTTACTGACCTTGAGTCAGCCAACATCAAGGGCACCTGGTACTTGACCTTGTGGGGCTTTCTGCTGGAAAATGAAACCAAAACATGGGAAAGCAGGGCAAAAAGTTGAGAATGAGTTGAATCTTGCGAACTATGCTTTTAGCCTCTGACTAGAGCCCTATCAAATATGTCTCAGAGCTGTCCACATAGGAGACAAAAGGGGGCTGTTTATCCATGGGCTCGTGAACGTGTTGGTCAAGGGCAACTCTCATGTGTATTGACTCCCTGCCTCTTTGGGTTGCACATCAAGGATTGCTTAGCAGTTCCCACGGGAGAATCATGTTCCACACCCAGTGGCTGGAGGAAGTGATGGGCCGGGAGGGTTTGGAGTGGTATGCAAGCGCTGGCCAACCCAGATCCTAGTGGAGCTTTGATTCTTGTTATCCGCCATCCCGTGGAACGATTATTCTGCTGAATACATTTTAGTAAATCCAGGAATGCTTTCTTTGACCATAGGAAGAGGAGCTGCTCTAACGTCATGCATAGCTCTATACAGGAGCTCAAATAATGTTTCTCAGGTATAGATATAGATATAGATATTTTTTCCCCCGGCTTTTGCCTTGTTTTGCTAAGTTTCGGTTTCATTTTCTAGCAGGCTCCTTTTCCACATGGTAGGAAAGAGGGACCCTGGTAACTCATTCATCCACTTACCCATTCTTCCTGTTGCTCTGGGACGCCTAATTAGATGATTTTCTCTGTCTTGCTTTGCAACGTGGTGTGAACACATGATGTGTTCTGGCAAGTGGAAGGTGGACAGGAGTGACTCATGGCACCCTTCCTCACAGGCCTTCACTCTCTCTCCCTCTTACAGCCTTTTCCCAGCTGCCTGTAGGTGCAGGGGATCCAGCAAAGACTTCCCAGATAGAGGGAGCCTGCCTTCTGGATTCTCTGTGTGGAGGGTCACCTGCCAAACACCCATAGGGGACTGTTAGGTGAAAAAGAAAAAAAAAAAGGCTAAAGTGTGAAGTCACTGCGATTTTGATGTTGTTTGCTACTGGACCTAGCCTACCCTCATACAGCACGCGTGTGCCCATGTCCATATCAGTTCCTGGATAGAATCGTCATGATCTCAACTGAGGTTATTTGACGACACACTAGAGAAATCAGGGTTTCCAGGAGGTTGGGGAGAGGTAGAAATCCTTGATTCCCATCAGAAACACATGGAATGGGAGCAGGGTATTTTATGAAGTGAACAGAGGCAGGACCGGAAAAAAAAAAAAAAAAAGGATGCTATGGCAGTTGTTATAGGATCATATTGGCAATGGATTCTAGACTTGGCTTTGCCATAACTTATGTGTGTGTCTGGCGGCATGCAGTTCAACCATTCTGGGTCTTTGCTGCTCCCTCGGTACAGTGTGAGAATTGAGCTAGACAGTTTCTCTCTTTTTTTTTTTCTTTAGAGTGGCCGGGAGGTGGGAGCAGACTTCCCACCCAGCACAGAGCCCTATGCAGGGCTCGATCCCACAGCCCTGAGATTCTGACCTGAGTTGAAATCAGGAGTGAGACATTTAACTGATTGAACCACTCAGATGACCCTGGGCTAGATGGTTTCTAATGTCTTTCTCAACTTTGAGATTGTTTGGTAACAAAATGGCAAAAAATTAAACTGGACAGGTTTCTCTTTCCTTTGTTGATCAAGTGGCTTCTGCTCCCCTCATTTTTATAAGCGTTTTAAGAAATACGTTTGCCATTCTTGGCACCACCTTTCGCTGTGTTGGAGAATCCAAGCTATGGCCATGGAAGTTGTAGAGCCAGAGGGTCAGGGTGGCCCACATGCAGTAAAGAGGAAAATGCTGGCAGCTCTTCTGCTGGTTCTGCACCTGTAGGGGCAGAGCGGCTGTGGGTCCTGCCTCACGCTTGCATGGGGTTGTTTGAGAGGAGGAAGCTAGGAAAGGCCAGAGTTAGAGCTATTGCCCTTGTGGATCATCTCCCTGGTGGTCCTGTCTTAAAGATCTGGATCTTTCTTCCCCTGCAGTGGGTATGATGAGTGAAATCGATGCCCTGCCCACTTGATAGATGCCTAGTTAAGAAAAAGATTGAGTATAGACTTAGAAATGGCAGATGTTCTCTCTCTCTCAGTCAAATAAGAAAATAAAATCTTAAAAAAAAAAATTAAAAAAAATGCAGAGGCCGGGTCAGCTCAGGGGCTGGCAGCCATGTGGGCAGAACTGAGAACAGAGGGATCCAGTGAGAAAATGCAGAAGGAAAGAGAATGTTTCCAGAAGTGTGTATAATGCCTTGAAGGGTGCAAGGCAGTAAAAAGTGACATTTATAAGGATTTACAGGGATAATAGCAAAGGACCAAAATAAACAGTAATAACCACACGCTGAGTCACTTTGGAACTATAAGTTCTTAGTTGCCCCCTTAAGAACAGAGCAGAATGTAACAAAAGTGGAAAGGGGAAACGAATCGGAATAGACAGGCTGAGATGTGGACATAGTCAGTCCTGGCCAGATGACTTTTACCCTATTTCTGTGAGATAAGATCTGTGGTCACCGATTATATTGGTGATATTTTTAAAGTGAATTGTTTGAATGATGTGTTACTTCTTCTCATACTACTCTCTTTTTGTGGAGAGTCCTTTTGGACTCTAATGAGATACTGTTTCTATAGCAAGGGTCCTATTTTGAATCCAAGTTGATGTCTTTGCATCTTAGGAAGACAAATGGGGAGAGCCCAGGCATCTTGTCACAAGGGACCAAGTTGTGTCCTAGGAGAGGGATGCCCTTGAGAAAAGATCTGGGCTCACATTCTAGATTCAATAGAAAGCGACTCAGTGTTTTGGGACAGTCTGTGAAAGCAATTGTCATAGCGACAGTTCTTCTAAGTGCATATCTGAGTTGGTGGAGGCTGTGAAACCAAAAACATGGGGAGAAGTGCATTTACTCACACTGTCTAACACACTCCTTCCTTCCTTGATCTGGCAAATATTGTTGAACACTTCCTACGTCTAGGCACTGTCACTGGGGGATAGTTATAGGTACCTGCCCTATTCAAGGTGGGAAATTTCGATCCCAGATGAACGAGGTAACCCAAGCACATATCAGCTGACCAATGAGGAAATAATCAGATTATGAAATGGAGAAGGATGAGGGGCTTGCAGGGGTCGGGATTCTTGGTGAAATCTGGAAGATGCCAAGGAACCAGCCATGCGAGGAGCAGTGTTTCACACAGCTGGAATAACATTTGCAAAGGCCCTGAGGAGGGAAGGAATTGGCATGTTCTGTAACCTGAAAGGAGGCCAGAGTGACTGCAGCATAATGAACAGGGTGAGAGAGACAGGAAGTGGACTGGTCATTTAGAGCAGGATTTCTTCACCGCAGTGCTATTATTGTCATGTGGGACCGGAAAATTCTCTGTTATTGGAGGCTGTCCTGTGCCCTGTAGGATGTTTTGCAACGTCCCTGGCCTCTACCCACTAGATGCCAGCAGCACCCCCCAGTTATGACAGCTGAAAATGTCTCCAAACATTGCTTTATGTGTTTTGGGGGTTAGAACCAGAAGGAAAGTGGACCACCAAGGAGGGCTAGCAGAATGTGAAATAAAAGAGGAGAAGGGCACTGTGATGGTGAATTTTATGTGTCTCCTGGCTGGGCCGTAAGGCTCAACCATTTGGTCAGATAGTATCCTAGCTGTTTCTGTGAAGGTATTTTTAAGATGAGGTTAACATTTGATAAAGCACATTACCCTCTGTAATGTGGTGGCCCTCGTCCAATCAGCTGAAGGTCTTAAGAGAAAAAAGACTGACCTTTTGCTTGAAAGGGAATTCTGCCAGCAGACTACGTTTGGACTTGAGCTTCAACATCAACTCTTCCTTGGGTCCCCAACCTATGGGTCTGCCCTGCAGACTCTGGACTTGCCAGGATACACAATTTCATGAGCAAATACCTAAAAATAAATTTCTTGTGTGTGTGTGTATATATATATATATATATATATATATATATATATATATGAAATTTCTCATATATATATAAAAAATTTCATATATATGTGTGTGTGTGTGTGTGTGTATATATATATATATCCTACAGAATGCATTGTATAATGTATACATATATTCTACAGACTAGCATCTGACAGGGACCTTGGAGGTCAGGGGTGGGGGATAGGGGCAATAGTGGGATTGGCTGGAGCCCAACCAACAGCTTTGAGACGATGGCTGAGAACAATGGCTTTGCCAGAGAGCTATTTTGCTGGGGCCAGAGCTGGGCCAGTAAGAAGGTGGTCTCAGTGGCCCATGTGGTTGAGGGAGATCTCACTGAGAGCTTATAGAAGCTGGGCCTACCAAGGTAGGGCAGAGAAGCTTGTCCATGGTGCAGCTGAGGACCCCCAGAACCCTCCTATTAATGAGGAGGCAGGACTTTTGGTGGTATTGGAGAAAGGTCAGGAGAGGTGACAGTCAAGGAAACACAGTCACTGCTGTTTGATGATGATATTTTAACTCCCAACCTCGTGCAGCAAACCGGGGACGTAGATCTATGAGAAATACCTCAGTGGAGGTGTCCGTTATGAGCTGGTGGGCTCAGAACAGTGCACAGGCATGGGCAGACTCTCTGTTTGCAACCTGATTTGGAGGGCACAAAACCAGTGCCTGGGAACCAGGGATAAATATATCTGCACTCTCCTTTGCTGCGAGCACCCTTCGAGAGGCATTTCCATCGCCAAAGGAACATACCTGACTTTTAACAGACAAAAGCAGAAGACACATCATCTCACGGGATATCTGGAAGTTGGATTTTTTTTTTTTTTCCCGAGAGGCCAGAGGGAAGAGGAAAAGTGGTTTCTTCTCTCCTTCCTGCTAGGGGAACACACAGGTTTGCTAATTCGAAGGGAAGACTGAAGAGAAGCTTCTTTTTATAGATGTTGGTTTTGGAGTGAGTTTCAGTCATCGAAGGTATCCATCCTGTCTGCTCAGTAAACTTGCTGTGACCTGGCAGTGAGGGGAAGCTTTGGCGGCCTCTGCTCCTGGGCTATGTTGCTGACCCAACCTGAAATCCTTCTTTAGGTTGAGTCAGCAACGTATCCCATGACTTTTGGGTGATAGGCTCTTTTATATAAGACCATAAAGCAGAAGGCCCTTTCTGCATCGTGTTGAATTTCCCAGAGGCTATGACCAGGGATTAGACGGAGGTAAAGAAGTTCAAGAGATACTGCTAAAAAGTGTTGAGGAATGCGTAACTTGGCTTAGGCCTGCCCTTTAAGCGTTTGTGCAGAGAAAATAAGACCATGGGTAATTGAGAATAAAATGTGTTGCTTTTCACACGTTGGAATAGCTCAAGTGGAAATAAATCCCTTTAAACATTTTAATTTCAATTAAGTTCATATTATAAGACACACACATACACAGTCACGCATTTTTTTGGCTTGCATCGCTTTTGCTGTGGATGTAGTTTTTCGAACCCAATGTTACATAAGCACAAAAGTTTTTCTTAAGAATTACCCAGTTTATAATCTAAATATAAGAGTCTCAAAAGAAGGCTGTGTCAACACATAACTAAGCAAATAGTTCTGATCTTTGCTCTTCTGGCCTTTGTTTGTTTGTTTTGGCCTTCTGATAACTCATTCTAGGTCACTGGTTATCCACTATTCTGTCCCTCCCCACCCCCTTCACTGATGCTGCTCATGGCTAACCTTGCTGTTGGTCATGGGAGCTCCCTTTAGGGAGCGGGGGAGACTCTAATATTCTCCTTTCGCCTGTATTGATCTCAGACACTTCAACACCGTGGCAACCCAATATCATGGTCTACAACTGCTGGGCTAGGGTATAAGATGGTCAGTGTGATAGGAGCATGTGATCTCAGACTCTAACTGGTAGGTTGGTATCATCTAGATCTGTTCATTTCAGCATTTTATTTAAACAGGAGACCTAGTTTGGCCAAGCATGAACAAAAATGGATATTCCTTAATGAGGAAGTGTTTGTAGTAAAAAACAAACCAAAAACCAAAAACCAAAAAAACAAAACAATGCCCCTTACCCTCACTCCCCTCCCCCAAAAGCAACAAACCTCATTCTTTGTCCACAAGAAATCTGGTCATGGTGAAATCCAAGAGGTGACAAGGCTAGTTCTGTGACTGAGCAGATGGTTCAACTTATTTTGCATTTCAGTTTATCTATAAAGTGGAGCTAATAATAATCAGCTCTAACTCACTCCCATGGTAGTAATCACAAGAAGTGAGATAAGAGAGAGTGGTTGCCGGTTTGAAAGCATCAGGCTTCTGTAAGACTGCATTCAGTCACAAATAATTATTGAGCACTTACTTACGTGCTGTCATCCTTTGTGCACTAAGCTGGAGGTTCAAGATCTGCTACAGGGTATAAATAGGTAGGACATGGTCCCCTGCCCTCTGGGATTGCATTAAGAGAAGCCCGTGAAATAAGAAGAAACTGACATTCTCTCTCTAGCATTACATAAATGTAACATTATTATTATTATTTTTTAAAGATTTTATTTATTTATTTGACAGAGATCACAAGTAGGCAGAGAGGCAGGCAGAGAGAGAGAGAGAAAGCAGGCTCCCTGCTGAGCAGAGAGCCCGATGCAGGGCTCGATCCCAGGACCCTGGGATCATGACCTGAGCCGAAGGCAGAGGTTTTAACCCACTGAGCCACCCAGGCGCCCCTAAATGTAACATTATTAAGAAGTAATGAGAATTTAAACTCTGTGATTAATCCGTTTCACAAAGATTTAAATAGCATTGATTGAATTTTTGTGCTTCGGGTTCAATTTTGTTTCTGAATCAAGGTGGTAAGGGTGGACACCTTCACCTCATTTATTAAAACAGAACTTTTCTTCAAATTACACAAATAAAGTATATGCATTTAAACTAAAGGTGACAGAATTGCAGAAAGTAGAAATTATAAATTCCTTGGCTCCAACTGGGTTTGAATCCTTGACTATGGTGTGACACCTTGGACTGGCAATTCCTTATCACTAAAGTGAGGCTAATAAATACCAGTGCAAAATCTTGTCATGATTATGAGAAAACAGATTTAAAATGCCAAGGATGATATTTGGTGGGTGTTTTTAATAAATGTGGGTTTTTTTTTCTTTCCCTCCTCCCTTTATTTTGAAAGTTAATTTGAGTGGAATTAACTTTATATGTAATATAGTCATCTGAAGAAAGCCCATTCTGCTATGAGTATACATATGGCTCATTTCTGGTTCCATTTATGCATCGTGAATGTCTTCAAATCCCAGGTGCCCCCATGGAGGGCCCTTCTATGCTTGTTACGTAGAACCTCCTCAAGGACTTTTCCATTTACTCTCAGGAAATGGCTCACCCTTATATTTTCCAGCCTTTTTTGAGGAAAATTTCCTTAAAAAAATTTTTTTTGTTTGTTTGTTGAATAACTAACCTCTAAACACAGTCATTTCTTTTCCTATGGCTGCAGAGTAAAGTGTCCTCTCTGAATATTGGAAGACTGAGGTAAACAAAATAAGTAATTAGTGAAGTTTTACTTTTGTTATTCTGTAGGAGTGGTTTTATTATAAATTGTGGAAAGAGAACTTGCGCTTGGCCAAGAAACAGAAAAGGTTTCCTATCTCACTTTTTAAAAATTAATTTATTTATGTTAGAGAGAGGGGCTGGGGAAGGGCAGAGGGAGAGGGAGAGAGAGAATCTCTAGTAGACTCCCCACTGAACATGGGGCCCAATGAAGGGCTCGACCTCATGGCCCTGAGATCATGACTTGAACTGAAATCAAGAGGCAGTCGCTCAAATGACTGAGGCACCCAGGCACCCTGGTTTTCATCTTTATCTCCCATATTGTGAGGCAAGGCATCTCAGATGAAACAAACACACTAATGAAAGCGATTGTGTTGGCTGCTCAGTTAAAGGAAGAAGCCCACGGAAGAGTGGACATGCTGAAAGGATTTCTGGAAAGTCTTCCAGGTAGAATGGTTTTCCTGGTGACATGAAATGATCATCTTCTCTTTGAAGGAGGATGGCATGCTGTTCCAGACAGACCCTGCCCTTGGGTGTCACGGGCCACATTCACGCAGGACTCCAAATCTGATCCCGAGACCTAGGCAAGTTGGAAAACTTCCCTGAGCCTCAGTGTCCTCATCTCTGATCGGTGACCTCATAAGAAGGTTGAGAGGACAGCATGGCAGAATAGATTCCTATTTCTGGTATACAGTAGGCATATAGTAAATCTCTGTTCTTTTACTCTCTGCCTCCCCTCACTACAAATCATAGGCTAGGTAGTTTTAAAACTAAATGTTGGTCATTTTACAGAAGGCTGCAAAGTGCCTTCACATCATTATCTCCTTTGATTTTTCTAAGAAACCCCGTGAAGGAGGTGGTCTTGGACTTAATATGAACACCATATACATATAAAGAAATAGCACTCGAAGAAGTTTTGAGAATTAGCCACCCAGACTCACTTGGCTACTGAAGCAAGATGCAAGGGAGAAGGTCCAGGCCATTTGGCACCTAAGTCTCTGCTTTCTGACTCCCTACTTGATAACCCCATGGCTTTGTGGAAGATTCAAATGGCAAATTTGAATGGATTCTTCTTGTTCTCTGATGTTAACTCACTCAGGGTTCAAACCAGAGAAGCAGAATTGGTATTGGACTTATCACAAGGTTCTAACTCACACGCTTATGGGGACTGGCCACTGGGGCCTGGAGTCTGGGGTGCAGGAATCAAGAAAGGAATGTCATGAGATGTCAGAACCCCAGAAGTGTGAGCTTTAAGAGCTTCCAGGCGATTAAGGTAGGTCCACCAGGATGGTCTCCCTATGGAGTAACTTGATGTCAGCTAACTAGGGACATTAATCACATCTGCAAAATTCCTTCACAGCAGCACCTACTTAGCATTTGATTGAATCACCAGGAGAAGGCATGTGTTAGCCACATGTGGCTTCTGCTTACCTTCCTTTCCCAAACTCCCAGGAGAGGATATCCAGTTTGGTCCACCCTACCCAGAACATATTAGAAATGGAATTCTTGGAATCATAGTTCAGTTGGGTCAAGTTGAAATATCACACTGCTATTGCAATAGAAACCTGAAGCCCACCACTTAAACAGTTTTCTAGTACCATATGTCTCTGGCATCTGTGTGCACCTTCCAGTGACTGAGAGGAGCCTCAGCAAACTACTAAAGAGGTGGCCCATCATGAGCTTGGTCTTAGCATTTCTGCTATCGGGTTCCATGGACAGAGCTGCTATGCATACGAGCTCTTATGGATTGGATCTCTGGGACATTCCTGGAAAACTCGCACACATGCCAAGTGTCTGCTGGTGGTTGTAATGGGTGCAGGACTCACAGCTGAACTGGCAGCATTTCACCGTCTCAGGCAAAACCAAATCAAAGCAAAAACAGCTGAAACAAATAAAAATGATACCTGTAGCAATAACAACGAGGCAAGATCAACAGCAATGATACTAATGACATTATCATGTATAAAGTTTTTATTCTTGATGACTCGAATTATTTGGTAGTACTGAAAAAAAATCAAGGGATGGTATACCTGGGGACAGACCAGCCATTTGTCTTTACCAAGCAAGGAGGACTCTTTGGTCTTTATGCCTGGTACAATATCCCACTTGTTGTATTAGTTGGGATTCTTTGGAGAAAAAGAACCAGTAGATGTGGGCACATGAGCACACACACACACACACACACACACACACACACACACACTCACTCTTATTCAAATGACCTGGCTCATGTGATTTTGGAGGCTGAGAAGTTCCAAGATCAGCAGTTAGCAAGCTGGAGACCCAGAGGAGCCAACAATGCCTTAGTTTGAATCCCATGTCCTAACTCAAGGGCATACAGGCAGGAGGAATTATAGGAGGCTTAGCCTTATGTTCTATTTAGGCCTTCAACTGCTTGGATGAGGCCCACCCAAATTAGAGAAGGTAATCTGCTTCATTTGTTCAATCAATTTAAATGTAAAAACTCATACAAAAGTACTCTTGCAGAAACACCTGGGATAACGTTTGACCAGATATCTGGGTAGCCTGTGGCCCAGTCAAGGGGACAAAGAAAAACAACCATCAGAGTAGTTTCAGTTTATATCAAGCATAAAAGAAATTCCCCAAAGGGGCTCTAATTCTCTGATTTCAGGATCCCTGGATTTTTCCTCTGGTTTTCTCAGCTCAGAGCATTTCAAATGTGCTTTCCTTCAAGCCCCCACATCCAGTTTTTTTGCCCAGAAACACAAAATTGATCTTTACTCCAGGTATAGTCATTTGAGGCCCCTTCCTCTCTGCTACTCCTGCAAAAAGGGTTATCTCCCATCTCAGCAGAACCAAACGGTGGGATGAGGCATTTGTTGCTGAACTCTGACAGATGCTCCACAGGACTGCTGTCCTCAGTCCCTGCTGACATGACCCCTCCCTACCCCGGAGAGCTTAGGGAGTATGGCTTTAGGGAACACATGTATGAGTGGTTTGGGGGAGATCACAAAAATGGCCCCAGATTTTCATGCCTGCAATTTGACTTTGAGGCTCCTCTTATTAAAAAGCAGTGTTTATTTTCCCACTTCTTGAAATAGGTTGGCCTTGGAACTCGTGTTGGCTACAGAATGCAATGGAAGTGGTAGTGTGTTGGTTTTGAGCTCAGGCTCCAAGAGGCCTTGCACACTTCGATCCTGTCTAGATAATTCATGACTAAGACCAAACTAGCCTGACAGAGCATGAGAGAATGTGGAACAGAGATGAACCATTACCGCCAAGGCATTTCTAGACCAGTGTACCTCAACTGGCCTAGCAGCCAACCATGGACACATTAATGACCCCAGCTGGAATCAGAAGAGCCCGGCTCCCCCCGACCCCACCCAACTGGTCACTAATCACAGCCCCGACTGTCAACCTGAAGGATTGTGAGCTAAATAAATGGCTGTTGTTTGAAGTCATGAAGTTTGGGGTGGTTTGTTAGGATCTTCAATTGTGGCATACAAGCCTGGATGATGTAAGACACTAGGCTTTAACTATCTGTTTACATAGCAGTTCCATGGACCCTAAAGGTTTAAGAAGGCAGGAACTCTGGCTTTCCTCTTATTCTTGTTCAAGTAAATGCAGGTTCTAACTGGCCAAGTGGCCTAAGCAGGTGATAACTACTCTCATTTCCTATTGCAGTTATAATGTCCTGCTGAATTTCCTTGACCTCAGTGGGGTCACAGAGCAATGTACTACAACTTTGAAAGAACAATTTCAGGGGAGATTCATAGATTTTGATGGCTATGAATCATACCTTAAGAATTTGTGGCTCCCTTTGAAGTGCAGACCACAGGATGTATCTGATTCATTCAGCATCTGTGCTATTCCTGTGGTTCTGTGTCCAAAAGACCTGACCGAGCTGAAAATGAACTGTACTCACCAACGAGACTACTGGTTAAAAATGGGGTGGGGGGTGTATTAACCAAAATTGTTCTGAATTTTCTGGCCACGGGGCCAAAATCTTGCTCAAGTTTGGGTTTTATTCTTGGAAATGTTTTCTTCAAGAGACTTTTGAGATCAAAGCTGAGTCTCTCTTAAGGGATGTGGATTGTGATTCAAGGATGCAATGTGCCCTCCCTGAATGTCCTCCTGAGAGTCTTCAGAGCAGCTCAGTTTAAGATCAGTTTTCTTATTGACTGATCAGGATGTCCAAGTGACAGCCACTTGGCCTCCAAGAATGGATTTTTGAATGTGTTTGTTTGAACAATTTTTTTTTTTTAGATTTTTTCATGTTGAGAGAAAAGAAAGTATACCAGAGTGTCCTCTAATTATAAGGCTAATCTAGTTAGTGTTCCAGTCTGGTAGATACCTTAGTGTAACACAAATGGAAATTTTCATTTACTTTACCTGCTTTGTTTAGTTGAAGAGCTTGGTAGAATGCCATGGAACTTTCTAGAAACTATATCCATTGAAAAGATCATCTAATTTGTTGGAGAAATTACCGCATAGGCCACACCCCAGCAACCTGCACATTTTTGAAATATTTTCTGTTTTGATGGAAAAAATATACTATTTTCTAACTGGCAGATCATCTCATCCTTCATCAGAAACATCTTCCCTTTAGAGGCTTTGTTTCATTTGGCAGAAGAGACTGTACCTTCCTAAGGGATGACATGGTGCTTTCGGCTGAGCCAAGCCCAGTTTTTTCAGCTTCTAATAAAAACAAAAAAAACAAAAAAACTGAATCTAATGACTATTGATTAGCTTCTTGCTATTATTATTATTATTAATAGTGGTAATAGTAGTAATTACATTTATTGTGTCCTGGGCAAGACACTAAGTAAAATTACCCATAGTGTTATCTCTTTTAATTCCCACAACAACCCTCTTAGATGGGCACTGCTATTAGCCTCATTTAAAAACAAACAAACAGGGTGCCTGGGTGGCTCAGTGGGTTAAGCTGCTGCCTTTGGCTCGGGTCATGATCTCAGGGTCCTGGGATCGAGTCCCTCGTCGGGCTCTCTGCTCAGCAGGGAGCCTGCTCCCTCCTCTCTCTCCGCCTGCCTCTCTGTCTACTTGTGATCTCTCTGTCAAATAAATAAATAAAATCTTAAAAAAATAAAAATAAAAATAAAAACAAACAAACAAACAGAGGTAGGGAGGAGTCAAATGACTTATCCAAATGGTGTAGCTAAAAAAAGAAGAGTTGGGGACCCAGCACAGTTTTGAAATAGCTATGAGCTTTGTTAGGCTCAAAGCTCATAGCTATTTCAAAAAACTGTTTAATATTAAAGGAAGTACTAAATAATCTTTTTTTCCCTTATTTTATCAAAACACGATGGTGAGTGGCAGTCCCTTTGCATAGGCAAAGTGGGTGATTAAAACTGTATGGGAGAAAAGGGGCACCTGGGTAACTCAGTCTGTCAAGCCGCTGCCTTCAGCTGGGGTCATGAGCCCAGGGTCCTGGGATCGAGTCCTACATTGGGCTACTTGTTCAGTGGGGCACCTGCTTCTCTCTCTGCCTCTGCCGGTCACTCTGCCTGCTTGTGCTCTCCCTCTCTCTCTCTGTGACAAACAAATAAATAAATAAAATCTAAAAAAAAAAACCCCAAAACCGTATGGAAGACAATATTAATTTCCCTCTACCATTCTGAGTTCTTGGCTGAGGACCCTGCCATAAAAGACAGATCAACAAGAGAAAAACAAGTTTATGAACTCATAACCCTCATGTATACATGGGACATACCCAGGCAAAATGAGTGATTCAAAATAATTCAGGCTTACATACCATCTTAATAGGGTGAGGGGAGGGTACACGCAGGCCTCTTGGAGAGAGTAAATGATTTTTGGCAAAGATGAATGGACCCTTAAAAGAACAGGTGGGAGATGATGTTTATGAGACAGTTTGTCTCTTCTTCTGGGACAGGAGTCAGTCTTCCTCCACTGATGAGTTTCCTGGGGAAAAACTCATCCCAACTGTGTTCTTTCTGGAGGGTATGTCTTTCAGGCAGATAAGAGTTCAGAGAAAGCCGCTCCCGGCCTTTGCTGTTGTTCCAGTGACTACAGCTGGAAACAATGAATATTCTCAAGGGGCATATTTTGAGGTGGCATGTCCTGAGACCCTCCAAAACTTCATGTCTCTTGGTTTCACTTTTGGTTAAGGGACATTGCATGCTGACTCCTAGAATAGAGAATGGGGAAGATGTCAAGTTCAATGTCTCTGCTGGGTCCTTCTCTCAAGGATCTTTTAGACTCAAGATTCCATTCATGGCAGAATATTTTACCATAATCCTGGAGTTAGGGAAGAGGAAGGGGCAGGGGAGAGAGAAGGAGAGAAGGAGAGATGGAGAGTGAGAGAGAGCTGCCTTTACCACTATCAACCAACCGTTGACCACGTCTTTCCAGCTTCCATGTCTTGCCCCCAGTGTAAAGTTTTGCAGGCGAGGTAAACACAACACCAGGCAAGGTAGGCACAAGGCAAGATTTATTAAAGGCACCCTCTGGCGAAGTTTCAGGGCTCAGGAAAAGGGGAGCCAGGAAAGTTGTGCCAGGAGGAGGTGGGCACCCTTGGGCGAGGTTCCGTGACTCACAGGGGGTGCAGGTAGTGAGTTGGGGAAGTCGCGCTGGGAGGGAGTTGGCGAGGTCCTTTTATTGGGTTGAGGTAGGGCTTAGCCTTGCATCCATATAAGGCAAGGTATGCGGTGATCGGAGGGTATGGGGTGGGGAGAGTGTATCGGACCAAGGTAAGGCATGGGGTCGATCCAGTTTATATATGGCAAGGTACGTGGTGATCGGTGGGTATGGGGCCGGGGGGGGGGGGGGGGGTCCGTGATGGGCAGTTCCCGATTGGGAAGTTCCTGGGTGGAGAGTTTCAGTTTCCTGGTGGTGACATGGAGGCTGCAGTGAGGGTGGTGGGGAAAGTCCGCCATCTTGGAGAGGGTTGGCGGGAAGATCCGCCATTTTGGATCCCTGGTTTCCCTGCCGGCACATCACCCAGGATATGTCTTAGTATTTCAGTTGCATTACCTGGAAAATGAAAGGTCAGAACACAGTATCAGGTGTGGTCTCTCTTTGGTCTTGCTCTACTGAATTCTACACACAGTTGGTTTCATTTTGGCTCAGTTAGTCACCTGCCCTTCACTGGCAGTTGCTGTTGGTTGCTGTGTGCCAACTGGCCAAGCCTGTGACCATCAGCACGTGGGGTAGAGTTTGTGTGCCTCATGTCCTGAAAAGCCCATGAAATGTAGGCAGTTGGACATTTCTTAGAGCAAGCCCCAATAGGCCTTCACTTTCAGCTCTGGTTTCCTCGCGGGGGGGAAACCCATGGCCAATGTCCTTCCCCACCCAAACCTGTTTGTATCATTTCTCTGTGTAACCATGGACTTTGCTGGGGGTGGTGCTGGGCCAGAGATTTCCCCTGTGCCCAGAGAGGTGGGGGACTGATACTGAAAATGGTGACTTGCTGGGTCCACCATGGCAGCTCATCTGCCCCCGCCTTTGAGACAGCCTCTGACAAGGGAGAAGGAAGCTCCCAGTTCTCTGGGATGACTCACTCCACCTTCTTTGCTGGGTGGTTCACACGCCGGCCAGCTCGCTTGCCGGAACAGGAAGGCCCTTATTGTGCTCAATTGTTTTCCTGAATGCCTTTCTCAACAACAGCAAAAGGAAACATTACTGTTTGGCTTCAAGCCATCCAGGCCACTTGGTACTTATAGTGCTTAGAATGTAAAAGTCAAGCTCGGCTGAGAGGCTGAGACTCTCAGGGACGCTGTTACTTCTGTGTTTCAGATTAAAGGGCTGCCTCTCGCAGTCAACAATCCCGAGTGATTTAAGACAAATGGGAACTCCCTTTACTAGCAACAACCCCCTACCCAAAGTCGGGCCGTTTGTTTTATGAGCCTGTTTCTTGTCCAGTAACCCCAAGGCGGGGGTGTGGGGGGCTAACACCACCACCCACTGAGTCACCTGAATAAAATATGAAAGCCCATGCCCGCCTGCTACCTCCCTCTTGGCTCTGACTGCTCCAGAGAGACTAGGCGGGTGGGGAAAGTGTGGCCTGGGGAAAAGAGGAAGGAGGAAACCAGAAGGTTCGTTAATATGTAAAGAGAAGAGAATCGGGAGGGCCCCTGGCTGCCTGGGGCTCTCCAGCCTCTGGGGAGGACAGCAGATGGCAGTCCTCCTATCTCCGGGTGCTCCTAGGGGAACTTACCTCCTCCCCGCCCACAACAGAAAAGTCTTCCCCATCATTGCAGAGAGGGGAAAGGAGGGGGGCTTCTGCTTAGCGCTGTTCCTCCATGCTCAGTAACCCGTCTGGATGCTTCTTCCTCTGTGGACACCTTGACCTGATCCTGCCTTCCGCCTCCTTCTCAGCTGCTGCTGCTGTTCTCCCTGTGAAGGCTACTCCGTGGGGGGCTGCAGTTTGTAGTGGAAAGTGGGATCTGGGCACAGGTTGGCCAGGATGCTTCTGGGCCCCAGCAGCCTCACCGTGTGCACAGTCTAACTACATCCTTCAGTCCTAAACTTCTCTTCACTGAGGCTCAGACTGGAAGCTATGGTGGGGATGGGGGGCCGCAGCGGCTGATTCTGCATCGTTCCTTCCCTCAGGCCTCCTCACTCCCCGCCCTGTTCCAGCGCCTTCTTTCAGGTTCTCCTGCACCAGCTCTACCTACTTCTTTAGCCCGGACCAGCCCCCAGACAGATCACCTGGAGTGAAGTGACACAGGTGGAGGGTCTCCTGGCCCACCTGCCCTGGTGCAAGGAAAGCTGAAATCAGTTCAGGCTCCCCCAGAAAATCTGCCTCAGGAGCTTCTTCCATATCCTTAGGGGCGTTTTGTCTGTCTATAGCAATACGAACCCAAAACAGGGGGGGTTGCCAAAAAGTGAGGCTGCTCGAAATACTTTGGGCAACTAGAGCAAAGGAAAGTGAAGAGATTCTTTGCTGGAGGACTTTTCAGGGACTTAACTCTGCAGCTGGGTGTGGTGGCTTTGCAAAGAGGTGAGGGTGTGCAGAGGTTACCTTGTGACTTCATCTGGCTTGAGGATACTCTCTGGTTGCAAAGGGGGAGCGATAGGCAGGTGCGTTTCCTTCAGCTGAGTGGTCTTCTCTTAGAGAATGCAGATTCTCTAGATAGGAGTTAAACTTGAGTGAGCTTTGTGGCTGCCTCCAGCACCCCTAAACCCATTGGGGGGCAGGGTGGAGTCCAAGCTCAGGAGAGGGGCAGACTTAAAACTTTTCAGAGCCCAGGGGAGGGTAATATGTATGCTGCTGATGGGTGGAAGCAGCCAGAGTCCAAATGTAATGCGGGAGTGGGGTGGGGACAGCAGGGGAGCTGGCTGAGAAAGGGCCAGAAGCCTCATCCTCTTGGCAGAGCTGACTGGAAGAGTCAGGGGTCCCCATGAAAACAGCCAAGCTTGCAAAGCTAGGGTGTGTATGCTGACGTCACACAGCCCTCTCAGGTGCATCAACAGGTAAGCAAGCCAAGTTTCAATGATAAAAAGAAAAGAAAAAAGTCAGACATCACATTTGCACATGCACCATGCTACCAGTGTGTTTTCACCAGGTGGAATCATCTTGCTCATTTCTTGGGTCTAGAGTGAAAACCTTATTACGGAGCCCCAAACCTGGGGGCCAGGGGTGAAGGGGGAAGGTCTGGAGAACACAGTGGATACACAATTTTGCTAATGATGGAACCACTTCTACCTTTTGTTTTATATTGTTTTTAAAAGAAACATATCCTATTAAAACTTCTTGGAAATAACATTTCACAGAGCCCTGTTAGGAAAATGCTTGTCTATACAGATTGCAACTTTCTTTGCTCCCTTTACAGAGACAAAAGAGATAAGCAGAATACCCAAATCAAAAAATGGACAACATTCCAATCATGTGGGAACGTGATGAGTAACTGTGTAAGGGGCATTATCTTCCAATTTCCTTTCCTCTTATGCGATATTCTAAGTGAGCAAACTGAAAGATAAAGTGTTGAATGGAAGGAGGAGGGAGAAAGGGGTACCAAGAAGAGAGCCAGGTTATGGCTTGTGTCACTAGTGCTGACAATCGGTTTTCACCAAGAATGGGAAAGGGGAAGCAGGTATAGACTTTGGAAGAGAGGGAACTAATAGTGAGTTCCTTTTGGACAAGCCTCCAAGACATCCAAGGGGAGCTCTCCACTAGGCAGGCAGATGTATGAGTCTTGAGCTCTGAGACGTCTGAGCTAGAGGCGTAACTTTGGGTTAACAGAGAACTCAAGCCGTGAATGTGCATGAGATCATTGTCTTCCCCACTACACAGCAATGGGTATGATGGATTTTGTTGTAATCAGCATTAGAGCCTCCAGAAGACATGAATCCATCCTGTGGGGAGGCTTCCTAGAGAATTCAGTATGACCAGCTCAACAAATACTTTTTGGATCAGTATGTATTTTTACACAATTCCCCTCCCTCCTTTTTTTCTCTCCCTAATCATGCACACAACTCCATTGGGTTCTGCTTTTGGAAACGTGGAAAAGCAATCTTCTTTCATTTCTTTCGACTTTAAAAAATGTAATTTTTTTTATAATTTTAATTTTTGGCTTGTATCCCCCCCCCCTATATATTTTACTCTGCATAACTTTGAATTTATTTCCTCTGAGTTTAAATGCTTATAAGATTCCTGATATTGGCCAGTTTCTGCCTTGGGCTATTCAAAATGAGGAGAATTCATAAAGCACAAGGGAGAGAACATGGGCTTTGACTTTAGTAGGTCTAGTGTGGGTCCTGAGTGGCCTCAGGCAAGTCACTTAACCTCTCAGGTCTGTTGCTTTATCTGTGGAAGAAATCCTATGGCCTTCCTAGGGTTTGACATGAGAATTAAGTGAAATGTACCCTAAAGGTATCCTAGACTTGCCTGCACTATATGCCAGATGCGTGTTTATATCCATCAACTTCCTCTATTTTAAACTCCGACACATATTTATGATGTAAACGTGAGAGCTCTTTCAACACAGAGGCGTGTAGGTTGTACCTGTCACTTACCACTTTTTACTTCTCCCATTAGTCTGTGCTTGCCACAGTAGATTCTAAATACCTTGAAGATAGAATGATATATTTTATATTTTAGTGTTTTTATGTCCAATCTCCCCTACGATCTGCTCAGCGTCAAGTAGGTGGGCAGATATTTTTTAACTAGCCTTTCTTTATTTGTCATGTACTGATGATGACAGTTTTTGACCCTGTGAAAGAAGTTAAGTAGAAATTTAAAACCGTCCATCCGTCTCAGGTATTCACGGTGGAGCTGTAAGGGGGTGGTGTTGTTTCCATTGATTTACCCCATGATTTCCCTGATCAGAGGATACTCGGATCTCTATTCATCCCTCTTTTCTCTCTGTGTGGCAGGATTCCCAGCACAATCTGCAAATTGGCAAGCCGTGAAGTTTGTGCAGACACGAGTGTCAGTTAGAAATAGAGTGACTATATAATTTGTTGTTCAAATGGGAACACATGTGAAAGTGAAAAGAGGAGCCTTCGGTGATTGTGTTGGCTCAACAGCAGTAAACCAGGGCCATCCCGGGCAACCACAGCGACTCTAATTATCACAGAGGGGGACCGAGGTTATCTCTGCCCTGCAACAGACCCCCCCTATAACCCCATTAATAAGATATGGAAGTGATTATAATGCTAATTGAATTTCGTATGCACTTGGCAACATGCATTTCTTTACCACTGTCTGTTAGTATCTCAGAGGGGCTGGTGTTGGCTGCATTAAGCACATTATGTGGAAGAGAAGGAAAAGAAGTAACCTTAGTAAAGAGAAGATTCCAAGTTTGGCAGAAGAGAAATTATGTGGTTTCTTTTAATCATGCAACTCACAATTTAAGGAGGGCCAAGTGTATGGTGTTACTGACCTATCTTGAGGGTGTTCTCCCCTGATCCTGGACCCCAGGCTACCTGCTACCTGGTATCTCTGGATAGCATAAGGCCAGTTCTAAAAATCTCTGAAAGGCGACATCACCAGTTTATTCCTGGAGATCTTACTGCAATTTACTTTGGAAAGTTGGGAGAGAAATTTCTTTGCAAACAGAAGATGGGTAAATGCTACTGTTATTAACTCTCTACACTTGTCCTCATTTTATTAGAAGGTGGCTCTCTGAAGGGTTGTAATGTCTTTGGTGATCTGGTAATAACCATTGAGATAATAACCTTGTCTTACATGAAATAAATCAACAAAGAATATAAAATGAAGATAGATATTTAAACTGTTTCATCTATGAGTTCCCATTATCCAGATGGAAATGAAATGCCTCCTGATTTGTAGCCAATTAGTCAATAAATGTCTTTTTTTTTTTTTTTTTTTTTTTAAAAAAAAAAAAAAATTTTTTTGAAAGGGGGAATTCGTGTCTTTTCCTTTTTTTTTTTTTTTAAGATTTTATTTATTTATTTGACAGACAGAGATCACAAGTAGGCAGAGAGGCAGGCAGAGAGAGGGAGAAGCAGGCTCCCTGCTGAGCAGAGAGCCCGATGCAGGACTCGATCCCAAGACCCTGAGATCATGACCTGAGCCGAAGGCAGAGGCTTAAACCACTGAGCCACCCAGGCGCCCAATGCTATCTTTTCCTACTGCTCACCCAAGCAATAGGTTTTTGTGGCCTCACCAAAGAACCTACTAGTCATCGTAACAGCATCTTCATCACAAATTTTGTTCATCAGGTATTAGAAAGCTATCAAAACTCAAAGAAAGTCAGGTTCTCAGACCCATACCCTGCCTTTTATTTGTTATCTGTCTTCAGAGCAGTCACTTTATCACAGTGACCCTCTGGATTCTTATTTGTCTCTTTCTTTTATGGGTCAAATGAGATCACATGTGACCAACACATTAGGTAACCCTATAGGCACAAATTTAATAAGGTTAATTAGGATGTAAGCACCATGAGAGTGGGCATTTTGTTTACATCTCTACAGTGTATACCTGCACACTCAATACACAGCAGTAGAATGGATCAATAGTATTCACGAAGAAGAGTTGATAATTTCAACATGCCACCATGGATTCACTTAGCATAGTGTTGTACCTATGTTGTACCTTCCATCTTTCCTGTTCTGAGCCCAGAAGCAAAAAAAATGTGAAAGATAGGGTCAGCCCATGTCCATAGTTCTTCAAGTGAATTCCCAGTGAACAAAATTTATCAGTAAGTCATTGTTAGAGTGGAAATTATGCTTTTCAGCCAGGCCATTGTTAGGTGAGGAATAGCAAAAGATAGCCTTCTCTGTCTCAAGAAGATCAATCATCATTATCTTTGTTTGTTCCTCCCTTGACTCCAGCATCTATTACATGTGTAGGTCATTATGAATCTCTGTTGCCTTGCTTCTTGTGAACGGCGTGATCTCAGAACTTGTCAGAGTGAAGATCTTGGGGCAGGCCATAGTTTTACTGGATCAGAATCTGTATTTTAATAAGATACAAATGATATAAGTGACACCTGAGAATTCCTGCTCCAAGAAGGAATGAGATCTGTTTGGGGTCTTCTAGGAACTCATGATTTATTGGGAAGCAAACATGTGCCTGTGTAGCTAATATAGATTTCAGGCCACAACCTCAGTGTCACAAAATAGGACTTTATTATTCCTATAATTCAATTTGATTCCTGTTTCCTGCTCCAAACTCTTGGCATGATACAGACTTCATCTTAAACAATTTGGAGTTTCCCTCCCTCTCTCCTGATGTAATAACAGCAAGGTACTGGGGATGAGAGATGATCAGTTCATCAGTCTTGTGTTCAGTGGGGTGTCCTCTGAGATTTTCACAGGCTGCTTTGATCCTTGTTTCTTACAAATGTGATAGTCTACCCCTCCCCCCCCCCCCCGCCCCACCGCCTTATGGGCTCCTTTGAGTCCAGGAACTTTAAGCCTATAAACTGATGCCATGTTGGGGATTTCAGCGAGACTTCTCTGGGCCCAGGGGGCTTGGACACAGTCCATGAGTCTCTGCTCAAGAAGGAGAACAGGTAAAAAGTGGGTGTCTGTGTGTGTGTGTGTGTGTGTGTGTGTGTTAGTGGGAAGGGATTTCTTTCTGAGACCCACTCAGGACTTTGCCCTCATTTCTCCATCTATTATTCTTACTTCAGGTCAGGCAACCTTTTTCTACCCTGGGGGATATTCTTCCTTCTCTTGTTTTCTTCTGTTTCTTCAGAGGCAACCCTTTTCCGTGATGTCTACCTCAGATGTACTAGCGTGGTCTCTTAATGAGCGTAAGTTCTTGGAACCACAAATGCCAGGAGATTCTGTCACAATTATTGTCCGGGGCACTTGACCTACTCTTTCTTTACAAGGGGGGAAGAGAGGAAATTACTATGGGGTAAAACCCGATAAAATCATGTCTCAGAAATACTATTTCACTACAGGAATGGAAAAGTGAAGAGAGTTACAAGGTAAGACATCTGTGGGGGTTGGACAGTAGTAGCAGGTGAATGAACGAATCATTCACAAAGGACAATTCAAGCAAGTTACCGTCTTTAACCCATGAAGAGTGAGTGCTTCTCTGTGTAATGAGCACATGCGTGGCCCAGCACTCCACTACCTTCAAGGATGGATTTAAAGATGCCTGGTGCTGTTGGGTGGGGCCTGGAGGGGGCCATGCTAACCTTTGTTCCATCCATACTGTTGTCACTTAGTCATGAACGGCAAGCTATTGCTGGAAGTGAGACCGTGGTCTTCCAGCCACAGTGTATCTTGTAAGGACTCCGTGTCTGAACCCTTTTGACTATTTTTGCTCCCTCAGTGACCACATGGAGGATGTTTGGATGTTTGGCTATTTTATGCCCCCTTCACAATCCCCTTCCAAATGTCAAACATCCCAAAGGGTGAAAGGTGTTGAGTATAGAATTAAATAATGCGCTGTCTTACAGATACATAGACACTGCTCACCGGGCGACTTGGGATTGAGTTTTCAATGAAAATAAGACTTTCTTTTTCTGTCTTTTTGTCTATCTGCTTCTTTCACTTCAGCTTGTGGGACTATTGGATATTTTCCCATAGAAACTACTACCTTCTAAGATGATGGAATAGTGGCCTCTGCAGTAATAGACCCTGGCCTGGGGCCTCATGAAAAGTGTCACAAATTGCCTGACATAAAGGCAAATAGCCATCTGTCTTCCTCCTTCAATCCTTAGGTATGCTATCTTCAGAGCATCTTCTTCCTCTGATTGGAGATAATTATATGGGAAAGGTGCCTCTTACCTGCTCACATTTGTAGGTAAAATAGCATTTAGGCACTTGATTTGGAACCAGTGTCATTGGACACAGAAGAGTTGCTGTCACATTAGAATCATTTTACACTTTTATTTTATTTTTATTTTTTAAAAAAAATATTTAATTTATTTACTTGACAGAGAGAGAGAGAGAGAGAGAGAGAGAATGAGCATGAAAACAAGCAAGGGGAGTGGCAGGTAGAGGGAAAGGGAGAAGCAGGCTCCCCACTAAGCAAGGAGCCTTCCCAGGACTTGATCCCAGGACCCTGGAATCGTGACCTGAGCTGAAGGCAGGTGCTTAACCTACTGAGCCACCCAGGTGCCCCTCATCTTACAGTTTTTAAAGCACTTTTGTATACATGTCTGTTAATGTATTTGAGCTTCACAACAACCTATAGAAAGAGATGGCAGGCTTTCCCTGTTTTATAAATGAAGAGATTGCAGCTAAGTGACTTGTTCTAGGTCATATAAGTAGTAAATGGTAGACCTGGAACTTTAGCCATTCTTAGAAGCATCTGGTTCTAAGATTTCTGATGTACAATATTTAGTGGAGTGACATAGATTTATTTCTTCATTCTTGTGTAAGTGGGTTGGCATAACATATTGCTTTAACAGTTTTAACCTCCTTAAAATTCAAATAGATTTGTTTTTATGGTGTACACATCTGTGGATTTTGCTTTTTTAGCATGCAGCCCTCTTCTTTTGGTAACAAAACATTGATTTTCCCTTGAGGATAAAAATCTTCCCTGTTACATGTGGATTTATGGGATGGTGCACTGGTTTCTCACTGGCCTAGGGTTAAGCAGCTTCACACAGCTAGATTATCTTGGGAATTTGAATCTTCAGCTGAGTGACTTAAGGATGGGACAGTTTTCCCTAGTCTATGGCAGCATTCCTCCAGAGACTATGAACTTTCCTTACCTAGATATTTGGATATCTTGTCCCTAATCCTTTTCTGAGGTGTGTATGATCAGATTTTCCTTGATTTTATGAATTTCTCTGTATTTTTCCAATGAATTCCTTTGTGATTAGTTTAGCCAGAATGATTTGCTTATACCGAAAGTTTCCTAATTTATAGGAAAGACAAGTCACGGCGATACAAGATTTTTCTTGAGGCATACTTACAGTTTTGTCAGAGATATTCTCTTCTTTTTCTCACTTCCATGGATGCAGTATAACTTCCCACTCCATGGGACTTGATCATGTGACTGTTTTTGTCTTCACAGTGGTCAGAGGATAATTCCCTACCCTCTTGGTTTTGGGTTCAGGATATGATTTGCTTTGGCTAATGGAACATTAGCAAGCATGACTCAATAGAGGCTAGAAATGTTCTTACAGAGTAGGTCTTGGGCTCTCTCATTCTGCTATTGCCATCCCACATTAGCCCACGGGTTCCAGGAGGAGGATAAGAGACATGGTTGAGAGTCACCCAGCTGAGCTGCCCAGCCTGGATCAGCATATCCCCAGAGAATTCTCAGACATGTGAGCTAAAGAAATGTTTATTATTACATACCACTGAGATCTTGTAGCTGTCTTTTATGGGACATTTTTGTAGCAAGAGCAAACCTATGCAGGAATTCATATTATTAATAAGTACTGTGCTGGCTGCAAGAAAAACCTGAAATATGTAGGGCTGGGTGGTGGGTGTAAGTTGGAAAAATGTTGAAGAAACTATCATAAAAGCTGAAGAAATGGTGACTCATGTTATATAACTGTGAAGCATTTGGTGTAACGATCTTCTGTGGCAAACTGGAAGACAGAAATGTAACCAATGAACTCGTGGACTTGGGCAAGATGGTTTCTATTAGAATGTTGAAGTATTAGCTGACCTCTTTTAGCTACATATGATGAGCTCAGAAAATAACTAGCTGGTTTGTAATAGAAGTTTGAGGAACTATAAAGAACCCAGAACTTGCCTGTTTAGGAGAAAACAAGTTTCTCATACCAGCTTTCCATTCAGTAAGAGATTCTTAAGTGAAGGCATAGGCCAAAAGTGTATATGGTAGCAAGAGGTAGACTCCCACTCCAGTCTTTGCTCCAAAGCTTTAACCACCAGAAGCAAATGTTGGGCTCTAACGCCTCTAAAAAGGAATCAAATGGCAAACTAGACTACACTTTCAGCTGAAACTTAGAAAGTGAAGGGTGTGTCCCATAGCAGCCAGATACATCCAGTACCAGTAATTAAATCTAGAGAGAGAGGCCTGTCTGGAAAATAATAGTGGGTGTGGCTTTTGGAGACCAAGATGGTGAACTATATATAAGCATGGCAAATATTCATTCATTTAAAGAATAGTTGAGATCATTCTAAACAAAGGACTTTTTTCTTTTACATACTGAAAATGTCTAAGCAACTAAAACCTAGATATCTACCATGTGAAAATATGTTCTGAGATAATGCACAATAAAGAAATAGAAATTTTAATATAATGGGACATCGATTAGAATGAAATGTCAGGTATTTCCATTCCCTGAAAGAAATGAGTTGCAATTATATCAGTGGACTGTGAATATGCCCAGGTTCACAACAATAAAAGCCCAGTATTGGTGCTATAGGGGGATATTCATAAGGCATATGACAAATATTAGGAAATAAACTTAGAGCAAGAAGTTCAGAATTAGAGGTAGATGAAATAGCAGCACTTCTAGTAAGATCTTTGAAACTGAAGAGACAACATTGAAAAACAAGGGAGATCAAAATTAAAGTTGGCTACATGGGTCTGTTATGTCTTGGGTTTTATTAGGTCCATTTTATAACTTTCTGTTCCCAAACTACCAACATTTATGAAGTTAAAAATGGAATTAGTGTACTATTCAAAAAATACAATTTTTTAAAAAAGATTTTATTTATTCATTTGACAGAGAGTAGGCAGAGAAGCAGGCAGAGAGAGAGGGGGAAGCAGCCTCCCTGCCAATCAGAGAACCCGATATGGGGTTTGATCCCAGGACCCTGGGATCAGGGCCTGAGCCAAAGGCAGAGGCTTTAACCCACTGAGCCACCCAGGTGCCCTTAAAAAAATCACAATATTTTTAACAACAGGAGAGGTAGATTTGTCTCTTACCAGTAAAAATTAGGATCAGCTTTCCAAAGTCTTTATATGGTACAGTCCAATGAACTTGGCTCAGGTTTAGTTGTGGTAAAGAGCCCCTTACTCTCTGTTTTCTAAAATTTTTCTTTTTATTTAAGTAGGATCCTTTCCTTGTTGAAAGGTAAGATCCAAGGATTGAGGACCACCATAGCCAAGTCATTAGAAATAAACTGTCCAATACAGTGGCCACTAACCACTAGCCATTGATTGCCTATCAGTTACACTCTAGCCACATTTCAGGCACTCAATAGGTACATGAAGCTAGTGGCTACCATATTGGACACTGCAGATATAGAATGTTTCCATCATCACAGGAAGTTCTAGAAAGAACAGTGTTGCCCAAGAATATAATGCAGTGCCTTGCATAACATAGGTACTTAATAAATATGTGCCAGCTGGAATTATCATAGTGAGTTACAACTTTCAAAAAATTTAGGAAAATATGCAGATGATCCTATGCCAAGGGACTCTCATTCCTGAGTGCTGTCTGGGGGCACCCCAATGTATAAGTTTCAAGGAGGAAACCGCAAGGAAGACTGAGAAGTAGGGAACAACCCTGAGAACTGGCAACGAAATGAAGCAAGATATGAAGGAAGGAGTTATCAACCGCTCAAATGTTGCTCACAGATCAAGGAAGATGAGACCTGGGATTTAACCATTTCTGGCTTTATCTTTCTGATAGTTGACTGGCATTGCAAAATAATATACTTCTACTTCTCTTTTTTTTTTATCAAATGTGTCAGTATTGATCTTTGCTCTTAGAGATACAAGATTTGTCTTATACCCACTTTTCTTAAACCCTCCTTTATGTTATATTTAGTTCATGATCACCTACATAACTCCATGCCTATGCATATTTATACTTTGCCTTAGTCCACTCAGGCCGCTATAACAAAATCCATGGACTGGGGGCTTAAAAACAACAGAAATTTATTTCTCACAGTTCCGGACCCTGGAGAGTCCAAGAGAAGGGTAACAACATGATCAAATCCTGGTGAGGCCCTCTGTGGGGTTGCAGACTGCTGACTTCTTGTGTCCTCACATGGGAGAAAGAGAGGGAGAGAGCTCTTTGGGATTGTCTTTGTAAGGGCACTAATCCCATTCATGAGGGTTCCCCCTCATGACCTAAATACCTCCCAAAGGCCTAGCTCCTAATACCATCACCTTTGTCATTAGGCTTTATTTATTTATTTGAGAGAGAGAGAGAGAGATCCCACGTAGGCAGAGAGGCAGGCAGAGAGAGAGGGGGAAGCAAGCTCCCTGCTGAGCAGAAAGCCTGATGGGGGGCTTGATCCCAGGAACCTGGGATCATGACCCGAGCTGAAGGCAGAGGCTTAACCCACTGAGCCACCTAGGCGCCCTGTATTTAAGTTTTTAACATGTGAATTTTGGGGACACATTCAGATCAGAGTGTATTTATATCTCTGTTTTATTGACTCTTTGGTTCTAGGTTCTTCAAGTCCTCACTACAGAGGTTGAGGAAATTCATCTCCCGTGGGCCAGTCAGCTTTTTCTCTCCTGACTGACTGCTGACTGTCATTGGTTCTTTCCTTTTACAATATTCAGGTTTTGAGCATTTACATTCTGTTTCATAAATGGAATTAAGCTTCTCCTACTTAATCTATGTCTTTAGTTTGATTATAAAAATATAAAAACAATAAATATAAATTATGTTGTTATAATCCATCTCTGTTGATTGTTAGTTTATTGGTCCATTAGATTAAAAAAGCTGTTTATTCTGGGAATCATAAAAAATGGTATACTTACTTTAATTATTATATTTTACCCTAAAACTTTTAAGTGTTTAGATATTTTTTTTGTCCCTATTCTAATACAAGATCAGGAACTTATATGTCTAATAATCACCATAGGATATTTGTAATATTTGAATCCTAGCACCTCTTGAAAGCAGGCTGTACTGAGAATGACATATTTTGGGTCACGATAATGCCAGTTTCATGAATGAATAATATTGTCCAATAAATGACCTATTAAATGATGTGAAAAGGAAGTTCATCTGCAAAATCCTTTCTAATGAAAAATTATTACATTCCTATGGTTGATGTTGTGTTAGTAACACTAGAATTGGTTACAGAAATATGTGTACATGAAAAAAGCTATTGCTTTTATGCTACAAAGTCCCTATGTTTTTGGTGTTATTCAGTGCCAAAGCAATAATGAAAATCAGAAATAATACTGAAGTAGTAAACATTCAAATTATATGCAAAATAATTGTATAGTTTATATGCATGTGGTACCTTTCTCTGCATATAAAATTTCTTTTTTGGCCTTCCACAGTCTTACATTGTGGTAGTTCAAGCCCCTGCCCCAGAAGTCTCAGCTGAAAGGTGAAGAAACTCTTTTAACAAATGGCGAATTGAGTTTGTGCTCTGTACTACTCCAACAGGTTTTGGGTGTGGATTCCAAGTTTGGCAACTTTGATGCTCAGAGCTGTGGTTAATTTTTCATCTTTGTGTTCGAAGTAATGATACTTGATGAGAACTTTTTTTTTTTTCTTTAAATCATTAGGTGCTCCTGACTCCTGAATTCTTCGAGAGTCTTGCTATTTCTGGATGATAAGTTGGTGTAAGCAGTAGAGCCCAAGAACTTCCCTTGTATATGAAAAGCTCTGTGTTCTTCATACCTAGAGGTATACTTGAACATTTGCTCATGTTTGCCTCTGGTCTTTTTTTTTTTTTTTTTTGGTAAAAGAAATAAAATGCCCCCTGTTCTTTTAGTCCCTTTCTACACACATACCCTGAGAACAAAGGACTGTTTTGACAGTGTAGAGTTCTAAGAAAGAGGAGCCTAGATTAAACAAACAGTAGTGCCACTACATCGTCTGCCAAAGGAACAACAGCACTTGGGTGATGTTTTACAGGCAACTCCGTAGCATAAATCTTTAATCCCACTGCCTTTCATGTGACATTTATATATAAAAACTGTTTATAGAGCAATGAAACCTTTACTTGTGTTCATTAGGGTTTATCGGGGCCGCCAATGTTTCGATTCTCATGATATAAACTGCTCACAATATGCCAGCAAATATCGAGACATTTTGCTTTTGCTCTTTGTTTGGGCTTTCACCAGAACCAAATAAGGTGCTGATGTACCAGTTACAAAACAAGGTCAATGGCAAGAAGGTAGCGGACCTTGTGCAGCTTGTGCTTGCAGACTCCTGTGAATGTTTTGTATCAGGACAGAAGGGAAGATTTGCTCGTCCCAGCATCCATGGATTGTGACTTAAGTAATCTTCACAGAAAATGTAGGCAAGATAACTTTGATTTAATTTAAATGAAAGAAAACTGATTCAGGAGTGGATACATTGGCATGCTGTATTAGAAAATAATCTACCCACTATAGAGCATAGAGTACGTTTTAGAATTATAGATCTGGAAAAAGGCCACTGAGAATAATTTTTCCATTTATTGAGTAAATTAGAAAACCAGCTTGCAGGGATACTCAGGAAACTATAGGAGGCTCTTGATTGCAAATGATGAAAACCCACCTCAAACTAGATTTTGTGAAAAGCTTAATCAAATAGCATAGGTAACTAGAGAGGCGAAGAGGAACTTTGGGCATAGATGGCTCCAGACCTTTTAGATAGACTTCTCTCAGATGGCTTCCCTCTCATCTTCATCCTGGGAGGGGGCACAATGGCCCCCAGATGTTCCAGATGCATGTGTTGTTCAGTATTCCTAGTTGCAGAGAAACAACAGCTGCCTCTTAGGACAAGAGTCCTGGGGACATTATGACTGGCTCAGGGGTTAATTCCTGATCTAATCAACTCTCCCAGAGAGATGGGCTCAGTTCTGTGGGTGACCTAGCCTAGGTCATGGCCACTCCTTCAGCAGGAAGGTGGTCTTGACACCACCTGCACTATGTGTTGTAAGAAGGCTCTATAGCACAGTGGTGGGATGACTCCCAAAGGAAGGGATGCTGGACAGACCAGAAAAATATATGCTCACTACAATTAGTCATTGACAGCTATAAGTGGGACTTGAGGCTTGTGTCTCAACTCCATGTTTCTTTTTATTTGTTGATTCTTAGTTCCTGTTGTCTGCCTAATCAATATTTCTAGTTGAGAGATGGTGGATGTGTGTAGGTTTTTAAAAAGTTGTGTATACTCATTAGCACTTGGGTTTGGAAGGCTAAGGGTCAAGAGAGGAGTAAGCTGATGACTGGAAGGAGCTGTCTCTGTGCTAGGAAGTCCACAGATGGACCATAAACCAAAAAATATTGAGAAACTTTGTTTTTCACTAGGTCATGCTTTCTTCTCAGATTGGTTACATGTGAGTTACTATAAAATTCAATGGTAGTCTGGGCTTTAAGGAGGTGGCTGATGGGCAAACTAAAAAATGCACATTTGGGATAAAGAACCCAGTATCTGGAGTTTTCTCTGAACCTTTTGAGTATCAAGAAAGAAAATCATAAAAAAAAGGACAAATAAATAATTGGTTTGTATTTTCATAAGAAATAAATGTGCCTCCTGAGAGTCATATCTCTTTTGAGGACAGTCCCAGCTGGAATAAGGAAATTTAGCAAGTGAAATTTGACAAATAAAAACTTTTTTTTTAGTATTCTGGAAACTTGCAAACCTCAAAACAATTCTGTTATTATCTTTTCAGTTTTTATTCAATCAGGTTGAATTTTATGTCCTCATACTTCATTTGAGTAAAATTGGGAGAACAAAGTTGGAATATTTCTATTATAAGGTATTCAAGAGTTAATACAAGAACAAGTTCCATCTGAGGATGGCACCATCACAATCTGTGGGAGGGAACAAAAGAAGGAAGATGATTGGTCTTTGTTATTAGGTGTCAGTAGATTGTCTAGTATATTTCCCTTTACCTTAAAACAGTGGTCCTCCAACTGTAATGCACACCAGTATCACTGGGGAGGCATGTTGAAACCCAGATGGCTTGGCCTCATCCCCAGAGTTTCTGATTCAGTAGGTCTGTGGTGGGCCCTGTAATTTTCATTTCTAGCAAGTTACCGGTGCAATGCTGATGCTGCTCATCTGGGACCACACTAGGAGAACCACTCCTCTAGACAAATCTCAAAGCTCAGCTCTGGATGAATCATCACGATCCATAGTTCCAGATGAGTTGGGGGTAGAGGCTGCCGTGGGGGCATCGATAGCCAGTTTGCAGTAGTGGTGATGGCCTGAATTATGGAATAGGCACAGCTCCAGAAAGGAAGCTTATGGGTGAACACAGGACTCCAGCTCATGTGTCAGGTAAAATGGCAGGGTTTGCTTCTTTTGGAAGATGTGCCCCGCAATAATTAAGCAGGTTGTTAGGGTTCTCACCTGGATGTTAGGGGCAGTTTCTAGGACTAGCTAGGAATTTGCTAATTAGGATAGAAATCCAGTTGAAGACTCTGGTGCTATGATGGTCATGAGAAAGGTTGATCTGGAAGTCATGTGAATTCCCAGGAGCTTACCTTGATTAGGCTGAAGGCAATAAGGCTAATTGTAGTCTCATGCAAGAAGTAGGCTGGTGCTGAGCAAATACAGAGCTCGGGATGCAGGCCTAACTTATATCTGAGTATTGCCTCTTCAGTGCCTATCATGGTCAGGATTAGGGCAGGCAGGACCTATCTAGAAAACTATTTTGTTTCTCAAACTTCTTTTGACATTGACATACACTAAGAAACACAAAATATATTATAGAATAGTATATACACATACACAGTTTCCCCAAATAATATTTCCCTTACCATGTACAATATACCTTATTCTGTTTTGTTCTACTTATTCTATCATATTCCATATGTCATGAATATAACCAAAACCTTTTTCTATCCAATAATTTATTTTATGACCCACTAACGGGCAGAGACCCACAGTCTGAAAACGTTCACTTAGAACTTGCAACGTGTGCCATCCATACCCTTGACTTACAACTGACCTTCCCAGCCCCAATGCAGCAGCTAGCACATCAAAACCAGCTGCAGAACACAAAGCCATTTCCAGTTAAGAGGCCAAGCCCTTCCTGCTTCACCCAGACACACTATTACTTCCTGGAGGCTCACTTCCGGGGTCAGCCTCTTTCATCTCAGAGCTCTGTGGCTTACTGCATTGTATGCCTTGCACAATTTTTGGTTTTGACTTCTTTGACCTTGTGAAAAACCTCAAGGGAGAGGCTTTCTCCTCCAGGTTTGGATTTGGGAACCCCATTGGTTCCCCATCGGTTAGGCTGATCCCCCCCAACCATTGAGGCTGGACAAAGACAGAAAGCCAGGCTTATCTTGCCTTCTCCTTTGTCTAAGTTCTCTTCTTCTAGTTAAATGTTTAGCTAACAACTTTTTAAAAGGCCCTTTTTATGTTATAAATAATAACTACATAAATCAAAATAACTGCTGATAAGTTCCAGTTGGTAAACAAAACCACACTAGTGTGAGAACCAAAACCATGGTGCTATTCAATAAAGAAGCAGTTCTAATATCTGTGGCAACCACAGTGTGGACAAGATGGATATTAACCAATCAATCAACCAACCAAACAAAATTCCCAACAACCCAAGTGTTTGAAGAAGCAAGCCTTAGTTAAAGCCATATGCAAACATAACCAGAAAGATGGCATGGTGATAAAGCCACATTTAAAAAAGACAACATGTGTGTGTCTATCACAGTAATAAAGCAATGATAAAATATCTATTTTCAGGCCACCAGATCAACCTCTGCCCAAAGATATATTCCAAAATCTTAATGCTTTAAAGGATATTGTCACTTGTAAATTGCTATAGTCACTTTGGGACACAGTATGGAGGTTCATGAAAAAATTAAAAGTAGGGCCTCCATATGATCAGCAATCCCACTTCTGGGTATAAAGACAAAGGAAATGAAATCACTGTCTCAAAGAGATGTCTCCACACCCATGTTCATTGTACATTATTCACAATAGCCAAGACACGAAGGCAATCTAAGTGCTTGTCAATGGGTGAATGCGTGAAGAAAATGTGATCTGTATGTGTGGAATATTTTCAGCCATGAAAAGATGGAAATCCTGTCACATATGAAAACATGGGTGGGCCCTGAGGATATTGTGCTAACTGAAATAAGTCAGACAGAGAAAGACAATTGCCTTATGATCCCACTTACATGCAGAATTTGGGGGTGGGGGGAGAAGACAAACTCGTAGAAACAGAGAATGGCATGGTGGTTACCACAGGCTGGAGGGTAGGGGAAATGGGGAGATACTGGCTCAGTGGCACAAAATTCCAGTAAGAAGATGAATAAGATCCAGGGATTTACTATTCAGCATGGTAATGGTAATTAACAATTCTGTATTAAAAGTTGCTAGAAGAGTAGATCTTCAATTGTCTCACCACACACACTAAAAGGTAATTGTGTGAGATGATAAGATGTTGGCTAACCTTACTGTGGTGATCATTTCATAATATATACATGTAGCAAATGATCAGGGGTTACCCCTAAAACTTACCTCATGTTATGTGTCAAATATATTTCAATAAACTGGGAAAAAAATATTGTCACAATGGCCAAGAAATGTCGTAGAAGGTACCCTTCATTTCTCACCACTGTTCAATTCTTAATCCAAGATGGTACTTTGTTGAGTAAGGTAATTACCTCTTAAAACAACTGTTTTTAACAAATCAAAATGCATAAATCTCACCCCGGGAAACACAGATTCCAATCTGTAAGGCTGTGTTAGAGATTCTGATTCACTACCTCTGGGGTGGGGAAAATGAATCTGCATTTTTAACACTACTGTTTCCTCCCCTGTGCATCTCCTGTCCCACCTCTGCTGCAAGTGATATTAATATAGGTAATTCTCAAAGGCCACATTTGGAAAATATTATCAGGAGATAAAACAGTTTATTTCAAGGAGGTCACAGAGCCTCTTCCACAGATGCACATTTTGGTGAGCTGACGTTTGATGGAAGGACGAAGTTGTTTTTCATTTTTCTTCTCTCACCGATTAATGGTCAATTTCCAGAACTTTCCATGTGACTGTTCTCAAAGTCTGGCAGGCTGGCTTGGCGTGAGACCTCTCAGTTCCAAAGTCAACACAGGCTATGAGAATACAAGGATGGGAAGCATGGCCAGGGAGGCAGAGAGAGACGCAGCTGGCGTCCTGACTGCTTCTAGAGCAGCGTGTGAGTCAGCACCTGCCCCTGTGTGTGGTTACAATGCCCACCTCCCCCCTCACAAGCTTTTTTTTTTTTTTTTTTTTTTTTTAATATATACTCAGGAAGTTCCAGAAAACTTCACAATTCAAAATCCGAGATCACAGGTAGAAAGCAAATTTTACCTCATGAAATCAAAGACAAATACAAAAATAAAATGAAATAGTAGGTCATTTCCAGCCAGATGTACCAAAAAGAGGATCTGAAACCATGATCTTAAAAAAAAAAAAAAGGCAAAAAAAAAGCAGTTGTAAAACATACCTAAGGAGGGAAGTGTGGTTTTTAAGAACTTGCTGGCTCATGGTCTAGCTCACTTACAGAGACCTAGAACTCACCATCCCCAAAAAGTTATTTATGCCTCTCTGCCTGAGTTCTTTATTTCTGAAATGGGTCACAATGTTATTTGCTTCTGAAATGATGCACAGGAGTATCATGTGAAACTATTGGGCAGATCTGTGCTCTTTGAAACACTATTCTTGTGATTTTCTTGTGCAAATGAGAGAATTTACCTCAAGCTGATTAGTGCCTTCAGTCAGAGAGAGAGAAACTTTTGGGGCATGCCATTATAAATGATAATAACTATCAGCACCTTATTGGAAAATAAATAAGTACAAAGAATTTCTCAGAAGCTCCAGTGTGCTTGAATAAAGAATCAAGTCCCCTGCAGACTGAAGTGATTTATTCTCAGACAATTCACCTAGAGACATTTTTCTCCCATTACTAAAGGACTGGTAAAGAAAAATCTTGAATGACACATTCAGCAAAAGGTATCTTGGAAGGTTCTCTTAGTTCCTCTTTGGGATCCAACAAGGGGACAAAGTTAGAAACTGGGAAACATTTGGCTGGCTCCTCAACAGAAAGAGAGAGATTTAATCCCATCTAGTATTACATGCAGCTTTGCTCAAAATAAAGCAGCTGCTTGGGAACTGATTTCAGCCCGGTCCTGTCTAAGCAGATCCATTTGTGTGTGTGTGTGTGTGTGTGTGTGTGTGTGTGTGTGTGTCTTCTTTAGCTGAATCTGACTTGTCAGTCTGAGAACATATGTGTATGCCATTCTAGAAAGAATGCACATTTATTTTCCTCCCATTTAATGTTTGAACATGATCACAGTCACCAGATGGGTCAGAAAAACAATGACAGCATGGTATAAATCTTCAGAGGGTTTATCAATCTGATTGAATTGAGAAGATAAAGTGGATTTTGCTAGAAATCCAATAAACTCTCCTCACCACAAAGAATAATAAGGGCTTGTGCCAATTCTCTCCTTTATTATCATCTCTGCCCTTTTGCTTTTTACTCTCATTTCTGTTTCACTTCCTTCATATTATAAGGCTCATTTTATTCTCTAAAGATGTTAGGTGAACCTCAGTTTTTCTGGACTAATTAATCAAAGAAATTGGAGACAGCATGTTGGCAGTGGAAGTAGCACAGGGCTTAGAACTGGACATGCAGGAGTTCGAAGACAGGCTCTTCCTCTGCCCCACTGTGTGGTCGCCGAGTCTCACTGTCCTCGTGTGAAAAAATGAGGCTAACCTTTCCAGAGGTAGTGAGTTCTGGAGATTATAGACGTGAGGCATGTAACATGATTTCTGGCCCTGTAAAGGGTGACTATTTTAATCTTGGGCACCCAAGGTTATATTTGTTAGCCAGAAGTTCATTCTCTTTAAGGAGGCAGAAATTGTTACCAAGAGGGGAGGAACATTCTTTACCAAAGATCTTTAATAGCACCATAGGATATAACCTGTATCCTCTGATCTTGTAGTGGCCCTGACTGTGGGAATGGCTGTCCAGCTCAGAGATTTTTTTCTAAGCATTGAGATGTTCAATTTGCTATTGTGCACTAATCAGGAACTTGCAGGTCATAGTTCTACACGCAGCAATGGCTATTCTATTCCACTCGGCCATGACGCTGCGATGTCTGCATTTAAAAATATAAGTGCTGAAGTTCTGTTGGAACTTACCAGAGTTCCTGGTGATCTTACTTCCCACTGTAATTAGCACATGCAAATTTGCAAAATTTACCTCTGAGGTTAAAATGCCTTCATTTTGGCTGATGAACTTAATAGCTGGTAAGATAAAAGGCAAAAGATTTCACTTAGGTCATTGTTCATTATGGCTGCTTTCACTGGGAAAAGTAGACACCCCCCTTAAAATGACTTAGAAAACAAGAAAGGGAGATTTTTAAATTCAATAACAAACAAGCTTATTTTTATGATCGCATTTTAAGACTTCATATTTAAGGTGGGGGGATAATCTTTTTGAGGAGGGACAGGTTGAATTGAGCCATGTGAGGAAGAGAGGCATGTAAAGATTGGATAAGAACATTCCAGGCAGAGGACTCATGGGCTGCAGATATCCTGAAGTGGGAATGGATTGGTGATTGAAGGACAGTAAGAAAGGTGATATAGTTGGGATCTAGGGAATAAGGGGAGAAAGGTACAGGATGATGGCAGATAGGGAATAGAATGGAAACAGGAGGCACCAACTAAGATCTTGAAGTTGGACAGATTGCCAGTGGATGTCTTTTGGCAGAAAATGGAATGCCTGGCAGAGAAAAGATTGGGAGGTAGGGCATGCATAAAGGCAGGAGCCCAGGTAGGAGGCTAGTGCTGTAGTGCAGGTGGGAGATGTTAGGAGATACTAGGGTCCTGTGCTAGGAAGTGGCAGCAGACATGGAGACAAGTGAATGGATCCAGGATAATTTTGGAAGTAACCTTTGAATACAATGTGCTGATGGGTTCGCTGTTGGGAGCAGAAAGTATGAGGCAAAGAGAGAAATCAAAGATGACTCTCTGGTTTTTGGTTTATCAAAATAGCTGGCCGTGGGTACTGACGCAGAGCTGGGGAGGTGGACAGAGCATGGATGAGATGGTATGGGTCTGGGGAGTCAAAAACCACAGATGTTGCTTTGGCAGGGCCAGTTTAACCCTAGCGAAGGTCTTTAGAGTCTGATATGTATCAACAATGTAATTAGTGGAAAGATAGGAGGTAAGTTCACCCTCGTTAAGATCAGATTACTGAAGATCACGTGCTCAGAGAAATCTAAACTATGGAGAAAACTGAATGGGACTCTGAATTGTCATGTAGAGCTGCCACTTTTCCTTCCTCCAACAACTCTCAGCTGCTCCTTTTGGGTGCATCATCCCCTCCACGCTTCTCTAGAGCATGCCTACAGAGAGCATGGTGTTTTCTTTTCTCTTTGCTTGCTGGGTTTTGTCCTTGTAATCACCACTAGTTCTCGGTGCCTGGCCAAAGGCTGGCACAGACCTGGTGGTCACAAAAGGTTCTTTAAAGGAATGAAAGGATGAATGAAGGCATGCTGAGGTCCCTAGATCTCTACTTCTGATCAATCTCATTCCAGGCTGTGATTTGGGGGTTGGGAGACCTTGGACTGAAGGTATGCATCACCATTGGCTTGATTTGAATGTGATCCTCTATTCATGCATGGCACAGAGTTTTCTTCTCCCACTCTCATTTTGGTAATTGCCTGTTCATTCTCTTGTGCCTAAATCCTTACCTTGTTAACCCAGCCGCACTTCCAGGCTGTTGAGAACAGACGCCCAATGTTCTTACCAGTTCCCTGTCCTGATCAGTTTCTATCCTCTTCGTGCTCCCTTGAGCCCAGGCTTGTGAGGAAGCTTTGGCCATTTTCCTGAAAAATATTGCCTGCTTCCAGGTCCCTGTTTCTGAGCATTCTGGCCCAGCAGATCAGTCCATCGTTCCTTCTTGGACCTGCCCAGTGAGAGCTGGTTGCTAGTGTTCCTATTTGCTGCCCAACACTGTTTGGTTTAACCATATGCTACTTAACCATAAGCCACCATAAGCCTTAACCACACCTCGATTAATGTGCCAACTCAGGGAATATAGCCAATTTGACTTACCGGCACCTTCAACTATCCTCTCACAGCTATCATTCTCCAGTCTGGCCAAGTCATTAGAGACAACTAATATCATTAAACAAAACACAGAGAGGAGAAAATAAAATATCCTACTATTGTAAAGAAACGCAGCTGGCATTGGTCACTTGACTCCAGAAGGTCACATGGTTATAAGGTATATTTCACAGAAAGAGAGAGAGAGAGAGAGAGAGAGAGAGAGAGAGAGAGAGAAAGAGAAATAACCTAATACATTTATCTAGGAATACTTCCATTTTTCAGTTGTTTACTCCCTTCATTTTCTAGGGGAAAACTTAAGCTCGGCCACTCTGCCAACATTAAACCGTAAACCCTTACTGAGGAGTGGATATATGCTAGGAACTAGGAATAAAGTTTCCATCCATTCACTTATTTAACTGATAGAACTGAATGCCTACTATGTGCCAGGCACTGCTCTGGCTCAAAACCCATCCTTGAACATCTTTGACCAAGATGAATTTAGGAGGTACCCTCTCTTCTAGGGACTGGCAGAGAATGACAGATAAATTCCTTGGTGGCCCCCCCTTTTTTTTAACCCACAATACAATTCAAACTCAGACAACTCTAACTATAAAGTAAATATAAGGAAGTCCAAAAAAGTACTGATTTTTCTTCTGGGATGATAATTTTGTTAAATATCAGTTATCAAAATATTTTTATTTTTCATTTTTGTTGTGGCTGTTGTCTCTTTTGCTAAATGAGTCAACAGCATGTTTCCTGGTTAGTAAGCCAGCACTGCTTCCAGTTAATGGGAGCAATATACAGGTAAACAGATTTGAATAAATAATTGTGACATAAAGAGACACACCCTGTGATAGAAGTGCATCTAGACTAACAGGGATGTAAACACTGCTCTGTGACTCTAGCACTCCCTGACCCTCCCTCCTTTTTTTTTTTTTTTTGCCTTCACATTCATATTCAGGGGAAATTATTTCCAGATTCAGGACAAAATGGAATTTATGAATGTAAATCGCAGCACTCACAAAAAATAAGGTAACATGGTCATTTAGGTCTTTGTGTGAGATGAAGGAACAAACCCAGAAATATCTGCCTGTATTTTTGAAGCTTTGAGGTCTTGTTATTGCAACCCTAAGGTGTGAATTGTGTGCACTGTGTCTGAAATTAAAGTTTAGGATAGCCTCTAGCTCAAAAGCTTCATATGCTGCTTTTTTCTCCTTCACTAAGTTTTAGCTTACACAACTTGTTCAAAGGATAGCATCAAAGGCTCGTTTTATCAGTTAGTTTAGGGTAATAGGCTGGGGTTGAACTCTAGTCAGTAAAAGGAAACTTTTCAGACTTGGAGTTAAAGTTCAATCTGTTATTCTTGGCAAATGGCCCAAGAGGGAAACAGAATTCATGGAGGAGGATCGTTGGCTGGACAGCTATCTGATCCAACAGTTGCTATGAGCAGATCACAGAATGGAATCATCAAATGAATGTTCACGCACTACTGACAATATGGAAATATTTCCTTTTCCTTGCATATCTCTTTCTTTAAATGCTGTTCTTAATGCTCCTTCAATATAACAAAATCTCAGTCACTGTGAGTGAAAGAGTAAACGTCTCCATGTGGACTCAATTCTGTTGTTCATTAGGTTAGAGCAATCAGGAATGTATTTCCCTTGGGACTCATGTTTCTGCTTCATGTTGAAGGTGATTACTTGGCATTCAGATCAGACTGGTAATGATTTCTTCCGCTCTGATGTCCAAAGACACGAAAAAATTCATGTCTGGTGCCACTTGCGAAATGATTGAGAACAGCGGTCAGCTGGGGGCAGTGCCAGGATACTCTTCCTGGGTCTAATTAGTAGTCTTCCCTACTCTTGTCTTAGTACCATCAAGAAGGAGGGGTCATAGGAGTACAAAGAGAGGGAGAGAGAGGCAAGGAATTGGGTAATGAGGGCCCAAGACTATGCAATGGATGGGCACATTCTTACTTGATCACACATGGGTACTGCCTGCTGCTGTAGAAAGGAAGTCATTACTGGACACAGCCCCATTGCTCCTGAGTGCAGGCCATGCCCCCTCTGCTGTTCTAGGGGAGCCTGGCCAGCCTATGTGTACATGAAAGTGTATGGGGAATGGAGGCTGGTCTGTGTCTAGTGATTGATACCACTTGTAAGTCTGTGGTCTCTCCTTGTCCAGTCACCTTCTCTGGGCTCCACTCACCTCTCTCTGCTTTGTGTCTTCTCTGCCAAACCCAGAGAAAAATTCTGGTGTCTGGTAGAAGTTTTGCTCTTCCCCCACCATACCCTTGGCAAACACGTACATTTTTCCTAATCTATTACTTAGGCACAATCATCATTTCAAAAGTATTATCTCACCAGTATCACTTTCCTCATCATCCCATAGGATTCACGGGGGAGGATGGAGAATGAAATTGTCAGTGCAAATGCAAACATGTCCCAAGATGATAAAACTATTCAGAGGTAAGATATTTTAAAAAATATAAGTGAAGGGCACATGGATAGCTCAGTTGATTGAGCCTCTAACTCTTGATTTTTGTTCAGGTCATGGTCTCAGGGTTGTGGGATTGAGCCCTGCATAGGGCTCCATGGTCAGTGGGAAGTCTGCTTCTCTCCCTCTCTCTCTGCACCTCCCCCATTCACATGCATGTGCAAGCACGTATACGCGCGCGCTCTCTCTCTCTCTAATAAATACTAAATTAAAAAAATCTTTAAAAAATATGTATATAAATGGAAAGGTAACAAATGTGATTGAAATCCATTTGCTCAAACATATGATAATAATAATAGCAAACATCCATAGAGTGATGCCAAACATTGTTTGAAGGCTTTGATTGTAGGAACTCACTTAATCTTCACAATAACTCTGTGAACTTGGTGCAGTTTTATTGTCTCCATTTTTAACAGATCGGGAAACTGAGACACAGATATGTACAGCATTTAGTCACACAATTGGTAAGCCCAGACCTGAATAAGACAGAATCTGTGTACTTCACTGGGGCAACACATGAGTATAACATGCCAGTTGAAGCAAGAAGACATTCTGAAAATAGGAAAACCATGTGGGTTTGGATTCAGAGGGCTCTGCTGCTGGACAAGTCACTCACCTAATTTGAGTCTCAGTGTCCTCAGTAGAACACAGAGATAATGTGCCTGCTTCATAAAACTTTGTATTGAGGAAGACTTTCATGGGAAGGCTCCTAGCTCTAGGCCTAGGGCAGAATGAACATGCAATGGTGTTTTCTTCTTCCCTCCTGTATCTATCCTAGTCCTCATCTGTCAGATTCGATCTTCAGGTATATTGCTGCATGATGGAGACAATATTATTAGTGTCTACTCCAAGTGGAATTTTTAATTTATTTGAGAAATACTGAATGTTGTGGCTTATACAACAATGGCTCCCCAAAAATATCCATGATGTAACTCTCAGAATCTGTGACTTTATTTATTAGTATTGTATTACAAAAGAGACTTTGCAGATGGAAGAAAGGTTGCTAATCTTTAAGTAGGGAGATTTGTCCTGGATTATTCTGGTTGGTCCAATATCATCACATGGGTCCTTAAAGGTGGAAGAGGAAACCAGAAGAGTCAAGGAGAAATGCAGTAGAAGTGGAGGCAGGAGAGATTCAAAGTGTGAGAGGAACCCCACTCACCACTTCTGGCTTTGAAGATGAAATGGGTCATGAACCAGGGGATGAAGGAGGCTTCTAGAGGCTGGGGATGGATGGCCCAGTGCTTATAGACAGCAAATGAGCAGGGCCTCTGTCTTCCAGTCACAAGGCACTGAGTCTGGCCAACACCCAGAGGGAACTTGGAAGTGGCTTCATCCCCACAGCCTCCTGAAGGGAAGGTAGTGCTGCAGACAACTTGATTTCTGCCTGGGAGCCTCTATGCTAAGGGCTCCTGCCGAGCCATGACGTCCCTGGACTGTGGCCCCGCAGAACTGTGGCATAATAAACATAGTTTGAATCTGCTAACTTCGTGGGAATTTGTTACCATGGCAGTAGAAAATCACACAAATATCCAGTTTGTCCCAAGAACTTGGCGAGGTCTTGGGAATACAGCTCTGAGCCGCACAGATTGCTATCTGGACAACAGGCTCACCCAAGTCCAGAGATCGGCAGAGGCCGTTTCTTTTTCAATATTGTTTGCCAATTGTCCCTAAAGCTAGTTGCTTGCTGGTGTGTGCTTCAGTCTGCAGCTGTCAGACAGTCATAATCACACAGGGCTTTTCTCTGGAACTGAGGTGTAAACACTTGTGAGCTGTTTTCCATATAGTCCTTGGATGACCTGTGGAAACTCAACTTCCTCCTAACACTCAAGTGCCTGTCTCCTTCCCAGATGTGGCTGTGCCCCTGTGTTCACAGATGTGGTTTGGAAGACACTGCCTCCAGCTCAGGGAGAGCACATATTGGATAGAATAATTAGATTAGTTGCCCAAATTAGTTTTTAGGAAATATTCCCATGTGTGTCTTTTTTGACTGTTGCCCCTTTTGTAATTCTTTAGACAATGGTAATTATCAGATGAAGGAAAGAATTAAAATGGTAAGACAACAAAAGGGTTCTCACTGTACTGATCTCAGACAAATTTGAGATCATCAGACAATTGGTTGAAACAAACCAAGGTCACATGCAAACAAACGTAATTATCTAAAAATACAAAATACTGTCCTCAGCAAACAACCTTAAGAACTGAACAAATATTTAGATTTCCCAGCATCTGTTGAAAATCTGTGTGAAATGTCTCCAATAAACTGAACAATGCTTAAGAAACACTTGGGCTAAATAACCTAGAAAGAAATTATTCATATTTACTAAGGAATTACATAAATCAAAGCCATACATGCCAGAATATAATCCTATCTGGAGAATTTACCTCCTGGGATAAGCTTTTCGTGACCATCTTGTCTAATTTATTATACTAGTTAAGTCTCACTTTATCCTATTTATTTTCTTTAGAGTATTTAACAGTGTTTGGCATTATCTTCTTAGAGTGGTTCACTCATTGTCTCTCTTCCTTTCTAGAATGTGAGCTCTGTGAGGGCAGGTCCCTGTCATTCAGTTGAGATGCCATTCAGGCATCTGATAATGAATGTGATTTTTCTTTGGAGAATCCTGAACTTTCTTCTGCTCAAGTGTTTTCAAGAAGTAGAAACTACCCAAACTCCAGTCTTGAACATGGGCATGCAGAGCCCAAACCAATCAGCATATTCTATCCAGCTGGCTAGAAAGATCAGTTTGTGATGGGCATACAACCAAAGTCATGCATACCAGGATGAATGTGATCAAATTTTCTGACTTTTGTTTGAGCTTTTCTGCTTGAGTCTTAAGCCTGAGAGGATATGGGGTTGACATTGCTGTTGCTATTCTACCTCCACATTGAGTATATCAAAAAGGATGGAGGGTTGAGCCCAGAGATGGAGGAAAGGGAATCTTGATGGCACAACTTGGGCCTCAAATCCTGCTGTGTTGAGTTCCCCACAAACATGGAGTTTTTACTTATGGACCAGTAAACATTTTTCTCAAAACAAAGAGCCTTAAGCTGAATTCTAACTGATAATTTCAATAAGCCAGAGAAGCATAAAGTGCTGTGGAGTAATGACCTCATTAATCTGGGCACAAAATTTCTGCAACTGCAAGTGAAAAATCATGTGTGTATATGAGCTGGTGGGGGTGTCACTCAGCCACTCATCATCCTATGTCTTGGTCCAGTACATTTAGAAAACTCGAGACAGGAGAAACAACATAGAATATTCACAACTCCCTGAAATGGCAAGTGAAGTTTCTGATTTAGAGCTTTGGAAACCGAATAACATTTCTGTTGTTCCCAAGCTGGCAGTTCTAAACTAGTTGGGTAAGAACCTTCTACTCTCTATATTGAATATCACTGGTCTTAGTGCAAATTATTAATGAAGTCAATTAGTTTGAGTTCACAAGATATTTTAGTTTTTTGTTGTTGTTGTTGTTGTTGTTGTTGTTGTTGTTACTATTTTCCTATGCATTCAGGTAACTATGGAATGGCCAATGGATGTAATCTGCAAAAGCAAGAAGTTCTGAGTGGGACTGGTTGACTGATGTATTGTCATGAAATTACAAGATGGCTGTAGTCCTGGGTATGCTGGTGACAGTGAGAGGTATAGTAATCTGACTGGTGCTATTTCTCAACCTGTGGCTCAGTGACTTGAGTTCTTAGTCAATATTTTAATGTGAAGAAGAAAGAGAAAGAAGTGGAACAGCGGCTCTAGAGAATTATGTGGAGACACAAGAGGAGACTTGCAAGAACAATCCTAATACACCAGGAGGAAATCAAGAATTAATCATTAGTCCTGCTCTTGGACTAACCCATTGGGCACATTCTGAAGTGTTAAGTACATATTGGTGAGCACATTTTTTTTAGATCATAGATAGGAACAAAAGAAATTATTCAGAAGGCCAGACCTTGATAATCTCAAAAATCTCATAGAAAAAAGAAAAGCAAAGAGACATTCTAGGAACAGACACTTAAGGATATACATCTAAAGGTATATCCTAAATTGCATGCTTTGGTTCTAAAGGAAGGTCTCGGCAAACACCACAGAACACACCACAAGTGCCTTCAGCAAATGTCCAAAACTACTTCATGTAGATGCATGTGTGACCAAAGGGAAAGGTTGAGGTTTCAGAGGGAGGGCTAAATACCTGGCAAGTATTAGAAACCTGGGTCCAGGAAGATGGGTGAATGTTTTCCTCTATCTGGATCACCCAGCCTTAGTGAGGGGGGAAAAACATGAATTGAGTACATCAAGAATCAAAATATCAAGACTAATTCAACACTGAGCTGACCTAAAATCCTCTTATTGCCTAAAGATAATAGGATAAAAATGACTCCAGCTTCAAAGGAAGGGAGCACAAAGGAAGGGAGCACCACATTTTCTGTGGAAAATGTGTCCTCTATCAGATCCCAGGCTTAGTCAATAGGTTGGCAGGTGAAGGACAGGCACTTTGGAGAGAGCAGAGAGTTGTGCCGAGGCAGATGGTCTGACCAAGTCTAGCAAAGGGTCATAAGAGGAAATGTGGGTGGGTGGGTGGGTGGGTGAGTGGAGTGACTGGGAGCTGGTGATAAACAAATGGCAGAGGTGCAGAGAAGCAGGTGGTCCCAGGAAAGTAGGATATATCACTCCAGAAGTGACAGCTGTGGCTCACACAAGGCAGAGACTCCTTGTCTTAAAAGGCTTGGAATAGGGGGTAAGACATTAAGAACAAATGTCAAATGTAGGAGAATTGGATAAATGAGATTTCTAGATCTCAAGCACAAGGATGAGACGATTTGGTGCTGGCAGGGATCTCCTGTGGGTGGGTCTCGGTTTTGCACTCTTTTAACTTTAGGGTGAAGTTCAGGGTGCTGTGGACAGCCTGGACAGCTGTCTGTGGACAGATCCAAATCACAGATCTGGAGATCTGAGGGCCAAGTAGGTAAATGGGGTGCAGATCATTATAGGCCTTTATTCCTCAAATTTCTGTTCTTGGCCATTCTCTCTTCACTCTCCTTGGATGCTTTTCCTCATTGTTTCAGCTTCCAGCTACAAACTGAAACTTTCCTCAACCCTTTCTCTCAATTACCTATCTACCTACTTACATACCTACCCATCTATCTATATATCATCATTGCATGTTAAAAATTGCCCTCAAAAGTCCCTAGGACATTTTTGGTCACAACAACATGGGACATAATGGAGTAACCCTGGGAGATTAGGAAAGTACCTTGAAATACTAACTTATTGGAAGTTAATAATTCATGTGATACCATCATTCATTCATTCATTCATTCATTCATCTTCCCATCCAAAACATATTTACTTAATGAAATCCCTGCTTTCATGGAACTTACGGTCTAGAACTCAGTTTCATTTCTTAGCCCTGAATCTTATAGACATTTCAGATTCAGTGTGTTCATGTCACATTCAGGAGGAGACATGTTATTTGTTGTGTTGTACGGTTGGTCTGAAATGCTGCATATTTTGATGGCTTTGTATTAACAAACAACTTTGGTCTTAGAAAGTAGCTTGGTAAAGATCGTCCGCAGTTTCTAGAACTCTTTCAAGCCAAACTGCTGCACTTCCAAACAGTCCATAGACTGGTGATGCACAAGTAAACAGTAACAATAGGAAAATAAGTTAGTGTTTCTTATTAGAGATATATGTCTCTTACGGAAAATATAAATAATCAAAAATAATAGATTTACCTGTAATCCTACAATCTACAATTAATCTCTGCTAATTATCCAATGTATTGCTTGCCAGTTTTTATACATAGCTGACCTATACTATAGCTAACCTATACTATTTCATGTACTTATTTTTATATATTATATCACAAATTACCTTTCTAGACTATAACCTTAGTGGCTATCCATGTCCCATTCTACAGATGTGCTGTAATTTATATAATTTATCTCATGTTACTTGAATATAGATTGTTGCCAATACTTTCAGTGCTATAAATGATGCTACAATAAACAGCTCATAATGTTATCTTTGTGTCCATTTCCTCTAGGACAAATACTCAGAAGAATTTATGGCTCAAAAGGTATGCAAAACTTTCAATGCTTTTGTTATATGCATATCATTAAATTTCACTCCAGAAAGCTATTATGCCCATATTTACAGTGAACAATTACAATCAATTCCTTAATTATGCTGTGAACCTGACTCTATAAACTCCCCTGATAAGTGAATGCAATTGAATTCACTGTTACACCTTCTTTGTATGTACCCTTCTTCTGGCAAATAAAGTATTTTGTATTCAGAACAAATACCTGAAATTCTGGTGATAAGGTCCTATTAGACTGTGTGTAATGGTGTATTAGATAAAACTATTTACAAAAATTTATTTAAATATGTTAAATGTATCAAGTGGCCAGAGACCTGATGTCAGGTTAACATTATGCTGGTTGCATTTCTGGGTTATAGTGGAATGCGGAGAGTTTGGGGCTCTTAGGAATGCATGTCTTCATTGTAGTTCTGGTTACAAGTAACTTTGTTTCCTTAGGCATCTAGAGAGACTGAGGAAATTGGTGGCTATTCCCTAATCCTTCATTGTTCGTGAGCCGTGTTTAAGCCAGAATTTTTGGAAACTTTGGAAAATGGGTTATGGCATCTCTTTTCTTTTTTCCTTCCTTCCTTCCTTCCTTCCTTCCTTCCTTCCTTCCTTCCTTCCTTCCTTCCTTCCTTCTTTCCTTCCTTCCTTCCTTCCTTTTTCTTTCTTTCTTTCTGGCATCTCTTTTCTTAACTTTTGTTTTAAATTCCTTCTGGCACAGTTTTACATAGTCTTCCTAATTTCTCAAAGACTGCTATCCCCAGAGCAGATCTTTAAATTCTTGGAGTATTTTAACCTGGAAAAAACTCACTGGTAAGGGAAGTGTGGTGGTTTAAACATGGCTATAAATTCTTTGCTGCTCCTCCTTGTCTCTGCTCCTTTAGAATTTGGGATAGTTTTGTGACCTGCTTTGATCAATGAAAAGAAAAGGAAGTAAAGTTGAACAAATTTTAGACCCAGGCCTTAACAAGTCTAGCAACATCACCTTTCCTTAGGGTGTAACCACCAAGCTGCGAGGAGGCTCAAGATAGGCTGATGAGGGACGAACCACGAAGTGGAGAGATGCCTTGGCCAATGAGAGGCTCTCCTTGATGTCCTGGCTCCAGGTGTGCTCCCAGCTGAACCCAGCTGCATGAGTAACCTCAGTCTGCTATTACTGTACTTGGGGAGTGGAACTGCCCCACTGAAGCCAGTTGGCCCATAAAATTAAGAGAAAAACTTTCCAAATGGTTTTTTAATTTTTTTTTAAAGATTTTATTTATTCATTTGACAGAGAGATCACAGGCAGAGAGGCCAGCAGAGAGAGAGGGGAAGCAGGTTCCCTGCTGAGCAGAGAGCCCAACTCGGGGCTCAATCCCAGGACCCTGAGATCATGACTTGAGCCTAAGGCAGAGGCTTAATGCACTGAGCCACCCAGGTGCCCCTAAAATGTTGTCTTAAGCTAATAAGTTTTGGGGTGGCATGCTATGCACAAATAAATAACTGAAACAGAAAAATAAATGTGCAATTTCAATTCATAGTAATATTGGGTATAAAGAAATAAGTGGTAAATATAAGTGAATATCAACACTTGTCTGGGGCAATCAGAGAAGTCTTCCTTGGAGGAATGATTCTTGACTTTAATTCTGAGGAATGAATTAGCGTTTCTGGGCAGATGGGGGTAAGGGTTTTTTTTCAGTGGAATGAGCAGCCCAAAAGATGACTTGGAGACTTAGGTTAGGACATCCTAAGGGAACTGATAATATTGACAAGGGTTTAATCGGGTGGTCTAGAGAGCACCTCTGTGTAAAATTAAGAGGAAGAATAATAAGAGTAATCTCACACTTCTCTTTATTTTGTATCATTTTATCAAGGGCAAAGACCCTGTAGTTGACACATTTCACCTACTCACATTTTACAGGGCCAAACATTTTTTCAAGTATTAATGAGACAAAAGGAGCTGCTTTTGTTGAAAGGCAGTGTCTGATCCTCATTTACTATTCTAGCTAAATGATTAATTCATTCCAGAAACAAAAACAAAGACACAGACATATTATAAACATGAATTCCTCAAGAAACCCGTCTATGGACCACCTAGAAGGCTTCCAGGGACCACCAGTCAGGATTGGTCTGGGCAAGATTATGACATGCTTGGAGTTTATCTTGGTGTTCCTGGCCTCCCATCTCTCTGTCTTCAATTCAGTTTCTCAGTAGCATCAGGGTCTCATCTTCTCTGTGAAAATCTGCTTCCCAGAAAGGATCAGATACACATGTTCTTACTTAGAAGCACTACCCTAAAAAGAGGGGTATTGCCTCTCCCCCAGAGGGATGTCCATTACATTTGTTAGAAGAAAAGGACTTAAGCTAAAGGGATGATTCTGTGATGGTGGACACTTTTTTTTTTTTTTCTTCCCAATAAGGAGATGCCTGGGTGACTTAATCGATTAAGCATCTGACTCTTCGTATTGCTTCAGGTCATGATCCCAGTGTCATGGGGTCAAGCCCTGAGTTAGGCTCTGCACTCAGTGGAGTCTCTGCTTGTCCCTCTTCCTCTGCCCCCTCCACCCCATTCTTGTGCTCTCTCTCTCTCTCTCAAACAATAAATAAAACTTTTAAAAAATAAGCAATTTAGTGTGAAAGAATTTGGAGTTGAGGTAAGGAAATAGAACGTGCTGCCTTCTCAGTTTTTCTATAATCAAATCCTTTTAAGAGACTCCTATGCCTCTCATAGTCGATCCATTCAAGAAGTTATCAACAGAAATAGGTTAGGGTCAGGCTAGGAGCTGGGGATAACACAGATGTTAAAAGAAGTAACTGACCTCAAGGAACTCATAGCCTAATAAAAGATGTAAGAATTGATAATGCATGCAATAAAGCAAGACAGAGTAAATCACAGATAAAGACGTACACAAAGTACCATATGGGACAGCTCCCCAACCCTTGCCAAAAGAGAGAAAGAGAGAGAGAGAGAAATGATTATTTCTCAAAGGTGAAATTCACCAGAGTGGAGTAGTGGTCAGGGCAGGAGAAGGGCAATGTGTCGGTATTTTTAGCCCTACATAGGAAGTATTAGAAAGTAGAAGTTCATGAATTTAAGTTACTTCCTGAGTAACCTAGCTCATGACAGGTGTGCTGGAGCTTAAGGTAAGTGAAGGCATGGAGTTGGAGATGGAATGGGGGTCATCCTTTAATTCCAGTAATAAGGGTAGGCATTGAAGCTCTCTTGTTCATCTGTGGGGTAGAGTGTATTGGTGGATAAAAAAATGACATGATATACATTTAAGATGTTTTCTCTGATATTGTGAAGGATGGGGTTAGAACGGAAAGAAACTATAGGCAAGAAGACACATTACAAGGATTTATCTATTCATTCATTCATTCATCTATTCAACAGAAGTCTAATTAGTATCTATTATTTGCTAGGCATTATGAAGAGCTTTAGAATAAACCCATGTAAAAGAAGGTGAGACATGGAGTGAGCTAGAAAGATAGCAGTAGGATTTTAAGGGGATGGGATCATCCTTCTGCTCTCTTCTCTTTGGTATTTTTCTCAAAAGCAGGGCTTGGCTCTTCCCAGTTGGCACTCTGCATATTGCAACTGGCTGGCTGTAAGAAGAAGGGGTAATGATGAAGTGAGTAATGATGAAGCTCTGGGAGGGGCCTTTGTTCTCTGGATGAAGGTGGAGATTCTGAATCCTGGGCTTCTTCCCTGAATTCCAGAGGGAGCAGGAGCTCCTATATACATCTCCATCTTATTCAAGCTTCCTTCCTATAAGACCCGGCTAATGATATCAGCTTCTAGCAGCTTTTAGGAATGCTCCCTCTTCAATAGCACCAACTTGGGAATGTGGTCAAAGAATCTGGATGCTGTTGTTCAGTGTGGATATTCCAACTGCAGAGGTGATGTGTCACTAGGGAGATTATGGAGGTGACTAATGGCGGGGGTGTTGGGTTGAAGGGGGAAAATGACAAGATATGTATCTACCCAAAAAACTCCAGAGCAATTGGAATATTACCAGTTTGCATTTATTTCTTTCAAATTTGTTCATTCTCTTTCTTTACTATATGATTTCACCTTTCTACCATTTTCTTTAAAATGAATAGTATAAAGTTGCCTTCTCTTTGCAGATTTCTTGATTTTCCTTTACTTTGGTTAATATCCTGTTTAAAGTACACTATGATCTGTTGTGTTCTTTTGCTTCTGTTGGAATTATCTTTATTTTTAAGCAATGTCCAGTGAATTTAAGTGAGGATATTTTCCTGTGATTGGTTTAATGAAATAGAGGAAGTTATGTTCTTCATACAAATATTTTATTCCAGGGTGTCATTCAGAAAGAATTCTATTACCATGCTTTCAAATTAGGTCTATGGTGTCAGTTAGGAGACAATATCCTCAGTGGCTGAAACATTATGTCTTTGTATTCATATATTTATTTTTTTAAAGAGAGGGAGGGAAAGAGGGGAAGGTTGGAGGGAGAGGGAAAGAGAAAATCTTAAGCAGGTTCCACACCCAGTGTGGACCCTAACCCAGGGCTTGATCTCATGACCCTGAGATCATGACCTGAGCCGAAATCAAAAGTTGAACACTTTATTGACTGAGTCACCCAGGTGCCCCTAGGTGTTTGCAATCAGAGACCCATTAGGGCTATCTTTCCTCAGCGCCAGAATACATGGGTCTGGGGTGTGGAACAACTAGGAGTAGATCCTCTCACTGATAACCCAACTGTGATTATTTTGCTTTTCATTCATTTTGGAGGTCTTGGTTCCTGAGAGAGAAAAGTTTCCATTGGTGCCTATAACAGTGCAACACTGGTTTCATGGAATTGGAAGATGAGACTACCACTTGGCCATTTTGGGATCCTTGTGCCACTGAGCCAGTGGACCAAGAATGAGTCACTCTACTGGCTAGGCGATTGACATGACTACCATGGGAAATTGGGTAGCTACTCACAGTGAGAGCAAGGAGGAGTATGTGGTAGCTGCTTTCTGCAGCTGCTACCTCTGTGATACCTTAGGGTTCTGTTTCTGGCTTTTCAGTTATGGGTAGCTGAGGAGTATCTAGGAAATAAGGTTAATTTGGAAACATGAGTAGAGATTTTCTATGGAAGAAAAGGACAGACTTCAAATATAGATCTTTTGATCAAAAGGAGCCTGCTACCTGAAAAGTTACTGATAAGCATTCTTTGGGGGTGATGGGTGAGGCTGACATCTCTTTTTGGTCACTGTCATTGTTTATCTACTCCAGGTTTATACTAAACTGCTCAAATAACGTTTTGATGTCTCCTGATAGGACTCTGGCTGATTCAGAGCTTTACAATACTCAGTATTTCATATATATATATACATATATACATATATACATATGTATATATGTATATATATGATAAGATTTGCTGTAGAGAGGTCAGCTTTAGACAAGTAATCCCAAATTCCATTCCTACCATCTGTGATTGACTAACTTAGAGTGCACTAATGAGTGACATGGCATTTTTGTAAGTTAGAGAGTCCCTGGGGTAAATGGGGAGGGTGGCATCTGCTCTGCCTTGTCCATAAGGTTGGGGGTAGGAACGGAATACAATAGTGTCTGAGGCTGTGCTTAGTCAATCATGAAGAGCTGTACACATTTTGGGAACTAGGATGACAAAAGCTAAAGACAGTCTCAAATGAAGACACCGTCCTCATCTGTCCCACTAAGAGATGCTTATTGGTAACTTTTCAGGTAGCTGGCTCATTTGCAGCAAATGGAAACTGAGAGGACCAAGAGGTCCATAGATGAGTCTCAGTGCTTTTTTTAGACAGAAAATCTCTACTCATATTTCCGAATGGACTTCATCTCTTCCCGATTGCTACTTCCAAATGTTACCCATGTTCTATTTTAGTCTTGGCCAGTTATGAGAAAAATGTCCACATTATTATCATTGCAATTTTGCTTTTATATTTTAGATTCAATCTGGTCCTCTTGTGCTGTAAAGCATTCTGGATTTGCTTGTTCCAGGGCTTGGATTCTGGTTCCATTTCTACCTCTTGCTAACTGCAAGCCAGTTACTTACCCTTCCTCGTGTCAATTCCCTCATCTGTTAAATGGAAAATATGTTTTGCTATCTGTCTCACAGGACTTTTATATTTCATAAAAAAGTGCTTTGTCAATTCAAAAAGGGGTGTTACTATTATTGTCAGTAGTGTTCATAGTAGTGGGAATTCAAGATTGTTTAAAAGGATCCTGTAAGCAGTGTCTGGAAATAGCTCTTTATGAATTAGCATTAAAATGTGCTATTTCAAATCTTTCCCATTGATGCACATTAAACACATCCTGGTAAAATACGTGGCATTGAATTTCAACAAAGCATTAGTTTCTGGAGCAAGATCAGACACTTCAGCATCTTTCCTGGCAGTTTTGATCTCATGAATTTATCCTAATACTGCAGCCACTTGCTCACGTCTGGAAGAGTGATTACATTGAAGAGACATTCATGCATTGGGAAAGGAAAGACTGACAAATGAATACTCAGAGATTCCAAAATCAGGAACAACTGAGTCCAAGGTTTTAAATATCAGAGATGTCTATGTTAGAAGTGACATGCATGACAAAGCCATTGAACAGAAGTGTAGAAAATACCCAGACCACATTACTTTTCTGATGGACCCCAGAATAAATGCTCACCACCCAAAGCTTACTTGCCGTACCTTTTTCTTTTGGCTACTGTTTTAAGCTGCTTCCAGACACAAGAGGGAAATGGAGAATGGAGTCAATTATCTGCAGAACTCCTGCTAACGAGCAGTAAAGGCTCATTACATACTTATTAATTCATACAAAATCGGTTTTGTCTGACTTACTTGTGTTGGCTGTCTATATGGATTGGATTCACTATATAATTGCTAACTAGTTGAAAGATGAAAGGATATCCCTCACTTAAGAAACAACGACGACATGATTTGTGTGCGTGTGGTGTTTTTATTTCCACTGTAAAACTAATCAGATTTAATAAGACAATCGAAACAACTCCTGCCAAAGTAACGCAATTGAAATACTTAATAGTTATTGAGTCTCAAAATCATATAACAGGCTGTTTCTTGATTGAAAGGGCATATGTTCATACATAGAAATGCTGGCAAATCACTACTCCCTCCTGGTGAATTATTGGCTGTCTATCCAATTGTGAATGTGTGAAGATCACAAGCTGAACTAATTTTAGCTTTTTGTTAGATTTTCCATTGGGTAGATTAGAAATAGTTTACAAGTCTCATCAACTGTCTCTCAAATCATTCCTCACTTTGAAAAGAATGTCTTCATTTAAGGCTACTATTTCATGTGATGTTTTCCTGTTTCTTAGAATTTTATAGTTAGACTTCTCAAAATCATTAAACTGTCAGTGGTTCACCACAAAACTCTCATCTGTGTCTGCAGGCTCAAAATTGTTCAAACACTTATGGCTTTTAGGTATTTTATTTCCAGGACATACCTGGTTTTCTAGCAGAGCTAGCTCCTTTTCCAGCAGCCTTGATTTAGTATGGGAATGTGATTTATAGCACAGCTTACTACTTAGGAACTGAGGACATCTTAGGTGCATATCATCATGCCTCAGAGGGTTGAAAGAACTCCTTGATGAAGTTACAGTCATCTCCGGACGCAGGGGTGGAGGTGGTCTGAATCTGGCTGACCTGAAGTAGGATCCTGGTAAGGTGTTCACTTAATGATATGAATTGCTGGGCCTTATTTTGTGTGTGTGTGTTTTTTTTTTTAAATCTGCTTTAAAGGAGAAAGGCAAATCTTTTATGCTGCTTAGGCAGCAACAGTTCTTAACTGAGATGGTTTTTTGACTAATGCAATTGTTTGTCAGTGAACAGCACCATCTTTAACAGTCCCCATTGCTGTGCTGGATCCTCTCGTTTACCTTTTATGTTGGAAGGAAATTCAGATGTAACTGTTAGCCAGTACCTTCACCTCATTTTATCAAAGAGCAGTGCAAGGCCTGGAGAGATTAACTGACACAGGGCTTGTGACAGAGCCAGGTAGTTTTGACCCTTGGCCGACTGCCTATAGACTTTTCCAGTGATAATGAGGTGAACAACACAGGATGGTTATCTTTGTCCCTCAAGATTTCTGAAATCAGTGTTCTTATTCTTTGCAGATATAAATGAGTCATGTCAAATTAAAAATGACTCCAAACACTTCTCTGGAAGAAATTGTTATGGGAAGAGGAGGTTCGCTGTTATCTACAACTGCATAACAGATTACCCTAAAACTTAACAACTGTAAACAAAACACACTTATTATCTCACAGTTTATGTGGGTTAAGAGTCTGGGAATGTCTTAGCTGGGTTCTCTGCTTCAGGGTCTCTCACAATGCAGGTGTTGGCCAGGACTATGGTCTCATTTGAAGGCTCAACTGGGGAATGATCCATTTGTAAACTCACTCATATGGTTGTTGGCAGGATTCAGTACTTTGTGGGCAGTTAAGCTGTGGGCTCTTGTTCTCACTGGGTGTTGGCTGGAGGCAACCCTCAGTCCCTTGCCACGTGGGCTTCTTCAACATGACAGTTTGTTTCATGGAAGCCAGAAAGCTAAAAAGGCAAGAGAAAAAGAGAATGCTAGTAAGACACAAGTTACAGTTCTTTATTGCCTAATTTTAGGAATGACAGCCCATCGCTTTTGCTATGTTCTATATTCCTTTCCACTAGAAGCAAGTCCCAAGGTCCAGCCCATCCTCAAAGGGAGCAGGTCACATGAGGGCATGAATACCAGAAGGAAGGAAACACTGGGGAGAAAGTTTTCTGCCATTTTATAGAGTCATATACCATAAAGGTATCATCCTACTTGTCACATATTTAACACATATTAAATCTCATTTACTTTGGTTTGCTAGAGTTCATCACAATGTACTGTCATAACCTGAGTTCACATTATCGTCACTAGAATACAAATGGGGATAAAGAGTGGATAATCCCCCTCTACCTCCTTTATCCTCTTTGGTTCCTCTTTCTCTATTGTGAGGCACACAGAGGAAACTGTACTTACAGGAAGTGCTTCTGGATCTTCTGTATCCTTCTAGATCAAGATAATCACAAATTTATCTCCAGAGAGTCACAGCAATTCTACTGTGAAGCACGGCTGGTGAGAGACACACCACCATCCACCTACACCTCTACACTTTAGGGACAAGGAAGCCTGACTGAATCTCAGGTCTTCTCAAAGATTTATTGATTGTTTTAGGCACTAAACTGGCATTTTGAATTATTTCTGAGTAAAAATAAGAAGTTACCTATTTGTAATGATACAAACAAATACCTTTTATTTCAAACCCTAAAAAGTACAGTTGGCAAAGAAGAGAAAATTCTAACCCCCTATACTCAATTTTTTCTGTTTCTCCTAACAGAACCAAGAGCCTGATTTAGACCTTTACACAAACATAGAGGAAGAAACAAGTGTGAGAGCCAAACATAAAAAAAACATTCTTTTTGGCCACTGTGCTCTCGTACCTCATGTGGGTGATGAGCCTGAGATCCCCAAAGACCATGTATGAGATATACATGATAGTATCACATTCAAATGGCCTTTTTTTTCATAAGCTAATGTCTTCGGTTTCAGCTACTCATTCTTTGTGCTCGGTTAGCATTTCGTTCACTGAAGTGGATGGATACACGTGCTCTTTGATGTCAGTTTGACTTGCTTTCCTCTTGAATAGTTGCTGCAGAAATTTAACCCTGGTTTAAACATATCAGATTCACCCATTATCCTCAGAAAAGCAAGCTGGTTTTCTTCCCTGGGAAGAAGTTCTCCTATAAAAAGGGATACTCCAGGACAATGATGAAAATTAGAGGTTTCAAACATCCAACAAAAGATATTTGAGCAATATTTGGCCAGAGAGAGAGAGAATGAGAGCAAGAGTGTGTCATGAAGGGGAGAGACAGAGAGAGAGGGAGAGAGAGGGAGAGAGGAGAAAGAAAAATCCCTTTGTAAATAGTCATTGAAATATAACTTCAAATACTCTGTGTTTCTGGGAAGAAAGCCTTTATGTAAAAAAAAAAAAAATGTAGCATCCCTCTAGTAAGTTCTAAATTAAGTTAATAAAAACAAATTGAAGCAAGGGCCAAGTCTGCTTTCTGGAGGCCACTGTGAGAGTCAGACTCTGGCAACTGTTTCCGTGAGAAAAATTGGTTGACTGTGGGAACCTAATGATTTCTGTAGATTTATTTCTACTGCAGATATATGGTGAATCAGGACATCATGTCACTCTTCCTCTCTTGTCCTCTCTCTTTTTAATCTTCCTTAAAATTTTCCCTTTATCATCCCAAAGCAAAACAAATAAAGTCCCCTGTCTCTCTGCCTTTGGGGGCCAAAAAGCAAGTGAATAGATTTGTCACGGGCCATTCAGCACTCTTGAATTGGAACAGAGCTGGAACAGCTCAGGTGTCTGTAATACAGATAAAAGGGGGTTGCCCGGTTCCAAAAAAGAATCTGTTTTTCTTTTACGGTACCTCAGAAAGGTCAAATAGGATTAAATTTTTAAGTTGACCAGAACAAAGATAGATGACTTGATTTTCGGTGCAAATTTGGTTATGTCAAACCAAGGAGCACCAGGAATATGATCGATTAACCTCTGGAGAGTCAGTGGCATATTTCATTTCACTCCCTTCAGTGTCATGTGGGCATTGCGCTGTCTTTCAGGATGATGGATTTACAGGGATTTCCAAATGTCTATTAATGCCCTTCACCCACTTTGCTGAGATCAGTCGTGTGAACAAATGGTTTGAAGATCTTGTATGAAGATGCTATAAAAAGAGGCATTGGTTTTTCTTGTTCAGAGTAGTTATCATGTACATGGGTAGAGAGACTTGAATTTGAGAATTAATGTCATTGAACGTAGAGCAATGTTTGAGAGCTTTGAATTTCCTGAAGAGTTCAAATAAAGCTGTCTACTTCAAAGAGGATTTTTATTTTCCTATTTGTTTTCTGGAATTACATTTTTCTACAGCTTTCCTTACACACATTTTATTTTACGTATTTCTGCATGCCTAGCAAGTTACAAGAATCCCAAATTTTCTGTACCTGAGTGCAATGGGGTTGGGAGGAAGGAAAATGTAAAAATAAAAGCAAAATGGAGAATGTTTAGGGACAGTGATAATGACTGTGGAGTGCGGTGGTAATTTTCAACCTACACATTCTGAGATAAGGTGGGGGAGGGTGAGCAAGCAGTGTGCGAGCTGCTAGAATCTTCTCAAAGACAGAACTGAAGACATTGCCTGAAAAATTCATTTTTAAACATTTCCAATGGAAATAAAAATTAAAATATACAAGATAAACACACATACACACATATAAAATAGACATTTAATAATTTTCTATTGAGATTGCTATACATTGGGTAGCGTGGTAGTTAAAAATGGTCATTTTGGACAGTCTGCCCTGAACACTGTGTATAAGGTGGGGACAAAGAGTCTCACAAACGAAAAAAAAAAAGGAAAAGAAAAAGATCACACAAACTCCAATACAACGTGAATAAAACCTAAATGTTGGACAAGAATGATAAATCATGCACTACAGGGAAAACATAGGGGGATGGGTTGCTTTGATTAAAGAGGAAGAAGAGAGGGATGGGAGGAAAAAAGAGGAGACACCCAAGGAGGTGAAAGCAGGAGACTTAAGACATGAATAAGATTTAGGCTTCTTAAACCAAAGGGTAATGAATGAAGGAGAGGGAAGATGTGAGTGATAATAACATTCATCCCACAAATATATATTTACTGCCTACCATATGCCAGGAACTGTTCTAGCATATTCTAGCTAATAGTGTTCTCTGTGTGTGTTACTTAGGAAACCTAGTGGGGAGATATTGGGATAGATAAACAATGTTAAATGCTAAGGAGAAGAAATAAAGGAGGGGAGGGGAATAGGAAGTCTCAAGGAAGGGTAGGACTATTAGATGGGTGGCCAAGGATGGTCTCACTGAGAACCAAAATCTTGAGTGGAGACCTAAAGGGAGTGGAGACCTGGCTCCTGGGGGAAGAACATTCTAACAGAGGGAACAGCATGTGCAAAGGCCCCGGGTGGGAATATACCTGTAAGAGAGAGCACAGAGCACAGGGGCCACTGTGGCTGGAGCAGAGGAGGGTGAGAGGTTCAGGGGATGACTGTGAGGGTAAGAGATTTGAGGGGAGGCGCTCTGAAATAGGGACAGGCCTCTGGCCTTTGGTCTGAGTAAGACAGGAAGATGTAGAGTAGAGCTGTGGCATGATCTGACATGATTTCAGCATCTCCCCAGCTACTGAGTTGAGAGCTTATGTTTTTGTACCACTTTGCAGTTTGTAAAGTGCTTTCACATAGAACCCCACACAACTCCTCATTCCCCTGATAAAGAAACTGAAGCACAGAGAGTTAGAGCAAATTGTCTGAAATCTTTAAGCTCATGATGTGTTGCACCAGAATAAACCATCCTCTGCAGGACTTAAGTTGGGGCCATTTCCATCACATTCCCCTCACTCGACCATCATAGGAAAACACACACAGGAAAATACATAGGAAAACAGGGACACTCAAAGGAAAAAAAAAAGGAGAAACTCCAAAATTCCCAGTTTATTCATTTTTCTTTTTTTCTTCTCTCTTTTTCATCCAAAAACACTTTATAAAGTTGCTGTTCCTACCCTTTACTTCAAATGCTGTTTTGGTGAAAGGCAGTGTCTTAAAGTTTGGGCGTGTGAGAATTAAGGCCTGAATCACAGATGTTGGTGTTCAGTTTATCAACACGTAAGCATTTGGCTGAAGAATGTAGGCTTATGCTCTTTCTTAAGGCTGGAGACAGACTTGGGGGAGCGGTGGAGCTAGTCATGACTCTCAGTTTCAGAAAGTAATTCTGGCAAAATCGAAGGCTGGCTGTTCAGCTTTCTGGCGGTATAAATCCCATCACCAAGTTAGGATAGACGGATGAGAGAGCGTGGCTAAAATGTCCTCTCTACTTCCTCGCTGGCTGCGCTTTTGCATTGCAAGGGGCGTGTATGTAGGCAACAGATCATGTTTCTCAATTCTCTGGTGTCTTTGCCAGAAATATTTCCCTGATTCTAGAAAAGATTTGTGTTATTTTTAATTTTCAATGCCTTTATGAATTTTTACTTTTTTGGAGGGCTTTGTGTTAGCATTGCTATACAGAGATAACTAGCATGGCCTTAGTTTTAACTTTTTAGATGAAATTAGAACACTTACATCTTGATGAATATTTACATGAATAAAGCTGTGTAACCATTACCCAAGATGGACAACTGTTCCAGCCCCCTAGAAAGGCTCTCATGTGTCCTTTTCCAACAACTAGCCCTATTTTAACTCAAATGCTTATCTGTGGTTTTGACTTTCCATTTTGGCTTATTTTCAGTAAAAATTTTACTCCTCATTCAAAATAGAAGAGGTTGTGATTATAGGGTTATTATTAATGTCTATTACAAACATCTGTTTTGATGAAAACGTGTAAAAAACACAAATTATATTTTACTTATCATCCATGTGTGTTTAAATAACCAAAGAAAGAAGATTTGAGGTCAATTACCATTAAAGTTTGTATTCAACACAAAGGTATAACAATAAGCACTTGGAAACCTAGTGCCAAACCCCAATTGCCTACTACTGCCCTTCCATTTATCACATGTTCTAAGACCACAAAATTGAGGTACTTAATGGGGACTTCTGTTAGGAAAAAAATAAAATCCTCATCATCACTTTTTTTGTTGACTTGGTATGCTGCACCTGGCCACAAGTAATGTGGAAGAAGCTATTTTCAGCAATTTTCATTTTATTCAAACTGAAGAGAAACTGACTGATTCCCATTTGGGAAGGAAAATCAATATCCTGCCACCAATACATCAGTTTCAAGTATAGATGTAGATTATCAACAGTGATTGTATTTGCTGTTTCTTCTTCAGTGAACATTTAAACATTCCTGTTGATTTGATAATGCATATTTCTTCATGCTAAATAGTTCCTCAATAAATTCATTGCTGAAATATGGAACATGTATCTAACATAAAAATGTGAGTCATATGGGTGACTTAAGAGAGACTTCTGGCAGTTGTTTGAAATTAAGCTGTATATTGTGTTTGCTTGTTTCTTACCTCTCCACACTCAAGAAAAGCACAGCACATACTCCTGGAAAGGAGTGCTTGCTTTATTCTCAAGCTGTGGGACTGAAGCTTATTAGACTGACTTAGGGAACATGCCCATTCCTCAACCAATCATTAGGGTCAAAGAAATAAAATGTAGTGATGGGTCATATTTGAGAAATGTGCCCACACCTGGGTATGGAGGGACATAGGAGGTGACTCACTCTACAGAACCACTTTAGGCAAAAAGTGAGGGAACAGCCTATTCCAAAGGAAACTAATATTTCTAGAACCAGGAGGAGTGTAGTCTCAATAGACAAAAGACTTGCAGGTACATGGGAGGTGTGGGGAAGAAGTGAGTTCCAATTTCAAAGTTCAGATTAAGAAGGACCATTTATAAAGCTGGTATTTTAACACCCATCTTGTTCTTTGAATGACTTGTGGGAAATTGGAGAGGTGATGATGTATCCTCCAATCTCCAAAAATATGAACTGCCCTGAAAAGTTGTGTGGATTTCCTGTGATGTATATGAGCTGTCTACTCTAGCACCTTTTGCAAAGAAAGGTCTTTCCAAAATACATTTTCCTTTTCCTTACCTGTTGCTTTATAACTGCTCCTTAGCATTCCTGCAGAGGGCCAGGACTGGAACTTGATTGAAGGTATTATCAAAAGGGAAAAGATGGTTATTCTTGGCTAATATTAATCAATTTTTAAAAAATCTTTTATTTATTTAAGAGAAAGAGAGCACCAGAGCAGGGGGAGGGGCAGAGGGAGAGAATATCAAGAAGACTTTATACTGAGTGTGGAGCCCAACACGGTGTCTATGCGGGGCTTGGTCTCACCACCCTGAGATCATGATCTGAGCAGAAACCAAGAGCTTAACACTTAACAAACTGAGCCACTCAGGCACTCCTAATATTAATGATATTTTTCACATTCTTCTGAACCAGAGTTGCAACTCATCTTAGAATTGACTATGTTCTTCCAACTCATATATATGGTAGAAGTTAATTTCTTAAAGAGGGTCTTAGTAAATATGGTTATTTAGTGTATTTTTCCATCCTTAGTATCTAGTTCTGAAATTTTAGAATATTTTTTAAAATGTTCTTTAAAATGATTTGAATGTTCTGTTGGGTTCCAGATCAATTTTCATATATTTGTAAACAAATAGTCACATAATCAAGCAAAATCATGGCAGCAATGAACTAACCAGTCAATATCATATGTATGTTTGCGCCCCACAATCTGGCTTTTGTTGTCCTGTTGAATCTTGTTTTCTCCTTGGTCTTTTGGTGATTTCTGGTGTAGTGGATTCTTTTTCCTTGCTAAGAGATATACTACTAATGAGCTCAAGAATGAAGATTATTTGGATCAAAGCTTATTTCTCTTTTTCTCTATTTTTTTAGGCATGGAGTCAATCAGTGTTTCCCTCCTAATACTACATTATTTCTCTCCTCTAGAGTCTCTCCTCAATGTGAATTTTTTGGGGGAGGAGGTGTTAATGGGGAAGGGCTCTTGCTATGTACTGGGAAAACCCATCTCTTAATTTTGATATGTGGGCTGTACGCCTCTGTGCTCATCCTGCCAAGTTCTGTCTCCAGTGTCTTTGTTCTCTTCTCACTGCCTTATATGGGTGCAGGAAGGGTTAATTAATTAACACTTAGAAAGAGCTTTGAAGATGAAAGTGCTTTGTTAGTGCCACCATCTTCTCCTGGCTTCCCCTGTCTCTGGATTTTACTATGTGGAGGTCCCTCCCTATTCTGCACAGCAACCCCTCCTTCAAGGCAGAGACTCTGTTTGGACTTGTAGGGATAGATTACTGGATTTTCAAAGAAAGAAAACCTGAGTTTTGTAGGAGAGGATAAAACAAACCTAATGGAAGCATTCTTTTTATTACTGGACTTGCTAAAACATAGCAATCAAATTTTAGGTCAAACTCCTTAACTTTAGATACTTTTTCTGAGGTGGGGTACACCTCATATGTGTAATGGCTTTATATTTCAAAACTTCTTATAACCCCAAATGCCCTTTCTACCATGAGATAATGTCCAAGTTGTCATTTTCACTAACTTTTTCTCCTCACCCCCACTTTCTCTGAAGCTGACTGGGGTCCTGGTCTCCTCATGCTCCCCCCTGAGGTTCCAGCCTCAATCTTTTGTTATAATGAAATCTCATATCCTCAGAATATCTCCACTGACTTCTTCCTTAAATCACATAGAGAAAATTATTATTATTACCATGTCAATATTTTTCCCGTTTGATGCCCCTTGTCATACCACCATGCTATCCAGAAAATGCATTGGTCATTGTTGGGCTTTGGCTGATAAAACAGATGCAGCCATAAATTCAGTCCACTCACTGTCATGGAAGCATGGCCCTTCTACTGACAGCACATGGAGTCTTGCCCCTTCCTACTAGTGCCAGTGAGCTCTGAGACCAGCCTCAAAGCCTTAGTGATCTATTACTATCCTCTTTGAATGACCTGAAATGGCTTTTTGCAGTGGAGGGGAAGAGAAACTTTTGTGAAAATTTCAAAAACATGTAGAATCCAAACCAAATGAAGACTATATTTCTTAATTTTCACAGACAATGGTGATGACTTGTAAATACATGTACAGCCAAATAAAATATTGCTTCAGTACATTTTGCCCTCATGAAAAATGATTTCCTTCATTTGGGATTGCTGAACGAGTATTCGGGATGTAGTTCTTCCTTGTATGTTTTATTTGTCCTAAAACTGTGTTTAAAAAAGTCAGTTTATTTCTCATGTCTTTATAGGATCTTGCTATATATACTTCTGTTTTCTCACTTGATGTAGAGGAGCTTTACAGAATAATTATGATAATTGTTATAGAAGAGCACCTGCAATCTGCCAGGTACACATGAGATACTTTTTTCCCAATATTTCATTTAATCTTCATTAGAGTTCTCTGAAGTAGATTTTACTATTCTCGTTTTATAGCTAAGGAAATGGAGGCTAAGAGAGATTACTAATTTGTCCAAAGTCATAGAGCCTATAAACAATGAAGCTGGGATTGAAACCCAAGAGGAGCTGTGTCCAGATTTTATGCCCAGAGCCTATGCTCCCACTGATGTTCTTCCCTCTTTAGATCTGCATTTATTGTAGCAAGAAAAAGCTGATTCTCCTCTGGCACATAAAATGGACGAATGAACCCACCCCAAGTGTCATCTAGCATCGTTGAGTTGTTATATCACATAGGTTAGGAAGCGATTACATTATTCTTGATGAAAGATTTTGAAACTCTGAACTAATGATAATGGAAAGAAGACTACAGGGAGGGATCACAGGATAAGAACCAGGCTTATCAGGGGAGATAGGGAGTTCAGTTTGAGGTGAGCACAGGGAGCGGTGTTTGAGGTGATGGGAGAATTTCTCTGTTGATGTATTTAGCAGGACTTTGCATGGGAACTGAGAAGGCCAAGTTAAAGATGTTGGTTTGAGAATCATCTGTACGAAGGAGATATTTTGAGATATCAAAGTGAATGAGATTGTCCAGGAAGAGAGTGTGAAATCCAAAACAAATTCTGGATACATAAATTTGTGAAAGCTTACACTTAAAGAACAGGCATTTAAAGGGGGTTCTGAGAAGGTTCTGAGAGGACATGACACAGAAAGAAAAATGAGGGAATGAATTCCACCACAAATAAGGAAAGAGGGCTTCAGGAAAGTTGGCATAAGTGCTGAGTGCTGCAGAAATTGACAAGGATCACAGGGTTGTGATTTTGCAATTCAGAGATTGTTGGAAACTGTTAAGAAAATAGTTTCTGAAGAGGAGTGGGAGCCAAAGCTGCATTGCAAGGGTCTACAGAATGATTCAGTGTTGTGATGCTGGAGCAAGTGAATGAACACTACTCAATGGATCTCAAGTGAGATCTTGACCACATCTTATCCACTGAGGAGTAAGATGGTCTAAGTGTTTGGTTGGGTAATTTAACCTCTTGGGTTGGGTTCACCCAAAAGCTGACTCAGATGAGGATTTGAGTACAAGTAGTTTATCTGGGTGATGGTACCAGGAGGACCCAATAAGGGAATGAGGAGTTGAGACAAGGAAGGGGGAAAAACCAATACTCAGTTGTGAGGCATTATGCTCAATTACTTTCTTGGCAACTGGAGCCCATTTTTGCTGGAGACAATATAGAACACACCTTGGACTTGCCCTTTTGGGGAGTCAAGGAAGCTTAATTATTCTCCAACTCTTATCTGTATCGACTGAAAGTTGTTCTCTGAAAGTTGTTCCCTGACCTGCTTCATGCCTGTAAAGTGCAAACAAACAAACAAAAATCAAAACCCCTAAACCCAAAACCAAAACCAAATGTGAGATAGAGTCTCAAAGGTTTGCAGTAGGAGGCTGTCTTTATGCACGCACGGTGAGTTCAGAGGGCAGTGGGCAGGGTCTGTTACAACTAGGAATGGGCAGGGCAGAATGGAGACTGAGGAAGGGGAAGGAGGAAGGGATTAACCTTTATTGAGTGCCTAATATATATAAAGGATACTGTGGATGCTTTCGGGTGTGTGTATCTCAGCCCAATTTATCCTCAAAATTTCACATGAGAAAACTGAAGTTCAGAGAGATTAAGTAACTTTGCAAGGAGCAGAGAGATTAAGTAACTTTGCAAGGAGCAGAGAGATTAAGTAACTTTGCAATTGATCAATTGCAAGAATTGATCAATTCTTCCTTAGATCATTGAAACACAGAGTTTCCCCACCATGGAGTAAGTGAACCTGGTGCCTTAATGGGGGCATAGCTAAAGTAGTGGCCTGTGGTGTGTTTGGACAGATCATCTCATTGAAGTGATGCTCTTTGTTTCTGAATTTGTGCTTTCATACCTTCTCTCATTTGGAAGGAGTAATTAACAGTTTGGTTTTTAAAAGGTCCCCTGCAGGCTTACAGGCTGCACATGGAAATCAAAATAACTAAAAGAATAACGAAGTGTGTTAACAAAGGATATTATTATCTCTTCTAATTATTTATGTTGTTGGAAACTTGAATGTAAGATTTGCTATGATTATCTTGTGTTTCTGCAAATAGAAATTATTACACCCATTTTGTCCCTCTTGGCTTCCTTCCTGTCTTCTCTCTAGAGCTCTGAGCCTGTGCTCAGGCCTTCAGATTCCTTCCCCACCTGCTGCCCATTTAGGGCTCTGCCTGACAACACTGATTTACTTGCCCTTCTTGGTTGAACTCTGCCCTTCTCTTCCTATTCATCTTTTTACCCCCTTTCCTTAAAGGTCCCTTTCTTTACTCAATTGATCATGAATCTCGGGCAGTAGTGTTTTTTTCTGGCTTCCTTCTGCTTCCCTTGATACTTTTCTGTGTCCTAATCCTCAGACTTTTGGCACCAACTCCAGCTAATCTGATAAAGATCATTCTGGTGAGTGCTCTCAGTGGGAGAGAGGAGAGCAGCAGGAGGCCCTCCAGGCAAGCCCCACCCCCCTTCCCAGGAAGAGTCTCCCTATAAATGGTAGTATTCTGTTAATGATTTTCCAGTTTGGGTTTCATGTTTTTAAAATGTAAGATATAATGATAACAGCAAAGAATGTTATAAAAAAAAAAAGAGCCATACAAAAAAGAAAAAAAAAAAAAGAGAGAAGAATGGAAATGAGCACCCTCACCCAACCCACCACCTCAACATCCTGGTTAGTTTCTACTTATTCCTTGCAAGTCTTATTCTAGGCTGGATTACTGCATTTTTTTTTTTAACGTGACATTATTTCAGAATCATTTTAAGTCTATTTAAACATGATTGCTGTCATTGTCCTTTTTAATGACTGATTAATATTCCACTGTGTTGGGGGCACCATATTTAATAATTCTCTTCATGAAAACACGTTTTCATGTCTTTAGGACTAATGCCCAAAAGTGTAATTGCTGGGCCTTATGATAAATCTATTTTTAGTTTTAAAAGAAACTTCCAACTATTTTCCAGAGTGGCTGTACTGTTTGACATGCCCACTGGCAATGTGGGAGAGATCCAGTTTCTCCACATGCTCCTTAGCATTTATTTATTACTAGCACTATTTTTTATTTTATTCATTCTAAAAAACTTGCCTGTCATCATCTCAGATCTAGCTTATTCCACCAAAATTATTGCTTTTAAGATTTATTTATGTATTTGAGAGTGATAAAGAATGGGGGCAGTGAGGGAGAGTGAGACTCCTCAGTGAGTGCAGAGCCCAACTCGGGGCTCAATCCCATGACCCATGAGATCACTACCTAAGCCAAAACCAAGTATTGATGCTCAGCCAATGGAGCCACCCAGGCACCCCTCCATTGAAATTATTAATGGTGTGTCTTCTACCTTCATATGGTACCAGTTTCCTTAGTGCAAGTTATGGTCACTCAGCAGGGTCACGTTATAGAAGTAGTCACCTACTTCACCCCTACTTATCACCGTTATACCTCTTGGTGGTTTAATTGGCATTTCCCTAATGGCCAGTGATGCTGAACAGTTTTTCATGTGCTTTTTTGTCATCTGTATGTCCTCTTCAGTGAAATGAATATTTATGTCCTTTGAACATTGGATTATTTATGTTTTAATATTGAGTTTTTAAAAAAAATGTGTTAAAATACCTATAGCATGATTTATACCATCTTCACTATTTTTTTTTTTTTTTTTTTTTTAAGGGAGAGAGAGAAAACAAGTGGGCATGAGCGGGGCGAGGTGCAGAGGGAGAGGGAGAGAGAGAATCTTAGGCAGACTCCACTTGGGGCTCAATCTCATGATCTTATGATCATGACCTGGGCCGAGACTAAGAGTCTGAAGCTCAACTGACTGAGACACCCAGGCGCCAACCACCCCCTCCCCCACCCATCTTCGCCATTTTTAAGTGTGCAGCTCAATAGTGTTACATACATTCACATTGCTGACAACCAAATTTCCAGAACTGTTTCAGGCAGAACCAACATTCCGTACCCATTAAACAACAATGCCACTACCCCTTGTGATCAGGAGTCCTGCTTTCTGTCTCTATGAATTTGACTACCCTAGAGACCCTATGTAAGGGAAATCATATAGTATTTATCTTTTTGTGACTTGCTTAATTCACTTAGCCTCATATCTTCAAAGTTCATCCATGGTTTAGCCTATGTCAGTTTCCTTTTTTTTTTTTTTAATATGGAATGATATTCTATTGTGTATATGAACTACATTTCATTTATTCATTTATCCATAGATGGATAATGCTGAGTTTTAGAGTTCTTTATATATTCTATAATTCATTTATTGGAGGTATAATTTGCAAATATTTCTCCTAGTCTGTGATTTGTTACTTATTCTAACAGGGATCTTCCCAGATGAAAAGCTTTTAATTTGAATGACATCCAATTTATCATTTTTCTTTTTATGAGTCATGCTTTTGGTGTCAAGTCAAAAAACTCTTCACCTAATCCTGTGTCTGGAAGACTTTCTTCTGACTTTTTTTCCTAAAATTTTTGTAGTTTTATGTTGTGCTCTTAGTCTGTGATCCATCTTGAGTTCACTTTTGTATAAGGTGTGAGGCTCAAGTCAAGATTCATGTGGCTTTTTAAATGTAGAGAATCTTATTAAGAACAGGAGTGAGATTAGTAAAGCAGAAAGTATACAACCTAAAAAAAGTCTGGGTTTTGGGGTGCCTGGGTCACTCAGTGGGCTAAGCCTCTGCCTTCAGTTCAGGTCATGATCTCAGGGTCCTGGGATCGAATTCCACATTGGGCTCTCTGCTCAGCAGGGAGCCTGCTTCCCCCTCTCTCTCTGCCTGCCTCTCTGCCTACTTGTGATCTCTCTCTGTCAAATAAATAAATAAAATCTTAAAAAAAAAATCTGGGTTTTACTTCTAATTTAGAGGGTGACTATGATACTGGGAATCTCAAGTGCTGGAAAATTCAGACCCAGTATGAGGAAGGAGGACAATGTAGCACTTATTTTCACTTTATAGGTAAGGCCATTTGGGGGACAGAGGAGCTAAGGAACATGCATAAGTTTTTGTGGCTAAGAATGTTAAAGCTGATTCAACCTGGGCAGAGTGGCCCCACAAGCTGCACTTAATCACCACTGGTCCACCCCTGTCTCCATGGCCTTCAACACACGTGCAAAGAGAGCAAGCCTGAAAATGTTAGAGTGGTGAAGGAGACCACTCCAAGTTTCCATATTGTAACCAGCTTAACAGGGATGTGTGACAAGTAAAATAGATTGTGGACTAATAATAATGCCAGAATAGTTCTCTGTATGTGGGAAGCACAGGTGTAATAATGACTTGGTTAGAGTTGCAGTAACACATTGTGAGATCTTTGGCAAGTCAACCTCTTCATTAAAGAAAGATCAAGGTGGGGCGCCTGGGTGGCTCAGTGGGTTGAGCCTCTGCCTTCGGCTCAGGTCATGATCTCAGGGTTCTGGGATCGAGCCCTGCATCGGGCTCTCTGCTTAGCGGGGAGCCTGCTTCCTCCTCTCTCTCTGCCTGCCTCTCTGCCTACTTGTGATCTCTATCTGTCAAATAAATAAATAAAATCTTTAAAAAAAAAAAAAAGGAAAGAAAGATCAAGGAATATTTAATTTGCATAAGATGTGAGTATGTAGGCATATGATGAAGGTTGGTGGTGTTATCTGAGTTATGTATCAGAAAATCACTGGAGGGGCACCGGGGTGGCTCAGTTAGTTGAGGATCTGACTCTTGGTTTCGGCTTAGGTTGTGGGATCAAGCCCCATGTTGGGTTCCACGGAGTCTGCTTGAGATACTCTCCCTCTACCCTTTCCGCTGCTCTCTCTCTCTCTCAAAATATAAATAAAATCTTTAAAAAAATAGAAAATCATTAGAATGAATTGAAGTGGTGGTGTTTATACCTCGGTCTGAAAAGTCACATTCATTCATTTGTGTTCCTCTGTCTGCCCTTGAACAGAGGCAGAGAAGCTTCTGTCTCATACCCTAACCTTTTAGAAGGTAAAGACTTAAGTAACCTTAACATACATGTCAACAGAAGCCAGAACTTGGGTTGATATCCAGGTCTTGTCTTTGTTTCTGAAGCAACTTTCTCTTACTTTCCATCACATTGCTGAATGGAATAGATGTTTCTAGCTCAACAGTAAGTGTCCGATTTATAGCACAGAACTAGAGGCAGCATAAAGAGACACTTCATTCTGAAAGTGCATGGAAATTTCCACGGAATATATGGGAAGCCATGTGAGTGCTCTGGGTATGATGCCATTAAGCTCTGAGTAATTTTTATTAGAACAAGATACATTTCCATCTATATGGATGGTACTGGAGCATTTCCGGTTGTATCACTGCAAGGGTTTGAAGAAAAACAACAGCGGATTCAGTTAAAAGTAAAAGAGAAACTTAAACGTCCCTTCTAATCCAGCTCAAAATGAAGACCAGAGAAGAGACCTATTTTGACCATGTCAGTGTCGTGGAAAACACAAATTAAAACTGTGGTAAGAAGAGGCATTACAAGAGGCTCTGGGGTTATGTGCTCTGGAAGCCAGGTTTGAATCCTGATGGGACTCTCCATGCTGCCATGTATGAGCTGGGGGCCCTGACCAATTTCTTATTCTTTGTGACTCGGTTTCCTTGAGATGGGGATAATAACATTGCACCTGCATCATAGGCTGCTGGCAAAGATTGAACAAAGGAGCCCATGGAGGGAGTTTAAAACAGCAGCTGGCACATAGTAAGTCCAAAGTGTGCATTGATTTTTTTTTTTTTAATATTATCTAAAAACCAATCCTTCTAAGGCAGCTTTTCAATGAAGAGTTTGTGGAAATTTTCCTGTGACATCATATACAACATCCTGGTGGACCAGGACTTCTCGACATGTCTGTTGAAGAGGAACAGTTTTTACAGATCTCAGTTTCTAATCTGCCTGACCAGACTGATCATTTTGTAAAACAATTACATTTTGCAGTGATGTGAAATTGCTGTAAGAGTTTCTAAATATCTCCTCTCACTTTTTCTCCTTACCTCATCACTGGCCAGCAACACCTGTCAATGTACCCACCCCAGTCCTTTGAGGATACTGTAAGTGGCACTGGCCCATATTTCCCCCTTAGGCCTTTGCTGTCTGGAGTGGATGTGTGCTCCTCAGCATCCCCTCACCTTTGCCCTCGAAACAGCATCTCCTTTCCCTTTGGGAACTGCCCCTCCTCCGTCCCATATGCTCCAGTGGGGTTCTAAAGCAGAGTGCTCTGCCCCTCCTGAATACAGGGTGGGTCCATTGCAGTCCCGAAAGGAAGCAGATGGCACCCTCGAACTAGGTAATGTGAGGACAATTTAATACTGACAATGTTTACATAGTTAGGGGGTGGGATTGAGAGAAACAAATACGAGATGATGCAAGACTTTGGAGCTGAGAAGAGTGAGGCACTCTTGCTACCTATAAGCCTAAAAGGCCAGAGGAAGAAGTTGAGACCAGGCCCTGGAGAGGGCAGCTAATGAAGAAGATTGTCTGAAAGTAGCTGAGGAGTTTTAATGAGCCATAATTCAGGGTCCAAACATCATAACCCCATGCGTCTCTCATCCTTTAATCTCATGTAAGCAACTCCCATTAGCCAAACCCAACCGGAAGCCAGAGAGAAGGGAGCACATGAATAGAGGTAGGTAGAGAGTGGATCATAGGGTGGCCATCCACTCAGGTTTGCCTGGGTTGGGGGCGCTTCTGTGCCCAGGGAACTTCCAGGAGCTGAGCCAGTTCCAGGTACCCTGGCACAGTTGGTGACCCTAGATATGGAGGAGCAGAGAGGGTGGCTTAGGTCTAAGTCTGTCCGATCATAATACATCCACTTTTTTAGCCACAGCAGTGTGCCTACTTCATCCATTTATCACCTCAAGCTCTGTGTGTGTGTGTGCTTACATTGGAGTGGTAGTGATCTAATGCAATTAAGTCTAATAATGAGTGTGAGGCCCTCAGGCCTCATTGAAATCACTGGGCAGGGGCTGGTCCAGTAGGGAACCTTAGTGACTGGTATAATCTTAAGCACACTGACCAATTGTTCTCAATTTTGGCTGCACTCTGGAATCACCTGGGGAGCTTTAAAATTACTGTTGCCATGGCTTGTCTCCCTGATAATCTGATTTAATTGGTGGAGATGTGGCCTAGGTGATTCCAATGTGCAGCTGGGGATGAGAAATGGAATGACCACAAATGAGGATACTAAGAGACTTCGTGAAGGCGGAGCTGGGCTCCAGTTTAGGCTGAGAGCTAAATGATTAGTTTCATGTTCTATCAGCTGGGAACAGGGCTTTATGCAAATGTCTTGCCTTGGTAACAACTGAGACACTGCACATCTCAGGCTCTCCCTGTGACCCCATCTGGAGAGGGGGAGGGGACGTCTAGGTTCTTCCAGAAGTCTCCTCCCCTAGAGTCATATCTTCAGAGTATGAGGCTCTGCCATGCTCCTCATGTCCGAGGGAGAGCTTGCCATCCTAAGTGATGGCAGCATGCCTATCCCGCAGAGCACTGGGACAAGTCCACTGAATATATTATCCTTCTGAACACTTAGCTGGCCTTCCAGGAAGCATTTGGGAGAATCACCCACACCACACGAAGTAAGTACCTCTGCAGCCCAGGGTTGGGACCAGGTGAGGCAACAGAGGTGTCTGGGAACAGAATCCAAGGAGGCATCTCCTCTGGCCCTGAGAACAGGTACCTGCTTAAAATTTGCACTTTTGACACCTTGCCCTGTGCTGCAGTTCCGAAGTCATCCAAAATGGCCCACTTGACAAGCAGCTCACACGTGTAGTTAGCAGCATCTGCTTCCCTGATGGTGGTTGGCTGGGGCGGGAGGGAGTAAGTCACATCAGATTCCACTGTTCGTTTTTCTTTCTCGGTCCACAGTGACACAGATGGCAGCCGCTTCCTGTGGTCCCAGGGTCTCTCTCTCCCTGTATCACATTTCAGCTTCTCAGAAGGATACTGCTATCTCTTAGAAGTAACTTCTTGGTTGGGCTCTCCCACTGGATTTTTGTTGAGCACCATACGGCCTCTATATTAAGGTAGACAAGCTAGACTATCCCTTCCAAATTGGAACCCAAGCTGGACCTCATCTCCAGGAGCTATAGCTCACGACCGACTGTCCATTTCTTTCAGGAGCCTTGATGATTTTTTAAACGATCAGCTGCAAACATGTTCTCCACATTTAGTACAACTCTAATCAGTTTACATGATGTGTTTCCAAACAGGAACTTCGTTGTATCATTTGAATTGACCTTTGTGTACTCAATAACTGTTTCTACAGAAAATCGTCTTCATTTACAATAATGAATTTAGGAGTTTAATTATGAATCAATTTATATTTCTGTGCATTTATTTTTTTCCCTTAAATTACAAGTCAGTATTATTTCCTACCAACAACGAAGGCACTTTCTGCCCCTTTGTCAAGAAATATTCTTAGTATCAGAAACTCTAAAGTTTCTTTCAAGTGAGGAGTGCTTTAGAACCGGGCTCTGGCTTTTGCTGGTGTTATGGGGTGCCTAGCACTTTGCAAGACTTAACACAGGAAAACTATAACAGCCACTTTGTACTCATCGTGCAATAAAGGCATTGCCTATCACTGAACACAGCACAAAGTTAATATTTCATAGTTGTAATGGCCACGGGCCAGAACGTATCCCTGACCTGACCCTTTTTGTTTACATAAAGCAACATAAACTGAAGAATCCACACAAAAGGCCCTTTGGGGGATGGCTGTTGGCTCTTGTCTATTTCCCTGGGACAAGGAATATGGCCTAGAGAATCCCGGAGTAGAAGAACTTTGTAGCAAGTACCCAATGAAGGCCTTAAAGGTGAGTCTCCCAGGAAGCCTGTGGGGCATTCTTCATGCCCTTTTGCCTTTTTGAGAGAAACAAGGACACAGGTGCATTGCCTCAGGTCACAGAGTGAATCAGCATCTGCTTGGAGATTCTGATTCCTAAACCTTGGCTCAGGCCTTGGCGGTGGTGCAGGCAGGGATGGAGTGGTGGGGGGAGGGTAGGTGGTGTCAGGGGTGGTGTGGATACCTATTGATACCAAACTTTAATTTTTTTTAACATGAATAAAAGCTTTAGAAATCAGTTTCCCTTCACCACCACTATTGATTTTCTGCTATTGATGGATTTTTTTTTAAAAGACCATTTGCATGTAAATTGAGCAGACACGCAGACATTTGCATTCATATTGGCAGGGTGCTCATTGTCATTAATTATTTATCTTTTTTTTTTTTTTTTAGTTATCCAGAAAGTGGGTTCTTTGGTTTCTCTCTCACAGTTGAAACAGGTTTCTGAGGATTGTGCTGCTAATTCCAAGTCTCCTGGGCTTTTGTAGCTCATTCCAGCAGGAGGGAAGGACCTTCCTTACCCAGGGTGGGTACTCCTGTGTTTAGTGAATGAATTTTAATATAGATTATCGTTTGTGAAAATAATCTTGGGCATTTTGAGTTTTCATTCACTGTGTTATGGAAAACTTTTGGTGATTTGTTGTCAGCATTGTTGGTGAATTTTATTGTGGAAATTGTCAAGCATCCACGCAAGCAGAGAGAGAGGTATAATGAACTCCCAGCGATACCCATCCACCTTCCCCAATGGGTAAAATCTTACCATATTTGCCTGCTCTACCTCTATTTTTGTTTGCTGAAATACTTTAAAACAAATCTGAGATCCTCTAGACCTTTTACCCATAAATGCTTCAGAGAATAGATAAAGACTTAAACCCCACCACCCCAGGATCCTAATACTATTATCACACTTAATAAAATTAACACAGTCATAAAATGTTATCTTAATTCCAGCCCATGATTTAAAAATGCCTTATTTTATTTGGTTTCTTGAGTCCAAATCCAGTGTTTGTTGCTGTTGATTTCCATTCCCTCAATTTGATAAGCACTGCCAAGCATCAGTTATGGTTCAGGAGCAAGGGCAATGAAGACCAATACAAGCTTAGTCCCTGACTGCATGTGGTCACAGTCTTGTAGCAAAGACAGACACAGAAGACAGACACAGACACAGAATCACTCTAATATATATACAGTGTAGGGAAGGCTGAAACCAAGTTGTGTATTGTGGGTAGTGCTCACACTGGTGAGGGTTTTGGGAAACTGCAGGGGTGATAGCAGGACTTTTCAGATCCCAACAGCTACATTTATAAAGCAGTTACTATATATCAGGGACTATTTCAATTATTTCTTTCTTAAAGTTAACTCTAAACCCAACATGGCGCTTAAACTCAGGACCCTAAGATCAAGAGTCTCATGTTCTACTACTGACTGAGTAGTGCCCCACCAGACACTATTTCAAATGTGTATTAACACATTTAGTCCCCTCAATGCTCCATACTGTTATTATAATACCTTTTGTACACATCGAGGCCCAGTATATTTAAATAATGTAATTACTGAAAGATGAGTAGGAGTGGCAGGTAGCAAATTGGGCAGGATATTTGGGCAGAGAAAGTCCAGTAAGGAGGTAACTCTTATGTGAAAGTTTACAGTAAGGTGTCCACAGTGGCTAATGTGTGTGTGGGGTCAGTAATGGGGTGGGATGCTGGCTGAAGTGGTGGTTGGTTGACTGGTGGTTGGGAATGCTTTATAGATACCAACAGAGGAGTCTCCACTCTTTAGGAAATGGGAGATCACTGAACGTTTTAAAGAAGATAATGATAAAACTGGATTTGTATTTTGGAAAGAAAAATAGACAGTCATCATGAAGGATACAATAGAATAAGGATTGCTTTGAGAAATCTCTGGGAAGGAGACTGTCAGTGGAACAATCCAAGAAAGATCAACCCCACACTGATTTTTTTTTCCCTAAAGATAGTTAGGATGTTATTTTCTTACTATAAAAAGTAATCCATGCTCATTATAGAAAATTTGGAAAAGATAGCTTTTGACTCTTGGGAAAAGATACCCCAAAGAAGTATCTTCTAATATTTTGCTATGTCTCCTTCCAGTTTTATGCACATATATGTGCATGCATACACACACATTTCCTTTCTTTAAAATTTGGATCATAATTATATATTATTTTGAATCCTGTCTCTTTCACTTAATATTATGTCTTTGTATTTTCAGTGTCACCAGGAATTACAAAACATGGTTTTGAATGAGCATGTTATTCCATCAAATAGTGACATCATCATTTATTAATTATCCTCCTCTTTTTGGACATTCAGGTTATTTACTCATTCTTACTTTCTTTGTTTGCATTTATACCAAACTTCTATACCTATGTCAGAATTGTAGTCCTTGATCCCTCATTCCTCTTCCTAAAGCAATTACTCACGTTTTCCACTGAAACTATCCTTGCATGTCCAAAAACAACCAAGCAGTAACCACAAGAAAAGGAGACATTGAACTTCAAGAAGCTGGTGTGCAGTCTGGACTTGCAGTTCCAAACTCCACCCACAAGTGTATTTTAGATACCAGTTCATCAAGCAAGTGGGTTGACTGGGCTTTTACCTGGGTCTGTAAGTCGGCTTGGTACTCCTGTTGTTAAGGTGCCCACAGGAACACTTTTTTTTCTGGATGTTCTTCACTTACCACAATAACCACTCTTTTAATCTATTAATCATAGCTACTTCCATAATAGAAGGGAGTGAGAATGAAAACATTTAACTTTTGAAAATCTGCAAAGGAGGGACAGGTTACTCAGCTGCTGCCAGTAGACGCTGTTTTGTGGAAAACATTAGAAATACTCCAATGGTCATTTTTATGCCATCACGGACCTTGGTAGAGTGAGTTCATCATTTTTCACTGAAACCCTAAATTGATCATTTGAATTCTTTCAAAGAATGCTATGGTTGGATTACTTGAGAATCTGTCTGTATAAAATAAAATATAATCTGTCCAGTGTTTATATGTAATCTTATCACACCGTATCTAATTGAACAATAGGAATTAAAGGTAATGGATCAAATCAATTTTTTATCCTCTTCCAAAATAATATGATAAGTCAGCAGAACAGTGTGAGAATACAAGGAATTTAGTTGGTGGTGCTCTCGATTTAAAAAAAAAGGAGCAGAGAAAAAAAAAAGAAAATGATAAATACAATAGAAAGTTAGTTATTTCTTCAGTAGAATCCATTTTGATGTCTCCAAACTTTGCTGTTTCTATTCAATGCATTTTGACTACTAGTAAGGTGGATGTTCTATTAATGTAATTGCTGACTTTGAGAAATAACCATCATGTACCACTTGAAAACTGGTCACACTTGAGTAATATGTGTGCACCGTGAGACTGGAGGGCCCTGAGCATCCAGGCAGCCCTCTGGAAGATGGAAACCAGGTTGCTTTCCTCAAGAGAGAGCCCTGTGATCCATAAAAACTCATTTTTGCAGAGGCAGCCACGTATGTCTGTTAGGGATGCTTATATGAAGCCATATTTCGCCACTTCCTTCAAAAGAGTGGAGAAACTTTTCTTGCAGTTTGGTCAGGATTTGGTTGGAGTGGGGGTTCTGAATCTGAGGTTCCAAATTCCTTTTTAGATTTTTAGAAGCATGATTTTCAAATACCGACCTTGAAGTTTCTTCTCAGACATCTCTGCTGTGATGCAGTAAGAAGCACGGAGCAGGCATTTGTTAATTGTTGTTTACTAAAAGGTAGAAATACAGCATCCTAAGGAATTGTGTCCATGGAAGGTGAGAAAAATGGAATGTTGGAAAAACAAGACAGTTCATTGAAATACTGTCATTTGGCAGGATATAGATATGAACTCATCTACTGAAGGGCAACTATTATTGTGATGTTCCCCTTCCTCTCCTTTTTGTTGAGTTGCTCAGAAAAGAAATTGAAGAGGGAAGAAACAGAGTAGAGATCCCGGGAGTGTGATGAGCTATGGGGTGAGGGAAAGAGGAAGAAAGCAACTGGTTTATGTAATGCCTTTGCATTTCATTTCCTGTTTTCCTAGGGTGGGTTTTGATTCTGTTTGGGTGTGTAGGAGTCATATCTCAGGGCTCTCAGGAGGAGCTGATTGAAAATCTTACCCTTGGGGCGCCTGGGTGGCTCAGTGGGTTAAGCCGCTGCCTTCGGCTCAGGTCATGATCTCAGGGTCCTGGGATCGAGTCCCGCATCGGGCTCTCTGCTCAGCAGGGAGCCTGCTTCCCTCTCTCTCTCTGCCTGCCTCTCTGCCTACTTGTGATCTCTCTGTGTCAAATAAATAAATAAAATCTTTAAAAAAAAAAAAAAAATCTTACCCTTAACTCTGATATTGGGGGATAGTACCGGAGTTCCTATCTTTCGACTTTTAAAGGTCATGCTTCTTTCTTTATTGAGGTATATTATGAAGAATCTGAAAAATATAGAGAAACCAGGGAAAATAAGATAATTCCCATAATATCATTATCCAAAGAAAACCTTTATTATTGTCTGTGTCTCTTCTTCCAGTGTTTGTGGTTTTCCATATGTATGCAGGCACAATGTCAACATTTTTGGAATCAAGTGGATCTCAGCTCAAGTATCCATTCTTCTATCTTCCAGCCAGGAAGAGAGGTCTCAGCAAAAACCAAGCCTGTTAACACCTTGATCTTGGACTTCCAGGTTCCAGAACTGTGAGAAATAAATGTCTGTTGGTTGAGTCCCCCAGTCTACGGTATTTTGTTGTATTTTGTTGGTAGCCTCAGCAGACTGATAACCCTCCTTACCCACCCTCTGTGCTCACACACACATGCACACAAATGAACCCTCACACACATACTGGTGAGAGGGAGAGGGCTCCCAGGTGATCTACTTTATTTTTTTTTGCCAACACGCTGACTCTGTTGGGATATTCTTTGTGAAAAGTTCCAGTTTAAGAAATACACATGTGACAAAAGTGATCCTTAATTCAAGTTTATTTGTATGAATCACTCTGACTAATAGGGCAGCTAAAATGCAAGCGGAGGAAGCTTCCAAAGAAGGAGGAGCTAAAATTAACTTGAGGAAAAAAATGGGTCTCCCATTAAGCAATAGAAGGCTAAGATGTGTTTACGTTGATGTCCTTCCAGGCTATCACCAAGAAACAACTTCCTCTCCTGAGCAGCTGTTCAGCACCCACCTCCTCATACCATTGCTCTGTATGCCCCAGCCCTATCATCAGCCACCTTAGTTCATTGGTCCACCTGAAGAACTCTTTGTGACACTCAAAGGAGGCCAGGGTTCCTGCTGTATAAACTACATGGAGGTTTTAAATGTTGTAGGTATCCTTCAAAGATTCCCAGGGGATTTCAAAACACACTTATCTCAGGGAGTCTATCCCAAACCCTAAAAATGTATTGCTGAACAAACTTGAATCCATGCATCAGATACTTTATTTAATGACTTGAACCTACACTCTTTTTAGTGTTATCTACTCTAGTCAGCATGTCTGGGGAGTAAAGCATTCATGCATTCTGGGCCTTTAAAGGGTGCTCTTTCTGGTTTGGACAACAGCTATTAACTTTGTTTACCTACCATTGTTTTGCCAGATTATAAATGTAAAGATTTAAGTCATCTCAAGTCCTCAAGCAATGAGGTTGATCACAATGGTGATTGTGTATCAAATCAAATCAAATCAAAGCCCACCACCTGAAAGCTTTTTAGGTAGGTATGGTTTGTGATGCAGAGAAATTTAAACTATATGCCTTGGCTTTAAGGAATTGAGAGTCTAGCCTTAGACCAGGGGCTTGCATCTTTCCAGCCTCAAGAAAATGAGAGATCAAAATAAGATATTTCAGAAAGAAAGGAAAACGATAGTCATGGAGTCATGTAGTCATGGAGGTTTGTTGGTGGTGATGGATATAGTGACAAGGTAAACAAAATAGAATAAATGAAAATCTAGCTCGTGGAGTCTGTGTTTGGTGATACCCTGTTTCTCACCCAGATTCTCAGCCTCTCTTCCCCTTAGTTTCCCTGTGGTGATAGGGAAGTTGCAACAAAAGCCCATCACCAGATACGGTTGTGAAGGGTAGTCAACAAGGAAATGCATATGAAGTGTTTCACAAGTGCCTGCTAGGGAGTAACCTCTCAGTAAAGTTTGTTTGCTTTTGGCTTTTAAATATAAAATGCATTTCCCCATAGTTGGGATTTTCAGAATAAACCACACATTTTTTTTTTTTTCTCTGTACTTATATGAGCTATATATGTACTTTGATCCGGGGACTTTAAGTGTAATAGCAGGAGGAAGAGAGTTTTTTCATTCCTAATGTGGGTTTTGCTATTTTCTTCCTTCTCTTTTTGTTGTTGTTAACATTAGGAGAATAGAAGGAAGCAGACCCCACCTGGGACTTTGGGGCTGGGAGAGACAATGATCTGTTCCCAGCTGCCTTATTTTTTCCTCCCTTTAAGTTCTAAACCTTATGATTCTTTAAAATCTCTAAGTGTCTTCAGTTTCTCTCCTCATGGGCATGGTTGGGATACCCTCTGGTGTATTGTGATATGGGGGCTGGGGAGGTGGGTTATGAGCAAAGTGGCTATGAGAATCTGCCATCTGTATGTTAAGGGTTTGTAAGTTGTCTCTTTCTGTATACAAACAGTAAACTGGAATGTAAACTAAAGTTCTACATAGAGTTTACTGTGGTCCAGTTGTCACTTTTCACGTGTGTGTGTGTGGACATGGAGGAAATTTTTCTCTTGTGCTTGGACACAAAAAATCATTCTGGACTAATGTCTAAGCGTCAGTCTTTTTTTCCCCACATATTTTAAGAGCAATACCATAGAATGATACCTATATTCACTCCAAGTCTCTTTTGTGTGTTTATTTTTCTCTTTCTATAGCCTAGAACATTTTTTTTTTTCCTGCATTTCATCACCTTTATAGCCAGGAAGTAATTTCTTTCAATTGATTAAACTGCAAGACTGACTATCATAATTATATTATGACAGATATCATTAAAAATACATACAACTGAATAACAACAACAAAAAATTCCTTTGACTGCATTTTTCTTCGTTCTTTACCCACAGAGGAAATAAATTTCAAGTACCCAATTTTGAAGGGTGAGGTTGGCTAGCCTTAGGGTTAAAATTCATGGTAGATATTAAATTTGTTAGAAAGCCAAGAAATTGACTGTATACTTAAGTTGTAAATTAACATACTCTTTATATAAATATAGACTCACACAATCTCCTCCTTTAGTAACTTCTCCAATGTGTGTGTGTGTGTGTGTGTGTGTGTGTGTGGTATTTTACAGTCTAATGAAACCAAAAGAAAGGACACAGAATTTTATAAAAGGTAAATATATAGAGAATAATAGGTGTTATGTTAATGAGAGAATTATAGGTGTTGTGTTGTGTTAATGACTTTACTGAATAAATATTGCTTCTTAGGTAGTTTCATTAATAGTAAGAAATAGTCAGTTGCTTCACGAGGTATTTAAATTTTTGTGGCTGCCGTGTACCAGACAAGACTCCTCAGGTAAAAAGGGAAGCCAGCTATTATAAAACAAAACAAAAACAACCTAATAACTTTTTCAGTTTGGATTTATTTACATTTCTTAAAGATCTAACAATGATTTTTTAGATCTATTTGGTGTTCAATTCTGCCAGACAAGGAATCCTATTGTTTAAAATTCAATTGTGTTAATTTCCAAGGATTCTGCCCCCTCCTCCCCCCCCCCCCCCCCCCCCCCCCACCACAGAGGGAGTTTTTTACCTTTATCTGTGCTGATTGCTGATTGCTTGTGTACTTTATAGTTTATAACGAATAAAATACAATTGAGGGGACTCTTAATTATCAAACATGGCTGAGAAATAGGATTCATGACAAGTAAGAGTGTTGGAGCAAATGCGAGCTTTTAAGGCATGGATGCAGGGTGATTAGGGAGATGAACAAGGGCTTCTATTTGTCAGAGGAAAGAACCTTACTGCTAAGTGGGAGGAGGCACGTGGTAATGACTTGGACATATACCAGGTCACTCACCCTGTGAGTTGTCCTCAAGCACATCCACCTCCCTAGCTGACTCCTCTCTGACTTGTTCTTTCCAAAGTGTGGGTCACTGTTCAACCAGGCACTGAACCAGCTTCTGTACTGGGAGAAGAGGAGCAACTCAAATTGTTAGTTTTTGGCTGGCAAAACAAAATCAAACATGTTTATTCCGATGCTCTTTATTAAGAGAAGGAATATCTTGTTATTTAGATTTTAAGTTTTACTTACTATATAGAGTCATTGATTTACACTATTTGCTATGGACCGAATTGTGTCCCCGTCTCAAATTCAGATATTGAAGTCCTAACCCCCCACTGTAACTATATTTAGAAATAGGGCCTTTTAAGAAGTAATTAGGATTCAATGAGGTCATAAGGATGAGGTCCTAATCCAACTGGGCTGGTGTCCTTCTAAAAAGAAGAGACCCAGGTATGTCTATGCACAGAGAAAACCCCATATGGAGACAGTGAGAGGGTGACTATCTGAATGTAAAGGAGAAAGATCCTAGGAGAAAACAGCCCTGTTGACACCTTGATCTTGAATTTATTTAGCTCCCCCAAAACTATGAGAAATAAATGTCTGTTGTTTAAGCCACCCAATCTGTGGTATTTTATGACATCCCTAGCAGACTATACACTACAGTGTATAACAGACTATACATATATTGATTAGTGATTTTAAAGAAACTGTGCATTCAAAAATAAGTCTACTGTATTTATTTCTACCATTTGCGCATATGGTTGAGTATTGTTAGAAAATTGTCCTCTTATTTATTGAAAATAGTATATCTCAAGCTTTACTGGTTTTATTGCCCTATAATTGAGGAGACTGCAGAAACCTAGAATCTTTTCTGAGAGTATGGTCACCCTCAAGTAAGAGTTGTCTAATTATGAGAAGAACTTATGAATGCAAGTCCATCAGCATGTGAGCTTGTAAAGAGGCTGAAAAAAACTACATGTATTAAATTCATCTGTATTTCAGGAAGACTCAGCAGCCTTAAATGGGAAAATCAGAAACGTAAGTGAAAACAGGATAGCAGGCCACATGCACTTTGCTTGAACTAACTCACCCTTAAAGGGAGGTGCTCTTGTCATTTGATTATGCAATAGGAAGACGGTTTAGGATATTAACTTAACCTATAAATATCAAGAGGTACCTCATATGGCTCATTACAGTAGAACAAAATAACTAAATTCTTGGCTTTTTGTTTAAGCTTTATAAGCAAATGTGCATGCACAGAACACTGATGGAGTAAGAGAGAACAACCTCTTCCTCTACGTATCCATCCTTTTCTAGATAACGATTCCATGTGCTTGGCATGAGGTGAAAGGCAAATTTGAAGAAGAAAGTTTCAACATCAGTGGGTTCTTGAGAAGTGGCCCAGAGCTAGCTTGGGCAAAGAGTAGGGAACATATAATTGAAACCTCAGGTGGATTTGGTCATGTGAGAGTTGGGAAGACATATTCCTTCCTAGGTACAGCTCTTAGATATAACTATTTGCTAAGTTTACAAGATGCTCTGCAAGGCAGGGGTGCTCTGAGCAGAAGTGTTTGGTCACGTGGGTCAGAAATGGCCATGTGGTGTTTCTTCACTTGGAGTCATAGATTTCCTGTGTGTTCACAAGGGCCTCCAATGTGGACCTAGGGAGGTCTTATGCTGGGAGAAAAAGACTTCACAGCACTGCTTCTGAAGCCTCACCATTGGAGAGCTGAGACCATGAAGACATTTTAGGGGCATGGACAGTTGGTGCATCTGTGCTACTAGGTTTTGATCTTTGAGTGCCCAGAGCAGTCCTTAGGGCTATCTCTGGGGACAACCCTGAATTTTGTCAGATTATATTTCTCTCTTCCTTATCTTTGCCCAATGAAATGGGCACTCTGAATGAAAACTTGAGTTTATTGTAAACATGGAAAATGTTGGAAAATATTTGTTGTTGATCTGAGTTTGGGCTTGAAGGTCAACTGTACTTGGTTGCTACAACTGTATGTCAGCAGTTGATGTTAACTGTTCCTCTCACCTGGTAGAGTGGAAGCATTTCGTATTTGGAAAGCACATGTAGAAAGGGGAGAGATTGTCTAGGTCACTTCCTTGGGCCTTGAATACCTACTTCTATAATTGGTTAACTTTGAAATATTGGGAACTTATGGTTGATCACTTAAGGTTGATTGATCTATTAGGGCTTTCAAGTCGGTGGGGAGGCATTTGCTTCTAGTTCTTTATTTTTGGTCTTGTTTCAAATCCTCTAAAGAGACTGCTCATAGCCTACTCTTCAACCTGGCCATGTGTATAGATTGAAGCTTAGGTCATTCCAAGCCCCCAAGGCAAACTAGATTCTTACTACCAACTGGAGTAAATGTGGTCAGACTGACCTTGGAGCCATGCTGACTTTCTTAGAACATGTTGAATTTGGGAGGAACTGGATCAGGGACAGAGGCACTAGCCTGAGAATAGCCCAGAGTTTGCCATTCCCCACTATGCATTCATCTTCAGTTTTAGTTAGAATAAGAATGGTCTTTAGATAAGTAGATCCTCTCTTATATTTAGCCCCCAAGACATTTTCCTAAGGGCACCTGAGCAAGTATCATATACCTAAATGACTTCATGCCAGATTCTGTTCCAGGTCCCATTCTTAATGACTTATGAGCAAATCTGATTTTATCCTTTATGTGTCTTCTTATATAAACTACCAACCCCACCCACCCCTACCATACTTTGCAAATAGCTCTTCAGCTCTTTTTTGCTTATTAAGTCCCTGAAGGTCTGCAAGTATTTCCTCCTAGGGGTGGAAACTCCAATTTCTCCTTTGGGCACCTTATAAGCACAACCCACTCAGTGCATAACAATTAAATTTTCTTACACCTTTGCCATGTATTGATCTTCTTAGAATGAACTGCTTCTTTTCTGCCTTCTGTTACAGAGCTGTTATGAAAGCCAGGTAGAAAACAGGGCATACAATGTGCTGTGTGCTGTGTGCTGAATGAGTGTTTTGTCTTTGGAGGCAAGGCTGGGGTTTGCAGTGTCAGAGAGAGCTGCAATGGAATTAATGACCTAAATAGGAGATATTCAGTAGCTGGTAAGGGATTAGGTGTTGAATATTGGGAGACCCAAAGGTGTGGCCATTAGCCCAAAGCTTCCTTCCAGAAGTTACTTAAAGAATTTATTAGCTGAAAGCAATGAGTGTCCTCCTCCTCAACATGAGCAGGATTGTCCAGCCATGAAGGGCCACCTACTAGCTGAGATTGACAAATTACAAATACAAGAGTGCAGTGAACCCCAATAACATGTTTGGACAAGGGAGAACCACACCCTCAGGCATCTAAATGCATTCATTTCCTCCAACCAAGAATAAAGAGTTCTGCTCACTTCCAGAGCAAGCACAGTTTATCAAGGGGCATGGGACAGTGGTTCTCACCAGGGACTATCTTTCCCGTTCTTTCCTACCTCATATCATGAGGGACATTTGGCCCTGCCTGGGGATATTTTTGGTGATCACAAATTGGTATAAGGAGAATTCTACAGGCAGCTAGTGAATAGAAACCAGACTTGCTGCTAAATGTCCTACAATTCAAAGGACAGCCCCTGACATTATCTAACTCAAAATGTGAATATGCTGTTGTTGAGAAAGTCTTGTCTAATGTTAATTACAAATGTTTCAAAATCAAGTAGGTGCTCAAAACACAGTAACTCTCATCAAAAGATTGCTTTCTAGACACCTGCCATGGATTAAACATAAAGAGAAAGTGATTTGTAGTTGAAATCACTGTGAAAAAATGACTACAGTTAAAATGTAAGCTGATGAACCTGTTTCTCTTTTTGAAGAAATTGATTTATAAAGAAAGGATGTTGCTTTTTTGTTGTTGTTTTCAACATTTTTTATTTCCAGAAAATATTCTTGCTTTTATGTGCATCAATGAATGTGAAGTCCTCATAGAATTTCCACACATTTTTGAGCATCAATAGTGAACAGACACTTAAAAACCAATTTATTAGATGATAGGATGATTACATCACTCTGATGCGCACATGGATTTTTTTATTCCAGATTTTGTGGGGAACAAAAGTGCTTATTTTTGATGAAAATGGACACTGTACTCGAATGCCCCACAAATATGCATGTATTTCAGCTTCGGAAAGAAAATTGATCGTTCACTACAAGAAAGATGACAGCTACCCTGCCATATTTAAAGCCTGAATCATTAAAGTTTAAAAGTTTCACAAGGATCTTGTATTTAACCGCTTAGAAACTGTCAGCAGCTGAGATGTCCTTGAGAACGAATGGGGAGATGGTGCGGCATTCACAGTGGTATTTTGCGTGTGTGTGGTAGTCTGCCCTTCCGTGAGACCACTCCATTTTTCCCGTTGAGAGACGATCAGAGTGTTGTAAGACTCTTAAGTCAATAAGAACATGACTTTCCTCTATGATGTTTCATCAAGCAGTTGGATTGATAATGAGAAACATTTTCAAAGACAGAATCTTAATATAGACCTTTCAAGCTCTTAGAATTCACATCAATAGAACTAATAAGCTCACCATCACTAGGCTAGTGTGTGTGTCTATTAAATGAAACTAATTTCACTTAATCTTAATTAATTTTCAATTTCTATCTTGTCTCCTCAGTTCCCGCATATTCTCTTAATTACAGCTTATGCTTAGCTTTGCTGATAGTAGAAGTAAAAATTAAATGAGGTATGGAAGCCAAGTCCAAGGCTTCTTAGGTGGCAGGGTCTCTATGACCAAACTCTTACTTGAATATGGAGATGGAATTTCCTCTGTGTGTATGCATGTGTGCATACATACATGTGTGTGTGTATATGTGTGTGTTTACCTCTAGTTTCGATTTCCACAGAAACTAGTCCCTTTCCCAAAGTGTCAGTTTCCTTTTGAAATGGTTGGGGGCTTTTTCTATCTAGAAAAACCTTTTTGAACTATCCATGATCATACTACTCTTACTACTTGACAGTTGTATAAACTTACTAGAATATAAGTTATAAACTATAGCAACCATTCTTCCTAAACTGACCTAATTATTTTAATATGTATATACAGAACTGAAGAATCCTGGAGCCTTTTCAGACGGGAATTGTAGACTGTCATAGCCAGTCCCAAACTGAACACTCAGTGTCAGTCAATACTTATTTAATCTAATTTCTAGGTATGTAGTCTTGCTTCCCAAATTATTATTTTTTTTAAAGTAGGCTCCATGCCCACCATGGAGCCCAGCATTGGGCTTGAACTCACAACCCTGAGAGCAAGACCTAAGCTGAGATCAAGAGTCAGATGCTTAACTGACTGATCCACCCTGGAGCTCCCTAAGTTAATTTTTTATTTTATAGGATTGGGTTGATTTTTTAATATCTTAATTCCTGTTTTTTTTTTTTTTTTTAAATCTTAGGGATTAAATTTTAGAGGTTAATCTTAGAAATTTAAAAACAAGAGTTTTCTCTCAAATTTTATTCTGAGAAGTAGTTGTATCATCATAGGTCAGTGTGGAGGCTGTTCCTGAGCTCCCTCTGCCTCTTCAAATGCAGTCCTACTGAACTGTCAGGGATTGCCAGGGAAACAACATCTTATTCACTGCAGCTCCCTGTGCAGCTAGAAGAGTTTACCTGTTTGAATTTTTATCCTTCTCCCTAATGCTGTCAGAAAAGGAATGCAGGCACCTCCTGACTCTGGTTAATGGTCTGCCACGCCCACCTTGTCATGAATAATAATGTAATGAGGGTAGAGGAAAAACTCCTTTCTCAGGATCCACTTTAGAACTTCCAGTTTAAGGGGTGCCTGGGTGGCTTAATGGGTTAAAGCTTCTGTCTTCCGCTAGGGTCCTTCCTAGGGTCCTGGGATTGAGATGGAGCCCTGGGGTCGAGCCCTGCATGGGGAGGGGGAGTAGTCTCTGCTCAGTGAAGAGCCTGCTTCCTTCTCTCTGTCTCTGCCTGCCTCTTTGCCTATTTGTGATCTCTGTCTGTGAAATAAACAAAAAATAAAATCTTAAAAAAAAAAAAAAAAAAAAAGTTCCGGTTTAAGAATAACATCTGGTTAGTGGGCCCCAAAACAAACTGCTTTATAGAAAAAGTAAAAATGTACACCAAGACATAAACCTTAAACTAAGCCATTTATATCTGGCTAGCAGCTAGAACAATTACAAGGAAGCACTGGTGGCTGCTTTCTACCATTGAGTCTGAACAATATCCTCCTCAGTGGTCCTGAAAGTGGACATGACACCCTTTTAACCATTTTCCAATCTCTGCTAGCAAGATAGAATGAAAGACTTTAGTTTTTTAGTTTTTAGCTCTTTTGTATTTTAGATGCTGTTCTAGCATCATAGGTACACCAATTCTTCTACTTCTCTTTCTATTCCCAGACTAACATTCCTAGAAAGCAACTCACTGAAAGGGAGAAGGGTGATGACACAAGGGAGGGGGTGGGATGGATTGAAGGGATAGGGGTAGATGCAAGCAGACACAGAAGGTATCCTGGTTGTATTGTATTTTCTTTACTTACATTTCTTTAAAGCCAGAGAGCTGCACAATGAGGTTGAGTTGAACCCATATCATTCATGAGAGTTATGTGTGTTAGTGAAGGGAAATTCGTCTAGGAGCTCTGTACACATCCATCTGCCATCCACATGGAGATCCAAGAAAGAAGAGAGAAATTTGACCAGAACCCAACTGGGCAAAGAAGAAAGCCAAAGTTAATACATACATCCTGCCTTTTAGATGCAGGGTCTAGACAGATCTCTTATTTAAACAGAAACACACACACATATGTTTATATAAACCTAGTGTGTGTGTGAGAGAGAGTGTGTGTGTGTGTGTGTGTGTGTATATATATATATATATATGATATATAGTTTTTATATATAGTTTATATAATACATATTTATATAAAAAACTATGTACACATATATATCTTGTTCTATCCTACACACACACACACACATACACACACACACACACATATCAGAACAAGAGAAATAGGACATTATTCAGAAGATACAAAGGAAGAGCAGACCCCTGAAAAAGATATACTGTAGGAATATGAAAAAAAAAAAAAAGTAGAAAGCTGGCATCATCTATGAGATTAAAAAAACAAAAAGACAAGGGTACCATAAGATAAGAACAGGAATCCATATTAAATGAAATGATAGTTGGGTCAATTAGAAATGCAAAAAAATAAAGGTGCACCAGCAGAATTAAAGCAGGAGAGTCAAAGAGGTGTTATAAACAACCTAAAAGCAAAAAGGAGAGAGGAATTCTACCAGGATATAGAGGAAAAAACAAGGGTTGGGAAGAGTGACAGAAAATGATACATCTAAAGCCTAGAGAAGAGGAGAGGTAACCTGAGAATTACAGGTGTTCCAGGAAAAAAGTAAGTAACAAGCAGAACAAAAGCAATTATTCAAAGATATAATTAAATAAAAGTTTCCCAAGTTGAAAAAGAGTGAACGAGAACAGATCAAAAGGGCTCACTGTGTTCAAAGTAAATTAAATGAACGGAGAACTTTGTAACATTTGAATTATAGGGATGGAGAGAAAGAGACCATAAGCATTCATGCAGAAAAAATAGGTGAAAAACAAAAGAAGCCTAGGCTGGCCTTAGATGGACTTTTCCGTGGACACAATGGAGCTATGTCTGCAGCATTTTGAAGGAAAAAGCCGTTATGTGACCATTTTATGCTTAGCCAAGTTTTAAAAATATCTGTTAATAAAAAAAAAAAAAAAAGACATTTACACATACACTAAAAATATCCCAACCATCTGATTTTTCTGGAAAAAAAAAAACCTTTAATATATGAAATTCAAGAATAGTGAAGCCAAGGTACAATGTGACTGCTATAGTACGTGGTGGTACAAGAGATGGGCAAGAATACAGTTTGTTTCTCAAGTCCAGAGGCAAACTGTCATCCCAACAAATGTGTTTAAACTGGACACGCTAACAAAGCTACAAGAATTTGAAGGAATCATTGTCTCTTTCTGGAATGTCATCAGGGGTAGACTACAAGGAAGTTCTTTCATTTTTTATTTTTTAAGATTTTATTTGTTTATTTGACAGAGAGAGAGATCGCAAGTAGGCAGAGAGGCAAGAAGGGGGAGGAGGAAGCAGGCTCCCTGCTGAGCAGAGAGCCCTATGCAGGGCCTCAATCCCAGGACCCTAAAATCAGGACCTGAGCCAAAGGCAGAAGCTTAACCCACTGAGCCATCCAGGCACCCCAAGGAATTTCTTTCATTATACATTGTTACTCATTGTTATGGGAATAGCTTTTCAACTAGCCACAAGTTCATCCAGGGGCTCCTTTTAATTTTTGGATGAAATTTACCATTAATTTCAGAAATACATATAGTGATTGTGAAATAGGAACACATACAAATAGCTTTATGTTTTCTTTGCACTATGGTGGTTTCTTTTCTTTTTTAATTTTAATTGAAATATTCTTCTTTTGAAGTATAATCGACATACAACATTTTATTAATTTCAGGTAGGCAGCATAGCGATTGGATATTTGTAATCATTGCGAAATGATCACCACAATAAATCTAGCTGATGTTCATCTTTACATAGAAAAGTTTTTTGTGTATAACTTTTTTTAAACATTGATGAGCACTTTTAAGATTTCTTCTCTTAGTAATTTTCAAATCTATAATACAGTATTATTTACTGTACTCACCATGTTGTACAGTATATTCCCATGACTTACTTATATTGTAACTGAAGTTTATACCTTTGATCCCCGTTATCCATTTCTCTCCCCTAGCCCCTGTTCTCTGGCAACCAATCTGTTTTCTGAATCTATGAGCTTATTTTTTGTTGTTGTTCTTTAGATTTCACATATATGTGAAATCATGATACTTGCTTTTCTCTGTCTGACTTATTTCACTTAGCATAATGTCCTGGAGTTTCATCCACATTGTTGTAAATGTTAAGAAGACTTCACGTATTCTTTTTTTTATGGCTGAATAATATTACATTGTATCTCTATTGTAGTGATATCTTTCGGTGTTTTTCTAGTTTACAAGATTTTACTTAATGAACTTGAATTACTAGTTGAACAGAGTCTAAGTTTAAAGAAAAGTGATCATTTAAAAATAAAAACAAATTCTATTCTGTAATTCCACATTTATTATAGCAATAATGGGTTTTACAGTTGGAGATAGCTCTAATCCTATCACTTTCCTCTAACCTGGACTTGAATTTTTCTTAGGATCTAGGAAGGGGTGACAACATTTCCTTTTAGGGGTTACTGCAAGTGGACGTTGTTTTTACCCTCATCTTGGCCATGATTGGTTGAGGAATCCAGTGTTATGACTTTCTGTATAAAAGAACTTGTCCTGGGGGCTCCTGGGTGGTTCAGTCATCAAGGGTTTGCCTTCGGCTTAGGTTATGATCCCAGGGTCTGGGAATCGAGCCCTGCATTGGGCTTCCTGCTCTGCAGGAAGCCTTCTTCTCCCTCTCCCACTCCCCCTGCTTGAGTTCCTTCTCTGGCCGTGTCTCTCTCTGTCAAATAAATAAATAAAATCTTACAAAAAAAGAATTTGGCCTAAAAAAAAGTGAGTAGGAAGAGAGAAGAGCTAAGGAGGTCCACAGCAAAACAGTTACTAAGATCTGTCCCATTTCTGTCATTCCTTTTTGTTCCATCAGTCTGTCCCCAAATATAAGCAGTGAAGGAATAAATTTGTTCCAACTGCCTTTGTGGTGTTCATGGTATGGAAGCAATTCTCCACGGTCTCATACGTTCACGTTGAACATAACTGTGGAATCAAACAGCCAGCTTCTGCTTCATCCTAGTGGGGAAACTAGGCAGATTTAGGTATCTGCTGGAGGACTGCAGTTTTGAGGTGGTGGGAGAATGCTATTAGCCTCTTCTAGATTTCCTCGTTGTTAGTTTTTACCCCTTGGTCCACCCTTTATTCTTCGGTGCTTTATTCCAGGATATAGAATGTGGTACAGCGCTTTTGAAAAAAAACATTCTTCCATCTGTGCTATAATGGCACATTTCATTCTTACAAAACCTCTATGGTTTTAGTGGCCAAGCCCTAGACCATGTATTCCATGTCAGTAATTGAACATTTCACTTTTGGAGAAAACCAGGCATGTAACCATGGTTTGTAAGTAACTCATAAAGCGTATTTTAAGATATGCGTGTGTGCTTTTTTTTTTTTTTCATTTTTACCAAGGTTTTTTTTGCACATTATCTCTTTTCTCCTGAATAATATTTTTTGTTCAGTGACACCACTAACATACTGCTTACTTTGAAATCAATCTCTCCAACTGTTTTAAATTTTTCTAAATTTGTTTGGTGGTGGTTGTTGTTTACTGGCTTTCCTTAGGTCTCCCTCCTTAAGGATTTTAATTTAGTGTCTGACTAATGTACGGTTGTTATTAACATCCTTTTTACATCAGTTTTATGAAAGTCAACCTCCCAAATAGGGGATAACTGTCAAAACAAACCCCCATGGTAACTGTCTGGAGTTTTGGTTGCTAATAATGATGAGCTAAAATTACCAAGAAAGGTCACTATGTGCCAGGCACTAAGTAAGTGCTTTATTTTTGTGGATTGTCTTCACAAACCCTCCCGATAACAATAGGATGCAGACACTATTTTTGATCACTATTTTATAAACAGAACAACTGTGGTTTGGAGAGGTCAAATGGTTGTCCAAGTTTGTACAGAGATGACAAGGGTCTTGGGTCAGATTATTTCCAAAGCCCATTCACTTAATTTCTACACTGAATTGTCTCTAATTGGACAACTCCTGTGTATTTCTGCTAGGTTTCAGGGGATGAATTTTGTACTTCAGAAACCAGTTTGTCCTCAACGCCATAAGGATGTTTTTCATCTTTGTCGTTTCCAAGAAGAGTGATAAAAACCAGAAAAAATATATTTCCTAGAATCATCAAATATTAGAAAGTTCCAGGATGTTAGTTTCTGACCAGCATTAGTAATCTGTTAACAAGCAGATGGAAACAGAATTAAATGAATTTGTAACTATATGGAAGTATTTAAAAAAATCAGAACTTCTGTCAGGGCACCTCTGAACTTTCACATGAGGCAGATTTGCAGGAGTCTTTCCTTTTGTTTTAATTTGGGCACTGGACTGTTGTAATGGAAAAGCAAAGGAAAAATATCTCGACTGCAAGTGGCATATGTTCAGAAACCACACCTCTTTTGAACATCATCGACCGTTTAAAAAAGTAAGTTTTGCTCTTTAGGTCACATGTCATAAAGCACCAAACACAGTGAGAAGCCTTAGCATGTCTTCTGAGTACAAAAAAAAAAAAAAAAAAGCAGCCTTGCTTTGTCTGAAAAATGTTTACATGACAGATGGTTTTGCTTTTGAGTTTCTAGACAGGTGACTGTACCTTCGAGAACAGACCTAGCCAATCCAAATCCTTTCTCTCAAATCCTTGCTCTCAGCAAAGAGTGAGGGGAGTTTGGGTGGCAGACAAATGCCCATGGTGTTGGACCTAAAGCCCTATCAGAGCAGAAATCCTTTCCACACCCTGTACTTTGACAAACCTGTTCTTGCTCTGCTGCCATTGTGCAAGGAAGCAGTTTTCTAAGCGATGTTTAAATTAGAACTTGGTCTAACAGAAGTTCTAACATGTTGTACTGATTAAACAAATTGAGATCAAAACAGACAGGCAGAGATACAAACAAACAGGCATCCTTCTCTGAAATGTCCCATTTCTTAGAGAGCATGGAAAAACAATCTCTGTGTAATTTTGGAAAAGGTTGCTCTAACTCTGACTAGAACAAAGAGACTTTGGGAAATAGACTTGCTATTTATTTGATGGGGATAAATGAAATGCAGGAATAAAAAAAGACTCGCATTTGCTTTGAAGATGGGACTTCATGCCTGAGATTGAGAGACTCGCTGTGAGGGATGGAGGGTGACCCTGAGTCATTTGGGGGTCACAGCAATTGAGAATCAAGAAACCTTGCCTGGGGATGTGTCCTTGCACCAAATCCCTCCAGCCCGTTTGCCAGATGCTAACTCAATTGGAGGAGAGGGGATTATGCCCAAGGAATGGATAAATCTTCTCACTGATACTCAGACATGGATGTTATTTTATGGTTCTTTTTACAAAGGCAGATGATCGGATTTAAGGAAGGAAAGTGGAGAGCAGGGACAAGTGTAAGCTGTCATGGTGATCTTACTACTTTAATCTTTTAAGTGCATTACCTTATTTTCTGTAGTAGATAGAGTTCCTCAAAAGCTGCAATGCTATTAGGTTTTTTTTTTTTTTTTGCAGTTTCAGTAGTTTTGATACATGTATTATTTTAAAAAATATCTTTCAAAAAGAGTCATTTAAAAAGATAAATGGCATTTTCTAATCTAATTATTTAAAAACTAGTAAGTCCTTATATTGGGTTTATTAGAGCTTTGTGCTCATATCTAAGATAGGGCCAAAGTAAAACATAACAGAGATGATGATATTTACCAAATGATTATGTAATGATTGATTATCTATGTAATTGTAACTTGCTGAGGAATAAAGCAGAAAAATGACTTTTGATATCCCCAGTTCAAGCTGTGTTGTGTGAAAATGGAAAATCTTTAAAACTTCTTCTGGAGTTGTGCTCAGGAGTCTCCAAGATGCTTTCTCTACTTTGCTGTTTACTTTTTCTGATTCAGAGTAGACTACTTCCCCTTCCAAGTGGATCAAAGACATACAATTTGGAATTTAAAATGCAGGCAGTAAGGAAAGTATGTTTGGGATACCTTCTTTTTTTTTTTTTTAATTATTCGTATGCTAATAAAGATCTTCTTTTGCAAAATCTTTCAGTGACAGGCTTAGTTGTAGGCGCTTAATAAATGCACTTGTGATTCTTTTCTAAGACATACTAAAGATAATAGTAGTTGATACTTTGATAAAGCATGACCCAGTGAGTGTAGGGAGAGGGGGCCAAGGCAGGGATGGAAACATTTTTGGCCTTTCATCACAGACGCTAAAGCACAGCTGTTAATTGCCAGTTGTCATAGACTTTTGGATAACCTGACCTTTGACACTGCTTAGGAAATAGCTTCCTTGCCTCCCTCTGGCAGGCTGAATTCCTTGCCGGGTCTAGACTTGGAACCATCCCTGTAGAGACCACAAACCCTCTTTCCAGTTCTCCTTTGAGCCTCCACTTATGTCCTGATACCTTGACTGTCAGTTTACTCTAGTAAATCACACTGGACTCCACTGAGTAGCTTGCGCCCTGAGGAGGCAGAGCTAAGTCTTCCATCTTGTGATCTCTCAACATGATGGCTCATTAAGGTCAACATGATAACCTGTGCCTTGGTCTCAACCAGTCCATTCCTTACTCAGATTCTACTTGTCCTCTGAAGACATGAAGAAGGTCTTCAACACACGTGGGGGTCCCTATGATTCTGCACATGCAAACCCACACCCAACCTGCACACACTCACTACTCTCACACACTTTTCCTCTGAAGGCTCCCTTCCAGGTTTCTGTACATTTCAACCTTGTGAAAGAGAAGGGGACCTGGACTGGCTTAACCAAGTACTGGTCTTGGGGCCGGATCCAGAGATTTGCCAAGATGTCCTCACCTAAGATAAAGGGAGTTGGCAGTACTGGGAGATCCGGGTAGGAGAGCTGAGGGTGAAAAGCCATGAGAAGAGCTGGTAGAAGCACCTAATCCAGGAGGCACCAGACACAAAGGAAGAGAATCAGGCAGTTGAAACAAACCCACTGCTAACAAAGCAGTATTCATGAAGGAGGGAGGGCCGGATGTTTCCCTGAGAGGCTGCTTAAGTAGACAGGTGGCAGTTTGTTTGTTTTCATGGGCGACAGAAATGAAGCACGTATGTGAGTGGGTTAGTGAACAGAGGCACTGGTTGGCATGCTGTTTCTGTATTTCCTTTGATCATCAAGTTTCATGAATGAATTAACTATGCCTTTCATATATCCTCTGTAATGTCTACTGTCTCCTTTTCTACCTGTGTAGAAGAAATCCTCAGTTCATTAAAAGCCAGAAGGAGGGGGCGCCTGGGTGGCTCAGTGGGTTAAAGCCTTCGTCATGATCCCAGCGTCCTGGGATCGAGCCCCGCATCGGGCTTTCTGCTCAGCAGGGAGTCTGCTTCCCTTCCTCTCTCTCTGCCTGCCTCTCTGCCTACTTGTGATCTCTGTTTGTCAAATAAATAAATAATTAAAAAAAAAAAAAAAAAGCCAGAAGGAGGTTGGTTGATGATTGCTGTGTTAGTGGCCAGGGCTGCTATAACAGAATACCACAGACAGGCATCAAACAACAGAAATTTATTTTCTCACAATTCCGGAGGCTAGAAGTCCAAGATCAAGGTACTGGCAAGTTTGGTTTCTACTGTGGACTCTCTCTTTGGCTTACAGATGGCTGCCTTCTTGCTGTGTCCTCACATGGTCTTTCCTCTGTATCCAAATTTCATCTTAAAAGAATGACCGGTCATATTGGATGAGAGCCCACACTAATGGTGTCATCGAACTTAATTACTGCTTTAAAGGTCCTATCTCCAAACATAGTCACATTTTGAGGTACAGGCGATTTGCAATTCAACATGTGAATTTTGGGAGCACACAATTCAGCCTGATAACTCTCCAGGCTCCAAAGCCATGCAGCCTAGGCTCAATCCCAGCGGGTGGGTGGGTGAGGTGTCATCGTTAGGGTCCCTCCAGCTCCCACATCTCATGCTGGTGCCCTGCTGACAGCTTGGGCCATTCCTCCATGTCCTCTGACAGCTTTTCTTCTTTGAAGTTGGAATTGGTCTGCTTTCAAGCCAGGGCTGGCCTGGGGCCAGGTTTTGTTTGATTCACCCTGAGTTTGAAAAGTTTAATTAATGGTTAAGATTAAAAAGTAGATGTTGATATTTTACATAAATATCTCACTTTCTGGCCTTTTCTTCAAAATCTGGAAGACCTGTGAATACTGGGCTTGACTTCCACAAGACAGTCCCTGGTGAAGACTCTGGTGGACACCTCCAGGCTCAGGTCCATTCAGCTCAGGTCTCTCCTGTAATTGAACTACCTGAGCCCTGAAGGTATTTGGATTTTTGACTCCTAAATTATTGACAGACCCTCTACCCACCCCCAACCCCCAATGCTTTGACCTGGTTCTAATCTCACACCTTTGTGAGCAGCCAGAAACTTTCCATTTGATCCCATTCTGACACTTGTAATCAAACCTTTTCTCATGTGCTAGCACAGGTCGGTTCAAATGCCTGGCTTTTTATGTTAATAAAACATTCTCTGTACTTAGTTTGGGAGTTGGGTTCATCACTGACCTCCATCTCCAATGCCTCCCTTTATTTCATCTCGTTCACCTGCCCAAAGTGTCTTGTCTATCTACTACTTCACTCTTGGTCAGGCCTTCACAACCATGTGATGAGTCTGGCTCATTGCAAAAACTCCTTAGCTCATCTTTTTTTTTTTTTTTTTTCCCCCAGATTCTACCTCCTATCTCCAAAACACTTCCTAAAACATTATTTTCAAAGTGTTACCTTTCTGTTTATTCTTTTGCCTGCAAGTCTAGGCTTTTACAGCTCTGTTTTCCATTTTAACTTCCTTTCCTTCCATTTTGGTCAGCGATTGGTATGTTAGTAGGCATTCAGTCCCTATTTGTTGAGGAGTGAGGGGTCCTTTCAGAACTCCTGAGTGTGTCATTGTGCTTGCCTTGGCCTGCCTGGCTTCATCTATATCCTCCCACCCTCCAGCTCTCCAAATTCTTCTTAATCTAATAAAAAAAAAGTGCTTTAAACATGCCTTTTCCTTTTCTTTTGTGTGTAATCTATAGCTTTGCACATAGGAGGTACAGATTTCATTTTAAATCACTAAAACACCTAACAGAAGTCTCTATGTTCTCTGATCCCCAACCTAGTTCACTTATGGTGAGATGGCCCTCAGCAAACCTTGTGGTTTTCTTTTACTTGTAATCCTAGTAAATATGAATGAAATAAATACACAGCTTTTAATTACAGTAAAGACACTATGGAATTTACTCTCTTACTCAGGTAGTCAGCCAGGAATTACAACCCGACTTTGACTTAATGAAAGTTTGAAGTTTCTTTCAATCAGAACAGTGGAATAGTCCACCTCATAAGCAGAAAACTTTCTATTCATTCATTCCTTTATTCAACAAATAAATATTAAGGACACAGCAATAAAACTGCCATCTTTTCTACTTTTACCTTGAGAAACACAGTTCAAGGACAAAATTGTAAGGAAGAGGAAAAATGTGTATTAGTTTCATATTATTGCTATAACAAGTTGCCACAGATACTGCGGCTTGAAACCACACAACTTTATTATCTTATCATTCTGGATTTCAGAAGTTTGAAATGGTTCTCACTGAACTAAAACTAAGTATTGGTAAGGTTGTTCCCTCTGAAGGTGCTAAGATAGAATTATTATTGCCCTTTTCTTCCTTCTAGAGACTAGACTGCTCACATTCCTTGTCTTCAGGCTGTAGACCCATTCTAATTGGCCCAGAACAACCGTCTCAAAGCAAATCTTACATTATCTTTTGACAGTTCAAGCTCAAAATGGAATTTATCAAAAATTGTCTAGCATAACATACCAACCTATTAAGGTAAAGTTTATTTTACAAATGCAAAACAGCTATTGTACATAAACACTCAAAGTCTATTTTTATAAATGTACTCATTAGATATTTTCTTTTGAGAAATGGTTCAATAGAGCTCTTACTGTTTCTTCCAATTAGTAATCATTAGCGTTCTGTAATATTTCCCTGAGAAAGAATATTAAAGGACTAGAACAATGTCACTTGGGGGAGAACTTCTAAATTTGGAAGCTATGTAAAAATCAGTGATTCTGGGATCAAACAGTTGGTCTCATGACTGCATAACATGGTTCTTAGTCTTTAGGAGGAAGATCATTAATATAGATGGACGTTAAGAGAATCATTCTTTTGTTCTTTTGGCATACTGCAATTAAGGAAGCATTGGCTTCAGTTCAAAATTTAATTTATACTTATAAAATTATAGATTTTCTGTGAGTTACTAAAAGCTAAACAGGCATGGAAGAAAACACCATTCAACTGAAATGTTATTATTTGAATGCCAGGATGGATTCCTTGACTAGAGATCCAGAAAGCTTTTCTTAACTGTTACTTTTAATAGTATTAATAGTACCTTACATGTATAGCATTTTACAGTCTATAGATTTGTAAATAAATTATTTGATAATCCCTAACTTCTCTGTGTGTTTCTGTACAATAATATTCATCTTCTTGTATTGAATTGTCTGTTGTATGAATTCTTTGAGGGTAGAAAGTGTCTCTTCTCAGCACATCTCAAAATTCCCGGGTCATAGCTGTGATTCACTGCTGTTGAATGAATAAAGGGATGATGTCCATGTTTCTTATTGTTGCTCAGTCTTCTCTTTTTGAAATTTTCTTCTCCCTTGGGTTCCATCATGACATACTCCCCAGCTCTCCTCCCATCTTCTTTCTTCTCCTTAAAAAAAAAAAAAAAAATTATTTATTTATTTGAGAGAGAGATAAAGAACAAGTGTGGGGGAGAGGGAGAGAGACACTCTTTAGCAGACTCTCCATTGAGCATGAAGCTTGACTCAGAGCTTGATCCCATGATCCTGATATCATGACCTGAGCTGAAATCAAGAGTCAGACACTTAACTAACTGAACCACCCAGGTGCCCCATCTCTTGCAATCTTTCCTGACCATGCTTCCTTCTTTGTCCTTTTAACTTTTGTTTCTCTCCTTTGACTCTAAAGTTCAAAGATCATCCTTTGTTACAATCTCTTGCTACTCCCTCATACCCTTTCTTGGCTTATTTACTAGCAATTCTCATTGTGTCAACTCTGGCTCTTTAAATCCCATGTTATTTCCAACCTTGACCACTTACCTGCATTCCAGTTCTGTACCTGTTAGGTATTCTTCTGACACTAAGAATATAATGTTGAAACAAAGTCTGCAGTTGTATTATTCAAGCTATTCAAGATTTTATCATAAAGAATTCCTGATTTCTTTAATGCCATTAATAGTTTACTTATCACCGAGTCACAAAGCCATGAGTTCATTTTTTATTCATATTTCCCCTCCCAAACCTCAACCAGACAGCTACCCCAATTCAGCACTGAGTTTCAGTGTTTTTCACATTGGAACAAAATGTTTTGATTCTTCCTTTTCCTTTTCTTTTCTTTCCTTTTCTTCTTTTCCTTTCCTTTCCTTTCCTTTCCTTTCCTTTCCTTTCCTCTCCTCTCCTCTCCTCTCCTCTCCTCTCCTCTCCTCTCCTCTCCTCTCCCTTCCCTTCCCTTCCCTTCCCTTCCCTTCCTTTCCTTTCCTTTCCTTTCCTTTCCTTTCCTTTCCTTTCCTTTCCTTTCCTTTCCCTTCCCTTCCTTTCCTTTTCTTCTCTTCTCTTCTCTCTTTTTTCTTTTCCCTTTTTTTCTTTCTCACTAATTTTTCACATTTTCCTGTTATTCTGCTTTTCTCAAGAAGGTGTCTTATTTCAAGATCATCCCCTTCCTCCTCTGTACATCTGAATCTTTCCTGTCCTCTGCACCTAACTTTAGTACCACCTCCTCAGAGAAACCTTCTCTTACCTTCTACTAAACAAATGTGAGGTCTCTTTCCTGGAAACAAAACCAGACTTTTATTTTTATGTGATGGGACTTCGCACATGTATCTTTACTCTCTACCAGAATGTCTGAGATCTATAAGGGTAGGGGTTATTCTTGAATGCTTTTGAAATCTGAACAGGGCTGGCACAGTTTCTTACACATATTAGGTGCTCATTAATTATTTGCTGTTCAACTATATGAAGACCAGAAGTGACAAGATGTTTCTGTGGAGACCAACTTGGTAAGAATTGTGTCCCTCTGTAGGATAAGCTTACATGTTCAACTTGAGACCCAGGGGACACAGAGGTGGAGAGGTATCTAGCAATGAATTAAACATTTCTAAGATGTAAAATTTTCTTGTAAATACTTCTGGAATCTTTTAGTCTCTTGTGCTTACCTCTGAAATACTTTCCTTAATAACTATGCACTTGGAAAACAAATAATGCATTGTATTCTTATCTCTATGTATTTTCTTCTTTCTTAATTCACATTCAGAGATTTATTTTTTCAAATATTTTATTTATTTGAGAGAGAGTGTGAGAGAGAGAAAGACCACAAGCAGTAGGGAGGGGTAGACGGAGAAGAAGACTCCCCACTGAGCAGAGAGCCCAATGCAGGACTTGACCCTAGGCGCCCAGGATTATGAGAGCAGTCGAAGGCAGACACTTAAATGCCTGAGCCACCCAGGTATCTCTCACATTCAGAAGCTTAGAGAGAGGTGGTGGTGTTGGGAAAAGATGCTTTCTATAGAAAGGGTATCCATTTGACCCTACAGTATTTGTTGTTTGCATCTGCTTAAAGTTAGCAGTGTTTCCAACCACTTCACAAGTGTCTGATGTCCATCTGCTAGAAATATTCCTGACTTCCCTATTAGTCAGAAGTTTATTTTAAATTTTAACTTTCATAGAAATGAAATTTCTCTACCTAGAAATCAATGTTCACTATTTTACTTTCTTACATATTTGCCCAACTTTAAAGTTGGTTCAAGTAAGTCTCTCTTTCATTACTATATCTTGACAACTTTTTCATTTCTTGACTTTTCACTAATTATACATTTTCAAATATTCTACTAGAATTTTTATACTCAATAAAAAAGTAAAGATGATCACACTTTTGGAGACCGCTGGGAGAATTTACTTGTCTCTGGTCCTTATTACTAAGAACCTTGATAATGATGTGTGGCTATTAAAAAAGTCACAATATGCTTTAACAACTTCCATTATGACCTAATAACTTACCAATTATTTTCCTTTAATCCAGAACATGATTTTGTTATTATCTATCATTTTAAATAAGAGTAGAGATTAATTATATCAACATGATCTCACTAGCTCAAACAATTGGTAAAAGAGCATGAGATAGTTCGGATGAACTTAATTATATGTGCCTAAGTTTGTGAGGAGAAAAGGAACAGGGTTGGCAAAGGCGGGTACCAACAAGGCTTTGTTATTTGGCTTTCATCTAATCAGTCACAGCCATATGAACTTTTTAGGTACCCATGGGGAAATTTAAATGCAATTTCTGATTTTCTGTCCAAATAAGCAATATGTTTACTATCAATATATTTCTAATCTAATGTGAAAATGGCATAACAGAACTTTGCAAATTTGAAGAAATTCTTAAGATTTCTAACCTCCTTTTGTAAGAAGCAATTTTTTTCAAGTTCTAGACTTTTGGAAATTTTCCTCACCCAAAGAATATAACTATACTAATAAAACAGCCCTTTTCTCTTTAAGTACAAACCATCCTGTAGATTTGTGGTACTAGAGACATTTTGGTTATTTCCCCCCTGTTAATTAACACATAGAAATCAATTAGGTTTGCTCCTGTAATTTTCATTTAGAATAGAACATTAAATTTAACAGATGATCAGTCTCATTACTTTCACTGAGAGGTTTCTTGTAGCTAGTAGCCACCTGCTTGCAAACATTTTTATATGAAGTTCCACACTTCTGTTTCTGAAAGCAGATTCCCACACCATCTGTATCAGAATCACCTGGGATGCTCATTAAATATGCATGTTGCTGGTTCTTAGGGAGGTCTACTGAGTGTGGCCCGGGAACGTTAACCTTAATGAATACCGTCAGTGATTCTGATGTACATCAACATTTGAGAAATGATGCATTCAGGAGTATGCTTTCAGGCAATTGGGATGATTCAAATGACAAAGAATTATGGCGATACAAATCATCAGTGTCAATAAGTAGTATTAGCCAAGAATTCATGTGTATACTTTCACTTTTGACATAAAGTGGAATGGTCATTTGTGTGTTGCCATTGAAATGAATTAAAAAAATTCAATCCAGGGCACCTGGGTGGCTCAGTGGGTTAAGCCTCTGCCTTCGGCTCCGGTCATGATCTCAGCGTCCTGGGATTGAGCCCCACATGAGGCTCTCTGCTCAGTGGGGAGCCTGCTTCCCTCTCTCTCTGCCTGCCTCTCTGCCTACTTGTGATCTCTCTGTCAAATAAATAAAATCTTAAAAAAAATTCAATCCAGAATTGCAAGATAATTGCTGTAGATAAAAGCTTAGCTTGAATTGATAGTATCACCTCAGCCTTAAGAGCATCTGATTCTGAATGGAAAAGATGACCATGGAAAAATGGTCAGAATAAAAAGAAGTCAATGTCATTGAAGGTATAGTTTTAGGGAAGCAAAAATTTCAATTGTTAATGGATATATACTGTTCTGATTCACAGGAAAGTACAAATTATATGTGTAAATCTCAGGATTGCATATGGAAAATACTACTTATCACCTTTTAGAATTATGCATAAGAGCCTAAAGCAGACAAAGTCAAGAAGATTTTTAATTTTTTTTTCACTTGATTTTATTTTTTTTCTTTTTAAATAAGATATAGAAGTCAGAAAATTATAGAATAATGTATTTTCAAGGGAGGACAAATGCAAATACTTACACAAATCCAAACAAGTTATGGATTTAATGCAACTAAAACTTATTTGGTATCTTTTTTGTGAGAGCTAGCATAGGTCCCAGGAAGTCAAAAAACCACTGAATCCATGGAGGAAACTTATATGCATATTACTAAGTGAAAGAAGTTGATCTGAAAATGCTGCATGCTAAGTGATTCCATAAGACATTCTATAAGACATTCTACAAAAGGCAAAACTCTAGAGATAATAAAAACATTAGTGATTGCCAAGAGTTAATGGGAAGGGATAAATAGAGGAATATAGAGGATTTTTAGGACCATGAAACTACTCTGTATGATACTGTAATGGTGGATGCATGTCATTATACATTTGCTCAAACCCATGGAATGTACAACACGGAGAGTGAACCCTATTGGAAACTGTGGGCTTGGGTGATGATGATGTGTCAGTGTGATTATAAAAAATTTACTTTTGTAATATAGGATGCTGATAGTGGAGGAAGCTAAGAGTATTGGGGGGGGGGTGGAGGTTAGTGGATATATGGAAACTCTCTGAATTTTCTGCTCAATTTCCTGTGAATTAAAAATTGTTTTTACAAATAAAGTTTATTAAGAATAGTTATTGAGGGGTGCTTGGGTGGCTCAGTGGGTTAAGGCTCTGCCTTCGGCTCAGGTTGTGATCTCAGGGTCTGGGATCGAGCCCCGCGTCAGGCTTTCTGCTCTGCGGAGAGCCTGCTTCCCCCCTCTCTCTGCCTACTTGTGATCACTCTCTCTCTGTCAAATAAATAATAAATAAAATCTTCTTTAAAAAAAAAGAATAGTTATTGAGAATTCTTTAAAGATTCTAACAACCTAATGGTTGAGATTGAGCTGCAATACCCAGTAGAGTCTAGAGTCATCAAGGGAACAGGGAAAGTAAATACTAAGAAGCGGGACCCCATGGAGGAGGGAACAATTAACTATGGAGAGGGAAGAATCAGGGAAGACCTTCAAAAAATGGGACATCTGAACTGGATTGTGAGGAGTTAGACAAACCTGTCAGATACAGCCCATCATATTGACATTCCAGTGTATTGGCCTTGGTTGGGGAACTGAAAATCATTTGGTATGGTTGGAGCAAAACTGGGAGAGTGGGGAAAGCAGTAGGAAAGAGGCTACACAGTAGGCAGGGGCCAAGTCAGGAAGGCTGACATGCTCACACGTCTGCAGATTTTATACACACACACACACACACACACACACACACACACACACACAAATGCATACATACACATGCATGTACAGAAACATACACACATATTCTAAAAGATTAAGGTCTTTAAACCTGTTGGGGAACACTGAAAAACTTTTAGCAGGGAAGAGATGTGGACTAATTTGCATTTTATCAAGAGTCCTGGGGTAATTCTGGGGAAGTAGAAGGGAACAGAAACTGGATGGAAATATCCAGTCAAGTTAACTGGTTGAAGTTAAGATTTTGTGTCAACAAAGGAAAGAGAAGATTCAGATTCAAGAGATACTTAAGAAATTGGATCAGCTGAACTTAGTATTTCCTTGTGTTAAGAGAGGGAGGAATCAGAAATTTTCTCTTGTTTTGAGCTTAAGAAAATGAGAGAATGCTGTACTTCTCATGATGATATCTACTCTGGGTTAGTTACTGGGGATTCAGCAATGAACAACTGGTCCTTGTCCTTTTGGAGATTACTGTTAGTGAGAAAAGAAGACTTCCCACAGTATGACACATCAGACAGGTATGACGTCTGTTAAGAAAGAGAATATATAGCTATCCATATAGGAGAGGTCTAAGATAGAGATAGTTTTGGAAAGCCATAGATATATAGGCAAGAGTTGACAACATAAAGATAGTTGAGGTGGTCAAGAGAAGATGACAGATGAGAAGAAGAGAGGGTTGCAGAACAAAGGGTGCATAAAGGAATGGTCAGAGAATCATGGAGGGAGAATGATGGCATCAAGGGAGGAACTTTAAGACAAATGAAGTGGTCAGAACATGTTATGGAGAACTGAAATTAGATAAAGCCTCAGAGTCATCTCTGGGTCTTGCATGTGGAAGACCTTGTGATATTTGTGAGAGCTACTCTTGGCATTGGTGAAGCCTCATTGGAGTATGTTGAGGATGAAGGAGAACTTACAAGGGAAGACAACTAAAGATGACATCTTTCTGATGTTTGGTCCTAGAGGGAATGAGAGGGGAACATAAATAGACACAGGATAAGGATCTTGAAAATGAGAGGCAATTGAACACTCTGAGTAATGAAAGAAAAGAAGCTAGCAGTGAGGGAGGGGTTGAAAATGAAACAGAGAAGGGCTAATTTATGAAGCTACATGTTCATAATGAAGCTACATGTTCATAATTTTAAGGCCAGGAGGGCGTAAGTTTCATTGATAGGTCTTGAGTTAGCTTTAGACAAGGAGAAGATAGTTTTTCTTCAAAGCTAAGTGGAAAGAGGTAAGAGGGTGTATGGATATATGGAAGCAAGGAAGGAAGGCTGGGGGAAACCTAGGGTACAGGTTACTAAAATAGAAATGCAACTTTTTAAATGTCATTAAACTTGTCAATCTTGATCATTTTGGTATTTATAACATGCTATCTCACACTTAAACTTTTGGCTTATCAGATTAAGAAAAATAACTTAAAAATTGTGGCTCCAATGTGAAGTGAATGTCAAACATAAAAAAATGGATTCAATTTTTAAAGGTCCTCCCTAGGGCTTTATATTTAAACAAAGCAAGGGCCTCTGAACCCTATAGATCACAACAAGAATATGATTCCAGAAAATTCAGAGGCCATGTCATTCTTGGAGATTTTTCTAACAAACAGAAGCTTTGCTGTGGAGTTCTCTAAATATTTATCAAACATGACTTTTACCCACAGGAGGTTAAAGATCTCCGAGTTTTGGATGAGAATGCATGGTTGTCTGATTTGACCTGAATTAGTAGGCAAAGGGAAATCTTCAGATTCCAAAACTACTAAGTGCAACAAAATAATAACATCTTTTACAAAACATCATAAGATAATAGGAGCTGATCCAGTCAGTTATGAAATAATGCAAGTACTGTAATAACTTTTATCATTATAATCAGATTTAATACATTATACTTGCTTTTAGATTGGTTTTGATTGCCTCAGCAGAAAATAAAATGAGACATATCTCAACTCTGAGATTTACATGATATTACAGAAAAAAGCTGAAAAGTTTTATAAACTATCAATAATTACAAATATATTTCAACCAACCCTGTTAGAGGAAAGTGCATTTTTCCTCTTCTCTCTATTGAAAATGATATTACAGCATAGTTTTCATATGAAAAGGCCATCAAACAGGATGCAGTCAAAAATGTAGGAACAAGTCTTATAAATATGTTTAATTAATAAAAGGTGTTTAATTAACAAAAATGCTGTTTTTCCAGATTTTATCTTGTCAGCTATAAAAACTTTGTGATATCCTGTGGTTTATTTTCTTATTATAAATAAATATTCCTTTTCATACTTAATTTTGTATTTCACATTCTTTTTTTTTAAAGGCTCCACAAAATCTTTATCTCCCCTAAGGCAAATTTTATGATTATCATTGAAAATAACGTTATCCAGAGAATTTTCAAAAAATGTTTCAGGGTTTAATGTTCCCCAGGAGAAACCTCATTTAGCCCTGTCCAAGGCGTCAAGGTGTTTTCCTTACAAGTACATTTTTATTGCTGTGAAACCTTGTATTTTACAGTACTTTAGCTTTCTTAATGATCAATGACTCTTTTTATAGTTTATTTGACTTTATCTTTTTTCATACTAGTGATTTCCATCCCACAAAAGAACAAAACCAAGGTGTCCCTGTTTACAGTATAATAATAAAATAACATTTAGAGTATATTTTGATCTTGGCTGGATGTTCTTGCTCTGGAAAACAAGATAGAGGTTCCTCAAAAAGTTGAAAATAGAGCTACTCTGTGACCCAGCAATTGCACTACTGGGTGTTTACCCCAAGGATACAAATGTAGTGATCTGAAGGGGCATGTGCACACCAATATTTATAGCAGCAAAGTCCACGATAGTCAAACTATGGAAAGAGCCTAGATGTCCATCAACAGATGAATGGATTAAAAAAGATGTGGTATATATATACAATGGAATACTATGCAGCCATAAAAGATGAAATATTGCCATTTGCAGTGACATGGATGGAACTAGAGGGTATTATGCTAAGCGAAATAAGTCAATCAGAGGAAAAAAATATCATATGATCTCATTGATATGTGGAATTTGAGAAACAAGACAGAGGATTATAGGGCAAGGGAGGGAAAAAATGAAACAAGCTGAGACCAGAGAGGGACAAACCATAAGAGACTCTTAATCTCAGGAAACAAACTGAGGGTTGATGGAGGGGAGGGGTTGGGAGAGATGGGGTGGCTGGGTGATGGACATGGGGGAGGGTATGTGCTATGGTGAGTGCTGTGAATTGTGTAAGACTGATGAATCACGGACCTGTACCCCTGAAACAAATCACACATTATATGTTAAAAAAATAACATTTAGATAATGATGTGCATGATTTGAAGAGTATACATGGAAGTAAACATACTTGCTGAGTGTTTCTAAGCAAAAAATATCTGGAGTGTTTTTCCTTCTTGTATTACACTTTCTACAATTAGAAGCATTTCTAAAAACCAATACATACAAAATCCTGAATATTTAGGGAACATTTCATTGAAGGGGTACTTACGTTTGATGCATGTGTCATTAGCAACAGGTATATTACCCTGCAATTATGGCAGTTTTAGAAACTCTACTGGTCAATTTCTATTTCAGGAAGAATTCAAAAGTAGTTATTTTCATATTTGTTTTCTGGAGTTCTGTATCCGGAGAAACAAATATGTATTTTTATATATCTTCATAGTACACATTTGATAGTCACATATGAACTGGTTACTGCAAAGTGACTTGGGGTTTTTTTCCCCCTGCTCTCTGATCATGGCTGCCTCAGTATTCTTAAATGTAATATAAGGTGTCTAAATGGGTCGTTGAAGTCCTTCCAAGTTCGAGAAGACTTAGAAATTCTTAGAAGTCAGGGCAAGGTGAGTCCTTAGCATACATAGACTTTCTCTCTCTCTCTTTTCTATATGGACATGGTAGAAAGCAGAAATATATGGTAAGATCGTGTTTTGAATTGCCTGTGTGAGAGGGCAGTATCCTAGAAAATAGGTGATTGCTCTAATTCTGCAGCATCTGATAAACCAAGGATGTTGTCTCCAGGTGGCTTTCACAAGGTCAAGATGGAAGTTGACCCTGAGGACAGAGCCCTGGCTGCCGTCTGTACCCAGTTCCCAGCCAACTGTCTAAAGATGTGTGCTAGTGTTCCCATGTTTGAGGAGAAAGGGGAAATTAAGCAGAGATAAGTGCAAATGTATTCCTGCTAGTGACAGACTAATTTACCGTCTACCTACTTGGGCCTGGAAAGTGGCAAATCTGTAGCATCATCTCCATAAATGAAGGAGAGCATGTTATTGTAGACACCAATTAGTGGGGGGTGGAGGGGAAGGAATTGCTGGTTTGAAAGCAGTTTGTCTGTCACTTTGAAAATCAAGCTCAGTAAACAGGGTTGCATAAAATGCAATCCTGAAATATTGCATAACTGTCATACTCTGGCGTGTTTGGCAATATTTCCATTTATGTGAAAAGGTATGATGCTAGTTTTACTGTACTCATATCTATGCATTTCTGTTGACAATTGGCTAGAAGTTAAAAGGCTCTATGAAGTAAAGACAAAATTCCATCCATACAAATGAAATAAAGGATACTTTGACTCATATTTTTTCATGTGTGGCAGCTATGGATTCCAGCTAGACACAGTGTATATTTTCCCCTAGACTTGATGCTCTTTAATGTTAACACAGCAACAGATCACAGATTTATTTTCCCCTGTAGAATCTATTGCAGGCTACAACTACCTTGTTTTCCTGAATTCCACTTACAGAGGTACTTTGTCTTAGGAAATCGAGTTAGAATTGAGTGTGGTTGTGAAACATATAAATGGCATGATGATAGTTCTTGATGAACTATAGTACTTGGCAAAAGTGGTTTCCATCCAGGGCTGATACAAATCAAGATGGGAATATGATCCTTTATACCTAATTGATAAAAGCTTTCTCTGCATACCCTATAAATCGTTGACTCCCGTAAATGAAAATAGGAGCTCATTAGGCATTGCCAAGCAGTAAAGTCTGTGGACTAGCAAGAGTAATTATAGACCAGCTTTATCCATAGGGCAGTGAAGCTCACAGACAATTTAGGAACAAAACAGTTTGTCACATATTTTCTTTCCTCTGTAAAAATCTATTCCTTTGCACAGTGAATTTTACTGCATGCTTAGTACCACCCCATCATATTATTGCATTTTGGGGGCATATTTAAAGACAAACACTTTCAGTAGCAGAAAGCTCACCAGAGCCCACGTAATTCAAGCATTGATTTTAATTCTCCCTTCTGTTTTAATGCCAAATTAGATTTCATTTTGAAAGCTTGAATTCTTAATGAGTTTTTCTTATTTTTTTATTAGTCCATGGTTGGAGTCTTAGAACAGTTTTTAAGGCATTGGTATTTTTTCTTTTTTGCAGTTTTCCAGCAGGTTACAGAGAAATAAGTATTCTGTATGGTATCCCTTCCCCCAAAGGTACCAAAAAAATCCCACAAAAAATCACTGTGAAGTTGAATTTTATTTTTAACTCAGTGGAAATTCACTACTAATTTGTAATAGATGGCTTATCCATGACAAAAAATGTATGAATTCATTATATATTTACTAAATATAGTTATTTATAAAAAGCCATGCTGAGCTGTTCTTTATCATTTCAAATGACAAACTGTATTTTGGTCATAAACAGAATTATCAAGTTGACCACATCTGGCTGCTTTAAATTAGGATGGTATAACATGTTGGTTTTGCCTGCTGATGAGTAGGAAATGAAATCAAGGTAAGGCAGATGTAGAGCAAGAAAGGAAAGACTAGCTGTGATGGAAGACATGGTTTATTCCCCCTGGTTCTGATCAAAAGTCCAGTTGAATTCAAACAGGCCTTCTCCATGGATACTGATGCAGGTTTGGGCAAACAACAAGGAAGGTGAAGGTAAAAGTCAAGGTGAGAGGAAGGAGACCAGAAATGAAATTCACCTCTGGGTAAAGACACATTGGAATGACTTAACTGACAAACAAGTGAAGAAGCAAACAAAAAACACCCCTTTTCACCATTCAATGACTAAATTTCTTCAGGGAGGACTTGTTAGCTAGTTGAAAGCTGAAATGAGCCCCAGGAGCTGTCCGTGGTCCAGGCGTGTAGGAGACCCCCCGTTCTGTTTTCTTAGACTCTCTGTTGGTAGATTTGGCTTCGTTCATCAGAGCACTGATCGTATTAACTATATTTTGTTTAGTTTTTGTATCCTTGATATTCTGGCATTTGTGGCCTCACTTATGGAGAGTCAGTGCCCCTTTCCCCCAAGGCTACCAAGGTATTAGAGATAATGAAAAGCTCATCTGGGAATACATCTTCCCTATGTAAAGTAACCAATTAGGGACCCCCCCCCAACTATCTACTTTATCAAACTCTCACACACTAAGCCAAGATCAACCAGGGTCAGGTAACTGACAACTAAGAAGAACCTCTAAGCCTCAAGTTCTTCTGGAATTAATCAAACCAGCCAGTCCTAAGCTGTTTAGCCTCTCCTGCCTTGTGTTCCCCATGAAAGCCACTAAGGTCTCTGATCTGGATTTTCCTCTCTCTCTTTCTGCTTCCTGACCAATACTGGTGCTTCCTCATGGGCCCCTGTATGATGTGGCATGTCCCTTCTTCTTGGGAAGTGTGAACAGTAAAATTCTTCTCTCAATGCCATTGGCCTCTCTGTGTCATCATTCAGTCCCTTCTATAAATTAAAATAATTTGGGTACATTTTGAGACATATCGCCTTGTTTATGTAGTGAGTGGTCAGGAGATAAACACTCTTCTCTAAAGTTCTATTTTCTAGTAGTTAGGATATTTTTAAGAACCTTTCTTTGTTCAACACTGAATGGGTGAAGCTTATACATGACAGCCATCACCTTGGAAAGTTGGAACAGACAGAGACAAAGAAATGGCTAAACAATATCAATGTACAGCAATAGTTCAGTCAATGTGGAAAAAGAAATAGAATTTATACCCTATATTAGGAATACCTTTCCTTGGGGCACCTGGGTGGCTTACTCATTAAGCATCTGACTTTGGCTCAGGTCATGATCCCAGGGTCCTGGGATCAAACCCCACATCGGGCTCCCTGCTTAGAGAGGGGCCTGCTTCTCCCTCTCCCACTCCCCCTGGTTGTGTTCCTTCTCTTGCTATCTCTCTGTCAAATAAATAAACAAAATATTTTTTAAAAAAGAATGCCTTTCCCTTTTTTAAAGTCAAGTCTTATATTCATTAGTTAGATTATTCAACCTAATTCTCTGGCTTAATTTATCAACATAGATCTTCTAAGCACCCTGCCAAGTATTGTAGAGGCTGAAAACAGAGGCAAAACATTATTTTTACTCTTAAAGGTCATACAATCTAAATAACAGTAGCACCATTTCTGCTAACCTGAGTTTCCTAGAAGTGGAGGCCAAGATAAGACTAGATGTAGAAGAAACTTTTATGATGAAATGAGAGACACATGGATCTCTTGCATTTCTGTACATCTTGTGAGGAAAGGCACTGACTATGCTTGTTCTAGATTATGTTCTCAAAAGATGTTTGTATAGTGAACAGCCTGGGGAAATCTCCTTCCAGAGCATAGGACAGAATGTTTACTGTCTAGTATAAATGAAAATAATTTCTCCCTTCCAGGTGAAGTTCAGGCAGACCTAATACTTGTTTTAAGATATTTAAGTTCTCGAAGCGTGGGGAAACCACCACCCCCCCCGACCAAAACGTCAAGAATAAAATCCAAATATGTCTGCCTCCTCTCCCTTATGTAAGGGTGTCACTTGGCCTTCTTAATATCATCTTGTGGGATTTGCAGTTTGAATAATTAGAGCAAATGATGATATTGTAGCTACTGCTACTGCTGTGACCAAGACACTCTCCTTTGTCTCTCATCCAAGAGTCTCTTACTTCAGCTGGCATCCATGAAATGTTGGCAGACTACCTTGATAGCTTGTAAGCAGGATAAGAAAATCCCAGAACCTTCAGAATTCTTGAAAAATTACTTGTAAAGGAAAAATGGGAAGGAAACTGGGGTATCCTGAGATAGCTCTTAGACCATGATATATTTTCTTGTATTAGAGAGAGGGAAGGGAAAAAGTTTGGGTGGAAGAATCTTGGACAGTGTGTAGTTTAAGAAATGTTAGAAAGGCTGATGGAAAGCCTTCCAGCCAATGACACTCCTCAGAGCTATCCCACATCTCATACAAGTCGCTTGATCAATATTCTTGCTACACTCAGTCATTGACTGGAAGCAACCTGTGCAAAACATGGCTTTGGATCAAAAGTGCTGGTGAATTCAGAAGATAGCATCTGGGACATTGGTCAGTACTTTTTAGTGAGAGATCTGAGAGGCACATTTTCACGGCTGTCACATCAATTAAGGGTCCTGTGATTCCGAAATGTTTTATCTTAAAAACAAAGTTGACCACACTATAATTTAAAGAGTTAAGAAAATCTGGCACATGGAATGTTTAAAGGTTAGGTTGAGGCATGTGTTGAATAGGACACTTGGTTATAAATATCTGAAACCCAGGTCATAACAATCTGAACAAGCAAGCAAGCAAGCAAACAAACAAAAAAGAAAAAAAAAAGGAAGTTTAAGGCCTCATGTAATTGAACAGCGAAGAGTCAAAGCTGGTATCTTAGAGATATATGGGCTGGTAGATCAGATGATGCCTCTTGTTCAACCTTCTCCTCTGCTTTTCTCTGTGTTTGTTTTTCTTCCGGCAGGTTTTCCATGTGATGCTCTATTGTCCTTGTAGACATTGATCCCAGAGAAAAGGGAGTTTCTCCTCTCTGATTGTGCCATCAAAAGCCCTTGGACTGACACTCATTGGCTCAGTTTGGATCAAATCCTTTGTCACAACCAATTGCTTGAGTTGAGGAACATTGTTTTCTGCTTGCTCGGCCTTAACCACATGCTCAGTCTTATGCCAGAAGTGACTTGAAGAAAATCAGTAATGGTCCAGTAAGTGGAAGAGCAACAGTTGCTAAAAAGCAATGATGTTGCATAAATAAAGATGTTCGTGAGAAGGGGAACTTTTTTTCTCAAAGCTTGCATGATGGTGATGACTATTGAGGTTGATTGGTTGTGCCCAAATTAGCTGAGAAATTTAGTGTCAGCTGAGGATATATAGGTTAAAGAAAGGTGTTGACAGAGAAAGCAGATGAAATCAATGGTTGGGTTTGGAACTCTCTCAGGCAAACTGGAGCCTGTAGGCTGCATATTGATGCCCCCTACATTGTTGTTACTCTTTGTAATATGATTTTGGTGACTCAAAGATATCTTCAGATGGCATGGTCTCTAAGAATACAGATTATAGTGGAACACAAACCATAACTAGATAATAGGATTTTTAGGAATTCAGAGAAAGAAGAGACACCTTTGAATTTACCCTTACTTATATTGCTCTTTGGGAGGAAAGTGTTTAAAAATTTGCTTTCAAGAATATTTGAGTTAGTAATTAGTAAATTTGGATTTATGAAGATGGTCTTCAAATACATAAAAGTATATGACAATTTGGGGGCTTGTCCTGTGTCTTTCCTCCATTGAAGTTCAAGGTATCAACAGACTAACCTGATGAATGATATTCTTTAGAGTACATATTACCTAACATCTTCTTGGACCCAATGGTCTCAGTATTTCTTTTCTTAATCATTCTCAGAGACAGCTGTAATACTAAGGCTAGGAGTTGGAATATCTAGATTTTGGATCACCACTCACTATGTTCTTAGGAAAACCCTTTATCATCATAAAGAAAATGGGTATAATGATACATTTCTTAAATTGTTGAGCCAATCAACAGAAAATACATGTGAAGCTCTACTGAGTTGCCAAAGATGAGAGCTATTGTGACCTAATTCTCAGGGATGGAACATTCAGGCCAAAGATGGAGATATAATGAAATCGCCTTTTTTGTTTCTTTTAAATTATAGGACATAGGGTGGGATCTCTTTAGCCTACACTGAGAATAATTTTTGCCAATCAATTTGTTTTTTAAAAAAAGTTAAGTTGTCACACCTCAAAACACAGGCAAACCTGCAGATCCCCATGACACTGTGAAGGAACACACTTATATTTTCGTCTCTTTGTTTTGGTAATTGTCAGTCTCTAATTTATGTCCTTTGAGGAAAAGCTTATCTCACCATCAACTCATTAGTGGCTTAATATAGGGAAAGCTGATTATAGACAATCTGAATAGCAAATGTTCACACTGAAGAGCAATCAAGCTAATAATACCTTTCAAGAATATTTCCCCTGGATCTATCATTGTGGTTGATCTTGTCAGATTTTATGTGTATGGGTATCTTCAGTGCTTCTTAGCACTCTGCTTCTGGGATCCTGCATGCACTGTAGTCTTTCCAGAGAAAAAAATCCACATGAAGTCATGTGTTCTAGGGGGAGCGGAAATGAAATTGTTTATACATTACCACTTGTTTCTCAGTTTGTTACTTGATCAAGATATCCCAAGATTTGGTCTGAAGGAAAATATGAGATAATGTTACCATAGGGTGCAGAGATTAGGTAACCAAAGTGGAAGCAAAGAAGATTCACACTGAGTACCCAGGGAGAAAGGAGGGAATTTGAAACCCATCCGAATCCTTTCCTTTTAGTCTGTCTCCAAGAGGCTAAAACATCTGGTGAATCACGTCAAAGACTCAATCAATCATCCCTGTGTTTGGTTTTTATGAAGCCAAACATCTGGATTGACTGAGTTTCTCTTTTCTTTAATTAAATCAACTAGATGTTTTGGCTTCCTGCAGAATCAACTTCAGTCTAAATATTAGACATCACTGTCCTGTTTGCACTCCTATTCAGTTGGGATACTTTTTGTTTAAGTTTTCATTTCTAGTAACTGTATGATTGATTGAAAATAGTTTTGAATATTGTATAATATATTTGAGCATCAATGTAAGTTTTAAAAAATAAATCCAAAAAACAAAATTGACTTGATTGTTTCGCTTTTTTCTAAAAGGAATCCAGGATATTACCTACAATGAACAGTAGTTGGAGAGTTAAAGAAACGTTAAATAATTATATGGCTAGTTCCCAGCAGAGATCAAAATATCCTCTTTGATGTAAAGACAGCTGGCACCAACAGTCGTTTTGACTGTGTGTGACAAGAACACACCATTTATATAATTTATGCATTCCTAGGTTTTCTGGCCTGTAAGGATTTGGTCTGGCTTTGCATTCTTTTCAGATACCCTTTGCATCCTTATCTGGAAAGGCTTCTGGGCAACTTGATAATGGGAGGACATTAAAAAGAAATGAAAAGAAACTGTGGACACACACTGGTTTAATGAAATATTATATTTTCCAGAAGATAAATGAAACCTCAAAATAGACAAAACAAAGTTTCTCACTCTAACTATGGGAGAGAAAGCAACTGAAGAATTTTGGAATAACATCTCTTACCTCACTCTTTTATGGTGCTTGCATGGGGCCTGCCTAGCACACAAGTGCTTTCTCACTAAGATGATTGTGTTCCTTGGTTTCAAAGAAATCTTGATGTAGTTGTAGTTCATTTTGAAAGACAGATGAATTATGATTTTAGGATTCTTAGTATAATCATCGAGCCAAACTGGCCACTTTATACCTATGCTGTAAAAATTATATGATACATGTCTAAACACAATACCTAAAAGTTCTCACCAAAGTGAGGCACAGCCCCATTTCTGCAGAAAGCCCCCTAGTGTGCCTTTAGTCAGACCAGTTGCTTAAATAAAAACTAAATGTGAACTTTGATGCTACTCTATCAGATGTGGATATTTCTTTATACTTCTTCTGGAGTTGACTCTGCAGATGTTTCCAGGGCTTTGTCGGGACTCTCCACTGATACTCTATTGGTCGATAGAAAGTTCCAGATACTCCCATGCATTTTATGTATATTATCTCTTAGCTACTGCTCACAACAGGCCTATGAAGAGCATATTAACAGTGGCCAAAACTAAATCTTAGAGTGGTTAAGCAATTGGCTCAAAGTTAAATCAATTTTTGAATTAGCAGTATTTATTTAAAAAATATGTTTATGTGTATACACACATATTACTACAGACATTTTGGAAAAGATAAAAAATTAAAAAAAAAAAGAAAGAAAAACATGTCATTTTCCTGAGATAAGGACTATTAATTTTTGGTGTATAGACTTACATATGCATATACACATAAATCTTTAAATAAATGCATTTAAAACCATAGACTCCCATTAAGCACATTATTTTGTACTATTCTTTTTCATAAACATAATTGACAACTTCCTCCATATCATATGCCTTTGTCTGTAGCAGGAATTAACAAACTTTATATAAAGGACCAGAGGGTGAATAATTTTTTTTAAGATTTTAAAAATTTATTTGACATAGAGAGAGAGAGAGAGAGAGCACGTGAGCACAAGTAGACAGAGTGGCAGGCAGAGGGAGAGGGAGAAACAGACTCCCCACTAAGCAAGAAGCTTGATGTGAGGCTTGATCCCAGGACCCTGGGATCAGGACATGAGCTGAAGGCAGACGCTTCACCTACTGAGCCACCCAGGCACCCCCAGAGGGTAAATATTTTATGACTTGTGGGCAATACTATCCCAGCTACTTAACCCTAAGTCAACAATACACAATGTGTAAATGAATGTGTATGATTCCGTTCCAAGGGTACTTTATTCACAAAAACAGCAGCGGGTCAGATTTAATCCATGGGCAATGGTTTTCTGATCTTTGTTCTATAGAATCATTTTAAAACATGACAACAATCAGAGTTTATCACATGGCTATATTATTATTTACTTATAAGTATTTAGTTTGTGTCTATTTATTAAAAATAATGTGATGAAAATTCTTATAACTAAGAGTTGGTACACATGCACTAGATTTTCCTTAAGATAATTTCCTAGGGAAAGAATTTCTGGGTCATATGGAAAGTCTTTTCATAAAGTATGTGATATTTATTACTAAATTATTGTCCACAAGATTATAATTTCCATTCTTACCAGTGGTATAAAGGAGGATGTCTTATCTATACTCTTGTTAATCAAGAATACTAAGGTGTTTGGCCATTCTAACTGGTGTAAGGTGTTATCTCAATGTGGTTTTAATTTGAATCTCCCTGATGGCTAGTGATGATGAACATTTTTTCATGTGTCTGATAGCCATTTGTATGTCTTCATTGGAGAGAACCATGAGAGACTATGGACTCTGAAAACAATCTGAGGGTTTTGAAGGGGCAGGGGTTGGGAGGTTGGGAGAACCAGGTGGTGGGTATTGGAGAGGGCACGGATTGCATGGAGCACTGGGTGTGGTGCAAAAACAATGAATATTGTTACACTGAAAAGAAATAAAATATTTAAAAAAAAGAATACTAGGCTGTTGTTTTTTTTTTAATCTTTGCCAATTTGAGAGACAAAAACAATAGCTGCTTGTTTAAATTTGCATGTATTGATTTTTATTGACATTGATAGTATTTCTGCTTTTTACATGCCTGATATTTAACCACAAATCAGTTATTTCTTTAGATCAACCTAATTTTATAAATGATGGAAACAGGCAAATTTAGTTTTAGTACATTAAATGATTTATATCCATAGTTAGATCAACTCCTAAAGTGTTAGATAAACACACAGGTGCTATTAAAGAAGTCCCTGCCAGTTCCTCTTCATCTACTCTAATGGCAATATAAACTTTCGCTTCTAATATTACTTCTTTGACACTTGTCCTTAAAATAAGGAAATGTCTTTTTTTTTGGAAAGTTTTTGCTCTTCATTTCCCCCTCACTGGACCCTCTCAATGGAAAACATACTTTATCTGTCATACTGGAAGGCAAAATTTTGATATCCCTTTATCCTGGCTTCTCTATGAGGTGGAGTAAATGTACTAAAGGTCATGCACATTGTTATGGATTGAAGTATACCTTCCAAGAAATCTGTGGAAGTCCAAACCCCCCAGTACCTGTGAATGCAATCTTATTTGGAAATAGGGTCTGTGCAGATGCAATTGAATTGAGATGAAGTTGTTCATCTGGGCTCTGATCCAATACAGCTGCTATCCTTATTAAAAGTGAAAGAGTCAGAGAGACCTAGGGAAAAAAGTGAAGGGGGAGACAGAGTCTGGAATTTTGCTGCCACAATCCGAGGAACACCTGGGCTACCAGAAGGTGGAAGAGAGAAGGAAGCGTCCTCCTTAAGAGACTTAGGAGGGAGCATGGCCTTGCCCACAGCTTGATTTCAGATTCTAGCCTCCAGAACTGTGAGAGAATATTTTAAGCCACCCAGTTTGTAGTACTTTGTTATGGGCACCCCAGGCCACTTGCACAGGCACAGATGGCTGTGAACTATTTTGGAACTACACAGTCCAGAGGTTCTTTCCACTCTCCTCTCCTTCAAGTGGGGTTTTCATCAGAGCAAAGCTGTTATTCTCCGATGACTGATCTGCCAGTGGGTTATTTATCATAAGAAGGAAGGAGCTGGAAGCTTTTGTGGCTTTGAGTCAGACCTCTGTCTTATACTTAACTGGGCTATCGTTACAGCTGGTATTTTGATCTCCTACCTCCTTTCCTCCAAATTCTCCACAAGAAGATTGACCTAGAAGTCTCAAGAACAACATGGGAGACTGGCATTTTGGTGACCAAAATACCACCTGGAGAGGCCTGGCTCCTTGCTTTGGGTGTGGTGGCTGATGTCTGAGTGGGGATAAAGAAGATTTACCTTAGATTTACAGTGAATGTGGCTTCAGGGCCCCTGTGCCTGATATTGATCCAAGAAGACATGTTGTGGTCACATCTGGTATCAGAGATCTTTGATTGTTGAAAAGGGAGACTTTAAATTCCAGTTAAGTTTTACCTTAAAACGGGTAACACCATTGTACAGATTTTTTCAACACTGGTGGAAGAAATGATTTGTTTCCTTTTATCTATCTATCTATCTATATATTTTAAAGTCTTCGCTTTGAACTGCAAAAGCAGGTACATTTCCACTGGGCCTCACAGCACCTGTGCATGAGGCTTGAACAATTTATTTAGTATTATCACAGATAGGCAGCACAAGGTGCATTACCCTCTATCTATTCCTTCTTGTCTTATTTTGAAGGATGAGGAAGGAATTGTAGAAGGATTAATTTCATGAATTCGTGAAGAACAGAAATCCTTATCTCACACCAGGTAAGTAATGCCCTTGAGTTAAACAACAACAACAACAACAAAAGACAAAAAAAAAAAAAAAAGAAAAACACTCTGCAATTATTTTTAGAAACTCAAAGGTTGCAATGAAATCTAAAAAGCTTGTTCCTGGAGCACTGATTTTAGAAAAGCTTACCCAGAAAAGCTGGGAGGGATGCAATTGGTGTATGTAACATGTTTTCATCTTCATGTCAAAACATGAGGTAGAAGAAAGAGAAAGTAAAGTCATACTGATTTCAGGGGGGTAAGTTAAGGATTATTTTGGTAGAAACATTAAAACCTTGGTCGATAGATAAAAGGGCAGTTGGTACAGACTGGTTTATAAAGGTGGGTCTGGGGGCTTTCCACAATGAGGTGGTAGGATCAAGGGCTGGGAAAGGACATGGGAGAGAATCAGAGAGGTGTTGGCATGACAGAGAGAGGAGGCAAATTCCTATTAGCTAGAGTTCATGACCAAGCTGTGATGGAGCTGGAGGGATCAGGCCTTGAGTGCTACCATCACAGGTTCCAGCAACAGGCAGATGCCCCAGGGTGAGGCCAGTTCAGAGTAGCAGGCTTGGGGCAGGGGCCGTCGGAGCCACCATTCAGCTACAGGGTACAGGAGACAAAGATGGTAGGTACCATGTAGATTCAAATACTCCATCTCTTCTTTTCTGGCATAAGGCACTGATGGCTATGCCTTGACCTCATGTAGCTAGAAGCAATCTTAGAGAAGAGGATTTGGGAAAACAAGAACTGATCTCAAGGAACTGTTTGAACTATTGCTTCAAACCAAGTTAATCTATCAAACTGAAGTATAGTTTGTTTCCCCTTCTACCCATCAGATAGGGTGTCACAAATGATTGGATAAAAGATCAGATTATGTTTCTCACTTTTAGAGAAATAAAGTACCATGTCTTGTTGTTGCTGCACATTTGAGTACAGTGGAAGCAAATCTAGTCTTCTAGTATATAAGGGTTTTATTCTGCAAACACAGGTTGATGGGCATATACTTATTTCTAACAGGTTGCCAGAGAGTTGGGCCTTCTCCTTGCCCACCGGCCCCTAGACTGTATCCTAATCCCACCATCTCTACCTACCCCCTCTTCATGCTTGGATTCCTCTAGGATGCTATTTATTTATTTATTTATTTATTCGAATGCTCTTTAATTATTGGGTTACTCCAGAAACAAGTATGGAAGATGAAGAGCCATGTACATAATTTTAGGCCACCATCTCCTCCAAGTTGTCCCTTTGTCAGCTTTGAAACACTGATCTATCAATGGGGATCCAGGATGAGGCTCACTGAAGTGATTTCTGTGTGCTTGCAGAGCTACCCTGTAGTGATGGGCTGGCCATCAATCTGGGGCTGATGATTCCTTGTCCATTTATTCCTTTGTTCAATGAATATGTGCTGATGAGGCTAAGTAGCTCTCTTACAACCAGAAAGAAGATTTGTTATGCATTTTCCCTTTAAGGAGCTTATAGTCTGAGAAGTAAACAAGGAGCAAAAAAGGCAGGAGGAGGATGGTGAATTAAATCAGTATTTTTCACACCAAACTTGTTTCAGAAGTTGAATGTGGGAGAATAGGGCTTGGTAAAATACAAAAAATAAAATTATGTATTTTGGGTAGACTCTATAGTAGACTGAGGTTTTCTGAATGTCTTTGGCAACCAGATATCATAAAAAGTCAGAGAAAGAACACTGTGTAATAATGACCTTGTCCAATTATCTCTGTATCTGACTTAATAAAAGAATTTCTTATAGAAAGAGCTACTTTATACCATAACAGCAAACTGAGGAAAGAGGAGTATGGGACAGCAGAAACTTATTCCTTAATCTGGGGGAAAAAAAAAAAAGGAGTTTTTCTGTTATTGGTTTGTGATGTCATCTTTGAATGCCAGGGAAAAACCGTGTTTATACACATCAGGGAAAGGAAGCCCAAGTATAGCCAATATTTGCAGGAAATGAACACAACATGTGGAACCCAAACTTGCTTCTGTCTTATTTCCCAGTCTTTTGCTGTTTTGCCACACTTGGCCACCCAGTGTCATCGACTTTTCAGGCCCACCCAGGGGATCTTGGTGTCAGCAAGAAAAGACACAATTGCAGTTAGGCGTAAACATGAAAATTTGTGTTAAATGTGCTAAATCACAGCTAATGGGATTCCAGGCATTTCCCTGTAACATGCAATGGAATTTATAACAATATGCTTGTATTAACCATGCTGGTAGGACTACTGAGCTACCAACTTATAAATAAAAATAAAAATTAAACACAAACATACTTAATATGAAGAATTATGGTAAGTGATAAAGATTATGTTCTCCAGAAGAGATGAGGGTGCTTGATTTCTGGTCATCTGAATTCAATTCTCCAGCACAGTCTATGGAGCTAGGAAAAACACTGGCACCAGAGTTACTTCATGTCCTGGGCTGAAGTCTGGTGGTGTCCTTCCTTCAGAGCCTTCTTTTCTTGAGTTTGAGAGCAGCTATACATTGTTTACAGAGATAAATGTTTTATAACTGACCTATAATTGCTTTATGTGAATACATGACTTCCTCACTTTTATAATGAAAAAACTATAACCTATTAATAACCTCTCTAATGGCAAGGGCAGCTCAAGCATACTAATTATACATGTCATAATTTATTTAGCTTTACAGTGACCATACTTTTCAGTTTGTCTCTGAGAAATCTTTTTTTTTTTTAAGATTTTTATTTATTCATTTGAGAGAGGGAGAGAGCATGAGAAAGAGAGAGAGGCAGAAGAGAAAGCAGACTCTCCACTGAGCAGGGAGCCCAATGTGGGGCTCAATCCTAGGAACCTGGGATCACGACCCAAGCCAAAGGCAGATGCCTGACCATCTGAGCCACCCAGGTGCCCCGTCTCTGAGAAATCTTAAGGTATGTTTGTGATCCAGTGTGTTTATTAATAGCAGTCTTGGGCTCTCAGGAATATCCTGTTTTGGGTGGTAAAGTATAAACTCAACTTAATTTAGCACTGTTTGTGTCCCTGGATCTATGCTAAGTATTTGGTACATGTTGTCTCCTCCAATCCAATTCTAAGCAAGCAAGCAAGCAAAGGAACTTAAATTATTTCTGCCACTGCCTTTAACAAATGTATCAGAATCATTCTCACACTGAGATTTGATGGGTGAAGCTCTCAGAGAAAAAGGAAGTACATTCTCTGCTTCTTTTCTTCTTCAGACATTTGTTTATTTGTTGGTCATGCAAAGGAAAGAGGCTAAGAAGAAGTACTTGTTCAGAATTTTAACATATACATTATATTAAAAGAAGTACATAAATCATAAGTATATGGCTCAGTTAATTTTCACAAAGTAAAGACTTCCAGGTAACTACTGCCCTCATCAAGAAACAACATTTCCCAAATGACACTACAGACAAAGGGCTGATATCCAAGATCTATAAAGAACTCCTCAAACTCAACACACACAAGACAGATAATCACATCAAAAAATGGGCAGAAGACATGAACAGACAATTCTCCAAAGAAGACATACGAATGGCTAACAGACACATGAAAAAATGTTCATCATCATTAGCCATCAGGGAGATTAAAATAAAAACCACATGGAGATACCATCTTACACCAGTTAGAATGGCCAAAATTAACAAGACAATAAGCAACAAGTGTTGGAGAGGATGCAGAGGAAAGCAGAACTCTCTTTCTCTGTTGGTGGGAATATAAGTTGGTGCAGCCACTTTGGAAAACAGGGGGAGATTCCTTAAGAAATTAAAAATAAGTCTTTTTGAAAGCCATATAACAATGAATCTTGGAACACTGAAAAAAATAAAATTAAATTAAAAAAAAAAAGAAAACCACATAACAATTCCTTAATTTGATGGTTTTGCTAGATCATAAATTTTGCCTGAATATACCTCATGTTGGGAGTTAAGAATATATGCTAGTACAACAACCTCAGATAATAACATCTACTAACAGTGGCCAGATATATACTCTGTTACCCTATTCTACACTAGGGATATATTAAACAAAAATGTGTTTGTATCAACACTATTCATAATAGCCAAACACTGGAAATATCCATCAAACAGTAGCATCAGCAAATAAATTGCGGTCCATTCATACATTAGAATACAGCAACAAAAATAAACAAACTACTACTTCACACAACAACATGGGTGAATCTTGCAAAATAAAATTGAGTGAAAAAAAGCCAGACACAAAGAGTATATATTATATGATTCCATTTATATAAAGTTCACAAACAAGCAAAACTAACATATGAGAGATGTCAAGAGAGTGATCACTATTATGGCAGATAATGCCCTTGAAAATATACATGGACACAGGAGAGGATGCTGGAAATGCTGTTTCTTTTTTCTTTTTCTTTTTTTTTAAGTGTTCCAAGATTCATTGTTTATGCACCACACCCAGTGCTCTGTGCCATATGTGCCCTCCTTAATACCCACCACCAGGCTCACCTATCCCCCCACCCTCTACCCCACCAAAACCCTCAGTTTGTTTCTCAGAGTCCACAGTCTCTCAGAGTTCATCTCCCCCTCCAATTTCCCCCAACTCAATTTTCTCCAACTCCCAATGTCATAACTACCTTATGACCCTGCAATTGCACTATTGGATATTTACCCCAAAGATACAGATGTAGTGAAAAGAAGGGCCATCTGTATCCCAATGTTCATACCAGCAAATGCCACAGTTGCCAGGCTGTGGAAAAAGCCAAGATGCCCTTCAACAGATGAATGGATAAAGAAGATATGGTCCATATATACAATGGAATATTATGCATCCATCAGAAAGGATGAATACTTTTGTATCAACTTGGATGGGACTGGAGGAGATTATGCTGAGTAAAATAAGTCAAGTAGAGAAAGTCAATTATCATATGGTTTCACTTACTTGTGGAGCATAAGGAATAACATGGAGGACATTGGGAGTTGGAGAGAATGGAGTTGCAGGTAGTTGGAGGAGGAGATGGACCATGAGAGACTGTGGACTCTCAGAAACAATCTGAGGGTTTTGGAGGGGTAGGGGGTGGGGGAATAGGAGAGCCTGGTGGTGGGTATTAAGGAGGGCACATATGGCACAGAGCACTGGGTGTGGTGCATAAACAATGAATCTTGGAACACTTAAAAAAAAAGAAAAAGAAAAAAGAAACAGCATTTCCAGCATCCTCTCCTGTGTCCATGTATATTTTCAAGGGCATTATCTGCCATAATAGTGATCACTCTCTTGACATCTCTCATATGTTAGTTTTGCTTGTTTGTGAACTTTATATAAATGGAATCATATAATATATACTCTTTGTGTCTGGCTTTTTTTCACTCAATTTTATTTTGTGAGATTCACCCAGTTGTTGTGTGAAGTAGTAGTTTGTTTATTTATTTTTATTTTTTTATTTTTTTAAGATTTCATTTATTTATTTGACAGACAGAGATCACAAGTAGGCAGAGAGGCAGACAGAGAGAGAGGAAGCAGGCTCCCTGCTGAGCAGAGGGCCCGACACGGGGCTTGATCCCAAGACCCAGGGATCACGACCTGAGCCGAAGGCAGAGGCTCCAACCCACTGAGCCACCCAGGCGCCCCAGTAGTTTATTTTTGTTGCTGTATTCTATTGTATGAATGGACCGCAATTTATTTGCTCATACTACTGTTTGATGGATATTTCCAGTGTTTGGCTATTATGAATAGTGTTGATACAAACACACTTTTATTTAATATATCCCTAGTATAGAATAGGGTAACAGAGTATATATATATCTGGCCACTGTTAGTAGATGTTATTATCTGAGGTTGTTGTACTAGCATATATTCTTAACTCCCAACATGAGGTATATTCAGGCAAAATTTATGATCTAGCAAAACCATCAAATTAAGGAATTGTTATGTGGTTTTCTTTTTTTTTTAAATTTAGTTTTATTTTTTTCAGTGTTCCAAGATTCATTGTTATATGGCTTTCAAAAAGATTCTTGTTTTATAAAAGAACCTTAAGAGTAAGCTTATTTCATATATTTAAAGATGTATATTTAAATATTTAAAGATGTATTCAAGTTTTCATTTAATTTCTGAGATAAAAACTTAATGGGAAAAGTAATATGCAGAGCAATTATCTTTTTGTTGGTTCTCTAGGTAAAAATCCTGAAAGTGAGATATAGGGTATAAAATAATATTTAGCTGTTACTTAATCAAAATTGGAAATTCAAAGTATGCGTATTATTATTCTGCACTCACTACTTGAGGATTATGTAGAGGAAATAATTTCTTGGAGGACCAATTTTCCAGGTATTCCAAGATAAATTTTGGAATTTAGTCACAGAAGGAGCTTGTTCTCTGATTTCATCATACATCTGAGAGTAAAAAGTATTGCAATATCATTTATATTTGCATTTATTTGGTATTTATTGAGGTTAATGACTTTTTAAAAGGGTTTACATTTCTTAATTTGGGAATTGCCTGTTCATATATTTTGCCTATTTTTTTTATTAGGGTATGTAGAGGAATGAATGGTGGCTCTCAAAATACATGTCCACATTTTAACCCCTGGGACCTACAAATGTGAACTTATTTGGAGAAAGAGTTATTTTGTCCATTCCAGCCTACTAATGGTGATGCTCTTGACTAGAATGTTCTGAGACTCCCACCTAGGCAGCGTTACTAGTAGCAAACCCTACAGACTTCTCCCCCATTAGGGTCAATGTTGTGGATGGACTAGCCCTTTTAGTTCCTATTATGATCACAGGATACATTCCAGCAAAGAGCCATCAGGGAAAATTGAGGAACAAGATTTATTACTCATAGGTCCTGAAAGGCACATGACACGAGGACATTGGGAGGAGGGTGGAGAGACAAAGAAAGAGAGGGAGAAGCTGGGCCTTGGCCTTTATTAGGATCCAAGGATGGGATGTCTGAGGTTTCAAGGCCACTTATCATTGGCTAATTTGCTTAATTTGGGAATTAGGGTGTGGGAGAGTGGGGAAATTCAAGCCACCGTTATCTAGGTTGCCCTGGGTTTTCTGAAAGGAGAACTTCATGAGTGTGGGGGGCCTGACTACTTATTTGTTTGTTTATTTGCTAAAAGCTGCTGCCAATCTGTTTGTTTTAAATGAATTTTTAAAAAATGATTGCCTTGACAATCAAAAACTTGTAATGTCAGGCACTTACACCACACGGGACTTTGCAACTATAACTAAGAATCTCAAAATGAGATCATCCTGGGTTATTTGGGTGGGTCCTAAATTCAGTGATAAATATTCCTATAAGGGATATGAGTAGACGATACACACACAGAGGAGAAAGTCACCTGAAGATGGAGGCAAAGATTAAAGTGTTGTAGCCACAAATCAAGAGACTCCTGGGTCATCAGAAGGAAGCGAAGAGTGGAAAAGAAGGATTTTTCCCTACAGCCTTTAAATATTCACTGTGAAACCTTGATTTCAAACTTTTGGCCTCCATGACTGTGGGAGAATAAATTTCTGTTTTTTCATTTTTTGTTTATTTTATTTTATTTTATTTTATTTTTTAAAGACTTTCTATATTTACTTGAGAGAGAGAGAGAGAGAGAGCGAGAGAGATCACAAAGGGAGAGGAAGAAGGAGAAGAAGATTCACCCTTGAGCAGGAAGGCCATGTAGGGCTTGATCCCAGGACCCCGAGATCATGACTGGAGCTGAAGGCAGACACTTAACTGACTGAGCCACAAAATTTGTCCCAAAATTTCTGTTGTTTTAAGCCACTAATTTATAATTCCTTCAGCAGCTCTAGGAAATTAATATAGTGTGTTTACAAATTTTTTTTTAACTGAGCACAATTTATATCCTAAGGCTATTAACCATTTTCCTATTATGCATATGACATATTTTATTTATTTATTTTTTTGTTATGTGGTTTTTAAATTTTGACATTTTAAATTTATTTTAAATTTTATTTTAAATTTTAAATTTATTTTCTAAAGATTTTATTTATTTATGACAGACAGACAGAGCACAAGCAGGGAGAGAAGCAGAGGGAGAAGGAGAAGCAGACTCCCTTCTTAGCAGGGAGCTCCAGGTAGGGCTTGATCCCAGGCCCCAGGATCATGACCTGAGCTGAAGGCAGACACCCAACTGACTGAGCCACCTAGGTGCCCCCCCCCTTTTTTTAATTTAAAAAATTTTGTTATGGTTGTATTGCTTCAAGGTCCTATGCATCCTTGCCCATGCAAGGATGTTTGCTCTGCCTGCTGCCCCGACTGTGCCTGGAAGTAGATATTGGTCTCTTAGAGCAGTTCCCAGGGATCCTAGCCCATCTGCCTCTTCTCTGGTAGGTAGAGAAGATCTCATGGGTATCTCTTCACATATTTCAATTAGGGCAGCAGTGATGTGAGAGGTACAGAGCCTCTCTGTCAAGTAGACTTCATTTGTTTACTATGCCTTGTGTTTGAGTCTTGATATATATTTCACAATCCAGGTCTAACTCTTTTGTAATTAGTGCTGATTTCTTCTAGATTCTGTTTTTAGGATGATGATCAATCACAGTTTTTCTGAGAGTTGTCAGTGTGTGCCTTTTGTGTGAGTGTTCATTTGTATTTAATGAGAAGCTCTGGGAGGTTATGATGGGGACTGCTTGTCATTCAACATTTTGAACTTGTCTAATGTATGGTTACTCCTAAAAATACCTGTTTATATTTAACTTACCCTGGTCAAATCTCGTAAGGTTAAGCTTGGTCAAAACATGTTGGTTGTGTTTCAAAACCTTGTACTCTGATCTCTTTGAAAAGTTTGCAGAGTCATGCTGAGTCATTCACAAGAGACCTTCTGAAATTGGTTAATTACAAGTAGCTTAAATAAAATCTCTTATAGGAATAAAACACGGGTATAAAGAATAGGGCAACAATGATTGAAAAAGGGGATAATGCTAAAGGGTCTCCTGGTTATGAAGATACTTTTCTTTTTTATAAAACTTATCACAATTATGATTCAATTATTTCATGATTGTTTTCCTACTCTTTTTAATGCAAATTTGATGAGGATGAGGACTGTGTCTCTTTCACATAGAACCTTGCATATAGTGAATGCTCAAAAATATGTATCAAATAAATGAATAAGGGTTACTATTGTCCCAACCTACTCCCATGCCATTCCTAAACAAGCATTCTTGCCTTAAAAGAAATGGAAATATTTAATAGAAACTAGCTCTTTTGAAAAATTCTGACCATATGAAGGAAAAATGGCAATACTGTATGTATTAAAAAACCCAAATTTTTGTGTTTGAACTTTGGGCTGGGAAATGCTAAGACAGAGATGACCAAAGAAAATGATCATGATTAATTTTATATTTCATTAAAAAAGTAAAACACCAAAACAAAACAATAATAAAAATAACTGTCCTCAAAAGTGTTCATAGTTAGTTTAAAAAACTAAAATATAACTTAAAACAATAATATTAACCACCCATATATATGTGTTTGTACATCTTTTAGGTGTACAGATTTTTGGACAGTGATTGTCAGAAACATAAGGCAATTGCATGCTCTTTCCAAACATTCTCAGATTTTGGTCTAATGTCTTAAATCATAAGAAGTACCTCTCTCGTCACTAAAGTAAGCGTCTCTGTTTGGCTTGATGTATGTTTAGTCTATTTCTTTTTGGCAAAAATATTTTAGTGTAAGTGTCTGAGCCTAAGGCTGACAAATGTTTTCTTTCCTCCCCATTTGTGTGGTCTTCTTTAACAAAAATTATATTAAAAAAACTAAGATTTGTTCAGAGGAAAGATATCTATATATAAGCAGTTTATTTGGCATTAAAAATAATTGAAAGGTAGATGAGTTCCAAGTGAGAAAAAGCAAGAGAGCATTTCTATCATCAGTGTTCCTGTTGTTTAATTACAGTTTATTTCATTATTTCATTAGAAAATAAAAAAAGAAAATCACAATAATAAGAAAATAATTATAATTTAGAAAAATAATTGTATTTATAATACCTAATCTCTTTTGCTCTCACTATTTAATAATACATAAGTGTGGATTTGCTTCTACTTTTTTTCTTTTTTCAAGCTGTGGACAGGAAATTCTGCATTCCATTATATTGTTCTCACAATAATAATACATAGGTACATGGGATAAGAATTAATCTTAACTCAGAAAGTATGTATTGAATTTGTTTTAGGTGTTCAATAATATTGCTCAAGTATTCTAAGGACTTTACAACATAAATGACAAGATACATTCATATGGTATAATTACATGTACCACAAATCATTGTGTGACAAGCTACTATAGTGGACAGTTGAGATTTGCTACAAAAATAAGGAGAAGAATGTTGCAATGGGCTAGAAGAGAATGAGTACGATTTATAGTTTAATCCTAATATAGATCCTGAGAAGAGTAGGTTTAAATAAAATAAATGAATGGTGGAGGTCATGTCCTCTCAGGAAAACAGTATGAGGAAAGATTTTAAGTTGAGAATGGGCATAGAGCAGAAAGTTTTTGTGTGATGATGTTGGCTGTGAAGGGTGGGACTAATTTCAGGAGTGTCTTGAAGACCAGACTCATGAGTTTGGATTCCATACTTCAGACAATTAGGATGAAAGTTTTGAAAAGGGGAATGAAATGTTGACATTTATTTAAATTCAGAAACAACATATAGGATCAATTGGAATATGAAGGGGTTAAAGGCAAACAAGACTGTATCTACCAATATTAGGGTTATAGTTTTGGCTTTTTTTTCCTTCATACTTTGTGTTTTTTGTGTTCTTAAGTGTCTTCAACCTTTTTGCCTGGGCCAGCTAGAAGAATGAAAGTGCTGAAGAGGCTGAGGTGGAAGAATCTTTTCTGTGGATGATAAATTTGGTTTTGATTATGTTGATTTGGAGGCAAAGCTTGGTTGTGCATATATGAATGTCCCTGAGGTAGATGGAGATCCAGGCTAGAATTACCCAAGATAACAGAATGGACATGCAAGTCTGAATCATCAGCATAGGAGCAATGATTAAAATAATGAGACGTAAGCTGGTGCAACCACTCTGGAAAACAGCATGGAGGTTCCTCAAAATGTTGAAAATAGAACTACCCTATGACCCAGCAATTGCACTACTGGGTATTTACCCTAAAGATACAAACGTAGTGATCTGAAGGGGCACCCGGATGTTTATAGCAGCAATGTCTACAATAGCCAAACTATGGAAAGAACCTAGATGTCCATCAACAGATGAATGGATAAAGAAGATGTGGTATATATACACAATGGAATACTATGCAGCCATCAAAAGAAATGAAATCTTGCCATTTGCGATGATGTGGATGGAACTAGAGGGTATCATGCTTAGCGAAATAAGTCAATCGGAGAAAGACAACTATCATATGATCTCCCTGATATGAGGAAGTGGAGATGCAACATGGGGGGTTAAGGGGGTAGGAGAAGAATAAATGAAACAAGATGGTATTGGGAGGGAGACAAACCATAAGTGACTCTTAATCTCACAAAACAAACTGAGGGTTGCTGGAGGGAGGGGGATTGGGATAAAGGGGGTGGGGTTATGGACATTGGGGAGGGTATGTGCTATGGTGAGTGCTGTGAAGTGTGTAAACCTGGCGATTCACAGACCTTTACCCCTGGGGATAAAAATATATGTTTATAAAAAATAAAAAAATAAAAAATTAAATTAAATTAAAAATTCAGATAAAAAAACAATAATGAGACATGATAACACGCAATGATGTTTTAGATAAAGGGTCAAGGGTAGCTTTGGACAATTTCCCCAGTTAGTGACTGGGAAAAGAAAGAAAAAGTAGAAATGAGCTGTGGGCTTCAGGAAAAAATGAAACAAAACCAAAACAATGTCAGTCAAGTACAGTCTTAGAACAAGATGGTTGTTCACTGGCCCGCTGTGCTTAAATTAAAGGTCAAGTATGAGGATTATGAAAAAATATCTTTAATTCACCATGAAGAGAGTGATTTCGCCTTTTGTGGGAGTGGGGCACACGTAGGTGGAAGAATGTTAAGAGAAGTAAAATAGGATTTCAGGGGACTAGGGAGTGGACTGGGGTTGTAGAAACATGTCCATGATTGTATGTTGCTAGTTTAAAAAATTTGGCAGGGAAAAGGATGGGAGCATGACTGTAATTAGGGAAACCAGATGAGTTAAGAAACACATTTTCAGAATGGGTAAATGTGTGAAATATACAAAATAGAGAGATTTCATCAGGGAAAAATGAACTTTATAGGTGGCTGGGAGTGAAAGAATGTGTGAGCTGCAAGAAGACGGGGGACAGGTGGAGAGTGCTTTACCTTTAAAGGAATCACGTTTTATCTTCTAAGACATTGAGAACAGGGTCTAAGGGACAGTAGTTGAGGGAACTAAGGGCTGATAGCTTTGTTTTTTGCAGGAAAATCAGGGCAGAAAATTGCTGGCAAGAATAGAATGGAGGAGTGAAAGGAATAGAAATATTTATATAGTAGGGTCATATATCAGTCTTATATTTAATTTATGTGAATATTACCAAATATTCTTTGGAGACAAAAAGCAAGGTAACAAGTGCCTTCAGTTTCATATGGATAAAATTATTGAATCTGTTCTTCATATAAAAAATGATTTATTTTTAAGTTTTTCTTTGGCCATGAAATGAAAATATTAAGTGTATCTTGCATGGTAGACACTGTGATATGCACCCAGATCCTCCTGGGTTGAAGGATCTATTTCCCCAGCTGCTGGGAATACTGCCAGACAATACTCTTTAACTGTATTTCCACTTTGGAAATTGACTTGGCTGAAGACATATGCCTCACCCAAGGTCGTGTCCCCTTCTGGATGGCCCACACCAATTGACTGATCAATATAGGAGGTAAAGACCCAAACCCTTTCCCCCAGCAGAGAACAACCAATCTGAACCATCCAAGTTCTAGAGCTTCCTACAAGGTTTGCTAAGCTCCTCACTGGGATATGTCACAGCTCTTGCTTTTCTTTCCTCTCCTTTTAACAAGTGTTCAGGAGCACTCCGTAAACATCCTTTATCTATGTTTTGAAGTCTGCTTGCTAGAAACACAAACTGGCAAAAGTTGAGACACTTATTTGGCCAGTAACTGGAAAGGCTGCTAGAAGATAGCCATCAGATGTTAGTCGCCTTTAGGATTTATCTCAGTTGAAGCATACTTTGTCTACCAAGCCACGTCTCCTTCCAGAAATGGTCCACATTCAATGGGTAATCAATGAGATGACATAAAGGGCTTGTCATTCTCACTCTAACTTGGGACAATTCTGATAGGCCAACAAACATTCCTATGTCATTGGCTGAGGTCTTAGTTGGGACTGTATTACTATTCAACTATTCTCCTGCCCAATTCTCCTTCCTTTCTTTCCTTTGCATAAGGGCAATCCTTAATCAGCCTTCTGCATGCTCAACTCAATCTGAAAGTTTGCTTCTTGTGACATCTAACCTGTGCCATCTTGCTGACCCTGGTTTTATTTTTTGACATTGGTTTTTTACCTTAACAAAGTACTCTAATAAAGTTCATTCTTTTATTTGACACTTCTAAAATAAATAAGTTGTTAATACATTCTGTTTCTTTTCATGAAGGTATTTTCCACCAGTGCCTATAGTTTAAGGTTTTAAGGCTCACTGATAATGCTACCTGGGTTAGAATATTTATGTGTCATCTTTTGCTTTATTGATCTCAATTATTGAATATTGTTATTTTAAACTTTGAACTTCTTTTTATTAAATTAAATTTCTAATTGCTGGTTAACTATAGAATATTAGTCAATACTTGTACCTATTTTAGCCACAATATCTAGAGGATGATTTCTGTTATTCTTTTACTGAAGTGGTCTTATCATACTGATAACTTAAGTTGAATATGACAGAACTTGCTGGTTGTTCTCCAATATCCATTTCCCTTTATGATTTAATTATAGCTTTTCCTTTTTCTTTTCCTTTCCTTCCTCCCTCCTTCGCCCTTCTTCTTTCCTTCCTTCCTTCTTTTCTGGAGCATAAGATTATTTTGTTAAATTGTATCTTTTCTTGCAACTAGGTGTGGCCATGTGACTAAATTCTGGGCATTTGCAATTTGAATTGGAATGATGTCTGCAACTTCCAGGAAAGAATGACTGCCTGCTGATGGATGTGAACACAAGGGCAAGAGCTAGAGGAGGGACCTTGAGCCACATTGAGAATGGCAGGATGGCAAGACAGATGGAGCCTGGCTTCCAACATGGGCCAACACATTAGCCAAGACTTTTACATGAGACAGAAACACATATCTTATTTAAGCTATTATTATTTTGGGTCTTTCCATTACGGCAGCCAAATCAATTCCTTAACTAATCCTCTAGGAATATGCATATCTCAGGATGCTTCCTAATGTTATATTCATGTAATCAGTTAGTAGTTGCTTGCCAATAGATTGGGAAATAAATGAATTCTGCTAAAACTATGCTTATTAACCTGGGCTTCTTGTGTCTCTTTAGGTAAGTGGTGATGTGCAGAGTTTGAGAACACTTAGAATCAACATGACACATCTTCCCCAAGTATTGCCTTTACACAAAGTTTAATAAAATATTAAATGTCAAAAATTTCCCAAATTAAGTCACCAAAATTTAATATAGATATATACAAATGTTTAATGCAAAGCTACCATGATATTGTAGGAGAAACACAAAACTTAAAGACATTTAATACTTGAGATGAGCTTTTTTTGCTGTATCCACTGCCTACCAATAGGCTCATGTTCTCAGTCCATTTGCTTTTAAAGTACTTCTGGGGAAATTTTTAGAAAGCACTTTTCTATGGAGATGCTCTGTGTCAATGTCAGGAGGTCCCAGGCTGCATCAAAATGATGTTTTCTTAATTTATATCGGCATCTAATTTGTTGCATAGAAGTCAAGATACCACTTACTAAATTGATGTTTTGACATTTTAGAAATAACATATTTTAGAAATTTTAGAACTAAGTTTTGTAATTTTTCTTGACTTTATTCTTTGAGGGTTTTTTTTTTTTTTAAAGATATTCTCATAACCATTTTCAACAGAGGTCTTATTTATTCCAGCTCAGTAGTTATACATGGCTGAGTCTGGCTCAGACCACGGAGGCCAATTTATTGTTTTTGGCTGTCCTTTTCCAACTTTGTTATTCAAACCGTTGGGTGGCTGTATGCTCATTTTTGAGTGTCTGATAGAGTTTGAGAGATTCCAAGCACATAAAACAGAATGTTAGAATGCTTCTTGGGTTCTATTCAGTGGTATAAGTTTTGGTAAAAATTTTCAAAACTACAAATATGAATGGGTTTTCTTCCTGATTGCAATTAAACTTCAGCCTTATTTCAACCTTCAGAATATTAAACCTAAGAGCTAACAGTGGGAACAAAGTTCAGATAGAGAGTTGAATGTGTTTAATATAGTTTTGAAGAGGGATATTTTAGGGGAGCTTTAGAATGTTGAATGGAGCTAATCAAGATACACAGTAGCTGGCATTTATGAAACCCAGGTAGCACGCCTTCTGTCTATGTCCTTATCAAATGGGTGTATTCTTGAAGGGGATGCAGAAAGGGTTAACAAACATGCTGGCTTCATACTAGTCATCAACAAAGCGTCCCTTCTCCTTAGTGGAGTCACTACTGAAATTAAAATATTGGATAACAGGAGGCAATTATCTTATATTTGTAGTTTCAGATCAACCTCAGAGTGCTAACCTTATGCTGAGCAGCATGAGGAGTATAAAGAACAAGGGACAAACAAACAAATGGGAGAAATGGCACACAAAACAAAGAACAATGCAAAGCTACTAGTGATTAACTGCCAAAGTGCTGTGGAAGTTGCCCTTGGAACATGTTGGGCAATTGATCATGGTACTTGGCAAAGTCCACCGCAGCTGAAGAAAAGCCTGAAAAAAATAAAAAACAAAACAAAACTGAGGTGTTGTAAAGAGGACTCTTTACACAACCACAGTTATGTTTCAGCAACTCAGTAACAAAAGCTGTCACTTGGCAAGAAGATGGAGTGGAGAAATGAGCAGTGGTAGGGGCCTGATACTTGTGCCCGCTCTGTGTGGGGAAATGCCAGCAAGTCACAGGTCTGCTCTGGCTCTTGTTCTTGTCACTCTAAGATGTTTTCCCTGATTCAATTAGGGTACTTGGTCTGCCACCATGGAACCCAGTTTTGGCTATTTAACCTGAAGAGGAATTTCTTGGAAAGCTGTGAGGTTGTTTAGAGAATCAAGGGGAATGCTGAAAGAACCAGGTTAACTTCGAGAATTTAGGTAGTAAAAAAGGAAGAATGTCAACGCTGGGATGAATCCAGTATTCGCACCCTTTATTCTAGAATCAACTTTCAGAAAGTTTCAGGAAGACAGAATCTGATTTTCTTAGTTTGGGTCACATAGAGGAAACTGGGGATGGACAAGAGATTTTACTTGACAGAATCTTGAAACTTTATCCAATGAAGAAGGTAGAAAAGGGGAAAATCATATAATCTGTTTCTACCTTCCAGTTAATGCATAACACCATTCTGACTTTGAGTATTTGTTGTTAAATTATATTGAGGAAGTTAATTAACATGTTTTGAACTTCAGCTTCCTCTTCCGTAATGACAGTGTTTAATTTAAAGCATTTAAATTTAACAGATTTAAATGTAGGTCTGTTAAATCTTAGCCTATTGAATGGAACATAGTAAACACTCAATGAATATTTTTTTCTTACTCTTTGGAAGATGGCCCAGTGTATGGTTTAGGATGTGTCACATATCTACAAGTATATTCTTATATGCACAGATGTGTTGATGGTGCTCTCATGTCTATCTGTGCTTGTCTATTTCTGACTGTATCATGAGCAAGGAATATTTACAAGTACTTCTTTGGGTACACTGTGCTAGAGATACAAAGATATTTAATATGGTATGTGCCTTCAAGGGAAATTGTAAAATGCTAAAAAAATAAGTTAATGGAGCACATTAAATGTAAAATATATATGATAATGTTTCCAAGTGCTAAATAATAACTTCTAAGCAAAGTGTAACCACTGAAGGTTAGAGTGGTTATATAACTTTTTCTAAAGAAAACTGGACTGCTTTCTTACACCATACACAAAAATAAACTCAAATGGGTTAAGGACCTAAATATGAGATCTGAAACCATAAAAATCCTAGAAAAGAGCACAACCTATAATTTCTCTGACATTGGCCATAGCAACATTTTCTAGACATGTCTCCTGAGGCAAAGGAAATAAAAGCAAAAATGAGCTATCGGGAATATATCAAAATAAGAAGCTTCTGTAATACAAAGGAAACAATCAACAAAACTGAATAAACAACCTACTGAATGGGAGAAGATGATTGCAGATGACATATCCAATAAAGGGTTAATATCCAGATTAAAGAATTGATATAATTCAACACCAAAAAAAAAAAAAAATAATAATCTGATTAGAAAATTGGTGGAACACATGAACAGACATTTCTCCAAAGAAGATATGCACATGGCCAACAGACATGAAAAGATGCTCAACATCACTCATCATCAGGGAAATGTAAATCAAAACTACAATGAGATTTCATCTCATACCTATCAGAATGACTAAAATTAAAAAAAAAACAACAACACAAGAAACAACAAGTATGACAAAGATGTGGAGAAAAATGAACCCTCATGCCCTATTGGGAGGAATGCAAACTGGTGCAGCCATTGTGGAAAACTATATAGAGGTTCCTCAAAAAATTAAAAATAGAACTATCCTACAATCCAGTTATTGCACTACTGGGTATTTGCCCAAAGAATATGAAAACACTAATTGAAAGAATATATTCATTCCTTTTTATTGTGGCATTATTTACAAGAGCCAAATTATGGAACCAGCCCAAGTGTCCATCAGTAGATGAATGGATAAAGAAGGTGTGCCATATATATATATATATATATATATATATAAATAATGGAATATTATTTAGCCACAAAAAGGAAAGAAATCTTGGCATTTGCAACAGCATGATGGAGCTAGAGAGCATAATGCAAAGAAAAGTAAGTCAGTCAGAGAAAGAACAATACCATATGATTTCACTCATATGTAGAATTTAAGGAACAAAACAAATGAACAAAGGGGGAAAAGAAGATAAACCATAAAACACTCTTAACTATAGAGAACAGAGGATGACTTGAGGGAAGGTGGTTGAAGAGATGGGTGAAATAGTTGATGGGGATTAGGAGTATATTTACCATGATGAGCACTGAGTAATGTGATGAATTGTTGAGTCACTACATTGCACAACTGAAACTAATAAAACATTATATGTTAACTATATTGGAATTTAAAAAACTTAATAAGATAAAAAAAATTGAGCTACATCATATATTCAGAAAAAGCTTACATATTTTAGATAAGTGTCTCAAATGAATTTTCAAAGTGAATACACCCATGTAACTACTACCTGAATCAAGAAAGAGAACATTTCTAGTGGCTGAGAATTACCCCTTTGGACTCTGTCCATTTAATAACCACCTTTCACAAAAGATTAAAATTCCTGACTTTTACCACCAAAGATTAGTTTTGTCTATTTCTGAATTTTGTCTAAGCAGAATCATATGTATTTCTTCATATCTGGTTTCTTTTGCTCAATGTTTGTGAGATTCTTCCATGTTGTTGTGAATAACAGTGGTTTGTTTATTCCTGTTCGGCATTCCATAGTGTGCCTATATTAACATTTATATATCTATTTTACTGTTAGTAGACATTAGGGTTGTTTCTGATTTGGGCTATTATGGACAGAGATGTTATGAGCATTCTTGTACCAGCCTGGCAATTTTGGATAATTATGAGAAATTAGAAGTTTGAGGATATGGTAGTAAAAGGAACCACTGTGTATTAGTTCCCTAGGGTTGCTGTAACAAAACCACATACTGGATAGCTCAAACAATAGAAATGTATTATCATACAATTCAGGAGCCTTGAAGTCTGAGATCAGGGAGTTGGCATGGTTGTTTCCTTCTGAGGTCTGTGAGGAGAATATATCCTCTGTCTCTTTTCTAGTGTTTGATGATTTGCTGGCAATCTCTGGCATTTCCTCTCAGGGAGATATATCTCCCTGATCTCCATCTTTACTTTCATCATTATATGGCATTTTTCTTTGTGTGTGTCTTCACATCTAAATTTCTCCTTTTCAAAAAGATGCCAAAGGTATTGGATAGAGACTACTCTACTGACCTCATCTTAAGTTGATTATCATCAAATATCCTATTTACTTAAATAGGATCATCATAGGATCCTGGGGGTTAGAACGTCAACATTATTTTGAAGACACAATTCAACCTATAACATAGAGCATGGGGCTGTATCAGAGTACATTGTTGTTGAAAAGGGTACAATATTTCAAGTGGGAATTAGAGATTTCACCATTTATGATATTTTATTTTCATATTTTATCACATATATTATCATATTTCACCATGATATATGACTGCATGGGCATGCAAAAGTTGAACATCAGAGTATAAGAATATCTGGTGAATGTTTACTTGTTTTCTAGTGAATGATAATTTCTATTTTAATTCCTTTTCCTTCTAGAATTGCTTTCTATTTGTATGCTAGATTCTGTCTATATATGTTCTGAATTTCATTATTATTTTTAATTAAGGGTTTTCTTATCTGTAAATAATTACTATCTCCTTCCATGTCAATATTTTCTTCTCAGCAGTGGGAAATTGGCTTCCTGACTCTATATGCTTGAACCAGTGGAACTGAGCACATACTCTATGCCAGCAGCTCCTGCCCCCTCCATACTCCTATAGTCTCTGTCTAGCTACTTAATTTTGGAGTTAATCTTGTCCATAAGAAAGGGAATTTAAGAGTGCTTCAGGCCAGCAGCTCACTGAGACAGATTCAATTATGATGCTGACCCATGGCTCTTACGCATCTTTGCAGGCTCATATCTGCTTTCCTTTGTATACATTGCCTAGACCCTTTTAGTCTTGTGCTTTGATCTCTGAATCTCCTTTATTTTAACATTAGCTGGAGCCTTCTCTGAGAGTCAGCAGAGTGAGAGGATTTTGGAAGAATGGGTGTTTGCTCACTGTGGCTACGCTGCCAAGACTTTCTTGCATGTGTATTCTTCTCTTAAGTATCTTTTGGTATCTCCTTTGTGTGTGAACTTTATTTAGCTACCCTGGCCTTGTTTTCAGAATATACCTGCATGTTTTATCATTGTTTCCAGTTCTTTCCAATCAAGAAATACTGCTCTCAGTAGTCTCCATCTTTTCTTTACTTTCTACTTTAATTACTCAAGCTCTACAACTGGGACTTATCAGTGCCTATAACATTACATATGTCTAGGAATTAGAATCTAGGTCTTCTAATTGATCCAAGAGAAAATACCAAGGCGACATATTCATTATAAGAAGGTCTTGTTTTATTAAAAAACCATTGTACGTTTAAAGTAAATTGACCACTTTTATGAAGGAATGTTTAAATATAGAATAGGAAAATGGATGTATATTAAAAAAAATTGGGTGTCAATAGTTAGTTCTGAGAAAGAGTTGGAATATTTTCTTGCATGTGTGTGTGTATTTCTTTTTTTTTTTTTTTTTGGCAGAAATTACACATCCACATTGCAAGTTTAATGATTCTATGTTTGTGATTAAAACTAGAGTAATAATTTTTTTCCTTTGAAGAACATAAAAAAATGCATGAGGCGTCCATAATATTCAGTACTTCTCTGTCATATGGTAGAGTTTCTGGTGCTTAAAAATATTAACTCCTTTGCATAATACCACTTGGAAATAATTTCCATCTTATGGCTCCCTTTATATCAGTGAGAAAATAGAAATGGAAGGATTGTGTCAGTATGTGGCAGGATCCCAGTAAAAATTAAATCACTCTTGTAACCCAAGCCTGAGGTTAGAGCTCCAGGTGGGGAACTGAGAAGACCTTATTCAATTATCTACCATATGGGCTCATGAAGTTAGAATCAAAGAACCTTGCCTCCCTCCCATTCTTCTATCATATGGACCTTCCATGGATGGAATTAATTTCTAGGAATCCTTATGCAATTCCACTTATACTTAATCAGCACAGAATTAAAAACACAAATCTTGTTCCTGATGGGTAATACAGAATGTATCATTGCTAAACCACTTATTTGTTCTCTGGTTTCCTGAACAAACCAGTTTATTAATTTATTAGCATGTTTTCCCTATTGAACACCCTACCCCCAACAAAAAGGAATCCAAGTGCAAGGGAAACACACAGTAGGTTCCTCAATTTTATAGAGGCAAATAAAACTGAAACTCCTCATAGGAAACCCTAAGCTTTTTTGATCAATGAACCTTTTTCCCTGTTCTGGCAGTCCTGTCAGCTTATGAGCTTGCCAGGTTGGCTCTGGGCAGCTGGGCATCAAAAGGATGACCCTGGTTGTCTGTTTCTTGAAGATGGAGTGTTTACTCTTGGTTTTGCTCAGTTGCCTGGCCAATCAAATAGGATTCTATTTAAAATAGCATTTTTTTTTTTCAACCTTGGCCTCTGAAGTCTTCCAGAATATTGGAAACCTGCTAAAGCATAAACATATGTCATGCAGAGAGAGGGATAGTCAAAGAAATCAGGATAGCAAAGTCAAAGATGCAAATTAAAACCCAAGAAGAATCAATTAAAAAGGCACCAAAGGTCTGTTTAAATGATTAAATGAGACAGAAGTGCATCTTGAGATGAATAAATTACAGGAATGTGAGAGAAAAGAAATGAAGGCATGAGAGCCTCCTGAGGGGGAGGATAAGTGAATAGACGTGAGAGAAGTGATTTAATACGTAGGTGATATGCATACAGTCTTAGGTTTTGATTATTAGATTGATTAAGTATGCAAAAATGTCACCATACCCTCCGGGTAATTGTACAAAACATGACTACAAACAGTGATCTCCTCCTGCTAGCAGAATAACAAGAGGAAAGCCATTGCATTTCTCATGGAGCTTGGGATCAGTGTCTCCTGATCCCTCACTCTTCCTCTTTGTACAAAATGCAGCATGTCCTCAAGCCTAATCATGACCAACTGTGCCTTTTTGTCTCCCTCCTCCCTACTGCCTGGCTAGAGAGACCTGGATTAGGCTGCTCTGTAATAATCTCTGTCATTGTGTATGCTTCCGTAAGTGCTTTCATGTCCATTACATAATCCTTAAAACCAGGTGAGAGTGGCAAGCATGATTAGAATTCCAGGTCTCCAGGGACAGAAACCAGAAAGCAGAGAAACCTGGGTACCCACATTCACAGAAAACTGGGAGCTGGCAAGTGCAGTTGGGTAGGTTGTACAGTGCACAGGATTACCAGCTAAGAAGACAAATGTGGGAGTGAAAAGCCAACCTTGTCCACAGCACCACACTGAGTAGCTTGGCATGGGGCTTGTCTGCCTGGGGCATGGGCCTTGTTTCCTAGTTTGTAAGGGAATGACTTAAAGGTCAGTGGTGGCCCTGAGCTCAGCTTGAATCTCTTGATGCTCCCCCTTTCTGTTTTGGCTCTGCCCTAAGATAGTTCTCTTTCTTCCCTACTCTCATCCAAGTCAGAGTCCTTTCTTCATCTCAGACCCACCAGCCTGAAAATACAGTGACCCTTGAGCAATGCACTTTGTACAGTCAAAAATCCACATACAACTTTTGACTCCCCTCAAACTTAACTGCTAATAACCTACTGCTGACCAGAAGCCTTACAGGTAATAAGCAGTCCATTAACACATATTTTGTATGTTATACATATTACATAATATATTATTACAATAAAGTAAATTAGGGAAAAGAAAATGTTATTAAGAAAATTATGAGAAAGAGACAATACATTCACACTACTCTCCCGCATTTACTGAAACAAGTCTGCAAATAAGTGGACCCATGTGATTTATGCCCATGTTCTTCAAGTGTCAGTGTACTACTGTGATCAGTTACCTTTTTTAATGGTTTTCCAGTTTGCTTCACATAATAGTCCCTTCAATTTTTCTTTGGGTTTAAAAGTAACCTCATGCAGAAATGATTATTCTCACCTGACAGAAAAACACCTCAGAGAGAATGTCTCAAGGCCATGGCGATCACAGGAGGCAAACCCTGGATTAGAACACAGTGTAGGGACGCCTGGGTGGCTCAGTTGGTTAAGCAGCTGCGTTTGGCTCAGGTCATGATCCCAGCATCCTGGGATTGAGTCCTGCATCAGGCTCCTTACTCAGCGGGGAGCCTGCTTCTCCCTCTGCCTGCCTGTGCTTGCTTTCTCACTCTCCCTCTGACAAATAAATAAATAAAATCTTAAAAAAAAAAAAAAAAGAACACAGTGTAGATGGCCTGGCTCTGGGCTCTGTCCACTGCATTACACTGCCTCAAACCTGCTTCCTTCCCTAATCATTTTTTAAAAATATTTTATTTATTTATTTGAGGGAGAGAGAGAATGAGAGAGAGAGAAAGTATGAGAGGGAAAGAGTCAGAGGGAGAAGCAGACTCCGTGCTGAGCAGGGAGCCCAATCCAGGACTTGATTCTGGAACTCCAAGATCATGACCGGAACTGAAGGTAGTTGCTCAACCAACTGAGCAACCCAGGTGCCCATGCCCTACTCTATATTAATCCCTCCTGGATTTTCTCCAAGTAACTGTAACCATTTTTATCTCTTGCATAAATCTATGTATGGATTCATCAAAGGGGGTCCAATAACTTCTGCTGTCTTCCCTGCTGAAGTGTGATGAAATGACCACTGAGTCTTGGCCCAAGGCAAGTTAAGACCAAGATTTCAGCCTTGGCTCTGTTCCTTTTGTTAACATTCTCATTTGATGCAGATTTTCCATGGGGTCTGTCCCTCCTCCCCTCCTCTCCTCACAAAAGCTTCTAAAGGAGCCAGTTGACCTCATCTCCATTTTTCTCTTTACCAGACTCTGAACCAATTCTGAAATTGTCTCTGCGGTTCAGGAGAGAGATATGAGATTTAGTTATGGATATAAGGAGGATGTGGCTAGGACCCAACACCAAAATGTAGTTCTAATTATCTACTACCCTGCCACAGGTGGCACAGTTGGGGGAGGAAGACTTCCTGAAAGACAGGTGGACATACAGAAAGAAAAAAAGTGCTTGCTTCACGGACTTTTGTTTCCAGAGTGAGATCCATGAGCAAGAAGTATTGCCTATTAACTCCTATCGCCACCCTGCCAAGAGAAGCTTTCGCCATCTTCCTCCTCACTTGAGTTGAGAAAATGGGTGGGGGGACAGAAGCAATAGTTCTTCCTGGGTATTTTCTTTTTTGGGACAGTGGAAGGGGTGGCAAAATAGCAGAAGAGCTGTGGCAGGAATGTGTGCAGCAAGACTATCTAGTTCACAGTAATGGAAGGACCTCAAAATAGCCTTTAGGTGAGCTCATTCTTGGAGCAAGCACCTCTGAAGTTTTCCCTGTCCTCCACATAGAAGAGCTACACAGAGCATACCACCTCCTCTCCAAAATGGATCTATAGAGAATATCTGGAGTAAAATGCACTTTGTAGAGCTAGAGGAATGGTCTTGCCTGTTCCACGTAATGGGAATTCCTTCCCTGTGAGTATATTGAGGGGATGATGTTCCTGGGGCTAAAGGAAAAAACTGCTCTCTTTTCCTTGGCAAGCTATTGATGTTTGGCCAGACCATCCCCTGGATAAAATGGAATTTTGTCCTGTATGTGTAGTAAATGAGAAACACATCCATTATGAAATTATTTACATGTCAACATGTTACTCGATAATTCGAAGACCAAGAACTTAATTCAGTCAAACAGGCCATGTAGACTGGCCTGGGATTTAGGAGATAGATGATTGTTTAGATACTGGCACCTCTGGGATGTTGGATATGTCTGGATATGTCCTTTCACCATTTTGGGTGTCAATGTTTTTCCTCACATAGCAACGTTATTTGAGGTGAATCCTTTGAGGTTCCATGTCCCCCATGTAATGACCTCTGAGATTTTAAGAACAGTAAGAAGGCTCCTGGTTGACTTGGTATTAAGCATCAATTTGTTCATCTCCAAAATAATTTTTCAGAGCAATAGGAAGGAGTTGAATTTGACACAGATGTGTGCAATATCTTTAGTTGTCACTGTCCTAGCAAGTGGCCAGACTGCTTCTGGTGTAATAGTGGAAATATTTTATTTACGAACACTATCTCATTAGAAAAGACAAAATGCACCACAGAGCAGAGCAATGGTAACAGGTCAAAAGACTGCTGGGTGATATTTCACAAGCAAATTATCTCTATGAATATAATCTTGTTGCTACTGAGAATGGGTTATTTCTCCACGTCTCTGGAACATTAAGGAAGACATTGATTTCCCATAGATATAAATCAGCAGAGAGGGTGAATATACATTTTATAGAAAAATCTATAGAGGAGGAAATAAGGGAAGAATAAATGGATTTCTTTAGTGGTAAGAATTAGGTACATGAAAGGCTATATTGTTATACACACTCACTCTTCATTTCTCCAGGATGTTAAATGAGGATAGTCCTGCAATGAAGAAAGAATCATATTAATTGGACAATGTCCCTTTTTACAGAAATATGAAGGTAAAGGGGGAAAAAGTGAGACAGCAATAAGCAGGATTCCAGGAATATATGCGGCAAGGTTTTATTCTTTAAAGTTAAAAATTGGTTTTCTGCCCCTTTCTATTTTTTTTCTTCTTTTAAAGGAAATATTTTGAAAGCTGAAACTTGTGCTGGAAAATAGTGACCAGTCATGTCTTTTCTACCCTGGAAACTTGGTTGAAATCCAATTTGGATAGATTAGCTAAGTGTTATTCCAGTTATAGTCCAGCTTGGTTTTCGTTTTCAGAATTGGGTAGTTTTATTACAATTAATTCACCTTAACTTCAGCTAAGAGAAAATCTTACACTGTCTGTCAGAATTACCAATTATCTTTTAAGCTGGTCCTGTCGTATGTCCTAACAGGAATATTCAGCTTGTCTTTGCTGTTGAACCCCTGGAGGACAAAGTCTGTGTATTTCTAAACCTATTAAGTAGACCATCACCAACTAATAAATTTTCACTTCTTTAAATTAAATATGCAACTTAAAAACTACAGTACAACTCAGAAGTGGAAGTGACTTGTATAGGCTCACATAATTAGTTCCTGGTATGGTTAGACACCTGTTCTCTTTATAGTGAACTTTCTTCATGACTACCATGGTTTTGAGTCTCTCTGTGTCTCTGTCTCTGTCACTCTGTCACATACATGCACTCATGTACACATCTTAGTATTATATGTATTATAGTAAGAAAGAAACCAAATGGATCACTTAAAAATTATGGACAATGCATACATGTCTGGTAAATCCAGTCATAATTTATAGCTCATCAAAATTAGAATGACAGTGGGGGGATATGAATAGCTTGGGTTAGCTTCCATGTTACAAATAGATTGGGAAATTTCAAACTAATACACTACCTGTTGAGTAGAGGAAAAATTTCTGAAAGACTAAAGCTAATTTGATATAGATATAGATATATAGATACAGATATAGATATATGTGTATGCACACAAACACACACACACACACTGCATTTTAAGAGAATGACATATACACTGGGTCTTTGCATTGCACAACTTCAGGGGCCACCATTCACATGAAATACAACATGTATGGGAACTCCCATCCCCCCGGTACTGTACAATGTGGGGTGCTGAATATTTATATTTGAATATGTCAGAACTGTCATCATATAAATACATAATTTCCTCAGGCATGTTCTAAAATTCTTTTATACTTTCTGAATCACGTGTGAGTTCTTATGTATCATTTTTTATGAGTGAAATAGTTTTGCCAGAAAACTAATTGTATTTAGAAAATCAACTTAATTTGGAAGAAGCTAGTGGATTTAACAAGACTTATTTCAGAGGTTGTTTCTTTAGTATTACTAGATTTAATGCAGATGAAATCTATTCTACTTGTTGGCAAAATAAATAGTGAAATCAGAAAGTCCCCAAGTAAAACACAAGCTAAGATAATTCTCTCCTTGGCATCTACCATGATGTCAGGAATTCCTAATATTAGTCACTTCTTTGAGTCATGGCGTTGTCTCCAGGACTCCTACAGGGTCTTGTTAAAGTTATGATGAGTCCCACGCAAGTGGGACAACATGTGCCCCATTAGCCATTATTATGAATTCAACCAATAATATACTTACTAAGAACCAGTATTTTCTTGACAATAAACTATAGTTCATATAGAAATCTGCTTAATTCCAAAGAGAATTTGAAGCAACCTAGAATTAAAAAGTTCATACAAACAAATTGTTCTAAATGTATAATGATAATTATCTGAAAAGGCAGATGGTGAGAAGTGTGTATGTTTCAGTGGGTGTTTGAATGGGTCTAAAGTTGTGGTTACAGAGCATTGGTGGTGGTTTACTATCACACTAGCTAAAAGCGTGATCTGCTGTGGAATGAAGCATTCATATGTGTTTGTGATCTTTCCTTCTTCTCCCCACCCCTGGCATTAAGCAGTGGTCTCAGAGCTATTATGCATTTTCCACAACTGAGTAGAAAGTCTTGAAAACAGAACAGCACCGATGGACAAGCCACCCAGGGTGTAGTCTGGTTCCTTCCTGTTTTGCTTGTGTTTTTCTTGTTCTGTTTCAATGTGTAGATAAGCTTAAGAGATACCATTTCTCTCTATTTTCAACATATGTTTGATTAAAGAGTCAGAACTTATTTTCCCTTCAGAAGCCCTCCCAAGTCAATGGAAGGGGAGCTGTGTGAAGGAGAGCAGATGGCACACTTGAGCTCAGGAGGAGGGATTACAGATCCAGAGTTTGCATCAGAGAAAAACAGGGATTGGAGGGATTTGAAGGACACTTGTTGAAAGATGAATGTAAGTTTAAGAATCAAGTATTTTAGAGAAGCTTTAGTTCAAAAAACACAATGATATTTTAATTTTCCTATATTCCTCATTGATGCTGCTTCATGTATGACTGGAATGTAAGATTCAGGAACATTCATTCAGAAGAATGAGTATTCTGAATGAGGATATTTGTTTGAAATACCCAGCACTGGGTACTTCCCTTTGCTGACCATCCTTTTCCACTCACTGTCCTTTTGATTCAGGTAGGCTGTCATATCTAATGCTAGGAGTGGAGTCTGTGGCCCAAGCTTGGCCATTCAGTGCATGAAAACCCCTTAACTATAGCGATGGTTTCAAAGATGGAAAGGAGTGAATCCAGGGGATGTTTAGGAGTTCCTAAGAACCAATATCTTCTCTTCTCTGCTGGATTAAGCATGGAAGAATATGAGCCTAGAGTTGTCAGGAGTCCTTAACGCAGCAGGAGGCAGAGTCAAGAGATTGAGAAATTGATTCTAGTGCTTTATTTGAGCCCCTGGATTAAAACCTACCTAACACTAAAGTTCTTCCCCATGAACTTCACGAGTGGGTATTACTGATGACAAACCCATAACCAACCAAAAAGTTCTGGTTAAGTCCCTCAGCTACTTGAAGTTATTAAACACAAGCATATGTTGAAGTCTTCAGACAAAAGGGACATTGAGTATTGTCTTGTTAAAGACTTGTGAACTATAATGAATATGATTTTTAACCCTCCCCCTTTTAAACACTCTTGTCTTAAAGATTTTAAATTGAATTAAAAGAAAAACAATCTTTCTGAATTCTTTCAACTAACTGTAACCTGTTTAGCTCTTCAACACTCATAGTAATTTCCATCACTTTGTAATAAAGCTGTTTGTATACCTGCCTTATCACCATAAACAATGTTAAGATCCTTTTGAGAAAGGGCAAGTCTTACACATATTATAACATAGTCCTCTCGTAGCACACCAGGATCCATTAATTGAATTTACCTGGAAGCATGTGTGAAGTCAGGTTATGGAGGTCTGAAATTCAGGATATGAGCCAAAAAATTAGGTAAAGAAATTAAATGTGGAGCCAAGATTCACTGATACTTGAAATTATCCATATACCACTCAAAAACTTATATGCATGTACACATGACCATTCACAAAATGGCTGACTTTAAATGATGGTAAATTTTCTCTGCATTGTCTTCTGTTTGTGTGTCTATCTCTTGCATTAGACTTGTAGCTCCTTAACTCATATTCATAGAACTTGAAACTCAGTAGCATTTAATGAATGAATGATTACAGAATAGAATAAATGAAAGATTTTCTTCTCTTATTTTTATTGCTCATTTGAAGCACTTCATTCTAATTTTGCCTACTGCTCTCTGTTTTTGCTTGCCAATTTGTGTTTGTATGGCAGCAGTGGGGAGAGTTGGGGTACTGTGAACCTCAGATCTTTCCAGATCTCTTTAATATCAAAATATTTCCACCTTTATCCTCAGTTCTTTGTGTAACCATGGGTTGGTATATTGTACTTACGTTTTATTTCAGGTCTCAGGTGGAGTATAAGAACACAAATGGCTACCTGTGATAGTATATACTATGGATCTATCAGTGGGGAGGGTGGTGAAGAACATACAAGGGAGGTGATTGTGTTCTCCACATTGCCATAGACCGGTCTTGCTGACAGAAATTCTGGCTTTGTCGGTATGAAAGGAATAGCCAGACTGTGAAACAGTTTGCTTGTTTTGGCCCCTTTTATTTTTGGATCATTTCATAGCCCAATCAATTGTGTAGCAATTGGCTCTAAATTTGCCCAAATGAATCCAGTTGGATACATATGTACACTTAGGCACTTGCACACTCACCCTCACTGTGCCTGACCTGAGCATCTTATAGGTGGACCCAGACTTTCAGTGGCTCAGGACCTGCATGGACTTCATGGGAAGCAAGAGAGAGTGGGGACTAAAGGACCAAATTCTGAAATTGGATTTTCTGGCTTCAAGCTCAGTTTCTGTCACTTACTGGTGTGTGGTCTTGAGTAAGATATTTGCCTAATACTTCTGTGATCCAGTTTTCTTGCTTGGTAAATGGGGATGAGTCTTACCTTACAATGTTGTAAAGATTGGACAAGACAATCTGTGGGAAATGCTGAGGTCAATGCCTGCCAGACAGTAACCCTCAATAGCTGTTGGCTATCATCTTTCCCATCACTATCATCGTCATCCACACCTTTATTAATATCAGTATCAGCATCTGAAAGACAGCTATTCTGATAACTAGGCCAGAGGAGGGATCTGGAATTTAAGGAAGGGATAACAGATTTCATGTTAGTGCCCATAATCTCTGGAAATTAGGGACCACATGTAAAAGACATTAAGATGTATTTGCTTCTCTTGGGTGAATGACTTCCTAGATGTGGTCCTAGAGGACCAAGCCAAAATATGATCATGATTTAATTATCGATGATCACCCCCAGAAATTTATTGATGTATAGTCATAAATATTACCTTTATATGAAGATACATGCACGCAAAACCAGTCACAGGTAAGATGGGGAAATAAGTTAAGAAGATCTATTTTTAGTGGCTCCTGGATGGTGCAGTCAGTTAAGTGGTTGAGCCTTGGTTTCAGCTCAAGTCATGGTCTCTGGGTCTTGAGATCGAGACTTGCATGGAACTATGCATTCAGCATGGACTCCACTTGAGAGTCTCTCTCCTTCTCCTTTTACCCCTCCAACTTGTGTTCTCACTTTTGCTTTCACTCTCTCAAATAAATAAGTCTTTAAAATAATTTCTAAAAACAGATCAATCATCTACCTATATCTACCTTAACTTATCTTAGAATTAACTATCATCTATCATCTGTGTGTGTGAGTGTTTGTGTGTGTATATATATATATATTTGTGTTTTCTAATATACATATGCATTTTGGAGATCTTTGTCATATCTTTATACATAATTTTTTTCTATTCTAGAAGTGACAACAAATCGCTTCTTGGCCTTTTGGCTAAGATCAAGTGTAGAAGTGACAACAAAATATCTCTTAGGGAGAAATGTAGTTATATGTGAGCGACTGCTTGCATACGTAGTATAATCTAAGGTGTATGTAGCTGTGACATTTGCTGTGGAAAGCAGACTTGAAAGGACTCTGGAAGAAGCTATTTCTCTTGTCTCAAAGCCTGATGTGGATGGAAGGAATTCACCAAACAAGTTCTCCAAACTACAAACCCTTATTGTGTTTTTGTGACTTTATCAGTTTGTTCTTTAACTGCGAGTTGTCCCCACATGGGAAGTATACATTTCAATTATTTCTAGGACATTAGTTCCATAATTCTGGTGTCCAGGATCACTTACTTTCCCTCCTAAATGATAGGTCTAAGATGAATGCTGCTTGACTGGCTTAGAATTCTTGACACTATTCTTCTATATTCCCAGAAGTATAATAGTCATTTGTGGAAGACTACCTTCGATTCCCTTTCTGCGAAGGAGGGGTATAGAAGATGGGAAAGGAGGAGCAGGAGGAGGAGGAGGAGGAGGAGGAGAAAGGAGAGAGGAGGCGGGGAGAGGGTGAGGAGGAGGAAGAGGAGGGGAGGCGGGGAGGGGGAAGAAGAGGAAGAAGGAGAGAGGAAGGAAAATGTGAGATATGTTGATGAAAACACAGAAACAGCCAAGACATTGGACAGTGATAGGAGAAGTTGACCCACATGTTTTATCTCTGGTCTCCAAAGGAAATGATAGGTCATAAATCCACACATGAACTGCAAATCTGTTGGGTGTTCTTTTGCTCTTTTGAAATATTTTCATTTTTACAGAGCTGAAAATATTTTGTTTTCCTTTCCTCTAGTTTTCCTTCTTATCCTGGGTTTTCTACTTTTTTAACATGTATTTTTCTTTTTGTTTTTAAAGCTTTGTCTTCCTATCTGGTTTTACTTTGCTTTCTTCAAATTGTGTGCATGCACATGCATTTGTGTGTGTGTATGTGTGTATGTGTGTATTTATCTGTTTGAATAAAGAGTGTGAGGGAGAGGAAATTTAAAAATTGGGGAAACCAACTGAATTTGGAAAATGTTGTGTTCTCTGAGCACATTCTGTTTGCCATGTGCTTTGAAAGACATATCCTCAGGCATGTGGTACACCAAAAACCCACAGTGAGTGCAAACAGTGGAAATTATGTCTCCTTTCTTGCTTTCATATAGGCTACACTGAGGTCATGGGCTCTGGGGTTGAGCGTTGTCTCTTCTGCTTTCCAGTGAAAAGTCAGTCAAGAGATAGCACGTTGAGCCGGGTGTCAGAGGCAGCAACAGGACACAGAAGTGGAGTTATTTTACATGTTGCACAATGAAAGAATGTTGTTTGTGCAAGACCTGATGAAGACAGTGCCTATTAGGTGTACCCTGTTAAACCAGTGCCCGATTTAATCATAATAATTGTCGTTGGTGGTGGAGATTAAATTACAGAGTCTCTTCTATGTAAACAGGTAGACAATTGAAATCTTGCTGAAACAAAGGGCACCCATCTTGGTGCCCCAGGAAATATCTGATTCCTCCAAGGTTGAGAAGAATTTGAAAAAATCTGACATTATAACATTCAGACAGTTGGGGAAAGAAGCAGCAGCTTCCACTCCAATATCTATCTATCATCTATCTATCTATATCATCTGTCATCTATCTATCTATATCATCTGTCTATCATCTATCATCATCTGTCATCTATCTATCTATATAATATTTTTTCTGTTTGATATTCATTTCTGCAGGATGAAAACCAAACCCAAACACAAGATAACTTATAATCACTTTTCCTAGTCTGGAAAACCCTTAGGAACTGCTTTGAAAAGTTATGATTCTTTTGGGTTCGTTTGACTTTCAAGTCTTAGGTAGAGACTGCAATTATAATTACTGTGCTTCTCCCTTCCAAAACCTGAAAAGTTTAATAGGTATCTGAGCAGGGAGGTTTCATTTTTGTTTTAGAACTGTGCTATGATAAAGCTTGGAAATGTTATTGTTTATTTTCTCATTTCAAATCAGTCATTATAAAAAAGTCACTTTAGGGGGACTAAATTATAAGCTCAAGGCCATGTCTAAGTCTTTACAATGGCAGCTCCCATGGAAAGTACAAGATCTAGCATCCAAGATTTATTAACAAGATAAGAAATAACAAGTGTTAGTGAGGATGTAGAGGAAAGGGAATACTTGTGCATTGTCGATAGGAATGTAAATTGATGCAGCCACTGTGGAAAACAGTATGGAAGTTCCTAAAAATATATATATATATCATCCAGTAATTCCACCACTGGGTAATTACCTAAAGAAAATGAAAACACTAATAAGAAAAGATATATTTTGCAGCATTATTTATGGTAGCCAAGCTATGGAAGCAACCCCAGGAGCCCGTTGATAGGTGAGTGGATAAAGAAGTTGTGATATAAACACACACACACACACACACACACACACACAGGAATATTACTAAACTGTAATAAGAATGAGATCTTGTCATTTGTGGTATATATATATATGTGTGTATATATATGTATATATATGGTTGGACCTAGAAGGTATCATGCTAAGTGAAATAAGCGAGACATCAAAAGACAAATACTATATGATTTCACTTATATGTGGTATCTAAAAAATGAAACAAATGAACAAACAAAGCAGAAAAAGACCCATAAATACAGATGGTTGCCAGAGGGGTGGACAATGGGCAAAATGTGTGAGAGGGAGTGGGAGATACAGGCTTCCATTTATGCAGTCGATAAGTCACAGGGGTAAAAGGTACAGCATAGGGCATATAGTCGATGATACTATGCTAGTATATGGTGACAGACAGGAGCTACACTTGTGGTAAGCGTAGCGTAAATTACGAAGTTGTCCAATCACTGTGTTGTATACCTGAATCTAATATCACATTGTGTGTCAACTATACTTCAACAGCAACAGCAATAGTAACTATGCCCATCATCATCATGATTCTGATCCAGAATAATGGTTTATTTTTCTTATTCATTTTAATGCAAAATAATTTTCATTAAAATGCCATAATGATTTGGAAAAGGAGTGATTTAAAGAGCTAAAGATTTTGTAACCCACTGAAATAGCCTACATTTATCAGTTGGGAAAAAATCAATCCAAATTTATGTTTCATACTAAGTATGACTGTAAAGTCCAATTATGATGTACATAATAAAATAATGAGTATGTAATGTTAAAAAATTTAAAAAATAGAAGGTTCATTTCTTTGAGATTATTTGAAAAGTAACTGAAAGGGTTTTTTTCTATCTTAAGAAAAATACACACACACACATATACTACATTTAGAGTGATTAAGATGATTTACCTAGTCTGATACAATTTATTGATTATCTCTTTTAGCAATTGTCTTGATTAACAAGTAAAGTTCTGTTAGATTCTGCTGCATCATTTGGTGCTTGTGAATTGAAATGCTATTTGAAAAACTCTCCATAAGATATCACAGAAAAAAGAAAGGAAAAGGAAATAAATTTGAAATAAATACCAAATATATTCATACTCAAATGTAAATGATACCAGGAAAAAAATTAATGAAAAGTTTTATTTTGAAGTAGTGCCGCCAACTCTCTATAATTTCATGCTTATAAAGCACACACATGCTGTCTAAATTGGCTCCAAAAGCCTTTTGTGATTGTTCATGACACACATGCCTGGTTCTGGACCTCAATTTCTACCCAATCCCCAATATAATGTAAATTTTATAAGTGTGAAATTAAGTTAAATGATGTATATCCTATAAGAGTTATAACTATGCAAAAGCATGACCTAATTTTCTTGATTTCTCATTATGTATTATTCTACTTTCTAATAAATATTTGTTTTGTTCAAACAAAAGAAAGAAGTTTGAGCTACATACGATTTTCTAAATCTGGCTGTAGGCAAATCACTTTTGTTTTCTTTTCTGGGAAGTACAACATTTGACCCATTTGAGATGAACTTTTCCTTCTGAAAAACTTTGCTCTTGAGTGATAGTTTTAAGATACAAATCAAACACTATAACATTATGAACAAGTCAAAAGCAACCAAAATAAAAAATCTTAACTTTCACTGCACCTTTGGGTTTGAAGAAATTAAATGACCAACCTGTGCAATAAAATTCAAGTACCACCCCAGATGGTAGGCTCAAGAGATTCCACATCTCAACCTTTATGTAAGACAGTCTGTCTTCTTGGAATGCCCTTCTCTGTGTTTTTCCAAATCACCTATTTATCAAGGACAAATAAAATGCCACTCTGTGAAGATTTTTCCATGCCTTCTGTCCTCTTTCTATCACATGCAGGAGTAGAGGTTCCCTTTGCCATGTCCTCAAGATACCTCTTGATCCATCCATTGCAGTATTCATTTTATTATAATGATTTGCGTGTTTAAAGTGTAAAATATTTGAGGGAAGTAACCATGTATTGGGTTTTCCGTTCTAAGAACCCAATCCATTATCGGTCATAGAATAGAGATGCTGAGTCACATGGAACAATATATTCAGCTAGGAAACCAAATCCTGTCATCTGTAATGAGTGGCTTTCAAGCTCTCTTTACAGTAATACTTGGTAAAAAAGTACTTATTTTCATCACAACTCAGAACATACACAAACACAATCGACAGAGTTGTATGATACAGCATTTCTCTCCCTCAGTATATGTGATATACATTGATCTATTCCATTCCATTCCATTCCATTCCATTCCATTCCATTCCATTCCATTCCATTCCATTCCATTTTAGTCTATTCATTTTTAAATTTAGTTCTAATCCACAAATAGGATTTCCTGACCTCCTTGGTTGTGACCCACAGTTTAAAAATTGCCCATCTTTGTGGCTTTAGGCATATCTATTTCTTTCATTTTCATTTCAAGGCAATCTGTCTTGTTTTAAAGGTTACCAGAGAATCACATTATTACAGCCACCTTCTAAACCCTTGGTCCACTGGAGACACCAATGTATAAATACAATGTTCCAAAATCTTCCTATTACTATTTTTTCCCAATGCTTCTCTCTTATATTTTATCACAGAAATTATTAGCAAGTGTAAAGTTATCTAATTCCAATTTTACTTAGTCTGTTACAGTGTCCCATAAGAGATCCTAAGGAGTGATTAAAATGGTCATGTGTCCTGATAGATGACTGGTAGCCATGACACACAGTGTATCTAAATTCATGTAACAAGGAATCAGTTTCCAAGAAAATTGCAAAAGGATGTTCTTGAAATAACTGCATGGAAAACTCAAAGTGAAAGTCTTAGGAACTGATCATAATTCTTGACTCCAAACCCACAGAGGAAAAAATATTGAACAAAATCATTTCTATGATCCAGAAAATGAAGACCACAAATCAACTTACAAAAACACTTAACTACACACCATGGTCATTGGGCTGTGCTTCAGTTACAATGGGGCAATGACTCATTGGGCAACTTTTAGTGGAAAATGTATAGTCAGGAGACAGATCTTTCTTTCTGTGAAGTCAGAGGAAATTAGCCAACTTCTTCCTGACTTCCATAATATCCACCACTGAAAGACTACAAAAGCATACCAGGAGATTAGAAAATACTTCTGAATAACTCAAAGGAATCCCTTTTGGAAGTGAAAACATTTGTAAAATTTTGTTATGCTTGAGCTAAATATAAACATCTTATTTATTAATGTGGGGCTTTTGATAGGTAGGTAGATATCATTTTAAAATCCAGCAAAGCCACTGTAGTCTGATAATTGGTAGAAAAATAACACAAATTTTTCAGAAATGTTATTTTCTAGAGCAGCACTGTTCAATATGGTGGCATTTAGCCACATGGGGTTTTGTAAATTAAAATTAATTAATATCAAATAAAATTTCAAAATCCAATTATGGAGTCATAGTGGCCACATTTCATGTGATCAATATCCATTACTGCAGAAGTTTCTATTGGACAGCTCTGTTCTTGATAGAGAACATTTTATTCAATTAACATCCAATTTCTTTGGTCACTTGTTTGACTGTTGAAAAGGAAGGGTGAGGGAAGTTGAGATGTGATAGGGAAACCTAGTCCATACTGGAAAAAAATTGACTTCAGCCTCTATGGGCCTGCTTTCTTACAATCTTCTATCCCCACTGTAATGGGTTATTGAAATGGATCCATTTTAGCTTCTGACTTGAGTGTCTTTAATCCGTCTTTCTTACTGCTTTCAGAGTTACCATTTCTAAATCAGAGGTCAGTGTAAGTCATTGTTTTTATCCTTAAAAAACTCACATGCTCCTCATTATCCACAGACTAACTTTTTATTCTTCTTGGTTTGGATCCATGCTGGTCCCAGTCAGCAGCTTTTTATTCAGTTCCTGTATGTAGATGCTACACTGGTGACACTCTTAGCCGCCTACCCATGAGTCTTTGCACATTTCCTTGGAATTCCAGGAAAGGTGTCTTTGCTTGTGGGTTCTACTTACCTGCCAGAGCCATTGTGGAAACTTCTGTGATCTCATCAAACTGACACATGCCACATTTTATTTTCACCTCTGCATCTTTTTCCAATTAAATGTTTCCATGTCTAAATCTTCCACTAGGGTATAAACTTTCTGAAGGAAAAGGGACCCTGCATCTCAGTATCCTCCATAGCTTTCTCCACATGACTGCTTAACAAGAAATAGAGAGGGCCATTTCCATTTAATCTGGAGTGAGGAAGAGAAAAACTGGTTAACTGAAATCAAGTGAGCTTTTGCTTAGAGAAATGTTACGGAGGATTGTGTAGGGTTTTAAAGGATGCAGACAGGAGGAGGGCTGAGGTTAAGACCAGAAATCTAACCTTGGCAATGCTGAAGAGCATAACAGAATTGTGAGGCGGCACTGCGGGCTGCCAACGCTTCATAGGTCACAAAACACCACAAGGCATTCCTCCTGATGGAGATCAACCTCAGGCAGCATGAGTCATTCTCTCCCTGTGCTCAGATGGCACTTAATCCATCCATAGCTCTGCTGTGTTCCGTGTTCCCAGGCTGGGCACTTCCTGGTGTCAATGCCACCATCTTACTCTATCTGCTCTCTCTCTCTCTGCCCTATCCTTCCTAGGTACCAGTTTCAGATATCCAGGAAGGAGGTTTTCTGTAAATTGTGGCTGCTCAAGTCCCACTGTGAGCTAGTGAAAGGTAGAATGTAAAACATGTACTATTATCAAGTACAAACAGGAATGTGGAGCGTGTTGTCAGTCATTTCATTTCTTTCCAAAAAGCACAGGGTCTTTGGGTCATCTCTACCATTTAACCTAGCAACATCTTGGCATGCCTAGAATCTGGAATACTGTTTGATTAATCATCACTTCTTTTTTCCATGAAGGGCCTGTTTTTACTAGAGAAAACCCCCTTCCTCCTCTTCAAAAGGAAGCTCAAACTGTTAAAAAACAAACAAAAAACCCCAAAAACAAATAATCAAAAGCTCCCCATCTTCCTCCTCCTTTGGCTTTTTTTCTTCTTCTATGTTTCTTAGGGTTGATGTGAAGTGAAGGTGAATTTGGAGACTCAGAGCTGGAAATGTCAGGAATGTGGAACTCTTCCATGAGTGGGAGGGAAGTTCATCAAAGTACCTGTGTGGTCAAGGAAGCTTAAGAATAAAACTGATTTGTAAAGGAGAAAAAGTTGAATTAATTAAGCTTTCAATAAACTATTTTTTTTTCTTAAGAAATCAGTTGATTTACTTACAAAGAAAGAAAGAAAGAAAAGGAAAGAAAAGAAAAGAAAGGGAAGGAGAGCTGCCAACAGAGGAAAATTCAATGCACTCTTCCAAAAAGATCCTTTGACTAGAAGCAACATGTAAATTCCAAGAAAAGTTAGTTAGAAAGAACAGTTTATTCTCACTGGATCCTTCTCATCACATCAGTATTTATTTCCCCCAAAAGGCCTTTATTTATTCATTTTAACCATCCTAGGTGTCTACATGTTGGTTCAGGGCATAAAGAACTTTTCTTACCACAAAGACCCTTTTGGGATACCAAGTGGAGACCTCAGCTATCCTTTTAAAATCTCAAGACTCTAAAACCTAAGGTCTGCAGAGACAAACAGGAGGGCTACTGCAAGAAGGCAGGAGCCTAAGTAGTTAGGATGTAGGCCTCTTACCAAGAAAAATCACAGGGCTGTTCCAACATGAGCTGGTTTGCCATCAATCCATAAGATGGAGATAGGGTGTGCCAGTTTCAGGCTGTGTAACTTCTATTTACTGAAACTGTAACACATATTCATTGTAAGCTACAATTATCCACAGTTTAGTCTGTTTATGAAACCGTTTTGTGGTTATTTATTAAAAATAAAATTTATGTGTGCTTATTGAAGCTATATTTTGGCAGGCAAAGGAGGTTGGCAGAAATGTCTGAGTCAACAGCCAGGCTCCAGCCACTCTGTATGTCGTCATATAAAAACTTGTCAAATAATATTTAGTTTTTAATCTTTAGTTGCAAACATAAGGTTAGTCATGAAAATATTCTGTGAGTAGGTCTCCTTGAAACAAGAACCTGGGTTTTTGGATTTCAGTAAAGGTGATAATTAAGTTTCTGGCTTGTTTAGGGGTGATTTGTCATTCCTTTTCTTCCACCAACTTCTATTACCTGTTGTTTGTCCAGGTTCCTCACATCTTTAAGGAACTGTTTTATAATGATTTTTAAAATATAAGCCATTGTTTACCTATCAAATTTAAAACCCCAAACAAATATGTCATTCATTATTAAGGAGACAATATCCTGCCAATTAAGTCATGGATGCCTTCTACTGGAGATCTTTTGAACGCAAATGGGTTATTTTTCCAGACCCTTTCAGTTATTTAAATCATTATACAGTTGACCCTTAACCAATAAGGGTTTGAATGGTGCTGGTCCACTTATAAACAGTTTTTTCTTCTTTTTTTTTTGATAAATATAATATAGTCTTTTAAATGTGTTTTTTCTTATAATTTTCTTAATAGCGTTTTCTTTTCTCTAGCTTACTTTAAGAATACAACATGTAATACATATAGCACACACAATATGTGTTAATTGACTATGTTATTGGTATAGCTTATGGTCAACAACAGGGTATTAGTGGTTGAATTCTGGGGGATTCAAAGTAATTTGTGGATTTTAGACTGTGTAGGGGGTCAGTGCTCCTAACCCCTATGCTGCTCAAAAGTTAACTGTGCTTACTTTTCTAATGCCTTCTAAGAAGTAGGTACTTTACAAAGGGGCCACAGTTGTTAGCTTTAAGAATGTATAGTTCATCTTATTTAGTTGTGTGCACTTATATATAAGCCAAAATGATAGGCGTTTGTTGATAAGGATCTTGAATAGAAGAAGAAATTCGTTAAATAAAGGGTCTTGGAATTGAAGAGAAGTTATGTACTATGAATAGTGAGAATAAAGTAATTCTTTGCTTTGGATCCACTTGCACAAGATTCAATGAGGGAAGAGGAAGGGCTTAATGGACTAGAATTAATCAAGCATGAATTAATCAAGAAGAAATTTTACCTGAAAGGGAATTTCTGAGATGTGATAATCAGAAGTTGAGAAAAGATAGCCCAATATACTTGCTACTTCCTTAAATATCTTGTGTATGAGTCATTGCTGAGGTTGTGCTTAACTTGCTTTTAAAGACTTTCTGATTCCAACTTTTTAAAGACAGTTATACATTTTATGTATCAATTTTCTCCTGTCTCTCCATCCCCTTTCTCCATTGGAGTTTGGCTTTAGTGTAGTAGAAAGCTGTTTGAGGATTCCCTCACCGATAGTGACTTGCTCCTGCAATTTAGAATTTGTTGCCAAGACACATAACTCAATTCCATACACATTTTATTTACTGGGCATCTGCTGTGAGCAAAGCTCTGTGCCAGGTGCTATAGAGGATGTTGAGTGGCTTTAAGACAGAGCCTTTCCTATAACAAGCTTATAAAGTGATAAAATGTGTTATCTATGAATGATCTGTATCCCACAGTCTATAGTGGTTTGGATACCATTAACATGATGAAACTTTATTTTGGATCCTCCAGTGCACAAATCCCGAGGAGTTTGTAAAAATGCCTGTCAGAGTTTGCTGCATTTGAAGACAGAGACTCAGCATGACTGGAGAAGGAGAGTGGCTGGAGAGAAATCTGTCATTGTCAGTAGAACCCCCAAAATACCATTGTGGGGTTTCAAGCAGGGAAGCAAAAGACAGCTGCAGATTGTTTTCCAAAGATGCAAACTGAGGCAGACTTGAGTGGAAAGGATACTTATTAAGGAGTGCTCTTGGGATTAGCATCTGCAGGAAAAGGGCTAAAAGAAGAATGGGGCAGTAAGAGAAGGTGACTTGGGGTTTGGGTCTAACCACAGCCTGGGAGCAGTGGTCCTCCATAGTGGTCCCAGTGATGCTGAGATGCTTGGGCATTTATTCTTCCACCCTAATTCATTACTGGATATGGGCTTCCCCGGGTTGAGATGTAACCTGGAGCAAGGCTGTTCTTTGCAGCCATGGCCACCCTAAAGGGGTTGACATCATTCTCCCTTTCTGGATGCCAAGTCTCTCATTGAAGCATGGTAATTTGGGAAGAATGGATTAAAGATGGAAAAGAGTAGGAATGGGAAATGAGTTAAGTGCTCTTGGAGTTTTTCAGTGGGAGATGAGATAGTTTGAACTCTAGGGGAAACTGTAGGGTCTCAAAGAAGTAAATGGAGTCAAAATGTTTTTGACACAGATCCTATAGGAATAGGGGGTGAATTGGATGAGGGAAGTAAGGAGGATAAAGATACCAAGGATGAATCTCTGAGTTTTGGCCTAGCCAAGCAAGAGGATGGAGAAACCACATATGGAGGAGGAGAGCACTTGAGGAAGAGAACTGTGAGTCAGAGTTGACATGTTCACCATTCAGCCAAGGGGAGACACCAAGCAGAAAGGTGGATATACCATTCCTGAGCTTAGAAAAGAGGTCTGCCATGTTGTTTTATGTTGTTGCTATTGGTGGTACAGAGTCAATTGCAAGGACAAATTCCTAGGGAGGGAATGTGGTAAAATGGGAAGGGAGTTCAGCAGAGAACCCTAGGGAATGACCACCTCTAGAAGCAGGGGAATGAATAATGAAGACAGAAGAATGAGGAAAATCAGGATAATATGATCTTGTGGAAGTTCAGGGAGGAGATCATTGCAGGAGGTGTTGTTTTGTTTAGCATTTCTTTGAATATTAACAAAGAAGAACATCTCTTCTAATGTTTATGGGTCCTTTTATTAATAACTTTATTGAGGCATATTTAACATATCATATCATATCACAACATATCATATAATTCACCCATTTCAAGTGCACAATTCAGTGATATTCTTTTTTAGTAAATTTACCAAATTGTGCAACCATCACCATAAAATCAGTTTTAGAACATTTCTTCACCCAATCCCTCACACAGAATCATTTGTGAAGTAGCTTTTAAAATCTCCTGCTTTCTATGTCATTAAATATCAATTTGCTAAAACTTAAAAAGATATTTTAATTTTTAAAATTTTTCGGGGAATAGGCTTGAAAAAAATTTTTTTTTAAGGTTGTCCTTTATCCTTCAGTCTGGTTTTGGAGAAATATTGCAATGTAGAACTTCACAGTTTTATGGAGTTAAATGTGCTTTTCTTTTTTCCTTTATGGATGTTTACTTTGTTTTTGATTTTTGAGATTATTAGAAAGTCTTTTTTTCCAAGATTATACAAATATTTTTTAGTTAGTTTTTTTTTTTTTTTTACATCTTGATTTCTGACTCATCTGAAATTTGTTTTGTTTTAACTAAAGAAGTAATAATCCAGTTTTGCCATGTTTCCAAACTGTTGGCCTTTTGTTCACAAATTATTTACTAAACCACCATCCCTCCTGCCCTTGTTTGGTTCAATTACCATAATTTGTCTTTGTTGACTCTATTCTTCATGCAGTTCCACTCTGTTTTATTTACTGCCCCTTGACAATGCATTTTACTCTCTAAAAACCGAGTCTACAATAGCACTTGGATAAATCTCCATGTGATAGAGTTGATTCAGAAATTCATTTACTATCCTCTCTCTAGTATCTTGCCCCCACTCCCCTACCCCTGCCTTTTTCCCCATGTTTGGCTGCAATCTGGTCTTCAACACAAGTAGACCCTGCCCATCCTCTGGCTTTAAGTCTATTTATTTTAGTCACCAAACTCTCAAAATAAATCTGGCTCTTCAGCCAGACTGGTAATTTAGAAGTTTGACTGTTTTGTTTGCATGAACATCCAAACTGGCGTGGCCGCCTGGTAATCTGAGGGTAGCTCACCATCATCTGCAAGCAGACTATTTTGTGGGTAATGAAAGGTAAACAGTATCTTGTGATGCTTGAAAGAAGGGTTGACTGTTGCAGTTTTATTGGCTAATAGACGTATTTAATTGAATTCCCTGTAAGTAACAGACTTTTGTGTCAGTTTCATGTTGTTTTACTCTTTCTGGTCCTCTTCAAATAAATCTTGAGGGTTGTTTTTCCACTGGCTGCGTAATGACATTGACTATATTTATTTATTTCATCAGCTCAAAGTATTGCCCTGATCCTGCAGAGCAGTTTGGTGTATGATCTTTTTTTTTTTTTTTAATATCTTTTCCTGAGTAAAAGAAGGCTTCTGTCTATCAGCATGAAGACCCCGGAATTTTGATGACTGTGGCCTGTGAAATTAAAAGAATTCAAATGATAGGAAGTGATTTCACAGCCAGTTTCTTTGCCTGTTTTATTCATGAATACAGAATGATACTGGATGAGATTCTTAGAGCAAATGACTTTCCTCTACACTGATGAGTGAGAGGTTGTCAGTTATAACCGAAGTTATACGTAGTTGATAGACCTTGGTTACAGTGTAGAATAGTAGGACTTTTATTCAGAGCACAAACCTAGAGGTAGTTATGGACGGGTAGTAGAAGAAGCAGAGCTGGTGCCCAAAACGTGCATTTGGCTCCTGGCTCTGAGTTAGTGAACTTGTGTGGTGGAGTTAACGTCTCTAGACCCTTGATTCCCTGTCTGTGAAAAGAAGTGATAATAAACACCTATCTCATATGTTTGGCATGAGTACAAAACAGCACATGTGGAAATGTGTTAGGTAGGAGGGATAGAAATCTCTAGTAGTGTTGAGGTTAAGGGCCTAGCCTTTCCTTGGCTTGGAAGTGGTCAGGTTAATTGAAGGCAAAGTAAATAATGTTGTTCATCTAATCTAATATGTCATAGATTGTAAGATACATCATTATTTTATCTACCACTTGGGAAAAAAATATACTCAATATTATAGTCAAGTGTAAGGTATAACCCGATTTCTGTGATGATAATATCTGAAACAATTCTGTGTCTTAGAATGGAGAAAATATAGTAAGTATTAAAGATTTGGACCGACTGACGAGAAAACCATTCTGAATTAGTGATAAGTCAGACCTATTGAATATTTTATGAAGGGATATGGGTTGTAACTTTTGAGTTATAATAGCTGAAATGGATTAATGAGTCACAAGAGCAATTGACTTAATGAATAGGTAATTGATTTATAATTGGCTTGTTTTCAGGAGTCAGAATAGGGTAACTGCTTGGGTCCATTATAAATCCATGCCACCTGGCCCCAGCTGGGCTCTGAGTTGTCCTCTAATTGAGCTATTTGGGGACCGTGTTGAATTTTTCACAGGAGAAATTTCAGGTGCCTTTCACACTCTCAAATTTTCAACCTCTGTGTCTGTTAGTCAGCCATTGATTTCTTCACTTATACTTGGATGTGAACAACTACATTTTCCCTGATCTTCATTCCAACATGTCTTTCCTTCTATTTTAATTAAAAATGTGTCTTTTGTCTTCCAAGATTAAAATTACACGAGTTCCTTTCTCAACATTTTTGAGATTTTGCTTTACTGTTTTCTCTCAACTTTCTCCACTAGCTTTTTCTACTTCCATTTTTTCCCCCATGCAAGAGCAACAATAATTGGTTTTAATTTGCTTAAAAATCTTCTGGAAAAGGCATGAGTCAGGATGCACAAGAGCATGAACTTTTGTGACCCATTCTGGTTTAGAGAAAGGATCATGTCTGTGTTATTGAGCACCTTTAAGGATCTGACTCATTCATTCATTCATTCATTCATTCAAAAGCTATTTACTAAATGACTATTCTGTTCAAGCATCTCTTCCACATAATTGAGATTTCACAGCACAACAAGCAAGGAACAAAGAAGGCAGGTCATTCTTTAGGGGGCCTAATCTTATAAGTCACATAGCATTTTTGAAGTACATAAGGATATGGAGAAGCATAAGGCAAGGAGGGGGGATAAACCCTACTGGGAAAAGGGTAGTAAGATGACATTTTTGTTAAGACTTGAAGGAAATGAGGAAGTGAGTCATCTATTCCAGTAAGTGCAAAGGTCCTGAGGTAAGAGCACATCTGGCACGCACTACAAACAGCAAGGAGACAAACATGACTGGGGCGGGACTAGTGAAGTGCATAATAATCATCAGTGAGTTGGTGATATAATGGGGAGCAGGTCAGATCATATAGGATGTTATAGTTCACTATAAAGACTTCGGATTTTTGACTAGATTTTCAACTTGGATTTTTTACTAGAAGACCTTGTAGGACTCGGAGGAGAGGAGAGATTTGATAGATGTTTTTAAAAGATTACTCTGAGTGGTTGACTAAAAGGTGACGTGATAATGTTGAGAAACTGTCTCAATAATTCAAGTGAGAGATGATACAGTAAAGGCTCTGTGTTATCAGTGAAAAGTGGTCAAATTTGAGGTATATTTTAAGGCTAATAGGTTACTGATGGAGTGACTGTGGAATGTGGGAGATTGAAAAAAAGAAGCCAAGGATGATTTGGAAAGTTTTTGATCTTAACATCTAGAAGCATGGGGTCACCCTTCACAAGGATAGACAGACTGTGGTCAGAGCTGGTTTGCTGAGGAAGAAGAGTAGTTCAGTTTTGATCCTACTGAGTTTTCTATGTCTGCTGGCCAGTGAAGATGGTGAGTCTGCAGTTGAATATATCAGCATGGACTTTGCTCATGGCCTGGGCCACAGGTAGAAAATAGAGTTTATAGGATAGAGGGTATTTGAAGCCTTGAGACTGATGAAATCACTAAGGGAGTGAATGAAGAAAGAGAAGGAAATAGGAGTTAGGACTGAGAAGTGTCTGATTCCAGTGTATAGTAGGCAGGGAAGTAAGAAGGGAGATAGAGAAGGAGGGATTGATTGGCCAAGGGGTAGGAACATGGGGAAAGCCAAGAGGAAAGAAGGGTTGGCGGGGAAGAAAAGTTGTGTCAACTATGGCTGACAGGTTAAATAAGTGGAAAACAAACGTCAGTGGTGACCTTTACTGAAACACTTCGGTGGAGTGTTGTGGTTGTTTAGTATGGCTGGAATAAGAGTATGCTTTCTGTAGATGGAATGATCAAGTAGAGAGGGAGAAGCTGGTGAAGCAGAAGAGAGTGGATAGTTACTAGGACAACATCCTTGAGTAGGCAAGAGGGCATGAAATTGGGTGCACAAGTTGAAGAGGTTGATTTTACCCAGAAGTGCACAAAATCTGGGGACACAGGAGGGACGGCAGAGGGTAAGGGTGCAGAAGTGGGTGAGTGAATAGAAGGGATGGAAGTTCTCTTCTGGTTGTTGCTATTCTCAGTAACATCAGAAGAAAGTCATCAGGGAAGAGTGAAGACTGAAGAAGAAATGTGAAGTTTCACCATAGTCACCCAGGGGATGGGAGAAGGAGAGAATAGGGAAATCTACAGGGATTGCCTTGTGGCAGGAAAGGTCTCCTGAAGACAGTAGCTGCAAATCTAAAGTGATAATAGATTTTCTATAGCCACATTTAGCTTTTCCACTGTAGACCAGAAATGGGTCAATATTTGGTCTTAACCAGGGTTGAGGTTTTTTTTTTTTTTTCCAGATGAGTAAAATAACAAAAGTATGAATAAGTGATTTGAATTACACACCATATTCAAGATATGTTCAAGAGAGAGATGAGATACTGGAAGAGTCAAAGGGCCATTACAGTAAAGGCACTATAGTTAAATTGAGGTCAGAGTGTGGCGTTCTTGGGATTGGATTATAAAGGTGTTGCATTTTTTTGTAATAGTGAGTTCAAATTTGAGCAAGTACCAGAATCACATGGAGAGTTATTAAACAGGAATTTCGGGGCCTCACCTCATGATTCCTGATTCAATAGGTCAATGTGAGGTCTGAAAATTTTTATTTCTAACAAGTTCCCAGGTGATCATGAGGCTGAGCTTTGAAAATCACTGCTCTGGTGTATGAGTGCAATAAATAAATAACTGAGATAAGTTGAAGAACATTATCATTAAAATACATGGACTCAAGAATCTCAGAAGTCAGAATGTAGGAAGAATCATCTATTTGAATATAGGAAATGTCCAAGAGAAGGAACAGGAAATCCAGGAACTGAAGCATTGGGAAATGAAAGGAATGGCTGCCATAGGGAGGGGTGCTCGGTGGTAAAGTGTAACAACATGAAATTCAAATTTGAATGTTTTAATGAAGGAGAGTGAAGGCAGGAGTGCTCTGTGAAAGGTTGGGCAGGTTGTGCCCTGTACATCTGTAGGAGTGCCATCCACATCATCAGCCTGGGGATAAGAATGGTCTGCCTATCAACAAGAATGATCTGCCTGTCAACTTCAATGAAACATGAAAAAAATAAACTTGTTAAGAGTCTTCTTAGATTCCAGCTATAGGGGCTGGACATAATTTCTGCCTCAAAGGAAGATGTTTGGCCTGTTTAAAATTGTGGGGGTTTTAAAAATCTTTTCCTTGGGGTAACCAATGCAGGAAAAAACCCCACAAATAATCACATATAACCTTCCCTATACACATTCATCCTGGTGCCCAAAAGGGAATGAGTTCTGATATCCAAAGTCATTAAAGTAGGGTCCTCAAAGTTCAAAGAATATCATAAATGTCTCCCAATAAAAAATTAAACAAAAGCAAGAGATATTTTCATATTTGCTATTAACGTAAACAAAATCTGTTTCATGGTCCTGTGAGGCAGGGGTCGTGTCATTTTAGAGACAGCAGCTCAGAAGTATTAAGTCTGCTGCCCTGTCCCTGCTTTCTTCATTTGTTCTTCCAGCATATCCTTTTCTTCTCTTTAGTCTTTTTTTTCCTGCTGATTGTATGTGTATCTTTTTAAGTATTCCTTACATTCAACTTGGGACTCGAGCACACAACCTCAAGATCAAGAGACGCAAGCTCTACCCACTAAGCCAGACAGGCTGGCTCTATCTATCTATCATCTATCTATCTATCTATCTATCTATCTATCTATCTATCTAATTTCTTTTGGCCAAACATCATCATCCATTAAATCAAATTGATAAATGCCCAACTCTTACTGATTTTCTGGATCACTCTGATAGGGGACAAAAGAAGTTGAGCTAGCATGCAGGATAGGATGGGTTGATCCCTTTGCTGAGGTTACATGTGTCCAGGGTGGGTCCAAAGTCCCCAGCGAGTTTGTTCCTTTCTGTGGGCATGGTATTACCTGCTGGAGGGTCTGGTTCTCCCAAGTATGTAAGTAGTATCTGATGATAGCCTAGAATTGGCAAGTAAAATGAAACTTTAATTTTTGCAATTTAAAAATCCTGTCTTTACTTTCAGGCTTATATTTGAGTACCAGCTAACAACAAAACATAGAAGTGACTTTACAAGGAAAGTTTCAATTGGCTGGGTGGATAATATCTTCAGAACACAGGGGCACTGCAATTATTTTCAGATGGCCATGAAGATCCAAATTAATGTGTAATTTCCTCAGATGAGCTGAAATTAAAAAAAAAAGGATCAGAGCACGAAGAAAACAATTGGGTTTAAACTAAGCTTAGAAAAGGTTTTTATTTAAGAGAATCACTTTGGGTTTAAGTTTGCCTCTTGCTTTATTTTTGTATTTTGTTTTTTGTTTTTTTCTGGTATTGTATTTGAGGTTCTTAAAGAAAAATTATGTGTCTTAATATTTTCCCTAGAGTATTTGAGATATCTTAATTATGTTTGGAGCTTGTTTTTATGAAGATGGAAATATGCTCATTCTGCAACAGCAATGCGTAAATAATTGCAGAGATTATATGTGAATGGTGATAAAAAGAGTAATTTACTTTTCATGGTTCTTCTTAAAAAATACTATTGAGGTATAAATACATACAATACAGTGCATTGATCTTAAGTGTTCATGCTGAGGGATTTTGACAATTGTATATGAAGAAATAATAATTACCGAAAAGATTTTCATCACCACAGAAAATCCAATTGTGCCTTTTTATGACCAATATCCACCTACCTTGTCTGAATGGCACTACTTCCTGAATTTTAATTTATACAATAACTTTGTCTATTTTTGAAAGTCAAATAGAGATGACCATGGATATGTATTTTGCTGTGTGTGTGTGTGTGTGTGACTGCGTGAGAGTGTTTGTGTCGTTTTTTCTCAATGTAATGTTTAGGATTTATCTATGTATAATGGTTTTAAGATTCATTCATGCTGTGCCTTGTATTAATAATTCATTTCCTTTTTTTACTAAATAATATTCCATGGTATGGATAGATCACAGCTTGTTTATCTGTTTATAGGTTTATGGGCATTTTGGTTGTTTTCACATTTGGGCTCTTATAAATAAAATGGTTATTAGTATTCATGTATAAATCTTGACATGGATACAATTCTCAACTTTTCTTAGATCCAGAATTCAAGAATGGCTGGATGATACGTTAGTTCTACAGTTAATCTATTAAGAAACTATGAGACCATTTTCTTAAGTGGCTGAACAATTTTACATTCTCAGAAGAGCAGTATTTGTGGGTTTCAATTTCTCTACATCCTTCACCAACACTTAGTATGGTTAGTATTTTAAATTTTAGCTATTCTAATTGATGTGTGGTGGTAGCTCATTGTGGTCTTAAATTTTCATTTTCTTAATGAATAATAATATTCAATATCTTTTCATGTCCTTATCTGTGAAGTGTCTGTTCAAATCTTTTACTCATTTTTGTAACTTGGTTAGTTATTTTCTTATTATTGAGTTTTGAGAATTATTTTTATATTCTTAATACAAGTCATTTTTCAGATATATGATTTATAAATTTTTCTTCCTAGAGTGTGTCTTGTCTTTTAATTCCCTTTACACTGTTGTTTGAAGAACAGAAATATTGATTTTTTTAAAAGATTTTTTTTTTATTTATCTGACGGAGATAACACAAGTAGGCAGAGAGGTAGGCAGAGGGAGAGGGAGAAGCAGGCTCTTTGCTGAGCAGGGAGCCCCATGTGGCACTCGATCCCAGGACTCTGGGATCATGACCTGAGCTGAAGGCAGCTGCTTAACTGTCTGAGCCACCCAGGTGCCCAGAAATATTGATTTTGAGCCCAATTTATCAACTGATAGTTTTGTAGATTATGCTTTGGTTAGATCTAAGATATCTTTTTTTCTTCTCAGAATATTTTATTTCTTTTTAAAATTTCACATTCAGAAATCATGATGGAAAGAAATTTTATTTGTGTATAAAAATCTAAATCTAGGCATAATGTTCTTTTCTGGTGGTTTTATTATCTAATGGTACTTAGTTAGGAGTCTCTCTGTGTGAATGATGCTACAGAATTCATCTAAGGAGATGTGATCCACAATGAGCAAATTTAAGAAATGATTATCATAGTTAAGTAGTGGTTGCTTTTGATATTGAGGATTTTATTTATTTTTTATTGTTTTTTATTGTGTTATGTTTGTCACCCTACAGTATGTCATTAGTTTTTGATGTAGTGCTCCATGATTCATTGTTTACATATAACACCCAGTGCTCTGTGCAATGTGTGTCCTCCTTAATACCCATCATTGAGCCAACCTATCTCCCCACACCCCTCTCCTCTAAAACCCTCAGTTTGTTTTTCAGAGTCCATAGTCTCTCATGGTTCATCTCCCTTTCTGATTTCTCCCCTTTGTTTTTCCCTTCCTTCTCATAATGTCCTCCATGCTATTTCTTATGTTCCATAAGTAAGTGAAACTGTATGATAATTGACTTTCTCTTCTTGACTTATTTCACTCAGCATAATCTCCTCCAGTCCCATCCATGTTGATCCAAAAGTTGGGTATTCATCATTTCTGATGGCTGCGTAATATTCCATTGTATATACGGACCACATTTTCTTTATCCATTTGTCTGTTGAAGGGCATCTCAGCTCTTTCCACAGTTTAGCTATTGTGGACATTACTGTTATGGACATTGGGGTGCATTTAGTGTTTCTTTTCACTACATCTGTATCTTTGGGATATATACCCAGTAGTGCAATTGCAGGGTCATAGGGTAGCTCTATTTTTAATTTTTTGAGGAACCTCCACACTGTTTTCCAAAGTAGCTGCACTGACTTGCATCCTCACCAACAGTGTAAGAGGGGTCCGCTTTCTCCACATCCTCTCCAAAAATTTTTTTTTCTTTGTCAATTTTTGCCATTCTAACTGGGGTAAGGTGGTATCTCAATGTGGTTTTGATTTCTATTTTCCTGATGGCTAATCATGATGAACATTTTTTCATGTATCTGTTAGCCATTTGTATGTCTTCTTTGAAGAATTGTCTGGAATAGTGTGGAGGACATTAGGAGAAGGAAGAGAAAAATGAAGGGGGGGAATTGGAGTGGGAGATGAATCATGAGAGACTATGGACTCCGGGAAACAAACTAAGTGTTTTAGAAGGGAGGGGGTGGGGGGAATGGGTGAGCTTGGTGCTGGGTATTAAGGGAGCAAGGCAGGGGGTGGGGGGAATGGGTGAGCCTGGTGCTGGGTATTAAGGGAGCACAGATTGCATGGAGCACTGTGTGTTATGTATAAACAATGAATCATGGAACACTACATCAAGAACTAATGATGTACTGTATGGTGACTAACATAACATAATAAAAAGAAAAGAAATCAAGAGTTGGATGCTTAACCAACTGAGCCACCCAGGTGTCGCCTGAATTACCTACTTTCAAGAACTATACATTGGAGTGATTTTTAAGATATAAGCTCTAGGGGCGCCTGGGTGTCTCAGTGGGTTAAACCTCTGCCTTCGGCTCAGGTCATGATCTCAGGATCCTGGGATCGAGCCCCGCATCGGGCTGTCTGTTCAGTGGGGAACCTGCTTCCCCACCCTCTCTCTGCCTACTTGTGATCTCCCTTTCTCTGTCAAATAAATAAATAAAATCTTAAAAAAAAAGATATAAGCTCTATGTTCATTCACATAGGGCTTCCTTTTATTCTCCTGCTTTCTAAATAAAATTTTTATTTGTACCTGTTAAAGAATAAGTGATTGGTTAATATAGACATATGATTTCAATAATTAATAAACTGATAAATTTATCCATTTATTTTATGCTACTTTGCTAATATATTAAATGTTGAAAAAAGAGAAAAGATAATATATGGCTTATATAGTCATCCACCAACCTTTACTGGAAATTAAAAAGAAAAAGGGTAGTTGTTTTCTTCTTTCATGTTGGGAAAATTCTGAGTAAAAGCTGTCTTAATAACACATTAGTGAAAATTAAAGAGAAGAAAAGACAAAATTTCTTAGAATGGCAAAAGAATATTTTCTAAATCCTTAGAGTTAAACCTTACTTTATTATAGAATTGAAATTGTCATTTTAAATTCTAATCAGTGGAATTTTCAAATTGATTAAAGTTGCATTTACTGAGCCAAAAGTAAGTTTTATATAAAATGATAAGAATCCTTTCCATAGCAAAAATGTTTTTATTTGTTGTGCAGAGTTTAGAGATGAAGAGCTAAGAATATTAGGAAATAAGGTAATGACTATCTGACCATAGAAGTTGATAAGACCAGAACATTATTTTTAAAAGTCTCTCTAAGGTCTGTCTTAAATAAATACAGTGCATTTTCTTCCAGTTATGAGATTCCAGTTAGCACAAAGAATATGGTGTTATATGAATAAAATTGAAGCCCATTTAAATTATTTGGCTAGTAACTGAAATTTATGTAGAGTTTGTTCTATTTGGTTATGTTAGAGATTGTGGTACTGCTCCTAGTTATTGTTGCCCTCTTTGTAAGATTGTATATTCTTACCCTTTGTTGTAGGATCCACAGTGTCCTGTATGCTATGCATCCCCATCCTACTGAGTCAGGCTTTTTACTGGGTTGCATAAGCTAATGGAATGTGGATGGAAATGAATGATGTGAGGAGAAACTTTAGGAGGTTGTACAATTCTTCCACTGCTCTTTTTTTCTCTTCGCCTATGGTTAGAGTTACTGCTACCTTATTGCCTCTGTCCACTGAATTATTATTTAGAAATGTAGCACCTAGAATTTTATTTGAGTATAATCTGAATACTTAGAAACTATGGCTGGAATCATTCTTTTACAATTTTAATATATGTGTGAAAACTGATCATGCGTTGACAATTATTCAGTGAAATGAGGTTATTAGGGCAAAGTTTAAGATAATCTAATAAAGACACCATCAAATTATAGTGACTTGAAAAGAGAAAAAAGTTTTCAATTCCTCTTGTAACCATCTGTCTAGTTTAGTCTGGTTGGGAAGCCGTGCTCCCTGAAGTCATTAAGGGATTCCATCCATTTTATTTTTCCAAGCACTGGGTCACAGGCCTTTTCTATGTGATTGAAGTTGGGCATTGATTTATCTATATTTATAGCTCATAATAAAGGGAAAGAGAAGAGGACTTGGGCATGGCATTTGCTTTCAAATAAACAATTCGGAAGTTGTACACAGGTGAGTCTCACTCGTATTCCATTGCAAAGGAAGCTGCAAAAGTCTTGAGAAGGTTCCCATGGTTCCAGTCAAAATTAAAGGAAGTAACTATTATCATGAGAAAGAAGTGCGCTGATTAAGTGAGACAGTGATCCTTACCTCACAATCTAAGATGGTCATCCAAATCACTGGGCCTCCCTATAGATTGATTGCTTTTTTTAGAATTCCTGAGTTGAAAGGGCCCTAGATGCTGTTACATTCAAACTCCTGAGAGAATTAAATACCTCTCTTAATTTTTAGGTTTCTGAGAGCAGACAATTTAAAGCTCTTCTCAGTTCCTTACTTTGGTACCCTGGGACACTAAACTATGAAGTTCTTCACAATGCCTGGCACATAGAAGATCCTTGATTGAAAACAACATTAAATGAATGCATAATATATTTATTAGGCTTTTAGGACAACATTGGTTAGTTAGAAATATTCAACAAACGTTTGTTGAATATAGAATGAATGGCTAATGAAGTAAATTTTTAATTATGATGTATAAACAGATTACCCATTGAAAATGGTGAACTGTGTACTTGGATTAATTTTTCTGCCTCTGGGGACTTAATACAAATGATAATAAAATAATAAAAATCAAGCATTATTCTAGAAATAAAAACCTCTTGCTGGGGCAAACTGAGGCAACCAAGATATTTCAAAAAAAAAATTCTTGGATGATGAAATATAGAACATGTACCTTATGTTATATATTACAGAACAGCCATAGACTCAAATGCTCTCAGAGAAAGATGCAGCCAGAAAGGAATGCAGCTGTCAGAGGCTGCAGGGATGAGGAGACATGGGAATGAGAAGGTGGTGGGAATGTAGGGAATAATTTAAAATCTGTGTATAGATGAATCACCTCTATCCAAACGCCTACATCCAAAGGGAAAAAAATATATATTTTTTTTCCAATTGTGCAACTCACTCTCCCAAACTCTAGTTTTTATTAAAGAAATCGAACTAACTTTATGGCAGGTGTGGGGAGAGACGATGCCTCAAAATTTCCACACTTTGTCACCTGAGCCCTCAGAATGGAGAGTCCCTGCCTCAAAGATGTGAAGAGCCTGCAAGTCCAAGAGCCCCACAATACACATGGAAAAGACATGAAGATACCATCACAAGAATAAAAAAAACACGTTATGCTGAATGAAATAAGTCAAGCAGAGAGAGTCAATTATCATATGGTTTCACTTATTTGTGGAGCATAAGGAATAACATGGAGGACGTTAGTAGAAGGAAGGGAAAAGTGAATTGGGGAAATCAGAGGGGGAAATGAACCATGAGAGACTGTGGACTCTGAGAAATAAACTGAGGGTTTTGGAGGGGAGGCGGGTGGGGGGATGGGTGAGCCTGGTGGTGGGTATTAAGGAGGGCACATACTGCATGGAGCACTGGGGGGTGTGCTGCATAAACAATGAATCTTGGAACACTGAAAAAATAAAATAAAATAAGATAAAATGAAATAAAGTAAAATAAAATAAAAAAGTAAAAGTGGTTGACTATTGTAAATGGATTAAATATCCAGAAGGAACTATTATTTCAACAATGAACTGAATTGTGTCCCCACCTCAAATTCATATGTTGAAGATCTAAACTCCAATGTGATTGTATCTAGATATAGTATCTTGAACAGATGATTAAGGGTAATGAGGTCATACGGTGGATCCCTAATCTGATAAGATGGTGGCCTATAAGAAGAGGGAGAGTCCCACCTACTACACCTATTACTAGACCTACCCCCTGCGCTGCCCCCCCGCCAATTCTATCTTGGCTATGTGAAGCCACAGCAAGAAGGTGGTCATCTGCAAGCCAGGAAGAAGGATCTTACAGAACCCATCCATGCTGGCACTCTGATCTTGGACTCCTAGACTCCAGAACCGTAAAAAGATTCTTTTCTGTCATTTAATCCACCCAGTCGATGATATTTTGTTACAGCAGCTCCAGCTTCCGGATATACCTTCATTAAAACCCTTCTTTGCTCTTTGATTTTTAGTATCTTGTGGATGTCTACATTGCTTTGAAAAACCTGACTAAACAACAGTAAAAACAAGAAGAAATAAATGAGATTTTTAAGCTGATTCAGCGTGGACCAATCAGCTTCCCTTTTCATAAGTGGGAAAAACTTCTGAAGAGCTAAAAAGATCTCCCCAGGACCACTTAGTTTGAAATTCATTCTATTCAAAATCCTATGGGGCACCTGGGTGGCTCAGTAGATTAAGCCACTGCCTTCAGCTTCATGATCCCAATGCACTGGGATCAATTCCCATATTGGACTTCCCCTGCTCTGCAGGAAGCCTGCTTCTCCCTCTCCCTCTGCCTCTCTCCCTGCTTATACCCTCTCTCTGTTAAATAAATAAAATCTTTAAAAACCTATGATATTTGGATTCTGTGTCCAGTGCTGCCAATGCTTGTTGCATATTCCATAATATATTTGTATCTTAAATATATTTACTAATTTCAATATTTTGGCCAGACTGAATACATACCATGTTCTGATTTAAAATTGCCTGATTATATGTAATGGCACCAGAATATTTTGATAGTAAAAGTAGAATCATTATCTGTACAGGTTGATTATACGGGGAAAAATAATATATCCACAGCATATAAATATTCCAAAGAATTTAGAAATGTCTGAGCATTTTCATGTTCACATGTTTGAGAAATTGCCAAGTTTAGTGAAAAGTCAGGAAAAGGTTGGAATTGTGGCTCTCCCGTGTATCGTCTGTATGACAATGGCAATACCTGAAACAGAAATCTAAGTTTCAGTTTCTTCCTCTGTTGCATGAGGACAAGGTTTGCATACCCTACAAAGATGTTGCAATGATCAAAAGAATTATAAATTATTGGATATAAATATGGTTTATATGATGATAGACCATGATACAGAAGAACCCACAGCCCTGTCTGTATACCTTATTATTCAGCTCTTCAGATTATTGGATCTGTGGCCCTGATTGATTCTGTTTAGGTGTCCATGGATTGTCTCACTAATTGTTACCAGGCATTATATTTGGGGATATATTATGGATGTTGTGGATGCAAAATCTCAGAACCAGTGTTTTCCAAGATGACTATTCTCTTACTTTTGATGGTGGGCTTTGACAGGAAAAATGTTTGGAGAGCTAGAAGTGATTAAAGAAGAGAATACTTTTTCCCATCAAGTCCTGAGTTCTTTTTGATAAGGTTTCTCCTACTCTTGGCTTTTTGAAAACTCACCTTAATTTTCTCTTGGCTCTGGCAAGTGGTTTCATATATCCATTTTTCCTTTTTAGATCTATGGAAAAGGGCTCAGAAAAATAGATTGTGATTTCTAGAATATTCAATAATGTAGCCATCCTGGTAGTCCCCTAATTGGTCTCACACATTATTTGCTAGCTCTTGAATTCAAAATAGAGTCTTTGTAAAAGAAACAAAATGAACTTAAATCTTATGTAAATAGCGTTTTTTTCCCCCTAGTATTAGTTTAAAGGAATCATTTTTTTCATTTTATATGACAAAAATATGCTTTGATGTTGATAATGCTATTGTAACATTTATATGAAAATATCAAGTAGCATTTTGTTTCTGAATGCATATTAATCACTATTAGCTATTTGCCTGTTTGAGGTGATGGCTGTTTAATCAAGCATCTCTAGTTGCGGTAGAAAATTCTCATAATTTTTTTCCCTTTTTGTCCCACCTGTCCTGAGATAGGAGTAGCAACTCACACAGCAGGAAATGCTGATATCCCGTGATAAACTAACTTCTCAGACCTAGCAATCCCAGCAGCAGCATGATTCATTGCTTCCTCTGTGCATCTACTACATCCATGAGCACAGAGCAGACTGGGCTTTGAGGTGGTGTTGGTTTCTGCCAACTTGCTTGAACCAAATGAGTTCCTGATTTAAAATCTGTTTTGGGGGCACCTGGGTGGCTCAGTTGTTGGGCATCTGTCTTCAGGTCAGGCCATGATCCCAAGGTCCTGGGATCGAGCCCCGCATCGGGCTCCCTGCTCAGCAGGAAGCCTGCTTCTCCCTATTCCTCTCCTCCTGCACATGTTCCCTCTCTCGCTGTGTCTCTCTCTGTCAGATATATAAATAAAATCTTCTAAAAAAATAAAATAAATAAAATCTGGTATGATCTATTTCCATAGATACCCTTGAGATTGAATGCATATATGTGGTTGATCTCGTTTCTGAAATTAAGAAACAAAAAGGAAGAAAGATTAGAGTTGATAGTAAAGTTAATTACCCATTTGCCTGTTTTCACAGATTTGGGATTCCCTACGACTTCTCATGGTCATCAAAATACAGAACCTAAAGATTGGAGCATAGTAGGATAGTTAAGAATGGGATGCAAATTTCAGGTTGTATGAATTCAAGAATATAGTTAACACCTCTAATTATTAAGGAAATTTAGCTCCCTTATTTCTAATATTTAGGTAGTAATTTCATTACCATAGAAGGCAGTTGTGAAGAGAGAAGAAATAAGGGACTTTACTGGACTCCTAAGTCAGGAAATACCAGCTGCTATTGCCATAGGTTTGGTGCTTAAGAGAACTTAAAAAATTATGTGTTTGTAAAATAAAAATGAGTACTGGGCAGAAGAATCTTATTTAACCTTATCTGTGGGACTTCCTTAATAAAATATTAAACAAAATGCTTAATATACTTCTCTGTAGAAACAAATACTAAATTTATTTCACAACTAGTTGAGTTCCCAGTGTGTGTGTAGTGTGGGTAGAGTAGACCCCAGTGAAGCTTTTAGTTTTGAGAAGCTCACTCTCTAGCAGAAGAGACAGACCAATAAAGAAATCACAAAGGTTTAAACGTACTAAAATAAATTCAATCACAATTACAGAATTCATGTTGGTGCTGAATTTATATACTGAGCAGTTATCGTATTGCTAGTACATGGCAGAAATGCAGAAAGTCAAGGTCATCAAACACGTATTGCAAATGTGAGCTTGATCTTCATTTCAAATTGAATACTAATGAATCAAGACTGATACCTCAGCACATCTTAAGCATTCTATTTGAAGAAGCTCTTGTAATTTTTTTGGATAAGAGACAAAAAGCCACTGCAGGTATTAAATTGCGTTGCCTTACATGGTTTGGGGAAGTGAGGCCAAAAAACATCTACCGGATATTCCACTAAATGTTGTTTATGTGAGCCAACAGAAAGAATTAGTTTGCACATCCATATCAAATGCCCACACTCCCAACTCCCAACTCTTTATATAGCTGTCATGAAACAAAGATACGCCTAATTGGCTTTGCCAGCAGTGAGGATAAGCTATCTTTTTTTTTTCCCTGTCTTCATTGGCTACAACTCTCATTCCTGATTTGACACAGAACGCTTAGCTCCCTTTAAAAATGATTCATATTAAAATGAATGCATGTTCAGATGCATTTTTGCACATAGTCTCCAAAAAAGCAATGGCATGCTGAAAGTCTCTGGTGTTGTGGAAACTTGTTATTTAGGACACGTGACTGGCATTTCCTTTAGCAGTGTAAGTGGTTCAAGTGACTCAAGATAGAATGCCACTCTATGCCCGGTATTACATTATGCACTGTCAGAAACCTTGACACTGATTTATTATTGCTGCTTATGTGTTTTACACCATTTAACATCTTATAAGAAATAGACTCTTAACTCCGTTCCAAACATTGTTTCATTAATAAGAAACAACACAGACATATTAACATGTGCCATACAGTAATTGTATTCACAATAACTACATTTTTTCCAACCTTTTAGGGAACTCCATTTCAGTATTTATCCCTTATTTCTTCTGTTCTCATAGCTTTCTCTATAGAAGTAAAATTTTCATAATAGGAGGAGATAGTGGAGAGTGTGTACCCACACTTCTATTGTTCTTTGTGTATTAAAATTAAATTTTGCTGTCTGTGAAGTAGAGATATTAAGTAGTTAAACTGTACATTTGGAAATCTTGTGACTTCTCACCCAAGTGATGGGTGATGTTATTTCTCTCAAAAATGAATGGGAACAACTGCGAGTTTTATCATCACACATTAATGTTTTAATGTTCTTTTTAAAAAGATTTTATGTATTTATTTGCCAGAGAGAGAGAGAGAGACAGAACACAAGCAGGGGGAGTGGCAGACAGAAGGAAAGGGAAAGTCAGGCTCCCTGCTGAGCAGGGAGCCTAATGTCGGGTTCCTCATTCCAGAATTCTGGAATCATGACCTGAGCCAAAGGCAGATGCTTAACCAACTGAGCCACCCAGGTGCCCAATATTTTAATGCTGACTAAGGAACTTGTTCTGTAAATTTATTTCTGGACTATAGATTTACTTACAAAAAACTCTACCCAGTAGAGAAGGAAGAAAGTAGGAAAGCTTACTGTTCACCAGAGCACCGTTAGCCATGTATTATTTGGAACACTGCATTTGTCCCTTGTTCTTTACCTCACTGTACTTTCAGGCAACTTTTTCTTTTTCCTCTTAGATTTTCTCATGAGAATATCTTTATCTGTGAGGACTTATTCTAAGAAATATGTACTTAAACCCAGGCTTTTTGAGGGGAAAAGAAGCAATTTATTGATTCACACAGTCTACAACTTGTAGGGCTGAATTTGGGTGAGGTTTGAGTCAGATCCTTAAAAAAAAATGGCATCTTTCTTTCCAGTCTCGAGACTCGTGCAGTTTCTCTCCTTGTCTCATCAGAATGGCTGCTTAACCTAATGCTTTGCAGTTTCAAGTCCAACTAGAACACATAAAGGTTTTTTTTCCTGGAAGTTCCAGCCACACTCCATGCTTCTGTTCTGTGTTGATTGATTTAGGTGCACTTCTTGGGACTAATCGCCATCACTCGGGTAGTAGTTTGAGTTTACCATATTTCCTGCTTTTGAGTCAAGTGGTGATACACTTGGCTAAGAGGAACTGGAAGGTAAATCCTGAAATAACATTATGGAGCAAATATTGGAAAAAGAAGACATGCATGCAGAGCTTGAAAACAATGTACAACAATGTCCACTTATAGAAGGGGCATGTTAGTATTCCTGACCATAACAATTCAGGCTGTGGTATAAATGGCCATGCCCAAGAATGATTCAGGACAAGTGCCCCTGGAGGCAGTCTGACCTTTCCAATGCAGGCACCTCACATTTCCAGAACTTAGCTTCCCAGAGTGACTTCTGCCACTCTCTGTAGACCATGGTTCTGGACCACAAGGGTGTTCTCAGTACAGAATCATCTCTGCATTGTAGGCTCTGTGAGACATCAGACATCCTTTCTTCTCTCTTCCTTCACATCTACTATTTTCCTTTAAGTTTCTGGAAGAGTGTCCTTCCTCACCCCTTCCTTATTACATTTAGTGCTCAGATAACTAATACTGTGGTTTCTCCTAGTTTAGTGCAAATTTCATATCAGTTTTTTAGGACATAAACTTTTGAGTCTAGATCTTTTTGGCAAACTAATCTCAAAGGCAAGACGTTTAGTGGAGCTTTTAGGTGCAGTACAGAGGCCATTTTCTAGGGTCAGTGAAAATGTTTTCCCAAATTTGAGGTCAGCCCTAATGGAAAAGGAAGAATGTCTTGGTTGAACAAGGTTGAAAACAGATCACAATTTACAGGACTCCAGAAGATTTCATTCTGGAGTCATCCCTTTGCCTTGGTATCTACCTAGGAATGGTGCTAGAGTAATATTGCATTCTCTAGTTTCTCTGTTCAAAAAACAACTCCGAGTTTTTATTCCCTTAGAGAGTCAGCCCTATAAAGAAATGTTTTAGAGAAGCATTTAGTAAATTCTGATGTGTGTGCATGTCCCCTGGGATTCCTGGTAAAATGCAGATTCTCTTTGGACATCTGTGAACAGGAGATGCTAAGGTTTTGGGTCCCCAAAGCATACTTTGTGTAGTAAATCTCTAGTTCTGCACTGTCTGATATAGTAACTACTAGACATGGGTGGCTATTCATATTCAAATTTAATTTAAAAATTTAGTCCTCAGTCTTATTAGCCACATTTTAAGTGCACAATAGTCTCTCATGCTAGTGTCTGAGGTATTAGGCAGCACAGAATAGAAGATTTCCATTATCTTAGAAGTATCTGTTGGACAATCTTGCTCTAGAAGATGGATAGTCCAACTCTGGAATGAGTACAATATTGTAAACAGGGCATAGCTTCTTCTCAAAATGTCAAGTTAGTACCATTTGCCAGAGAAATGGTCTGTATCTTCAGAAGATACCTAACCAAAATGTCTAGCATTTACTGGGTCATGGTGTAATCTAAGCTATGTGAGATTTCTCTTGAGACTTTCTTTTCCTATTTGAACACGAGATGCCCTGCACCTGTTACCACACCCTGTCAAGACACATACATCTAATTTAGTTCTGTGTTTCTGTTGTTGGCTGTGGTTCACATCTTGGTACCCTTGATATATTTTTGGTCAAATAATTTAAAAACTATAGAGTAGATCCCATATATTGTAATGCCAGTAAGAAACAAGGATTAGACAGGCTGTTAGTGGCCAAACAACAAACAAGAAAAACTTAGCAATCGAACAGTTAAACACACACCTATAAAACATTCTATAAGCACATATCTGTAAAACATTGCAATATAGAAGTCCTGGTGATAAGGGAATAACCCAGCCTCTGCTCTCATGCTGGGCTTATATAACTTTGACTTTACACACAGTTAGTTCTGTTTTACTAGAGTCTATTAATTTGAATGTCTTAGAGAAGCAAGATATACAAATGCCCAAGCAATGCTTGGCTGCTTCCAATTTAGCTCTGAAACCCTTTTCCAGTGTATAAATGTCACTGTCTTACACATGGCACTTGAGAAGGTTTCCTGAGCACAGGAGGACTTATGTAATTCAGTCAATCTTATCCTTTGGATTTGCTTCAATATGGACAAGAACTTTGTGGTGATAAGTACATGGCACACTTCTCAACGCTTCTCTGTGACTGAGACATGGCTTGGATTTTGGCGTCACATGCCCTCCAGTGCCATTCCTCCAGAGTCACATGAGTCTTTAGTATTTCTGTCTCCTAAGGGCTGGCATGACAAGTATACATTTGGCCTCAGCATGTGGTTATGTGAGATCATTGGCCTGGGGAAGGGTATTGGGTAAATTCCTTCAAGTTTCTATAAGGAGAAGTGTAGTGCATATTTGCTACAGGTTAAGGTTAATATTCTCAGCAAGATTCTGCCTTACATTGAGGTAAGTGTTCATTGTCGAGAAAGGGACTAGCGATCAACCTTCCTTGCCACTGAGAGGTTGTTTAGCTATGAACTAAATAATCTCAGGGATGGGTATTGGTGACTTGAGGGAGCCCTATAAATGGCATTCTTCTTCCCCTCCTGAAATTGGAACCAATGGAGAAATGGACATTGGAATCAGATTTATGGTAATACAGATATCATATTTATGATTTTTTATACAGCTGCTGGAGAGTGGCCCTTAAGGTTTGTAGAAGGCAGCTTCTGACATGACCTCCAATGACATTCACCCCTGATAGTCACATCTGTGGGTGGTCTCTTCCCCTTGAGACCTAGTAACTTGCTTTAATCAATAGAATGGTGACAGAGATGCCTATCTATAGGATTGTAACTTCCATTTTGCTTGTAGACTCTCTATTGACCCTCTCCCTTACTGGCTTTGATGAAGCAAGATGGGGCACTCAAGAGACAAGAAACTGAGGGAAGCCTCTGGACAGTAGACTATGAGGAATTGAGGGCCTCAGTTCAATGTCATGCAAGAAAATGATCCTGTCAACAGCCATGTGAGTGTGGAAGCAGATATTTCTCCAGTTGAAACCTCAGATGAGATCTCAGCTCTGGCTGACACCTTGATTGCAGCATTATGAGGAGCCCTGAAGCAGAGGACACAGTTAAGCCATGTTAAGATTGCTGACCAACAGAAATTGTGAGATAATAAGTTGTTTTGAACAGTGAAGTTTTGAGCAACAATTTCCTGAGCAATAAATAACTAACATAAGTGTGCTTACCAAGTGGACTTGCTAATCTACCCCTGAAGTCGGCAAATATACCTGCTCTCTGAAGCTACATACTTCATCCTTGGGGGCTCCCCTGCATAACTTGCAGAAGTGGAGAAGACAATATGCTTTTTTTTTTTTTTTTTTTTTTTTTTTAAGGATCAACTGAGGAAGAGGAAGGATCAGCTCCTTTTAACAAACTTACCTGTTAATAAGTCAGTTTCTCCTCCACTGGGAAAAACTGAAGGTTGAGAAAAGCCAGGAGTGTTATTCCAAATATGTCTCTCTACATGTGCAAATACAAACGGATGAGTGTCCTTAAGTCACATGGTAATCTAGTGATGGGGTAAGTTAATTCACTTCTGCAGGTAAAAACGAGGTTGGAGCCATAAGCCAGGAATGTTTTGGGAAAATCTCTTCTCATGGAAATGACAATAGTTAAAACAAACAAACAAACAAACAAAACAAACAAACTAAAAAACAAAACTATGTCTCTTGCACAGTGAGAAACTCTCCATGTTAAAGAACCCTTCCTTAGATGGGGCACTTGGGTGGCTCAATAGGTTAAGTGCTGGACTCTTGGTTTTGGCTCAGGTCATTATCTCACGGCTAATGGGATTGAGCTCCATGTCAAGGTCTGCATTCAGGGTAGAATCTGCTGGGGATTCTTTTCCTCTGCCCCTCCCCCCTCTTGTGCTCTCACTGGCTCTCTTTCATATACATATATATATATTTAAGATCCCTTGCGTAGAAAAGTCTTCCTGTGTTGATTTGAAATCTTGCATTTCTCATCCTGATTTTGATGCCTTATGTTAAATGAAAATGCTGTGGCCCTTCCCACATGCTAGCTCTCAGTAATGCAAAGATGCATAAAGATCCATCTCTGCCCTCAAGGGATTTACAGCCTGGGAGGCAGATGTATGTGAAAGTATGCCACTAGAACACATTATTGCAAATTTGATTCCCATGGAAGCTCAGTCTGAGAGGAAATTTAACGTGTAAAACGTTTATTGGGAAAGACCATGGGATCAACACCTGTTGAAGGAAAAACCATGCTGTAGAATTGAGCAGAGGATTCATTGAGCTATACAAGAGGCCTCAGGTGACATTCTGGTGCTAAAATGGCCATTTAGAATTGACTTGATGGGCTAAAATAGTGTGGCCTCACCTAACACTGGATTGTTCATTGGATGTGGGCCACCCTGGTGGGACAGGATCTTCCTTTTTTCTTCACCGGAGGGAGTCCCTGCAGGCTGAAAAATGAAAGCTTTTCTTGATGGGACAGTTTAGAAGGTAGGATTCCCACAAGCCTCTCCAAAAAGATAAGGGTAAGACTGCATGACGACAGCCTCTTTAGTGGAAGTATTCCATAAAATCCCCTCCCACCACACTCAGGCCTATTTTATTTATCCTAAATGAGGTTGGGGAGTGGTGAAGACACTCACGGTCCTTACTTCCTTTGCCTACCTCTGCTAACACACCTCAGCCATGCCCTTACTTTGGCATCTGGTGTCTGCTGAAGTGAGAGTAGTTCCCACTGAAACACCCCACCATATGTACTTAGGTACAAATGGCTGTGCCATGGGAGTGCCCAGCTGTGACTGAAAGGTTACCTGGGATCAGTTCGTCACAGTCAGGAATCTGAATATTTTGGTTAATGAGATCTTATTGGAAGATTATTCTTCATGGTGCCTGTGCTGCCCAGGGGTAATCCAGAAATAGGTGGTCATGTAGAGCATGAGTTGAAGAACAAGATTGGAGGCATGGAGACTAAGAGATCAAGCTGTCAGAGAGGGTAGTGGTGAGGTTCGGGGCAGAGCAGGGGCAGAGACAAGAGCAGGGATGGGGACTCTGAGGGAAGATTTTAGAGATTAGATTGACAGGATTTGAAAACTGATTTGAGAAAAAATTTAGAATAAATTTAGTTTTCCAGCTTGAGCTAATTTATGTGTGTGAGGGGGGAAGAGTGAGGCTCTTTCCCATTGCAAAAATGTGCTTATTCTAAAACAACATAAACAAATATGCTAATATTTAGGTAATGTATTTTTCACTTGTTTCGTAACAGTTTTTCAGACATAGAAAATTTGGGTGGGCATTCAAGCATTCTAAAACATTAGCTCACAGTTGATAATAAGAGTAATAGCAAAAAAAAAAAAAGGTTAAGAGCAACCCTTTGTCGGTGTTTTCTGTGTGTTGGCCATTAGGGCACTCACCTGTAATTATCTTATTAAACTTCACAACAACTATATTATCCTATGGATCATTATTATGCCAGTCTACAGATGGGAAAAGAAAAATGGTATAATCAAGACTGGAATGACCACAGTCTGGCTGTGCTTTATTCATCTAATCAATTCAAAGCCTCACTCAAGATATTTTCAGTTTTCCCCTGTGACTGTCCCTTGAGCCATTCTGTCTCTGCTGATAATGTATACTTCCCATCCCTTGGAAGGCAAAGGGTTAAGGGTAAGGTAGCTGATTCTGCCTGCAGTCTATGCCAGTAATTTGTGGTATGGAATGTTGATGTGCTGAGGAAAAAAAAAAAAAAAAAAGATGCTCTAGTTGCCAGGATTTCTTGCATAGAAACAAAACTTTCATTCACATCCTGCTGAATTTCCAGGACCTAATTAGATGTGGGACCAAATATTACAGTTTCTTCACTCAACAAGAACACAGATGAACACTGATGAAGGTTGGGAAAAGGGTTTTCAGCCTTTTTTCTTTTTAAGAATTACAGATTTATTTGATGGTAAGCTTTGATTTAAATATTACCTACAGACAAATGTGTTCTCTCCTAAATTTTCTAGTATATCATGTTACATTTGAATGGGACTTTGTCTTTTACCAGACATGGAATCGTATTTGATGCTCCAATAATGTGAGGCTGGGTGACTCAGAGGGTTGAGTGAGTTGTCAAATCTCTCCCAGCTACTAAGAGTTAGGACCAAGTTTCAGACTTGGCACTTTCAATTTCAGGTTCAGTACTTTAAAAAAAATTTCACCACATTTAATAATTTTGTTGGCCAAACAGTAATCAAAAGCACATGATATTAATTGTAGTTTTTTTTGTGTGTGTGTGTATCAATGTATAGAAAAATCATTTTTATTCTATTCCTGTTAAAAATAGAGTTTGAGTGAAATGAGTAAAATTTCTATTTTTTTTTCCTGACCTAGAAAAACAAAACAAAGCAGAAAACAGGAGACAGATTTATTTTTTTATAGTGACATGGGACTGATGATGTCCAATTAACTGAAGGGTTTGCATCGAATTTGCATCGTTTTTGTGAAATGTGGTGGACTGCTATGCTATTGAATTGAGGAATGACATTAGAATTTGGACTTTGAAATAAAGACAAACAGATAAGTCTGGGTGATACACAAAGGCTGGCCTCTTTTGCCTTCAATTTGCAGACAGGGATTTCAGTGTCGTACTGTGATTAAAGGGTGCCAAATGTAGCCAGGAACCGTTTCAGCAATCATAGATGTTGTTTTTCCAATTGGGCCAATCTGCCAGACTGGCAGACAGAAAATTAACAGAAATATTAAATGTAGACAGCTTCTATAGTTGAATCTTGTTTTTTCCTCTCTCTGGTGGAAGCCACTATAAAATAGTAGCCTGTGTGTAGGTCATTAAAAACACACAGAGATACACTACATTGTGTATTCTCACTGTTAAATAAGTCTTTGTGTGTTCAATACCTGGGTGACAAAACAACTGTTGCAGATGTATTAGGTGACTGAAGCAGTCCTTCAATTAGAATATAAAACCCAGATATTGTCTCCTGGCTCCACGTCACACTATGAAGGATTCCATCCTCTGCTGACCTACACACCTTGGGGAATCCTTTCAGGGAAAGCTCCACTCTTGAGTTTCCAAATTCACACTCTTGAGGTCTGGAGGTCTGGTCAATTTGATAGATATGTGCTTGGAGAACTTGATAGAATAGTTGGTTTCATTTCCGGGATTTGTTTCTATACATGGCCAACAAATATGCATAATTACGTGCAATTTTTCTCTGGGCCACAAATGTAACAGAAGTGGCTCAGTTAGCTTCTGTGACCACAATTTATATAGACCAAACCCTGCCTTCAGATTCAGGGAAATGATGACACAATTCCATTGCAACATACATATGTGGCTTCCCCAGATGCCTCTGGGGGTACAAAAGGGCCTTATGCAACTTTTGTGACACATGAACCCTCCTTTCTATCAATATTCTCCTATTTTCTCAGCTTTCTTATGAAATGCATGTCTACCTCTTTTGATATATATTTCCTAGGAAGAAAAGAGTTTAATAAAATGATATAAAGAGAAGTTTTGTTTGGGAGAATTGATCAATGTTCATTTAGAAAAACTATCTTCCAAATATGTTTATCTCATTGATTGGAAGCATAAGGAGTAGTGGGCTCCATTATAGCTGAGTTAAAATGACCTCTTCTTTCCTTTCCATCAGGAAAAGTGACAAATGAAATGATGCCATCTTTGGAAAAGTGTGTTCATTATACATGGCTTGAGAAATAGTACTTTCCAATATTAAAAATAACATTTAATAGACATGTTCTAGACAGATTGGGAATTATGCCTTTTTTCTCTGTTTTCAAGGTTTGGAATGCCTGACCCTTTGACTAAAGCCCTGAGTGAATTTTAGGAGCAATAAACAATGTGATCCATCTAGCACCGTTTGCTTCTTGACAGTCTTAGAAATGTGAACCTGAATTGGGGAAAAAAAAATTGGTTTATTTCCCCTTTCTTATGACTGAGAGGTGAAGAACAAGAAGGAGGGGGTAGAAAAGTTACATTCCTCAAACAATCCACACCCCAGAATAAACAGTATATATATAGTCATTTCTGTATAATTATATGTTAGCAACGCTTGTTAACTAGTTTTGTCTGACTTCTCAACCTTGATTCTTTACCATTATATCACATAGCAACACATTCCTTGTACCCACAAGGCATTTGTGGCCTAGTCACCTTATACATGTGGGAAGACAACAATTGCAATCTTTCTCTTTAATGTGGGAACTTTTCTCTGCGAAGTAGACCTCTCCTGTCTTGCATGTTAATGTTTAATTCATGGATCAGAACCATTTGGTACCTTTTGGAAATGATGTTTTCTATGAAAGCTTTAAAAATCACCATAAATTTGTGGTTTACGACAACATAAATTTGTTATCTTACCAGTTTTGTAGGCCAGAAGGCTGTTGTGGGTCTCACTAGGCTAAAATGAAAGTATTGGCAGGCACATGTTCTTTTTTGGAAGTTATAGGGGAGAATCTGTTTCCTTGCCTTTTCCAGCTTCTAGAGGCTGCTGACATTTCATGTCCCAGGGCTCCCTTCCACTTTTGAAATCAGCAATGGGGTGTTGGGTCCCACTCATGGGTATGACTCCAACCTCAGCCTTCATCATCACATCTCCTTCTCTTCCGCCTCCTTCTTCTACTTAAAAAAAAAAAAAAAAAAAAAAAACAAAACCAAAAAAACCAAAAAGAAACAAAAAAAATTTGTGATTAGATTAGGCGCACCCAGATAATCTGGTATAACCTCTCCATTTAAGGTTAGTTAATTAGCCAATATAATTCCATCTGCAACCTTTATTCTCCCTTGCCATATAATATAACATATTCCTGAGTACTAGGGATTAGGGTGCGGACATCTTTGGGGGGCCATTATTCTGTCTACCATACCTCCTCTCACCTCAGATTTCATTAAGAAGGGGCTGAGGTTCAGTCCTTGAACTGGATTAGCAAAGGTTAGCTGATCTTGGCAGAACTGAATAAAATATTACTTGGATAAATGATCAGGAGTCTTAACCTAAGCCTGACCATCGCCCTTCAGAGTAGCTCCACATGACTTCATGATCACACTCTGCTGAATCAGGTCAGAACCAAGACATTCAGTCTAGAGGATTCCCAGAAGAGTGTCATAAACAAACACTGCTCTTTTCTAATGTGAGTATAGTAGTCCTAACAAAGAGGGAATTCGTATTTACTGACTATACCCTCTTTGGTTCTAGTCAATAAACATATTATTATTCTTTATACAGATTTGCCTTTGAGAAGACAGTGTACTCCCTGAGATGGTGTTCAGTTACTCACCAAACCATTTCCACCTGTGGGAGGGGCACCTCCCATTAGCCCCTGTTGGATGGTTTAAGGTGGTGTTTTAGACCAGGCTGTCTTGGTTCAACCTTCCCACTTCAGTTGCTGGATGTTCCTTTGAGTCTTTTGAAATGTGCAAGGTTTTCCTTTATCGTTTGAATTCCAGAATTTTAGTTGTGTAGATAGGTTTTAGATTTGACCTCTGCCCCTCTGCCCAGCCTGGACTTCTGGAGTTGGCTCCTGAACTCAGCTCTTTTAGCTTTGTTTATTATGTTTGATTGGGTCAGTCACTCCAAATTGGATTTTCAATAGTGTTTTCTTACTCCTTTCTTCTTACTTCTCCCCTTTTCTATCTTCACTCTTACACGTCATGCAGAACTCTCTGCCAGGTATCATTGACCTTGCCAGGTTTTACCTCAGTCCTTTCTAATATTTCCCTTGCTGATTTCCTATAACTATGAGTAGATATTTAGACAATAGTGAGGCTCATTAATGTAGAAGAAGATGCTTTCATAGGGAAACAAGGCACCTTCTGATAGAATACACTGCACATAATTTCTCAGCAAAATTTTATAAGGAATGGAAGTATAGGGAGTCACTCTCTCTTATTTTTGTGTCTGTCACAGCTAGAGCACAGTTGTGTAAAAGAAGAGAGTCTCAAATAACTTCCACTGAATAGGGAGACTGTCATGATCAAGAAAGAAGATTTTGGCCAAAGAAATTGGAGTCACTATATTTAAAAGAAAAAAAAAGTCTCCCTTTAAACTGACAAATTATTTCTTTTTTTTTTTTTAATAAAAAAATTGTTTTTAGCTTTTAGTTGGAAACCTTTCTCAAACTTCTAATTACTCCGAGGTAGTTTTCTCCAGGACCTTTTGGAAATAAGACGAAGGATCCAAGAAGAGGAGAAAAGTAGCTGAATGCCAAAAGAAAAGTCAAGGCAGAGTGTTGTGTTTCTGTGGGATATTTTCCAAACTGTCAAGAGTGTTTGCAGCAGTCTGGGGATACAGAGGGAGTAAGGCAACTGTATCTTTGAGAGTACAATGAGGCATGCCATGGCTGTTCAGAGTGGGATGGTAGCTCAATGGCCAAAGGTACCCTGACGGCAGTCTTTCTTCTCAGGGGGGAAAAAAAATCCTCCTTCTTCCTTTAGCTATAAGACAAGAACAAACAGGAGAGAGGACAGTGGGCATGTGGCCTTGGAGCCTCATAGGTCATAAAATTCTTTAAAGAAACTCTTCATTACATAAAAGAGATCTGACTGAGTATATGAGAGACTTAAATGAGAATTTTACAGAGAACATACGGCAAGGGCCAGAGATTCATTTGCAGCTTGCAGATTCCTGCAAAAACCTGTAGACTATAGCTTCAGGAGTCGCAGGATGTTGAAAGGTAAATGGTTTCAGAGTCAGGCAAGTGTTGAAGGAAGTACTGTAGCCTCTACTGCCCATCTGTTGCTTCCCAACTAGAGATTCCTGCCTCAGAATACATGTTTTGTCATAGTTTGGCTCCATGAAGTCGGGTGGCCTGAATTTGGATCCCAGCTTCCCTGATTACTCTCCAAGTGATTCCAAGCAATGTAGGTAGTCTCTGTCTACCTTCTGTGTGATACAGGAGTAATCAGGTACTCTCCCCTAGTGTGGACTTTTGATGTGTGTGTGTGAGGTAACACAGGTCAAACATTTAGCACACCTCTGGGTACGTGGTAGGGATCATTAAGATGGAGCTGCAACTGTTATCATTATTAATATTATTACAGTTAGTTGAGCTCAACAACTTGAGAGATGTGCTTATAGCAGTAGTTGTTGTTCTGTTTCCTGATCTTGTCTACCTAAGGGTTAACTTGCAGACATAAGCGAGCTCTCCCTTCCATTTCCCAGGGCATTGACTTCAAAGTTTTAGGCTCTCTACACCCTACAATTTGGATTTGTACTACTTTTGGTTCAACTGTGAAATTGTGGTATGACACAGCTTATTTAGCCAGGCTTACTTTTTTCTGTTTTCCCTTGCAACCAAGCTGGTTTCACAGTCCATTGTATCAAAGGTTAGAGGTCAATTTCAAACATGGCAAGAGTGGACAGTAATAGCATTTGGCACCTAGATCCCCCTTTTATACAGTGTGAAGCATTTTAGAAACACTAACCTCAGTGGGATGCTCAGATTAGTTCTGTTTTGAATTAGTCCCTCCAATCTGGGTGGTAAAATGCAAGCAGGGAGGTTAAATGAACTTATTCAAGTTTGGAAACAGAGAGCTTTTCGAAGCTGATATTCATATTTAGAACATAAGCCTTACTGCTTTCCACTTCCTGCCCCTTCCTCTTGGCCTTCTCTGAGATCAAATGCATTCTCTGACATTTACACATCTTCCATATCTAGAAGGAAATGACATTAAAGTACAACTTTTGCCCATTTTTTTTTTTTCTTTCTGGTGGATTTTGTTATGGAAAAGAGTCATCAGGAGAAGAAGGGAAAAGTCTTGTCCTGGGTCTGCTACCAATCACTATGGTGTTTACAAAGTCATTGGAAGTGAAGGGGATTAAGAAGACTTTCCCGGAAACCAGCAATCCTCACTGGTGGTCCAGCAGGGGTACTGTGGCAGCTTGGGGTTGGAGAGGGAACAGTTCACAACTAATGCTGAATATTCACTTTTATATTTTAAAGGTAGAATTATCAGCAGATGACATCACTTCCCCTAGGAAGGCTCTAAGCCTGCTGTTGTTGGTTCTGACATCTTTCTAAGGTGGAAATGATACAGAAGGAGGACAAGAAAAAGGAGAAGGAGAAGGAAGAGGAGGAGAAGAAGAGCTAGAGGAGGAGGAGAAGGACTAAAGGGAGGAGAAAAATATGGTTTCTCCTAAATAATTGCTAAAGGTAAACATGTCTCTTGGCAAAATTGAAACATCCCAACATGTCTTTATTTCTATTTTTTTTCTTCTATGATAAGAAAACACTTCAAATATTTGAACACAGTTTCAACCATAACTGCATTTAAATAACAGGTAAACATGTTAATGAGAGGTATCTCCAATATTAAAAATGGATGGGTGGTAAGGTAATCTAATTACAGATGACTTCTTTTTCTTTGGTGTCCTTGCTCTACAATGAAATGCTGAGGTTTTGAATTTATGATAAGGAGAATTATCCTATTGTGGCTAAAAATCTTACTGATACTTAAATTGTTGACCTACCTATAAAACTAGACAGGTTTTTGGTATTTGTCTTACAAGTTTCCTGATTGGTAAAAGTTATTGTAAATTGTTTAGCAGGGATTTTAAATTTCTCTCCTATCACTTGGCTAGGAGTAGCTTTCCAGTGTTTTTTATTTTAGGCTTTATGAATGTGTCTGCTTTATGGATGTATCCACTTTATGAAGCTAACAAGTATTTGAAATCATTGAAAATGATGTATCATTCAAAATGGTGAATCTCAGTGTTTCCTGGTAGCCTTTAAAGTCTCACCTGGGTAGGAAGTTACAAAATATACAACATTTTTTTCTCATAGATATGAGCAATATATTCATGGAATCCTTGAATATACATTCAAATAAAATTATTAGAATACAGCTCATTTATTGATGTTCTACTTTGAAAAATAAAAAGCCGGTGCCCATCAGACTTCTAGATCTTTCCTCCTATGATTTGTTTTGAAATCTCCAGGCAACTAGGGCCAATGAGTCTAAGTAGATATGACAGTCAGCATCCTTTCCTTTTCAGATGCTTAAGGATATCATGGAGAATTTTAGGCTTTAAAATATTTACCTTTGGGCAGTACCAGTTAGTTTTGCAAATCAAAATAAATTGACATAAGATGCACTTTAATAGATATAAGATGTACTCAAAGTCACTTGGTGTGTCATTCTAACTTCAAAAATGCCTTATGGGGCCAAATGGAAATCTTTCTCTGACAATATTCATATACAATATTCACTAATAGATTAATACTGAAACCTGCTTGTCTCTCAACAAGCAGTCCAGACTCTGTCAATCACAGACCATACTGAAATGGCTTGCCTCAGTTAGTAGGCTTGGATGCTTCCAGTGTATACATATTCTGTTTTGACTTTTATGTTCAAGAAGAGAATAGTAGTAACACTTTTATGATCATCCCTAGATCCTTCAAGGGCTTGTGTGAAAATTCTTTGATAGTTTAAGTTCATCTAACTTTTTGGTGGGATAACTAATACTGTGTTGTTAATTTTATTTAAAATTCTTCTGGAGGGGCGCCTGGGTGGCTCAGTGGGTTAAAGCCTCTGCCTTCGGCTCCGGTCATGATCCCAGGGTCCTGGGATTGAGCCCCACATTGGGCTCCCTGCTCAGCAGTGAGCCTGCTTCCCCCTCTCACTCTCTGCCTGCCTCTCTGCCTACTTGTGATCTCTGTCTGTCAAATAAATAAATAAATAAATCTTTAAAAAAGTAAAATAAAATTCTTCTGGACAATGAACATGCAGAATGAAGCATCTTTTACTATGCTACTATATACAGGCTAAAACTCTGTGGGCCAGTTACCCATTTAGAATTTGTTGCAAATTATTTTGAGCCTCTATCTAATTGAAGGGGGGAACAGGCTCAAGTACCATTTCTTAGTGAGAAATTATTATTTTTTTCTTTTTTCTTGAAGGTATAACAACAACAACAACAACAACAACAATAAACCTCCAACATTTTCCCTGATGTTTGGTTGGACAATAGTGGTGGTACCCCTCCTTCCCAGGGTGACTTGCCCTGGGAAGATTTCAAATAGTGGGGCAGGGGGACACCCCAGACAGCCCTTTTCTATGGCTCTTTCCACAACTATGCCCATCCATTACCAATGACACCCTTGACAACTGCAATCTAGAAGTGCCTCAAGGAACCCCTACTTCATGGCTTTTCACACTATACATGGTGAAGGACAAAGTTTTAAGTTTTATTTCCAAGGCCTACAAACACAAGTCTGTTGATTAGGCAAGTCAATTGACTAAAAAGTTTCTAAATCCATTTTCTGTGCTTATAGCACTATGGACAGGTAATAAACAGTTTGAAGACCAGCACCAGTCTCTGGAGAGAACTTTAAATAGCACTGACCTAGGTCCCTTGATAGAAGGACATCTTAGCTCTACTCTCTACTCTCTGGACAAACAAGCATCCTGGCTGAGCCACGTGATGGAGACTGATATTCAGAGTTGGCTCAGGCTGCTTTGTGAAGGAATTTTCTGTAATAATCCGGCATGTCACCCTTCTCACAATCCAGTCAAGTTCCCTGAAATAAGGGCTGTTTTCCTGTCTTCCTTTGATGAGGAGGTGTTTTCCTAGTCAGAGAATACCCTTTAGATTTCCTGTTTCATCGTTCTTAAACTGTTAGAATTCAAGAATTTGGAGAATTTGGCAAAAGTCCTAAATTCCTCTGGAATTTCTCCCATGTGACACAAGGACAAATATGCAATTGAGTGTCAGAAAGAAAGGGGAGTAAATATTTCCTGGGGGTAGGTATATAAATCAAACATTAATAGGAATTCTAATCTACATGTATTAGCATTCATATGTAGACAATGAAACTTTTAGAGCCAGGGAACAATTGCACAATTTTAATACAGGAAGCTTCTTGCCTCCATATATGTGAAAACATTATTTATAAAAGAATGACAACAGCAGTGAAAACCCGATAGTAAACAAACCAGTTCTTAGAGTTTTATTCTGCAAAACAAATACTGCAATGCCATCTATCCAATGTTTGTTATTCCAGATATGTCTTAATTGTGCAATTTGAAGAGCTTTAAAAAATTTTTTTTTCTCTCTACTCAATTGTTATTCCTTCTAACTGTCTTTGTGGGGAACTCAGTGGTGCCAACAAAGACTTAGTAGGTCTTTGAGGAATCTACCCTAAGCAATTTTTAGTATTTAGGACAAATCTTGTTCTATGATTACTGAGAATTTGACAAAGTCAAGCTCTCTCATAAATATTTCTAGAATAATAAGGGAAACTGATTGATGGGATTTTTATCATCTAACTAGATGTAGCTTTGACTTAAAAACAGGGAGATTTTACTTGACAGTTTTGCTCAACCTAAGGCAAAATATTTGGGAGTTGGTCAACTAAGAAGAATCCAAGAAAAAGAAAAAAAAAATACTTAGTAGACAAGGGTGACATATACAAACATCACATCTTTTACTAGAAGGGAGATTTCAGGTGGCATATCATAAAATGTCAATTAATTGAAGTAAACATCTCTTAATAATATGCAGTTAACATTTAGCCACCTCTAAGCTCTTTAAGCAAAGATAAATCAATAGTATTTACCTATCAAATTCCAGAAAAATAATTTCTGTCAAGTAACAAAATATAAAAATTTACTTGTCTTCCATGCTGTGAAATTTATTTGGATGCAACTCATTCTTTGCAGATGAATCCACGTTTTTTTCTACATCTTCAAAAGGTATAGATGCAAAATGAGAAATTATCATAAAATGCCACAGTGATCAATCCAGTGACCTGTAGTTATTGACAGAGTTCCAATACAAAGAAGCTTTTTTGGTGTACTTCTTGTCTTTAATTTTTAAAGAGAGAAGGAGCAGAAATGGGATTTTTGCATGGGTGAAGGCAGGATCTAACAGAGATATTAGGGTTAAGATTGATCCAGTCCATGGTGAGGTCACTTCTGTTCTCACCTCCCTTGAATCAGAACACCTTACTTTAAGAAGTTGTGAAAGGACAGAAATATATAAATTTCAACCTATGTTTTTGGAAGATTTTTCAACAAGATGAGAGTTTTCTACATGCATAGAAAAAAAAAAAAAAACTTATCTAGAGTAACTTATACAGGAAAGATGCTTATCCAGGGGATATTTCTTGCTGTTTTAGTCCCTATAGAAGAAAACAAAGAAAGCTAGTGTTCTGAAATCTTGCATCATCTTTTTTTAGGGAGTTTCAATGTCATTTGGGCTTATTGATTTCCTGAATGAATAAAGTGTTTTTTCATTAAGTCCCTTGACCCATACCCTTACATTCCAGGACCCATGCTAGGGCTGCGGGACAATGAAGGTAAGCCCCTTCTGACCAGCTGTACCCTGTTTGGTGAAGCAAGATAGACAATTAAACATAGCACATACAAAGTGGTAGGTATGTTATTAGAATCCCCAGGGGAGACATATAATCGAAGATTTAGAGCTTCAAAGGAGGTGCCCCGGAAGTGGTGATGTCTCCTTGGGACCAGAGAAACCGTAAGAAGGTGGGGCAAGGTGTTGAGTGTTCTGGTGGAAGAAACACTTTCCAGGCTGAAGTGTGAGTGTGAAGATTGGGAGTGTGGGGAATGATTGGCAGGATGGCTATTCCCAGGGAGGAGTGAACTCTAGAAGGGAACTTCTAGAACTGGAGGGGACCTTCAAGATCTTGTCACTCATATACCTTTCAAATCAGGTAACTGAAGCTGGAGCAGAGGGGTTGCCCAGCCTCATATCATTCATTAAGAATTAATCAGGACTAGAGCTTGGGCTATCTGACTTCCAGCCCCTCCTGGCTTGTACTCTTTTCATATAATTCTTAGGATTTGGTCATTTTGCTCAAAGCTAAAATACTTGGAAAGAGCTGATAAAGGAAGGGAAGACTGAAGAAAGAAGATAAACCAACAACAAAAACAAGTCTAAATTTTTATTATAGATTGGTTGGCATAATGCTAATAATCCAGAAAGAGTAGAATAAATTTAGAATTTTGTATTTAATAAAGCAAACAAGTGTGTCATATGGTTTGGAAATACTTAATGTAAAATGATTAAGATTGACATATCATACCCTTTTCAAAAAAAGTTTTGAACATCTACTTAATGAAACACACATAAGGGTGTTTTAATTTAAAATTATTTATGTAGAATACATAATTTCCTAATAATAACACATAAATAGGGTATAAGAATACAATTAGAAATCTTGAGTAGACTATATTATTAAATAAAATATGCCTTGGTGCTTCTCATACCATGTTGCCTTTATAATCATTCTTCAGCTAATCCTGAATACTATCTATAAGAATAGTTTCATTTTTAGACTGCCTTTGCGCTTGACCCAGAAATAGCCAAGAGCTTGAGGATGACTTTAGGAATACTAAAAGCATTATATGCAGAGTCCAAACATTTTCAGAGCAGCAGTTAAAGAGGACTTATAATACTTCTACTCAAGGCAAATCAGTAATTCACTGAGAAAGGCATGGATGTTTAGCTGGAAAACTTTTTGAAGAACAAATGTATCCTAAGACAGAAAAAATATAGTGGAAATACAGTCGACTGAAACTTGATGTCAACTGAAAATCCTAGACTAGCAAGTGTATTTAGAGTACCAGGACAGGTGGTAAACACTATCAAGGTCATTAATGATTAATGTGGGAACTTGGAATTCTTTTTTACCAGGGACATACACACACACACCCACACACACAGAGACACACACACACACTGGGGTTAGGTCCAGTTAAATCTCCAAGGGTAGGACCAGGCATACAATTTTTTAAAAGTCACATTGACATTGCAATATACAGCCAGGATTGGGAACCAGTGCTCTAACCTAACCAGGTATATATACGTGTGTGTGCGCGTGCACGAGTGCACATACACGTGTAGAGAAAGGGAGTAGTTAGGAAAATTTCAAAGGGTAATTTTGAAGAATGAATAGGAATCACACAGATGGAGAATTCACCCCAGATGCTACAAGAACACATACATGATTGGAAAAGGCAGCTGGGTTTGGGGAACTAAAGTGGAGAAAAATAAAGCTGGAGGGACCAGAGCCCGCCTGAAGTCTATAAAAGTTGAGGTGGGACTTAACCCACACACAATGAGGAACCACCAAAGTGGGACAAGCAGATCTGTACTTTGGATAGATCACTCAAATGACAGGGTGGAAGACCGATACTGGGGTAACTCTAGCTCAGAGCTCTCATCAGCTGTGTCTTTCTCGTTCCTGAACTGTCTTAGGGCCAATAATTTTCACACTTTTTGATGACACATGCTAGGGGAGAGGAGGAGACAAGAGAAAAAGGGAGGAAAGCAGGCTTAGACTCTGGTAGAAAGAACTACTTTAGTCAGTTCCTATGGTGGGAGGCCCCTCATACTACTTGGGTATCTGGAGTGGGAAACATGGGAATATAGGGTTTCCTTTGCCATTCCTGTAGAGGGCTAGTCTTCCTCTGCACAGGTCTTGTGGCTCTTCCTCTAGGATGTTGTTATTCAAATTGTGATCCCCTGCATCAACAACATCAGAATGACTTCAGAGTTTTCTGGAAATGCAAAATTTAATACCTTACCATGGATCAAATCAGAAACTACATTTTAACAGGATTTCTCAGGTAATTTTTATGCATTAAATAATGAGGGGCGTTAGTCTTGGAAAATGTTTTTCAAAGTTTTTAAACCCAAACCCTTCCACGTGGCAAGACATTCATTTTTTGTGTGTGTGTTCTAGAAGATGTATGCTCATGCACTTGAACCTGAAGACAAATTTTCAGGAGGAGAAATATATGTGGTCTATGCTATGCTATTTTATCCTATTCTGTCCTGTTCTTAAAAAAAAAAAAAAAAAAGTGTTGGTCAACACTTACTACAATGATTTTGTAAGTCACTAATAGTTTGTGACACATTTGTTTTGTGCTCCTAAAGGAACAAAAGTGGCCTAACCCTGAAATAGAATACAGGAAGTACTTTCCCAGTTTTCAGAAAAAAAGTAAATTAAATGGAAAACAGTTTTCTATTCCAAGATATTTTTTCCTAAACACTTTTTAAAAAAGATATGGCTTTTGCCATTACTTGTTAGCAACTGTCAGTAAACATAATAAAGAATAAAGGAAGAGGAATCAAATATTCATGAGAAAAGAACTGGAATGACTCAATCATGCTTAGTCTAATTAAAAAAATAGAGATGTGATTTTGATTGAAATTTCATTATCATAAAATTAATATTTCTTGGTGTGACATTTTTTCTTGATATGAAGAATTTCACCTAATGAAATTGTATTAGTATTTAATATTACCTGATTACAGTTGACAATCACTATTCTAGAAAACAATTTCTCAAATGATTTTTTACCATCATGTGATTGGGCAGGATAGCCCACTTATTCTATCCATTCCCACCCTGCAGAGGAAAAAGAATAAAGTAATAAGAAGGAACATGTCACTGTATAAGCAAATTTTTGTGGTTTGCCTTAACAGAGTGGTAGAGATGACTTGTATTTGAATCATAACGTATATATGACTTAAAGTTTAGTGATTGCAAAATTATGGTCCTCAAGTACCATTGATAGAAGTATATGTCACTATATACTCTGGGGTTGACCAAATAATCCACAACAAAGTCCAATGTGAATGAAGAAGCTAAGCCAAAAGTAATTCATAAGTAGAAGGCATTTGGAAACCATGGCCATGTGAAGACTGCATAAATAACCAAGTATGCTTCCTACATCTGCAGGAATTCCACAAGTCGTACTCAGAGTTGTGTAATCTTCTAGCATTACATGCTGATCTAGGACCCTACATTAAAGTCATCAGTAAGCTCTACTCAAACAAGAATTTAATTTTGCAGATACACTATTTTAGTAACTTTAACTCATTTAGTAAATTTAACTCATTTTAGTAAATTTAACTCATTTAATAGGTGACCAATATGTGGTCACGGAATGTATATAAAAATGACAGTATATGAATTATGCATCATTTAGTTGTAAGAAACAAAGAATGTATGTTATCAGGAGCCCTAATGTAGATTGCAATCCATATTTTCAGAGCCACTACCAGAGAATCACTTATTATCAATGTCCCAGCTGAGCTATCTAATGACAACTCTAGAACTTTATAGCTTTTTATGGTAATTGGTTTTTTCCCCCTGTTTTTCAGAGAATATGGGAAAATGCACCGAGATTTGCCTGGAAACTAAGTCTGAGTAATTCTACATATTTTCACTTCCTTAATCTTGTCAAGGCAAAGGATTACTAAAAAGTTTCATCTCACAAGTAAAATTTGATTTGTAGTAGATGCCTGAGAGGCCGTACTGAAACCAGAAAGGGGTATCTTGATGGATCAAGGATATTGGCCATGGGCTTTGGGCAATGGAAGGTCAGTTGTATGCCTTGATTTGCCCTTCTTGTTACAGGCTCTCCTAGACTCTGAGGCAGGGCATGGATCATCTCTCACTTTGTTGAGATATGCTTCTGGGATATTATTTGTTAATTGAGCTTTGACTTCTTTCTCACCACGTTCAGACTCAGCTAAGATTGTCAGATAAAACACTGGATGTTCAGCAAACCTGAAGATCAGCTAAACAAAAAATACATTTTGGTTTAGGTATGCTCTGAATATTGCAAAGGACACACTCTTACAAAAGATATTGTTTATCTGAAATTCAGACTTAATTGGATACCTTCCATTTTTATTTGCTAAATCTGACATGTTCAGTTCAGCTTTTAGAACACATGTTGCTGTCCTCGAACATGGATTTATAGGTCACCTACCTCTAAGTTCCTCGGGGTTCAACAAACTCACTGAGTCCTCAAATAGTTTTATGCATCCCAGAGTGACCCAAAGTAAATAAGCAAACTAATCCTGAATTACAAAAGTTTGATAAATCCAAGGAATGTAGAAAAGGAGAGTGGGGAAGTGATTTGGAGGATTAGAGGGTCAGTGGAACTGGGAGTCAGGAATGTTCAATATTGTAGGTTGGGATTAAGCTATCCCTGGAGGAGGCTGAGGTAGATAGAACCAGCTGGCTAGAGGTGACTCTTAGGGAGGGATTTAGGAGGAGAAAAGCACTGTGGCTTTGTCTTTGGTCCTTTCAAACTTCTGACGGCTTCCACATTAGGAATTTCTTCAACAGTGGGAGGGGGCAAGAACAAGGTATTTCCTGGGGCTCAGGCTGGCATGTGGCTGGGAATGGAAATTATAATTCTATGTGTGATTCTGAAATATGGTGGTGATAATCTTTGGAGTCCTGCAAAAGCATTCTAAAATAATATTCTTAACACTTTCACAAGGAGGGAGCTGGAAAGAAATATATCTGTACACAGAGTGTCATAAGGGACTCTTGTACTCTTTCTCTCTGCCTCTCTTTCTCTCTTTTTCATTCTATTTGGTTTCTTGGAGTAAAATCTAATTGTTGGTGTTTGCTTCTAATGAATTGTGTGTGTGTGTGTGTGTGTGTGCGTTTGCGTGTGTGTGCGCGTGCGTGTGTGCACGCGTGCGTGTGTGCATGTGTGTGTGTGTGACAGAGAGAGAGAGAGAAAGAGCAAAAGAGAGCAAGAGAGAGAGGATATGTTTTAAACCATGATCATTTTTGGCAATGATTCAAATACACCCTAAGCTTTGTGAGGAAAAACAATGGAAAATCCAAAAACCAGAGCTAAGCCAAAGATTAAATTTGTGACCAGCCATAAAAAGACTTACAGTTAGGCACTATGATTAAAACTAATTTCCCCAGTGGTTTCATTAGATTTTCTGTATGCAGAGGAGTTACACTGCAAGGTGGCAGATCTTTTTCATTCTGGTAAATTGCATGAAATCAACAAAGTGTCTGATGGCTGTGATTTGGAACTGTGATTGAGCTCTGTATTATCCATCTGAGTTTGCAGGGAATGTTTGACTTTGAGCTTCTTAGAATTCAGCACAGTCCTTTCTTTTGCTTTATTGACATGTTTTATTAAGCACCGAAATACCTGCTGAGTGCCCAAAGGACTGCAGGCAAAATGGGGTCAAAGATATTCATCTGATCACTTTCACATAAAATCTAGATATTCGGCAATTTAGGATGAAATGCACTTACTGTCTCCCAGATGAAGCTTCTGGTAAACGGCCTATACTGCCTCAAGTCCTAAGAACTCTCCGTGGTATTTTCTAAAATATAATGGTCATTCTTGCCTTCCTTACTTCAAGGTTCCTGGGAAGATGAAGGCAGGGGAAACAGATTATGTGCCAGGCAGCTGGATTTCCTCTAAAGCCTTTTCCTTTTAAAGAAGCTTCCTCCTTTCGCAGGTTTATAAACAGCATTTCCTGTGATTTTGCAGCATCGACTATGGTGAGTGCCCCTGCCAGCTCACAGCACAGCCAGGTGCTAAGCATCTGCTGCAGTGAGCTAGCACCTCGGCAAGCTGCGTGTGCCTGGTAGGTGTGTGATAGGCATCATGGCTTTGTTAGGGAAGCCAGGAGGCTGACTGCAGCGCTCACTCGCAAGCCTCCCCAATCGGTCTTGCAAGTAGCAAGACTATTTCTTGAATGTGAACAGCTGATGGCTCTGCTTCTGCTTTGTTTTCCCTGCTAAGCCAATCCCAGTAGTATCAAAAGAAGCAGTAGCCGGGGTGGTGCATTATTGCTTTGTGGCCAAGAAGTCCTGGAGGATACGGCAGGGATCGTTTCTCTTTTCCATGATGAACAAGAGCAATTTCCATTTTCTTTGTATAGGTTTCCTCTTTTCATATAACTGTTGAATTTCATGGTAGGAAAAGCATAGTGATAGATATTCTGGATATAAAAACTTGTGAAGCCCAAACAGGTGTGTGTGTGTGTGTGTGTGTGTGTGTGTGTGTGAATGTGTGTGTGTTTATGTATGCGTGTGTGTGTGTGTGTGTGTGTGTATGTAATGGAATGGGTTAGCAGTTAGTCCTTCTAGGGTTAAAAAAAAAAATACTGGGGAAGTCATCCCATAGGCATGATTACTAAATTCTGGATAATCCACCTACTATAAGTGACATGAAATTTAGATCAGTGAATAGCTGAGCAACTGTTCTACCTTAAGAATTATGGATTTGATTTATAAATTACATTAATAATTAGTAACCAAGGGCAAAATTGGTGGTATCAAAATTAACCCTGCCTCATATTTTTGCATGATCCCACCCGAGTCCACGTGTACACCAGGTGCCCCTCATTTCCTATGATTCGTATAATAGAAAGGTGTGTGTACTTTGAGTTTTAATAAGTTGAACTGGATTTTAACCTTATGAGGGTGAGACAGTGTATGACAGTTGATATTTCTGTAGTGATTATTATGTGCCAGACACAGTGTTAAGTACTTTGTGTGACTTTTCTAATTTTAATCCCCACAACAATCCCCTGATTTGTCTACTATAATAATCGCCATTTGATCCATGTAGAAATTACCCCAGAAATGTTAACTAATTGTTAAATAAATTAAGTACATTGTTAAATAAATGTTAAATAATTCACTGTAAGCATTTCGTGATGAAGTTCAGATTTCAATTCAGGCAGTCTGGTACTCCTGGGGTCCATACTATAATGGCAAAAAGTGATCTGGACATAGTTGTCACATAGGTAAACCTTAGACTGGCCATGGTTCAGATTAGAAACAAAAGATAATTCTGACTAGACACTGGGTACTCATTCTGCCCTCATTGCCAAATGTCCCTTGTAAGATTAATGTCCATGAAGTCAGACTTTGTTATCCATCTCTATATTTTGAACTATAGTTAGCTTGGACACAGAAGGTAAGGCATTCAGTAACGTTGAATAAATTCAGTAACGTTGAATATAAATGTAAATTAGTCTTGAAATGTTGTTTTTGTATTTTGCCATATGTAAGAGGTTAAGGTAACATCAGTATAGTTATTATTATTATTAATAATAATTATATATATTGTTCTACTTATCTTTGGGCTCTCTATCCTGCTAGAGTGGTAGAAAAATGATTTTAGTCAATTTAGGTTTTCTTATGCTTTTCATATACATTATAGCTATGTTTGGGGCGAACTGAAGGCCCTAACCAAGTGAAATGGACACTGGGGTACTCTGCCCAGATTCCCTTTTCAGCTGCCAAGAGTGTTGTCTATTTACAGCTCACAGCTTCATTCCACCCTGGGACTTGACCTTGGCTGCTAAGAGATACCTCAGGTAACAGCTCTTCCCTGAGGGCAAGACACATCCAAATATGATTGAAATGGGAGTACAAATGTTCATCCCCCTGTCAATACAGGACAATTCTGAGAGTCCCTTCCCGCCCAGAGCTCCCTAAAGAATTGTCCGAGATCTCAGTTACCATGGCCTTGCTCTTCACCTCCTTCCCTGTCCAAATCTGCTTCATTCACCTTTTTTTTACCGTGTTCCCAAATATATTTCCCAACAAACAAACCTCCAGCACACAATTCTCTCTTTCAGAGGACCTGACCTAAGGCAGTAGATATCAGGAGCAGTCCTAGGAAGCAGGCTCTGAAAATTAAATTTGGGAGCTAGACTCCTTGCACCAAGGACTCAGTCACTGATGGGAACACAAGCAGTCACTAGCATACTATGGCTGTGCTAGTATTCACATGTTCACTAGGGATGAAATGGAGATGTGATCTCTGTGGAAGGGCATTCATCAGCTAGTACTATTTCTCAGGCATTTGAGAGGTACAGGGGGAGAATTCTACTTGTAAGGACCATGGAATAAGATTGCTGCTGTTGGGTGCTGTGGATGCATTGAAAAAAGCTCAGTGATTCATCACCAACTGCAGATGAAGTATGAAGCTCAGAGGGCCTCCTTGACTCTGTATAAGACTTTCATTTCTTATATTCCAAAGAATCCAGAAAAACTTGGTGGTAAGTATAAGTCTTTATTATAAGTGTAGCAGAGTTCAAGTAAGATCTAATTTCCAACTTTGGCAAATGTGCCATGTCAAGGTCAAGGACCTGATTAGAAATGCATGAAACATTGAGACTTGATATGAAGTCATCTAAGTTGATGCACTCAAGAACCTTAAAACTCATATTCTTGTAAAACTTTGTGCCTACCAAACTGACCTTGTCATTTCTGTTACAGGATAGTGCTCTCTTTTGCTTGAAGACATTTCAGTAACCTCTAGCTTATAAGACAACATGCATCTTACCTGTCATAATATTCACTTCAATTTCCCTTCCTAGCCACCAAATTAAGACCAAGTTTTAATATAATCCAGCTGAGGAAATGTTATCCTGCTAAAGAAGAAAAGAGGCTCTATGCTGATGTTGCTACAAGGTCCAGCCAATATGTACCTGCAGGAGCCATAAGAGTAAATATAGGGATGATCCTGGGAGCACTGGACTATAAAATTGGACAATGAAAAATTGATCAGTATAGGAATACTTCCCAGGACACAGAATTTATCACCTGACCAGAATCTTGGGAGATTGCATTAATATACTACTAGGATGGCTTTTATGAGTTTGAGAAAGAGAAATGGCCTATGCAAAATGAAATACAAATAATAGAATTTCCATGGAATAGAGTAATCTATCAGAGGCTTAGAGGAGTGTGTACACTTGGTGTACCTTGGATATTCCAAGGGAGGCTGGAGAGCCCATAGGTTAACTACATTTGTGGGAAGAGCTGGATTATCCCTCATTTACCAAAGTGATGAGGCATTTGATGGTGAGGTGCACTCACATTGTTGGGAGTTCTGTAGTGTCTGTATTCTGTATGCTGGGGCTAATGAAAGGAGATGTTACACATCTCTGCTTCCTAATAGCAAAGGGGATTATAGGATTCAAAAATAATAAAGACCATGTAAAAAAGCTTAACCTTTGAAAGAAGGAGGGGCTCCTTCTTTTTTCCTTAATTTTTGTAAATTTGCTTAATTTTTGTAAGAGGGTCAGGGTTGAGTAGTAGTGGAAGAGCCTGAAATGCAGAGAACTAGGTTGTTAATAGACTATAGTATCCTAGGAGGGAGATAGATGGATGGTCAATAAAGATATTGCTTAATCTATGTAATCAAAAGAAATCACGGATGGATGATCTGAAGGCTGAGGACAACTATACCAAAGAAAGTCACAATTCCTCACCAAGTTTCTGGATCTGTAATCCTCAGATTTGTTCCTTGGCCTGTAGGGAATAGAGCTGTCTTAGTACATAATATATAAGACCAAAGAGAAATTTTGGAAACCGTCCCTGTCTCTACTCCACACCACTACCCCAGCTAAGAGGTAAACAAAAAGCAGTGCCACATACCAAGAAAAATGGAAGATATTAATGTTACTTTTTTTTTTAAAGATTTTATTTATTTATTTATTTGACAGAGATCACAAGTAGGCAGGGAGGCAGGCAGAGAGATGGGGGAAGCAGGCTTCCTGCTGAGCAGAGAGCCCGATGCGGGGCTTGATCCCGGGACCCTGAGATCATGACCTGAGCTGAAGGCAGAGGCTCAACCCACTGAGCCACCCAGGTGCCCCTAATGTTACTTTTAAAGACTTAAAGTGTGCATTCTATCCAGACTATCATCAGTTGGGTCCAACAGAAAACAGGTCCTGTGGATAAGAGCGGACTACTTCAAACTTAACAAGTGATAGTCCCAATTGTTGCTGCTGGGCCAGGTCAGTTACTCGCTACTGTAGATTAACATAGCCTCAGTACATGTTATGAAGTAATCAATTTGGTAAATACTTTTTCCATCCTTATCAGGAAGGAGATTCAGTTGCAATTTGCATTTATGTGGGACAAAAAATAGTATACATTTGTTATGTTTTCTCAGAGTTACTTAATCCTCCCCACTTTTGTTATAATATAGTCCAAAGTGACTGGACCATTTGGACATCTGCAGAACCTAGTCCATTGTATTGATGAGATAATGTTAATTGGACTGATAAAGAAATAAAGTGCAGATATTTGAAGTTCTTTGTAACATACACATGTTCCAGAGGTTGAGAGAAATTATACCAAATTTCAAGAGCTTGCCACATCAGTGAAACTGTAGGGTTCCAAGGGTCTAGAGTATGTGGTAAAATCCCTTGAAAGAAAAGGACGAAGTATTGCATCTTGCATCTTCTATCACTGAGAAAGAAGCACAATACTTGGTAGACTTTGTCTCTTGCCACCCTATACCGTATTTGGAGATGCTATTCTTACCTATATGCTGGGTAGGAATCTGACCTTAGCAGTGCCAAAATACTTGCAGTGAAGGATGTATAATGCCTTCAATCCTTCCTGTCATCTATCAACAGGCAGCTATCAACCTGTCTGGTTCTTAGTTACCATTTTTTTATAGGACTATGAATATGCCCTCATTCCCACCTGCAAGTCCCTTATATTTGGGGGTGTCCTATGAAAGCACGTGAAAATTATTTTGCTTTTTCTGTGCCATGCCATAACATGACAACCCATAAAACATTCTCTTGTTTTGTATACCTAGGAGCCCCTACACTATGAATCCATTCTCATTCTTTTTTATCTCTTTGATTTTGCTCCCTGGGTGCTACTTTTGGGTTTCCTAATATTAGGGGCTCTCTTGAGAGGCCAGTTGGCCCTACAATTAGGATCAATTCACTTCTCTCTTCTCCCACTTCCTTTCTCTTCCCCTTCTCTCTCATCCAGAGAGAAGATATCAACTACTGGGGGACAGGTGTTGGTTGAAGAACTCACTTCTCAAATTCCCAGAATGATTAAAATCAGGAGCTTTCAACTCCCTTAGAGTAGAGTATTTTGAAATAGAAAAGAGAGTGAATGGTCATTAGCACCTTTGCTTTGGTCTGGCTCTATGCCCTCGTCCCTTGAGATAATAAATGAAGAAGGCTTAGGTGGTTGGATTAGACAAAGAATAAAAGATAGGATACAGAAGTAAATATTTTTAAATATCTATTAAAGTCAGCTCATATATTTCAAAAATATAATATCACTACATCTAGGTCTTTATTGTAGTGAATACCTACTTGCCCTACACAGTTTTGTTAAGGTAGCATCAATCTCTCTTTCTTAGTAAATCTAGAATCTAATACACTGTTCTGTGTGTGAATGTTAATTGTTCTTTTTGTTATTGAAATTTTAACTCTAACCAACACACAAGATAATAAAATGCTTAATTTGAAATATAAATATGGAAATTAGGTTCTTGAAACTCGACGTCAACCATATCAGCCATATAGATGGGAATTTGCTGTCCTATTCTCATAGGTGACTGACTTAGGCTTTCTTTTATATTTTGAAACTTAGAAGCATCTTTCTTAGTATCCACCAAAATCTATTTATAATGTTCACACACTTCAATGATTCACTGTAGTCAACAATTGTAAGTAAATATCTCACTTCCTGGTTAGATAATGAGATTTCATGAATGAAGCTGGTATTATGAAAGAAAGGGTTTCCAAGGAGAGGAAACAAACCAAATCCAGAATTCAAGTACACCTTATTCCTCCATTTGTCCCTGAGATGAGTAAGGAAAGTGCCAAGGAGGTCTGAGCTAATAATACTTTGACTTTATCACTAGAAGGGAATACTTGATTAATAGAAATCACCATGTTCAATCATGTTAATTGTTAAGAAAATGCATGTAAAACTAACAGTGATGTGCCATGTCACAACTATTAAATTGTCAAAGATAAATATAAAAAAGGGACACTTTTCACTCAACAGGTGGGACTATAAATTAACCTGCTTTCAGAAAAACCCTCAAAGTATTTGTTTTCTCTTTGATTTGGTAATTTCATATTCAGGAATTTATACTAAGAAAATAATCAGAGATTGTTTATGTACAGAGAAGATTTATGTACAAAGATGTCTATAAAATATTTATTTATGATGTTGGAAAATTAGAACTGACCCAGTATTTGATAACAAAATATGGTCAAACAAATTATATCATGATTATACTATTGAATAAAATGAACCAATTCAATGATTTGAAAACATTTAACGACCTAGAAAATACTTATGACATTAAATTAGATGAAAATTACTGTATTTATAGAATTATCAGAATTTTATAAGAAAGGAATAATCTTTTTGGGTGTGAAAAAAATTCCAGGAGGAATCAACCATGCCAACTCTTTGATCTTGGACTTCTAGCCTCCAGAACTATAAGACAATACATTGCCATTGTTTAAGGAAAAAAATAATTCCAGTAAGAAAATATATTAAAGTGTGATCAATGTTTTTCTTGAAGTAGCAGAGTTAAGGGGAATTTTAATTTTTTCTTTATAATTTCTATAGGTTGAAAATTGTCCACATTGGCTATGTGTTACTTATAATTATGAAGTAATAATAAAAGTATGTTCATACAAGCGGTATTTGTCTTTAGTGACAACATTGGTGCCTTTCATGAGGTGAGGAAGAAAGCATCCTGTATGCACAGAATGCCATGCAATGATGGACATATCTGAAGTTTATTCATATAGTGTCTCGCCATTCTCTGTTCTAGTCTCAAAATCTCAGTCCTGGGTTTCTTTAGCATTCACATATTATGAGCAGAGCATTTAAATCTCAGTCTCTTCCTCCGTAGGGTGTCAATAGGAATTCATTTCTTTTGTTATTCCTTGATGCTTACTTACAAAAATGCTTCTTTCATAAATATGCATTTGGAAATTTGGAAATTTCATTTTCTTCTTAGAAACAGCAAAGATGGTAAGTTCTAAGCAAAGCATAGAATTTTGTGACCCACAGTCTTTGTTTGTCAACTGCTGAGACATGAATTTTGACTTATACCCGGGGTGGGAGGTATTTATGAGAAAGGAATTTGAACATCATTGTGTGGAAGGAGAAAATGTCAATTTCCAGAGAAAAAAGAATGGCAAGATCCTAGTTTCTGTGTCTACCGAATTAGAAAAGGAATTATGAGATGGTGTGAACAGAAGCTCATTCAGTGATGAGTACAATGGAAGGTTGAAATGTTTAGTATTTCTCCAGGGAAATTGTTTTCTTCATCTGATACTATATACCCCTTTTATTTTGATCTATTCCTTCCAAGATTTATCCCAGCACAGGCTTTATACATTGCAATGTAGAAAATAAGTGAAAACAAATAAAATGCCATAAAATAGCCAAATGTGTTCTAGACATACCAAAAAGAAATCCACCCCCCACCACCCTGCCTCCTTTCCTTCTTTCTTGTCTCTCTGACTCTTCCCTGCTCCCTTCCCTTTTGTTTTTCTTGTTCTTATTCTTACTCTCTTGCTCTTTTTTTTTTCCTTCCTGATTTAAGTTGTTACATAAAGCTTGATCCTACTTGTTCCTTTAGAGGTAAGAATATATAAAATCCGAGTTTTAAAAATGGCACTTTAATGTGCATAAGCCATAACTGCTATGATAGGAACCTTCTCTGCTGTGTGAGATGGTATCTTCATTTGGGATTCAACTTGTGATGTGTTTGCTTGGATAAGAATATTGACAAAAAGCGTGGTTTTCCAATTTTTAGACTTTGTGATGCCTGGTGGCTGTTTTTTAATGATTTACTCATCATGGATTTAAAAGCAGGGGATGTCTTGTTTCTTGTTTCTTTCAATAATTTTACCAAACATCTGCTAAGAGCTCCCAGGGGTATATTTTGCACAGGACTGAAAAATGACTGCTGGTAATGCTACAAGCCTTCTACTTTCAGAATACGTAACACAGCTAATGTGCATTATGATTTAATAAATCCATGAATGGATATTATATGGAGATTGCAGACCAGCTGTTTCCTCCTAAAACAAGCCAGAGGAACAAGGCTGCAGCTAGAGGGATATGGGTTCAATATGAGGAACTGGAAGAAGTTGCTAGGGAGATTTTTGAATCCCCTAGGAAGATCCTTACTTGGACTGCTGAATGTTGTCAGCTTTGGCCTGTGATTTCCAAGTCTTACAAGTTAAAAAAAGAATAAAATATCTACTTGGATTTTAAACTTAGATGAAAGTCATTTTATTCACTGGAACAGGTTCTCAAGCAATACTGAAAATAAGGACAAAATTTCCAATCAAAATTTCTGGAGTTAAAATAGGCCTTGTTCACCTTCTCCTTCTCTATCTCAACATAACAAAAACTGAATCCTCACAGGTCTTGTATTAACTGCTCCCCACTATACCTCCCCTGGGACTCCCTGTAGACTCCTTTTCCATCACCCTGCCAACCAGAGTAGTCTGCCATAGACTGAAGCAATGGGGTGCCTGGGTGGCTCAGTGGGTTAAGCCTCTGCCTTCGGCTCAGGTCATGATCTCAGGGTCCTGGGATCGAGCCCCGCATTGGTCTCTCTGCTCAGCAGGGAGCCTGCTTCCTCCTCTCTATCTGCCTACTTGTGATCTCTGTCTGTCAAATAAATAAATAAAATCTTAAAAAAAAAAAAAACTGAAGCAACAATGCATCCTTCAGTTTGTTCTGTAATCTTCTAATGTCAAATGCTTTCTTGTTTAGTGTCTCATTTAACCTTCTCACCAACCTTACAAAACAGGCATAATTACACCCATTTCCCAATGAGAAAAGAATTGGAGGGTAATTTATGCAAAATCACCTACTTTTTAAGTGGCAAAGCCAGAGAAAACCAAGTCTTTTGGATGCTATTTAAGGACTCTTCGTACTACAGCTCAGTAATTTTGATACACTCATCTTTCTTTTTTTTTTACCCCAGAGGTGTTCCATCTTCTAACAATGTGGCTTATTCCTTTGGAATGATCTTGGATATCCACCCTTATAGAAAATTGCAAGGAAAATATTCAGGCCAGAGCTTTCCAGAAAGTACCCTTGATGCATGCATTCCTACTTAGCCATTCACTATATGCATTGTTTGTCTGGTTTTTCCACTCACCAACTATGTGGCAAGTTTTTTTTTTAATATATCTCGGTGTCCTCATCTATATAAATGGAAACAATAAAACACATACCTCAAAGGGCTGTTGTGAGGGAAAATTGAGTTCATGTATTCAAGGTGTTTAGAACAGTCTTTTCTTGAAACATAATAAGTGGAGTGAAAATGTTGGTTAATATTACAGATTTACTATCACCCCCAGACTCCAAGCTTGACTTTCCCATGTAACTGCAGAATAATTAATTTTATAAAAGTTATCTATAAACATACCTCTTTTTAAGGCTTTGGAAGAATGTAGGAATGAATAAAAAAGTAGTGCCTGCCACCAGAAGGCATGTTATTTAGTGGAGGAGATATGGAATATATATACATTTCTATTGTCCAAGGCACAATAAATAATGTAAGATCAGAACACCAAAGGAAAGAGATACTCTTAACAGCTGGAAAGATATAATAAGATTTCTAGGAGTGGAGGGACCTTCAATACCTTGTTTGCCATGTGTTTCCACAGGACATGGTGCCTGCTACATAGGAGGTTCTCAGTGGTTAAGTATGAAGTGACTGAGATGGCAGGTAGGGGTCAGGAGTTTGGGAAAACATCCTGGGAAGGCAAACAGGATAAGCCACAAATGGAGGAATGGAAAGCATCATTTAGGAAGTTAATGGTGTGTGAATTCACAAATTAGAGTAAATGAATAAAGAAATTATAAAGGTAAGATTAGTCCTAGATATTGGATAGTCTTACATGACACTCTACAGATTTAAATTTTATGTTTTAACAGCGGAGGCAAGCAGAACATCAGATAGTTCCAAAAAGATCTGGCATGATTGGATATGGACTATAGAGCCATACCTTTTACGGTTCAGTGGAATGTTAGGGCTGGTGGTCTGGTATCCAAATATTAACAGGACTACAGTTATCCCCTCATAAGGTTGCCAAGGGAAATATCCATGTGGGGGTCAAAGAGCTGTTTGTCCTCAACTTGTGAAAACTCTAATAAGATGGGCTTAGAAGGGAGTATGTAGACTAGAAGCTAAAGCAGCCTCTTTGTTATCCCTAAGTCTAGACACTAACATGGGCACTGTGCTCTTTTTGGCTTTAAGGAAGGACAGAAACTTTTGAGATTTGTGGACTGAAATGAACATGAAAGAGAAGTGATGATCAGCACATGTGGATGACTCATTCTCCCCCATGTGGGAGAAGTCCTGGACCACTTTGCCATTCCAGGTCCATAAAAGGAGAAAGCAAAGAAAAAGCCATACCCATGGGTCTGATCATTAATTCACAGTGACCTTGCTCATTAGTAAATGTGGCCTAGGCACATGCCTGGAATTTGACTTATTAAATGAGTATTCCTCTCCTTGCAGGCAAGAAAAAGAAGGCACAGGGGAAAATAGCTGTTTGTCTTTTCAGAGGTCTTCCTAGAAGGTGACTTAAAGAGGAGAACCATTAGAAGCAGAGAGAATTTGAGCTGTGTCTGAGTTAAAAGACATCGAAGATGCTGATGTTGAGGAGAGAGATGCAAAGGCATTGAAACTGCATACCAGTTTCCTATCTCCTGTTGATTGGTATGATGGTGCTGCTGCCATTAACTGAATTAGCAATGAAGAGGCCACAGTGACTTCTGTTCTTTTCCAGTTTTAAGTAGCCTTTAAACAAAACACATCTGCTTATATTCCGAGACTAAGCAGAACTGTAAGTTAATTAACAAGTAATATTACAGTGAGGAAAAAGGGAAGGATCAAAACCACCTTCCTTCTTTTCCTAGAGAATAAAAATAAGTAGGAGAATTCTTTCGAAGGGAGGTAGACTCAAGGTGTTAGAACAAATTGCTGCTTGTTTCACATTTTTCTGTGTGTGTCTTAGAAGATCTCAGAAAACATCTAAGAGGTGCTGAAAGCTTTTAGAAGGATTATGTAAAAAAAAAAAAGTTGCAAAAGAAAGCAGTCATAGAAATTACTCTCTGAGCAACATTTTCATAGTTGAGCAGAGAGCCCTCTCTGGGAATCATTTAAGTATTTTACAGAGAAGAAAAGATCTCTCTTAAAAGCCAACAATTGTATTTTAAAAAGAAGGAAAGGAGCAACCTGATGATGTTAAGCTCATGAAGAAAAAGACGTTGTGTATCTTACCATTTGCTCGAGAATCACAGAAGGGAGCTGCGTATGGGTGCAGGATAAACAACTGAGATTAGAAGTGATGAAATGTAGTTCACAGTCTAGGTTAATATTCTAAGAAGACAAGAAAAACCTGTGACAGAGAAGGGACACAAACTCGGTGATTGCTAACAAATCATGTAATTTCAGAGAATACCATAGTTCATGAGGGTCAACTCCAGGCATAGATTAGAAGGCTCATGGGCTGTATACTTAAGCAACCATCAAAAACAAGATCGGACAATGGCCAAGATATAAGGTGGCAGGTAAGATAGGTGGGATGGTGGTGGTAAAAATAGGGCTACAACTTTGGCTGGTGCCTGGGGGAAAATTCTATGAACACAGTGTAGAAACAGAAAGATGGACCATGGTAAGCGAGAATGTTTTCCTTCGGGTTCTTGTTAGGACACGAGTCAGTTCTCAAAATGGGTTATCTTGAGCCCTTATAAGAGAATGACTGAGTGCTTCATGTATGTACATAGAATGATCCCAGATTAAGCAAAAGAAATACAGAGTACTCGGTATAGTATGCTAAGTGTTGTGTAAAATAAAAGTTGTATGGCTTAGAACTTCTGAAAAGAATCACAGGAATCTTTAATAGCAGTTGCTTGGTTAGTGGGAGTGGTTGTGATGAAGAAAAAAAAAGGGGGGGTGGAAGGAAGACTTTAACTTATACCTACAAATTGTTATATGATCTATGGAAAAAAATTAAAGATCTACATTTTAAAAATGTGTGTTGCTTAGGGTTTTAATGAGAGTAAATGGAGTTATATGTCTTGGAAAGGGTAGAGAATGAGGTGAGCAGTCATCTCACATCATGGAAGGAACCATTTTATCTTAACAAGTTGTTTCAAATATGCTTCATCCATAATTTGTGCTTAATGTATAAGTTAAAAACTTGAACATAGAATTAAAAGTGAGACATGTATCTAGATTGGAGACCCATTTCTTTAGAGAACAGAAATCAATCAAAATCTTCCATTTTGGGGACTGTTTGAATTTCTGATTCTTTCTTGATATCTTTAATTATTTGGTTAAAATTCAGGAGTAAACCTAGAAGATGAAAAATGTCATGTGGAGTCTCTGGAGTAAAATTCCGTGTGGCAACAGCTTCATGAGCAAGCTCATCCTAATGGCAGGTGTTTTGTTTTCTAGTTGGTATTAACAATGTTTTGGTTTAAGAACACCAACAAATCAACCTAACCCAACCACAACAACAACAAAAAAAACCCAACAAAACAAACCAGAAAAGAGAGACAGAGTTGATGGTGATGATAAGAAACACTGTATTTCACAGTTCTGCTCAGGACTAGTTTTGCTCAAAACATTTTTCCCTTAAGTCACAACAGCTTACAATAGCAATCCGTGGTTCATGGCCTGTATCCTGCTGGTAGCTCTCAATTGTGGCCAGTGGGGACAAAAATGGAAAGTGATTTTAGAGCAAGGGTGTGAAGTTTCTTACTATGAATGAAATTCTATCCAGAGTGACTGAAGGATTGATTTGGGCAAGTTATGGAGGCTGTGTTAATTGTAAGCAGGTGTTGGGTTCCACTTTGGAAGAACTAGAAATTCTATGGGAGTACAGATTTATATTTGGGCATTACTACCTCAAGACAATGCTAAAAATTATGGTCAGCAAACAAGTTTTAATAGTGTAAAAAGAAATACGTACTTATAAAGAAAATATTAAAAACAAGGATTTTTAATATCAATCTTGATTCTGGCATTTCTTCCTTTTATTTTCAACCTCTGCAACCTCAGTGCCTCCATTCTTATCATCTCACAAATGGGGAGATCAATGCTCCTTCACAATGCTACTAGAAGAAACAACTTAAGAAATAGTATATTGGGGCAGCTGGGTGGTACAGTCATTTTAGTGTCTGACTCTTGGTTTTAGCTCAGGTCACGATCTCAGGGTCTTGAGATAGGGCCCTACTTGGGGCTCCACCCTCAGTGGGAAGTCTGCTTGAAGTTTCTCTCTCTCCCACTATGCCTACCCCTCTCCCTGCTCATGCTCTCTCTAAATAAATAAATAAATAAATAAATAAATAAATAAATAAATCTTAAAACAAGAAATATTATTGACTCATTCTGCATGGATGAAATGTTACAATTGTAGAAAAATTATTTACATCAATGCAAAATAATCACTTAGACTTATTGATAGCGCTTACATTCTTATCTACTCTTTTGGATTATGTTCCCTTGACACACCAATCACTGTTCCTTTCTTTTCTTTTTTTTTTTTTTCCCCTAAGATTTATTTATTTATTTTGAGAGAGGGAGACGGCAAGCACAGGGTTGGTTCTGAGGGGGAAGGAGAGAAGGAATACTTCAGCAGACTCCTCGCTGAGTGTGGAGGCCAGTGTAGGCCTCCATCTCAAGATACTGAGATCATGCCCTGAGACAAAATCAAGAGTCAGGTGCTTAATTGACTATGCCATGGAGGCACCCTGACTTTGCTGCTTTTTTGGAGACACTCTGATAGCAATTGAACCAACAGTGTTCCTTTACTTATTTATGTAAGTTCTTCTTCCCATTTTTAAACATCTCTTCTTTGATCTAAAGTGATCTTGGAGCCTTTTTCCTCTTCTTAGCTGTAAGACAGATTCATGAAGAAGAATTATTTTTCCAGTGTTCCAGTCTTGTTTATAATAGTTCTTTAGAAGTTTCCTAACTGATGTTTCCAAGGGTTCATGATTAAATATTAATGTATTGGGTCTGAAACTATCAAAGAGCAATTTCTGAAGGAAAGAATCAAATGGTCCACAAACCAACAAATAAGGAGAGCTATTAAATACTCTGATATTCTAGCTATTTATCATTGGTGCTTTGGTAATTGTGATTTATTGAGGAGAGTTACAATGCTCTGAGTTCATCAGGCCCCGCTTCTGTACTGTGGCCCAGGCTCACTGCTTCTGTTTGTAACATAAATCATGTCTGGATACCAAAGTCTCCAGATCTGCTAAGCTTTAAGCTTTATGCTTTGTTTTGTTTTGTTTGTGTTCTTTGTGTTTCCTTATTAGGAAATTTTGATGCTATGCTTCAATGCATATTATTTCCCTTAAAAGAAATATGACCCAGAAATATTATTTGGTATAAATGTTACTAGAAGACAGAAGAGCTTCAATTTTATGGCACTTGATCTCCTTCTCCTTGTTTTTAAACTTTTATTGGTGTCATTTGGAACCAGAATCACCTAACTTAAAGACTATTGTTTTTTGAAATCTTGACAATAAGTAGTTCATTCTTATTTGGGGTAATTAAAAACTTGGCGTACTAAATATTGCTTTGTGAAGTCACAGGTTACTTTCTCTTTTTTTGAAACAGAGTCACAGGTTACTTTCTCTTTTTATGAAAAAAAAATTTTTTTGAGAAAGAGAGCTCAAGTGGGGCTTGCTTCCTGTTTTTTGATCAAACTATATTTTTATGTGTAGGTTCTTATGATAATTATTTTAATAAGTCTATTTTTATTTTATCATTTTTAAAGGCTTATTTATTTATTTGTTTGAGAGAGAGAGAACACATATTCACAGTGGGGAATGACAGGGTGGAAGGGGAGAGAGAGAATCACAAGCAGACTCCTCACTGAGTGCAGAGTCCCACCTGGGGTTCAATCTGATCCCACCACTCTGAGATCTTGACCTGAGCCAGAATCAAGCGTTGGCCACTTAACCAACTGAGCCAGCTGGGTACCTCTTTAGTAATATTTAAAATAAGATAAGGAATCAGGCTTTTCAATTCCCTCTCATGTTAATTTTCTCCTTGATAATTAACAATTTATCACCATTTAACATTACACACACACACACACACACACACACATACACATACACATGCCCTATTTATTTATTTATCTTCATTTTCTGTTTCTCTTCAATGGATTGTAAATTGCACATCAAAGATTTTTTCCATTTTTGTCTGTTTTGCTCTTATGTCTACTATGTGTCTGTCACCTAGTAAAAACATGACAAATGTTTGATGAATAAATAAATATTTCCATACATAATTTATAGACTTTTATTTTTTCATTCTATCTATTGCCAGAAAAGCAGGACCAATGCTTCTTCCCACTTCACACTGTCTGTACAATGAAGCTGGAAATCTATGGGTAGAATTATAATTCAGCAAAAACAAATTCTTAAAAAAAAGTCCGTAATTACACAAGGCCTTAATTTTGTCATTGTTTACAGCATAATATATGTGTTAAATACAAGTTTTTCTTGGAGGGGAATTAAGAAAAAAAAAACCCATAAGAAGACAGTCAGATTAGCTTGAATGCAAAAAGTCAACCTCATGTTTCTGATGAATAAGAAAGGGAGCATTTTTTTTTTTTAAATATGATTCCATGGGTATACCGTTTAATAATCCCATAAAAAAGTCTTCCTATTTTTTTTTTCAGTTTTCATTAAGGAAAAAGAAAGAAATTTTCTGTATTTTTTGACCACCATACTTCTTTATATTTTGCCTATGAAGTAGGAGGAAAAAGGCTGGTATTTACATGAGTTGAAATTTTCATCAATTTCACTTTTTTTTCCAGGAAATTTGAGCTTTTTGAGTGCCAAGCACCCCTTCCCTTTCCCAAGTTAAACTAGATTAAACTCAGGAGAAGGAACATGTTGAGCAGCATTTCTTGCTTTCCAGTACATAAAAGTAAATGTTAGTCAATGTTTCAAGCAGGATTGGGTTGCCCTGTGATGCATTTTCTTTTACAGAAAAACATGGCATCTACTGTTCACAAGACTGGCAAGCAGAACAACAAAGAGAGCTAATGAGCAAACTGTCAGGAGTTAATAAAAATTTGAATGACCTTTCCTTCTTGGAGGAAAGGGTTACTGATCTAGGGCATGTGACTGATACCAACAAGTAAGAAAAATGAATATATGGGGTTGGAAAAGTAAATTTTAGGTCAGATAAATGAAAGCCACCTGTTGTCCCCAATTTATAGTTTATAAAATAAATTTCAAATGTTATAAATCCCAGATTATAGAAAGTTTTTTTTTTTTGCATTAAATGAATCAAAGCAATAATTTCCCCTTCTGAAACACATCTCTTCCATTCATTTTCTCACTCATTCATTCCTTTTTTCCAACGGCTCATCATCTACTAGAGAGATAAACCTGGAAATAATTACAATGGTATGACAAATGTCCTTATAAAAGCATGAGCAATGCACGGAGAAGGATTTGGTTAGCTCTGCCTGAGAGTTTAGACAAGGCTTTTGTCAGGGAGTGACATTTGAACCATGTTTTAAAGAATAAGAAAGATTTTTCTAGCGGGACAACATGGAAGGAACATATTAAACAAAAGGAAATGGGATTTTCAAAGCAATCAAGATGAAAACTAGGAAATCAAAAACATGTAAGTCCTTGCCTTGTTCACGAGAAGGCTTGCTAGGCCATATTCCTGAATGCTAATATCTCAAATGTTCTTCTAACAATTACATACCTGCTTTTCATGTCCAGCCCAGGAGAGTTCCCAATAAACCAAATATAAACTCCAGAGTGTCAGGGAGACATATTTTCAATGGAAATCATTTGCTTGAATCACTATGGTGAAGAAATGTGCTCAACGGACTGGTCAGTTACATAGTCTTCACGTTCTGCAAGCATTTCCAGGATACCTATTCATAATGATCAGTTCTCTTGTGGTGAAATGTTGCTGTTTTCCCATTACTGGTGATGGACTGTCTTGATTAATATCTCTCACTTTTCTTCATTCTACCTCCTGGGTGTTTTGGCCATGACTTCATGGGAATTCAACGGTTGCTTAGTAGAAATATTTGTGCAGTTAGGACAGCTCATATATTCTTTTGAAACAGATATTTGTTTGCTCCCTTCACTCCTTCTGGCCTCTTGCCTTCTCTCTTAGCTGCCTTCACTTTCTCAATCCCCCAAAAGGAGTTAGGACTCTTTCATGCCATGATCTTGGTATTCATTTTTCTTAATCCTCATCATTTACTCAATATGGTAGATATTATAAAATTAAATAGACATTCCAAATCTAGTTGTTCTTGCTTAATACTTTAAATAAATGTACAATCATTTGAGTCCTAAGGTTACAAGAGAAGTATTTTACTGTGTGCAAGTAATAATAATGATTCCTGTTTTTATGATAAAAATGTTTTCTATTTGAAGATATTAAATTTGGCTTAATCAATCTTTATGAATTAGTGTAACATTGTGAAAAATTATATTTAATGAAATAGTATATTAACCTTTACATGTAGCTTTTAGGTATTTAGTTATATGTAGGCAATAAAAAAAGGAGAAAGCACTATTATACAGACACTTCTTTTTTCTTGTTTTATTTATCACATCTAAACATAAATCACGACAATTATTACTTATTTCTACAAGCATTGATTTCTATAAGTGAATCATTTGTATTTTCACTTTTCTTACATGTGCCTAAAATATTTGAAGCAGAGTATAGCCAACATATTAGCTACCAACTTAGCTAAAAAAAAAAAAAAAAAAAAAAAAGAAGAAAAAAAAAAAAGAAACTTTCTCAAAATACAGACTTAAGGATTCTGAAGTCTTTATGTTTTTAAAGCTATAGTTGAGCCTTGAACAACATGGGGGTTAGAGGCACCAACTTCCCCTTCTTCCACCAGTGTAGTAAAAAATCTGAATTTGCTTTTGACTCCTCCAAAACTTAACTACTAATAGTCTCCTGTTGCTCAGAAACCTTACTGGTAACATTAACAATTGATTAACACCTATTCTGTATATTATAGGTATTGTAACTCTTTTCTTAAGATAAAGCAAGCTAGAGAAAAAATATTTTTAAGAAAATCATAAGGAAGGGAAAATACATTTACAATACTGCTGTATTTATTGAAAAAAAAATTTCATGTGTAAATGGACCTATGCAGTTCAAACTTGTGCATTCAAGGGTCAACTGTAGTAGCTGTCAATAACATTTAGTATGAGGTGCTTAAATGATCCTGTTTTTTATACATATTTAAACATGGTTATGTGAGAATCTGATTGGTTTTTAAATTAAGTGGCATTATTTAGGTGGAAAACTGAATTACCCTGTAAATACAATCTTTTTGTCAACTTAATCTCATAGGTCATTTCTGTGGAATCATTCATTTTTATTTTTATTTTTATTTTCCTTCAGTAGAGCATGTGACTCTTTTTTAAAAAATTTAATTTTATTTTTTTCATTGTTCCAAGATTCATTGTTTATGCACCAGACCCAGTGCTCCATGCAATATGTGCCCTCCTTAATACCCACCACCAGGCTCACCCATCCCCCGGCACCCCTCCTGCCCAAAACCCTCAGTTTGGTTCTCAGAGTCCACAGTCTCTCACGGTTTGTCTCCTGCTCTGATTTCCCCCAATTCACTTTTCCTTTCCTTCTCCTAATGTCCTCCATGTTATTCCTTATGCTCCACAAGTAAGTGAAACCATATGATAATTGACTTTCTCTGCTTGACTTATTTCACTCAGCATAATCTCCTCCAGTCCCATCCATGTTGATACAAAAGTTGGGTATTCATCCTTTCTGATGGAGGCATAATATTCTATTGTATATATGGACCATATCTTCTGCATTTATTTGTCTGTTGAAGGACATCTTGGCTCTTTCCACAGTTTTGTGATTGTGGCCATTGCCGCTGTGAGCATTGGTGTACATATAGCCCTTCTTTTCAGTACATCCGTATCTTTGGGGTAAATACCCAGTAGTGCAATTGCAGGTTCATTAGGGTAGTTCTATTTTTAATTTCTTAAGGAAACTTTACACTGTTTTCCAAAGTCAACTTGCGTTCCCACCAGCAGTGTAAGAGGGTTCCCCTTTCTCCACATCCTCTCCAACACTTGTCGTTTCCTGTCTTGTTAATTTTGGTCATTCTAACTGGTGTATTTGGTATCTCAATGTGGTTTTGATTGGAATTTCCCTGATGGATAATGATGATGAACATTTTTTCATGTGTCTGTTAGCAATTTGTTTGTCTTCTTTGGAGAAGTATCTGTTCATGTCTTCTGCTCATTTTTTGAAGTGACTGACTATTTTTTGAGTGTTGAGTTTGAGGAGTTCTTTATAGATCTTGGATATCAGCCCTTTGTCTGTAGTGTCATTTGTGAATATCTTCTACCATTCTGTGAGTTGCCTCTTTGTTTTGTTGACTGTTTCCTTTACTTGCAGAAGCTTTTGATCTTGATGAAGTCCCAAAAGTCCATTTTTGCTTTTGTTTCCTTTGTCTTTGGAGACATGTCTTGAAAGAAGTTGTTGTGGCCGATGTCAAAGAGGCTACCGCCTATGTTCTCTTCTAGGATTTTGATAGATTCTTGCCTCATCTTGAGGTCTTTTATCCATTTTGGGTTTATCTTTGTGTATGGTGTGAGAGAATAGTCAAGTTCTATTCTTCTATACATAGCTGGCCAATTTTCCCAGCACCATTTATTGAAGAGACATTTTCCCCCTGGATATTTTTTCCTGCTTTGTCAAATATTATTTCACCATAGAGTTATGGCTCCATATCTTGGCTCTCTACTTTATTCCACTGATTTATTTGTCTGGTTTTGTGCCAGTACCATGCTCTCTTGGTGATCATGGCTTTGTAGTAAAGCTTGAAATCAGACAACAAGATGCCCTCCATTTTGTTTTTCTTTTTCAATATTTCCTTAGCAATTTGGGGTCTTTTCTGGTTCCATACAAATTTTAGGATTGTTTGTTCCAGCACTTTGAAAAACGCCGGTGGAATTTTGATCAGGATGACATTGAAAGTATAGATTGCTCTGGGGAGTATAGACATTTTAACAATGTTTATTCTTCTAATCCATGAGCATGGAATGCTCTTCCATCTTTTTGTGTCTTCTTCAATTTCTTTCATGAGTGTTCTGTAGATTCCTTGAATAGAGATTCTTTACCTCTTTGGTTAGGTTTATTCCCAGGTATTTTATGGTTCTTGGTGCTATAGTAAATGAAATTGATTCTCTAATTTCCCTTTCTATATTTTCATTTTTAGTGTATAAGAAAGCAATTGATTTCTGTAAACTGATTTGTAATCATTCATTTTTAATATTACATAATATTACTTACTTTGTACAGCCATCATTTTAAGTGTTTTTGTATTTATTGCCTTCTCCAGGAATCAGAACAGCCTATGAGGAAGGCACTAATGGACCATCCCTATTTTGTAGATATGGAAATAGAGGCAGAGAGTGGTGAAGATCCAGGCCATATAGCCAGGACCGTCCTGTTAGCCTCAGTTCTCTGCAGAATCTGTAATACTAACCACTGAATTTTATTGGTTTTAATAATTAGGAGCCCACTTGGACTACTCTTTCTGCTAAATTAGCTGTGTACAGGAGGAAAATGTAATGAGTAATAGAAAATGATGTATAGAATCATGACCAACAAAAAACCAACAGTAATACTGGGTAGTAACACTTTATATTTAGTTATGTTATTTTGTGTAAATCTAATTTCTCTGGTCATAGTTTCTTGATTTATGAAATAGGAATAATGATACATATCTTCCACCATGTGATTTTAAAGATTCAACAAGATAACTTAAAGTTAAGTTTGTATAATCTGCAAAGAAACCTCTGTAAAACAAGTTATTACAAAACTCAAGATAATTGCAACTTGTTTCTCCTGCATTTAAAATGTGCATGTTTTTGTTGCTTCTGTTGGTGTCAGTGGTAGAATACAGTGAAAACTCTACAAACAAGTAAAAATGAAATGACTTTAAAAACTTGTAGATCCTTAGAAGTTGCTAGATCATTACTGAATTTGTATCTTGTAAAAGCAACTAAACTATAATAAATATTTTGACCATTTGCTTTGGCTCAAATAATTGATTTAACTCATTTCTATTTATAAAACCTCTTACTGTTATGTACTTGATAATTATAGGAATTTTGGAAGGCCTACCATCAGCAATTTCACCAGAAGGCATTGTGGTGGCAGTTCAAACAAAAATCTCATTCAAACTTTTATTTAGTGCCCAGTATGTGCCTGACTTTTTTTTCCCAAGTATTGTGACATAAAAGTGAATAAAACAAGCGAAATCCCTCAAGCATTAATCATGCTTGCAGACAGATATTTAAACTTTTTATAATACTCAATGGGGTAAGAGTGATGATAGGTGGGTGTCATCAGAGGAAAGAGCAGAATCTTTAAACCAGGCTTCTTAGAGGAGGTGATACTTGATCTGAGATTCAGAGAAAAGTAAGACTTAGCATGCCAGTGATAGTGTGGAGAAGGTGTCCTGCTGAAGGACTCAGACAATAAATTGGAGATAAGAACTATCATGTTGGTTTAAGGGACTGGAGTATTCAGTATGTCTGGAAAGAGAGATTCATAATAGGGAACAGGCAGAAACAAGGCAGATCTAGATCACTTAGAGCCCTGAACACTTACATAGACTGTTGGAACTTGATCATAATGCTTATGGGAACATTGAAACAATTTATGACTCTTACATTACCAGATTTGAAATTTGGAAATATCACTCTGAGAGTACAAAAGGAAAGCCACCCATCCAGGAGTTAGGAGTGATAGGCTGTAATGAGAGCATGGGAAGAGGAAGAAGATAAGAGATGTGAAAGATGGAATCTTTTTTATTTTGTGACCACTCTATTAAAGGTTTCTTTATTTCTCATCTGGGCAATTGGGAATTGATGGTGGGATCATTAGCTATGATAGGGAACACAAGAGGAGAGAAGTGGGAATGCTCAGGAAAATTTGTGTCTAGAATTTAAGGTCATAGTTTGGAGTTTAGATATAGGTTTGAGAGTATTTTCTGGCATGTGTTACTGACATTCATCTGGATAAGGAGAAGTCCCATCAAACATTAGATGCCCCTTACTTGACCTCTTTTATCCTCAAGTGGACATTCTCCTCTAGTCACATTTCTGATCTTTCTAGAATATTCAATATCAGCAGTATTCTTGCTTGAGCAGAGAATCAAGACAACTGCCAAACAAGCCAATCCTTCTCTGATTCTAAAAGATTGACCAGTCCTTTGTGAAGATATACTTCATTGGCCAACCGTTAGCAAGTTTCCAGATAAGAAGACTTTGGTTTCTGGACTTAGCTGGTACCATGAACAGAATCAGAAACAGTTTAGATGTAACATAATTAAAGTGAGGTGGGTGTAAGGTAGAAGCAGAGTTCTGTGTTGAGTATAGTTATAAATAAGCAGAGGAGATGCTAGAATTTGGAAAGACCCATGTGGTGGCTATGGAATCACAGCTCTCACCTGTTGATATACATACTCAGAAAAAGTGCCTGACATAACACAAAGATTATGCAAAACATTTGCTTGGATTGCAATTTGCTTCTTTGTAAAAAGTAAGTGAGAAATATCCTATAGAGAGGGATAGGTGAGGTTTTAATTTTCCTTCAGCGGCAGAAGGAAGTGAGGAATAAAGTTTCAAATAGATAAGTAGAATTTTTCTGTGGTTTGATAGTTCGCATGTTCTCAGAGAGGATGTAAAGGTTTCTACATGAAGAGTAGATATTAATCTTTTCTGACTAGCTTGGCCCAAAACTTCTGTGAGTGAGCCAGCAGGTAATGGGTTAGAGGTCTTGAAGAAAAAAATGAAATTTAGAACACTTTTTGAGGAGCATGGAAAAGATGAGTATGGATAGCTGGAAGAGCTTCTGGGGTTATTAATGTATGAGTTTGGAAATTATTAATACTGGTTCTCATCATCAGGATCACTGAATGAAATTCTGCAGCAGTGTTCAGTAGTCTGGGAGACAGAAAAGACAAGTTAGGTAATTGTATTTACCCATGTCTAAACTATTCCGGGGCAGATGAGGCAGGAAAATAAGAGAGCACAAAAACAAGCATTTAGGGTAAAGACTAGGAAGTGTTTTTGTGACAGCCCTAAGCCAATGGGCTGGAAAGGGAAGGAAGTAAACCTGGAAAATGGAGCTAATGAGGAAGCAGTGATGAGCGCCACAGGCAGACCATTTGCATGATGACAAGAAATAGGGTTGGAATGACGAGTTTGTTGTGGAAGAGTGTAATATTGGAATTTAACTAATAGTACATGGAGTTTTCAAAAAAAAAATCACCAAGGTTTATAGAAACTGTGTGAAGATAAAAATCACTGAATGGAGGAGGTCAAGAAGCACTTTGTCTAAGATTGTAGGACCATCAAAATGGACATGGATGTCAAGTCTAAGGATCTTTCCTCATCGAAGACCACATATCTACTGCTAAAAAATCATTAGTGAATGTGGAGAAGGAAATTGAATGTAAGTAGATGACAGGGATGAGGAGTCCCAAGGAGATATAATTACTCAAGGGAGTCAGATTCAGAATGCTATACAAGAGGCAATGCACAGCAAGAAATTATTGAATAATTTTTACATACTTCCTGGTCTCCACCCCTGTTCCCTCCTCTTAGTCTTGTGGGAACATGGAGTTGGAGAGTCTGCAACCTCTATTTGAGTAGACTGAAAGCAAATGCAAAAAATCTTAAGGAGAAACAATCTTTTTTTTTTTTTTTAAAGATTTTATTTATTTATTTGACAGAGGGAGAGAGATCACAAGTAGGCAGAGAGGCAGGCAGAGAGAGAGGAGGAAGCAGGCTCCCTGCCAAGCAGAGAGCCCAATGTGGGGCTTGATCCCAGGACCCTGGGATCACTACCTGAGCTGAAAGCAGAGGCTTAACCCCCTGAGCCACCCAGGCGCTCCAGGAGAAACAATCTTTATCTTTCCTTATCTTAAGGAAAAATAGAGGGAAATGTGAACTTTCCTTATGTCAAGGAAAAATAGAGGGAAATGTGTTCTTAGCAATGGCTTTAGGTAGAGGGAACCTTTCATGAGCAAATTGAGGATGATGATAGATACATAGAGTTTACACTTGAACATGCATTTCAGAGAGCATCCTTAAAAGTAATGGCAAGGAGAGACTCAAAGTAATGATGAGTTGAATGAAATGGAGTTTGCCTGAGAATTTGGCAGGGAATGGAGTACAAAAAGACTTGAATTTTGAATAGAAGCCAACAATGCCAGTGATATGAGAGATAATAGCATTCAATGGTCAAAAGACTTGGAATGAACTCATATGTAATTGTTTTTGAGCCAACAGAACACTGGGCCCGAGGAAAGATTTTATTCTGTATGTGGTCTGATCAGAAGTTTGTAGCTTTTGCTCATTATTATATATTTTTAAATTTTTTAATTATTTATTTTTAAATTTCTTTTCAGATAAAATGATGTTTTTTGACTTGGCAAAGCTCAAAATTGTGTATGAAGAACAATGTAGTCAGAACCTAGTCAGGATGTTGTCACCAATCCCTTAAGACCCTTTGGATATAAAGGGCTCAAATATTTGCCAAATAGCTGATAGTGCTCATCCATATTCATTTACTCTTCTTCCTGGTGACATATTCAGACCACATTATCCGGTCTTCCTATAGTTAGACTCACACCTAACGCCTATGATTGAGTTCTACCCATAAGATTGATAAGAATGATATATATCACTTATGGGCCTATCCCACAAAATCCTCCCCAAGCCCCTTTCCTTAATGCTTGTCTGAATGGGGAGGTGTCTGAGAACCTATAGGAATCACAAGATGTGAAGAAACTAGAGCAGAGGATGTTTTTCCTTCACTGCCTCTAGTGACCCATATTACAATGGGACAAACAAAACAAAACAAAACAAAAACTTTTATGGTATTAAACTAGTAAGAATTGGGGATTATTTATCATAGCAGTGGCCTTATCTATCTGATATAGTATCTGTGGAAGATATCTTTGCTGTATGAGCTGATGGCAAATTCCATAGAATTTTGGAGCAAAAGCGTATTTTCTCAGCAAGTAATTTTTTATTTTGGGGAGGAGACCCTAACTTGTTATTGCTTCATTGTATTCTAAATTTGGTAAAAGTGAAGACCCATTCATTTTATTTGCCATCAAATATAGGACAGCTAGCACAACTCCTGGCTCACAGTGGATGGATGAGAAACTTTTGGATTTATGCTGGCCTCTCAGCTGAGTACAACTGTACCAGGAAATTCATTTGAATTTTAAGCCATGGCAAAGAAGAAAACCAGGAGGCAGGTAGGGCAAAGTTAGTAACCCTGTGAGGAACAGGAAGAGGTAGGTACGATATAGATATGGAGGGTTGTGGAACAAGATATGTCTTGTGGATATTAGAGTTCAGCCAAAAGATGAACAGAAACTTCCCCAGAACCTCTGGTGGCATCCTCTAAGAGAACGTCCATTCTACTCTAACTGGCAGCTTACATTTCTTCCTTTCCTTTTATTTTTCCTCTTTCCTTTCTCATTATTTTCTTTACTTTTCCCAAACAAAATAGAACAAATCAGACAAACAAAACTCTAAACTTCCAAGATTTGGGGTTAAAATATTGAGGAAAAGAGAGGTCATTTATAGTAAGTGAATTTTCCAGAAGTCTTTTAATTCATTCGTTAAAGAAAAAACAGTATCTACGTTGCTGTTCATTAACAAAATAAAGGTTAATTTCCCTCATGAAATATTTAAATTTTACTGCCAAATTGTTGTAATGATGCTTTCCTCAGCTGAGACAATCTGGGAAATACGTTTCTAATAAAAACTCCTATAAATATCAAGAGGGAAAATTCCAGATTTCCAACTGGAGTGCATCCCTAAAGATGATTAAACATTAATATCAAAGGAACACACACCCATATATAAAAAGCAGACCATCAAAGGTCACATTTTTGAAGGTAGAAGATTAAGGAAACAGATATCTCAGAGGATGACTGAATGTTACTGCTAACTTCAAAATACTCTTGGTTTTAGTTATTTTTTCAAGATGTCAAAAAATCTTGTAGTCATTCCAGTCATTTCATGCCTAAAGTTTTCCCCAAGGAAATATGATATTTTTCAGGAAAATGTTACGAAAGGAATGAAGGACGATTGTATTAAACATCTGCAGAAGCTCTGTAAGATTAAACAAAACTTTGTTGTTTCATGGTATGTTTATTCCTTTCTTCTCCTCGCTTGTAAAGTTTCTTGTGACACAAGAATTTTCTTTATTAAAAAAAAAAAGTTGCTCTGAAGTATATGTAGTATATGTATCTTCAGAAATTATACCTATTTAAATATCCAAATGTGACCCCTAGAAAAAAATATCTATTTCTTAGACCAATGGTGGGTGTATTGAATAGTGTGATAAATTGAAAGCAATAGAAAAAATGAATTTAAGTAGTAAAGCAATTTGCAATTTATTTGGAAATCAACAACAGCTCATCAAGTCTCCAAGAGGATCAGTAAACTGGTTTGGGCAAGGCAGCTAGGAACAATACCTCAAATCATGCCCTAAAACTATACATGAACTATCACTATGAGACACAATCAGAGTAACCAGTATCATCAATATCATTGCTGGGCATTTCTGTCCCTGAAAATTGTTACAGGTGATAATTCTTCTGCATTTCCACTCTACTATCCAAAACAAACCACAGTGGATTCCATGTGGACCATTTTCTTGTCTTTCTATCTCAAAGTTCAAAATTCAGGAAAGGTGCTTATGATTGGAGAAACCTAGGTTTTGCATCTGTGCCCTACCTTCAAGGGAGGATGATATTATTGAAGTCTACATTGGGAGATAGTCTTTTCTATAAACTACACATTTATCTTGGATAGAAAGGATGATTCGTTCATAGATAGCCTAAAGGAATAAAAAAAAAATCTGGTGCCATGATATTAGTTTCATTAGACATAGATTTTTGGTATAAAAGAATGTGTAAATTTTAAGTAGTTAGTATAACCAAAATGTGTTTCTGGGTTTAAACCAAGTCTTGAGCATTTAAACTCCTCAAACCTGAGTATTCTGTGTGTGTGTGTGTGTGTGTGCCGATGTATGCCCTTAGGTGGGATAATATTTTGTCTTTTTTTCTGCCTTACATTGTATTGAAATAGTCTAATGAGAGATATGTGAAAAGAATTTGAAAATGAAGAGCAAAGGAAGTCAGAGTCAAATAAGACCAGATTCAAATCTGCACTCTACCTCTTACTTGGTATGTTAAAAGGCCACTTTAAAATGGCAACTTTTCGGACTTCTCAAAGAGTTTAAATTGGACAAAATCATTAAGAGCTCATAACATAACTTAGGCCTAAAAAGCATTCAACACACAACAAACCCAGCAAGGAATTGTGAGCATGTCAAAGTATCAGATGGTTTGTCGTTTAGTAAAAACCGTATACACACATATTTCTATATCTTCCAAAGGATACATACATATGTATACATCTTTTCTAAGTTCTAAATGTCTTTTTACTCTAAGGAATAATATAACATATTCATCTAAGTCACATTATGAAAAGTGGAAAGGTTCTTGACATCTGTTGGAAATATTAGTGCAGAGATGTTTGAGCTGGCCAGGCCTATAATATTTCTTTTGTTCTACATGTGATATCGTGCATGTGGCAGTTTGTCTGTGTGCTATAACAAGCTTTCTTTCTGATTGGGATTTGCAAATGTTTCCAGGGAGCTGATCACACTTGTTAAAACAAAGCAGGAAATTCCTCTTAGATGAAAGAGTATATTACCTTTAGGATGGGTGAGATTATGTACTAAACCCTTAGAAGTGAACTGCTAGAAAAAGCTATGACTTGGAGAGGATAACTACCTGATGACATCTGTTGCCCGGTGACACCTTTGTGCTCAAATGAGTTTGGGCCCAACAATCTTGTGATATTTTTCCTATCTGGGAAAAATGTCATTCCTTTTCGTGCTTCAATGCAGCAAAGTTTGAGATAAAAAAAAAAAATGAATCTCCCTCTTTATTCAACAGCATTTATTGAACTCTACCATATTCTGGTCATTATTGGCTCTAGAAAAAAACTGAAAATAAAGTGAGGCATTTAATTTTTACATTCTTTTACATTCTAGAGGAATAAAACAAATTTTTAACAGTTATAATACAAGATGACCATTGTTATAATTGAGGCAGCTAAAGCAGGGAAAGTAATCCACATGTTCTTTGGGAATTCAGAGGAAATCACAGGAGCTAAGACTTCAATGATACATAGAGATGTCCTTGGAGAAAATGGGCAAAGGAGAAAAATGCAGGTGGAAGAAATTTAGGTACAAAATCCCAGGGGTTTAGAGTCAGCACAGGTCTGGGTCAGAGAAGGGCCAGTAATCCGGTGTAGTCATATGAGGTGAGTAGTGGGAAATGATATGGGATCAGGACACAATGGGCATTTATAGGACTGCTAAGGATTGCTAAATTTTATCCTGGGAAGTAGTATTATTGCCTTTGGCTAGCTTCTTTAAACCAAATGGTTTAGCACTACCTTGGGTTAATAAAAGGAGGATTAACTCACTGTGAAATTTTGAGGTACTGATTTGAAATTTAATTCTTACAAGCTAATTTTGGGGGTAACTAGGATTTTTGTCTGCCATCTTGGTTAATCTCCCATTCCAGAATCAGATACCCAGAGAGCAGCAAAGCAAGGCTCAAACCCAGGAAGTCTGGCCCCAGGGGCCACCCACTTTAACCTCTGGTGTCCTGCCTCTCCAGACAGGTCTTTCATTTCTTTCAACCTTAGCCAATATAGTAGACTGTATTGTTTAATTATGTCATTCATATTTGCCAATGGATCCAGAACCTTCGAAGTTCAGAGGCTTAATGGATATGATAGTTAAACGTCACATGTTAAGACAGAAAGCTGTCTTCTTAGGAATCTTCAACTAAGAAAGGTTTCAGGAAAATCCTCATCCTTACCCTAGGTATTGAAAACTGAAGGTGGGAGGAGCACCTGGGTGGCTCAATTATTTGGGCATCTGCCTTAGGCTCAGCTCATGATCCCAGGGTCTTGGGATTGAGTCTCATGCCATGTTCCCTGCTCAGTTGGGAATCTGCTTCTCTCTCACCCTCTGCCCCTGCTCTCTCTCTCTCTCTCATACACTCACTGTCTCAAATAAACAAAATCTTTAAAAAAAGAAAAAAAAAGAAAGAAAGAAAAAGAAAACTGAAGCTGGGAAATGAGAGCCATTTGTTGTTTGCTGGCCAAAGGCTGTCACCTTGTGACCTCAGAGCTGTCAGTGGCTGTCTCTACCACGCAGAGAAGCATGAGAGCAGGGACCAAACCAGCAGAGAGATAAAGAGCGAAATTTGGAGAGAGAGAGGAGACTGACAGTATTCTAGACCTAAGCCCTTGTGTCCTAGTTAGAGAATCCTTTGCCTTTATAATATCTGATGGTGTTAAACTATCAAGCCCCTTTTTTCTGACAGAGCTACTTCGTCAGGATATTTGTGGCATTAACTCTGAGTATATGACAGTGTATGTTCTTCATTTTTAGAATAGTTTAGTTCTTAAAATGTAAATTTTCATTGCATAAACCAATGTAATACTACTAATAATATCTAAATGTGATGATATAAAATGACTCTATTCCAAACTCTCTTCTTTCTTCAATCTCATACAAGTAAATTTTTATGTTATTGGCATTTAACCATCCAATGCCATCCAATATTGGCATATAACCCTGTTTCCTTCTGAATCCATAACAAGTGATAATGTGAAAGAAAGATAACAGGTATATGACTCAGAAAGAGAATAAGGGAAATAGTCCCTATAAGACAGTGTATGACCCCCTTTTTTATTTTTTGAATTTTTTAAATTTTAATTTATTTTTTAAGACTTTATTTATTTGACAGACAGAGATCACAAGCAGGTAGAGAGACAGGGATAGAGAGAGGAAGGGAAGCGGGCTCCCTGCTGAGCACAGAGCCTGACTTGGGGCTGGATCCCAGGCCCCTGGAATCATGACCCGAGCTGAAGGCAGAGGCTTTAACCCACTGAGCCACCCAGGTGCCCCGACCCCCTTTTAAAATAATAATTCTCTTGAGACCTCTAGCAAATTTCAACTGATAGGCAAATTAGGCTTTTGGAGAAATTTTAGGAGACTCTTGTCTGAGTATGATATTAAAAAGATATAATGACTGCAATGCATGAACATTGACTCATCAGAATGGATACTGGCCTTCAACAATTGGTATTTAGTCATACTGGTGGTGTATATATACATATAGTGTGGTGGGTACTTACTAAACACAGGCTGGTCCTCATTCCAGGTTCTAACTCCACCCTGAAGCATTATTTTGCTCCTTTGTCCATCCTATATTCTCTATACCACCTTAAAAGTCCCACCACACACACATGCACACATACACACATACACACACACATACCATTGACTTAAGCAGGAATTCTAGGTTTTCACTGAAAGCAGAATTGGGCCCATGGGCTTAACAAACACATGTTTTTCCTATTAAGGTGAGGGCGGCTTGTTTTAAAATTTAAACAAGGGCCCTGTTTTGTATGACTATCATTTGACTATTTTCTGGCATTTTAATAACCTTTATTTATGGAATTCTTTTCCTATTACAACTTCTTCTGTGTCTTGAGAAAATGTTCAGCGTTCAAAAGAAAACCCATTTGACCTCAGCAACACTTTTTCCCACAGGGAGTTCAAAATGCGTTGGCCTTTGTGCTTTGTGTTTGAAGGTGCTGTTTGTGCCGATTTTAGGTTCTATGCTCGGCCTGCTCACTGGCAGGAAGACTTATGTATGGGTCATCAGAGGCAGGGGTAACTTGGATGTCTCACCTTTGACCCTGGGACAAAGAAGCTCCCACAGTGAGGGTCAGCTTAGTGAGAAATGTAGTGACTGTGTGGTTCTTCAGTCGTTACATCAACACATACCTTAAAGGCTCATGCTTTTCCTCCTTAAATCCTGTTCTACCCTTGACTGTTAATTAATACAGAGTTTTAACATACATATAATTATGATGAAAAGGTTGAAGCACAGACAGAATTTTGAGGAATGACCTCAAAGTGGAGGGGCATTCTTTTTGGATTGGGAGAAAGGCGTCTCACAAGAATTGGGTAATATGGGAGGGAAAAGTCTAGGGAACAGAGAGTTGAGAGGTGCAAGTAAAGGCAAAAGGACATACTGTAGATCAGCAAGGGCAGTAGAAAGGAATAGGATGATATCATATGAGGAGGACAAAGTTGTCAGGAAAGCTATCCTGGAATTCTTCACTTCCATGGAAAGGAATCTCTCTAGCTATTCAGGCTGCCAAAGAGAGAGACCAAGTCATTGGAATCTTTGATGAAAAGTCAGCAATTTGCTTACACTGATTCTGAGACTCACACTAAGAACATTCTCCAACTCTGTGGAGGTCCAGCAGAGATCCACCATATGTTTTTCTGTTACAATCTAGTAACAAGAATTTATTAAAATCTAGAAATCGTGCTAGCTACTTTAATAGAGATGAAATGCAGATTGTGCTATAAGTTCAGCATCATAGGACAATTACTATTTAAAAAGACAGCAGCACAAAGCCTTCATTCATACAAATTCTGATGTGATTACTCCACACAAGCATGGTAAATCAGGTCAGCAGTAATGAGGTTACATCCCTCACTAATGTGCTGTAACACATGCTCAAAGCTTGCAATTTTCACTACTTAGGTTTGCATTTTCAAATGGCTCCAAAGATTTAAAAAACATTGTATTACTTCTTCCTTTGTATGAGACTTTTAGGTTTGTAGAACTAGGAAAGTATGAACTATGGATAGAAAATTATATATTTTTTCTTTAAGGCTGGACTTATTGGGACCCTATAAAATATGTAGTTACTGTTATTAAGAAACTGAAGACCTAATGTGAGAAAGGAAAGGAAAAATGCCAAAAAATGCAAAATTAAAGCTTTGACAAATCAGGCAGTTTGTCCCTCATGTGCTTACATACTGGTAGTATACTGGGTTACACTGAACTTTAGACCAGGGGTCAGCAAACTATGGCCCATGGGTCAAATCCAGCTTACCATCTGTTTTTGTCAATAAAGTTTTACTAGAGAAAGCTACATTCATTGGTTTCTCACAATGGCAGAGTTGAGCGATTGCTACAGAGACCATATGGCCTGGAAACCTAAAATATTTTTTCTCTGTCCATTTCCAGAAACAGTTTGCCAACACTTGCTTTAGACAGAGGCTTCAGGAATACTTTGAGATATTCCTAAAGATTTATAGGCATAAATTAGATCACAATGAACATGGTCTCCCCATGCTTTTTAGGAAATATTGAGGTTAAGATAAACTTCAAGGGTGTATTTGAAGGCAAAAGGAAGAAAAGTGTGCATTCCCAATAGATAGAGCATGTGGAAAGGGCTGCTGCCCTCGGGGTCGTTATGATTCACTGACTGCATCTACACCAGCCTCAGATCTGTTTTCTGACCAGTTGGCAGCTCCTACCCTTCATTCCTGTCATGTGAAACTTTAGCCACCTGGTCCCAGGAGCAGTGAGGGCCCCCCAAACTGAGGGGCTCAAGCTAATTAGCCCAATTTGTTATACCCTGGGTATTATTGTGAGAAATCACACAAAACTGGGACATGGTGAAACATAGGGCATTTACTGAACAGGGTGTTAAGTGATAAAATATCCATCATGCAATGCTCACAAAAGACATAAAATGTGTAACTTGATAGAGAAAGAGCCACCAGCTGGCATCATGAACCAAGAATGACCAAGAATGGTTGGATTTGAGGTAGGCTCTGAGGAATGGTGATAAATGGAGAAGAACGAGAAATGCTCCCCTGTGGAATCAGTGGAGATTTCTCTTCTCTGCCTAGAACAGAGCTAAGCGACAGCTGGCTGACTTCCTACAGAGAATGGCCTTTGTGCACAGGAACTGAAGACTCATTCCAGGCTTTATGCGCTAGGATTAAACTACCTCAGACCTTAAAGACACGGCATCCCTGAGCACAATTCTCACCATTGTTCATTCAGGAATTTTTATTTGTCTTATCAAATTTCTCCCCAGTGCTATCACAGTGGAAAGCCACAGGAAATATTTTACAATTTACACGTTGAGAAAGAAAGAAATGTGTATACATAAATCAATTTAAGCGAAATTCACATGGAATGAATTTAGGAGAAATAGCAGTAAACTTACTTTCAAAGTAGAGGAAATTGGGGGTGTGAGAACAATTTTCCAGAGTGACAATTAGTGCCAGATTAGTTACTGAATTCAAGCCTCTTGCCTGAGTGTATAGTACTGATATGTATTCAAAATGCACAGATCAGACTTTACTTTGTTAACATATTTTAAAGAAATTTTCCTTTTTGGTTGGTAAATAGTCATTGCCTTGAGTTCCAAAAAACCTGAGGTAACCACATTCCTACTTTACTCGGGACAGTCCTGGTTTGTACTTATTATCCTAGTGACCTTAATAGGGTGTCCTTTATCACTCTCAAGACTGTTTTAGTTTGAGTGGTAAGTTATATGGTTACTCTACCAAGGGGTCCTCCATCCTATCCTCCCCTTGGATTTCCCTACAAATAGCAATGGGAGGGTTAATGGCAATGCAGCCAGGATATACAGAAGGGAGCATGGACAAATACCAAGGCTGGTAACCCTACCTAATCAGTTAAGATGGGGAGCCTAACTTTGGTGAGCTTAACTCCAATCAAGTAAACCCTAAAAAGGGACTGGTTATTCTAGAAGAAGGAGCTTTGAATAATGAGAGAGTCACCACAAAAGAGATTTTCTGTTGCTTGCTTTAAAGAGGGAGACAACTCTGTGACCAGGGATGTAGGTAGTCTCTAGGAGTCAAGCATAGTCCCCAGCTGTCAGCCAGCAAAGAAACATGAACCTCAGTCCATCAACCACAAGGAACTGATTTCTTCCAACCATATGAATGGAGCTTATTAGTGAATTGTTCCATGGAGTCTCCAGGCTAAAACTCAGTCTGGCCAACACATTGATTTTAGTTTCTAAGACCCTGGGTAGAGAATCCAGCCATATTGGGCCCAAGTTCTGACTTACAGAAGTTTGAGATATTAAGTGAATATTGTTTTAAACTGCTAAGTTTATGATAGTTTGTTGCATAGCAAGTGATAATTATACCCACAGTCTAGCTCACATTTTTTTCTTATCCTTGTATAAGATCATATTGTTTCCGGGGCGCCTGGGAGGCTCAGGGGGTTAAAGCCTCTGCCTTAGGCTCGGGGCATGGTCCCAGGGTCCTGGGATCGAGCCCCACATCGGGCTCTCTGATCAGCAGGGAGCCTGCTTCCTCCTCTCTCTCTCTGCCTGCCTCTCTGACTACTTGTGATCTCTGTCAAATAAATAAAATCTTAAAAAAAAATCATATTATTTTCTTTACTTGGTCTCATTAATTTCTAGTTTTGTATTAAGATGTGTGGTGGGTTAAAGAGTGTCTCCAAAAAATTCATATCTACCAGGAACCTCAGAATGTGATCTTATTTTGGGATAGGACCTTTGCAGATGTAATTAATTTAGGGTCTTGAGATGGAATTGTCCTGGATTTGCAGTGGGCTGTAGACACGTCTGCTCTCCTCATAAAAAAGGAGGGCACAGGGACACTCCTCTGTGAGAGTAGAGACTGAATGAAGTGTTTACAACCCAAGAAATGTCAGAAGCTGGGAAAGACAAGGAAAGATTCTGTCCTAGAACCAGCAGAAGGAGTGGGGTTCTGCCAACATCTTGACTTCAGAACTGTGAAAGAATAGATTTCTGAGGCTTTAAGCCACCCAGTTTGTGGTACTTTACTCTGGCAGTATTGAGAAACTAAGATAAGGTATATGATTTAAAAAATTTTGGACTGTCTCTGTCAAGCCCCTTGAGTTAAGTGTTGGGTCTATTTTTGGCCTAGGATGGCATCTACAGTGCCTTTCCCAATGCTTGGCATGGAACAGACATTCAAAAAGTAAATTGCCATCTAACTAATGTGTATATGATTGTATGAATGGAAAATGACTAAAAACTTTGTCCCCACTTCTCATTATTTTCCTTTTTCAGCACACCAGGGAATAAATATCTCTAATGAAATAAACCTCGCAAGTCCAATTTTGAGGTCAGTCAGGACTCTGTACATGTGGGGACCACAGCCTCTCATAACCTACTCTTGGATTATTCCCATTCAGGGCTAGACATGAATTTTGACAAAAATGTACCTTTAGTCCTGGACATCAAATGTACTGTGGACTACTCAACTGTTTGTGCAAATAGCTCAGTGGTGTTCAGACTCTGGGGTTGCACTCACCAGAAACTGGCCTTCACTAATGTAAGCAATAAAAGAAAGCAATGGGTATACACTGAGTAGATCACAGAATTGAAGGAAGAGTTGAGCATCTAGACATCTTAAAGGACAGGAACCAAAGCCTCAAACATACTTTGGATATCTTAGAAACATGCACTCATAATCATCCCATTACATTGGCTGACTCAACTCCAACCACCTTTTATACCTCAGAGCTAAAGATTGCATTTCCCAGGAGGGCAGATCTGATTGGCTAACTTGAGTCATCTGTTCACCCAGTGGTCATGGTCCCATGATTGGCAGTTTCATTAAACCATGTTCCACAAATAGAGATGGTACGGTTACCAAAAGAGAGAAGGGAAGCTGGACAGACAACCAGGGCAACTTCTATACTCTCCATGTCAGCTCAACCTCAAACTGCAATGACCTGACCAAAAGTTTCTGTGATTTTTACTTTTCTAGAGTCCACCTTCCCTTTGGTATCAGTGCCCTCTTATTCTTTGGGGAACACTTTCTGCCTTCATTTGGTGTGAATGGACTTCCAGATTTGCATAGGAGACCCTATCTAGGCCAATTCAAACCAAGGAGTATCCAAGGGTTTTCATGTTGTTTGTTTTCTGAGAAAAAGTATTCTTTTTCTTCTGGAGGCTGCTAAGAGTATAACTCTTGAAGTCTTATTTCCATACAAAAGGAAGAGCCTAGCTGAGAGTGGCCAACATAGAGGAAATCAGAACTGAGGAGAAAGGGGAACAAAATTGAGCCATAATGATGTGATTTGTGTCCCAAATCTGACCCAAATTCTGTGCTTTTCAGTTGAATGAGGCTTCTCCCTTCCTCTCCCTTTTCAACTTGTTTTCCTCTCTTCTTCCTTCTTTTTCCTTCCTCTTTCTGCTGCCTTTTCCTCTTTTTAGCCTTGAACAACTATGAATTGTAGTTTCTGTTACTTGCAACCCAAAGAATTCTGAGTAAGTTGGAGGAAGGGAAAGACAATTCCACTCATACACAGTGAGTCCCCCAACTGGTCTCTGTGGATGCTCACTCTGCTATGAGGCATACAGACAGCACTATCTTCCACCTTCTCGCCCCCAGCTTCTACTGATCATGTCCAATCCCTGATGTGCTCTGATATGGCCCTTTGATCTGTCTTCCTACTCTTTCTGTGCCTGCTTTGACAGTTTCTTTCACTCTCTTAAAAGTTGCAAATCATTCTCACTGCTGCTCTGAAAAGTGGGAACAGTGCAGAGAGGTGATATCTGTCAGCATAGCAGCATTGTGAGATCAGCTTGCCAAGCTGGTGAGACCCTGCACATTGTTTCCCTCAGGGTGTGGAGCTTTATGAAGGTCTATTTTACTTTTTCTGTAAAGAAGTCAATGCAGAAAGGCACGTGTGCCTGCCTTGAGTGCAGACAGCACCTGCCTGAAGCTGGCTGGGTCACATTCGGGGCCTGCATGAGGACCCAGCCCCATCCATCACTTTTGCTTCAGGTCCTGGCCTCTGCTTTGAGAAATGTGATTTACCAAGCTAAAAGCTTGATCTGAGCCATGGCCGAACTAAGAAAGACAAAGTTAGGAGAGGATTTCTCAGGGCTTCCCTGTTTATCCTGGAGCAGCTGTTGGCATGGATGTAATTTCTTGCTGCCTACCTCTGACACAGCAATCTAGTGACTGTTAGAATGATTGGCGACTAAGTGGAAAGCAGCCATTTGATGATAAAGTGGAACATGGCCTTTATGGAACCTCAATATATTGTTTCAGCAGACAGGTGGCCTTCCAAATCCTTTCTTATGGAGGTGGGATGCCATTTCTTTGCAGTCACAGAAGTGGGAGTCTATCACTGCTGCACCATGTTCATGGCTTTTTTTATGATCATGCCCTTTGTTGGAACTGATAGAAAGATTTTCTTTGTATGCCCAAATAATAGCAGTTGCTTGTTCATTTAAAAGAAAGCTTTACATTTTTATCAGTAAGCTGTTAAATGTCTCATGAAGAAATTCTGCAATCATAAACAGAATGCTCCTCAATGTTCACTTATTTATAATTTATAAATTTATTCTTACAAAAGATATTCTGGTAGGGCTCCCAGAAGAGCATGGAGGGTGCACTGAGGACACATTAGAAATCTCAGAGGGTATTTTGGAGAAGGCTTCTGGAGGAGAATGATTTAGGGAAAGAGTAAAAGTTAACCAGGTGAAAAAAAACAGCAAGGACATTACAGACAAAGGGGTTGCCAAAATAAGCATGGTCTTTCCAAACATTTCCATAATATTCATAAAACTCACTCTTAAGAATGTAAGATGCAACAGAAAACTCCTTGACAAATTTTTTTCATACAAGAATATTAGAAGTTAGTATTAAATTTTCCATGGCCACTTGCTATCACTTGGACACTCTAAAACAAATAAAGGGGAAAACACTGTCCTATGCAGAACATGCCAATCACCCTTCATGTGAAGAGAGAAAAGGGCATGTCCATCTCTAGGGATGAGACCACAGATCTGTGCTCTCGAGTAAGGAAGCTCCCTGTCTTTCCAACCTGCACAATCTGGAGAGAGCAGACCCAGATTTGATTTTCTATTAGCTCTGTGATCTTTGCAAATTGTTTAACTTATTTAAATACATTTCTTCATCTGTAAAATGGAGCTAATTATTGGTTTCTCCTGAGCTCTTGCTATGGTCAAATGAGAAATTACATTTAAAGTGTTTGTCACTGCTTCTACAGAAAGAATAAAAATAAACTACTTCATCCTTTAATATAGCAAAAGAAAACAACCTGAAGGAAAGTATGGAAATGGTATAACACAGATAAAAGCAAAAATAGTGAATTACACAGAAACCTGACTTGATAAATGTAAGACATTTTTTGTTGGAAAAAAAGAAGATGACTATCCGAATTTAACAACAACTAGAAAAAACCACAAAGGATAATCTTATGTATTCAATGCTTTAAAAGACTTATGCACTTTGATCTGGGATTTCCAATTCTAGAAAATTCTCATGAAGGAATAATCACAAAAGTGCATGAAGATTCAGAAATGTATGTATTATTTATTTTAGTAAAACAATAGAAGCAATAATCTTTAGTATGAAACTGATCAGATAAATTATGTAACTCATTAGGTAAGTAATGGTAAAGCTAAACAATCAAAATCTGTGCAGAATATTTATGGGTATAGGAAAAGACTCATAACATAACAAAGTGTAAAATTAAGCTAAAAAGCTATCTACTTAGATACTAACTTGATTTTTAAAAATCAATATGAATTTGTAGGCATAGGGAATGGGTACTGGGGAAAGCTCATGATAAAGCCTAGGATATTCAGATACAATGGAATGATAAGATTATGTAGTGAGTCTGATTTTCTTCTATATCTTAAAAAGAAAATCCTAATTTTGTGCAACAAACCTATATTGCTTTAGTATCAGGGAAAAAAATACTAAAATTTGCCAGTTTTTTAAAGCCATACTTTAACATAGAAATAACTGAAAAATTTGTCTCCTTTTCCCCCTTTCTCTCCCTTCCCTTCTCTTTTTTTTCTTTCCCTCCCTCCCCCTCTCCCTCCTGTAAGACTCTTTGCTAGATGGGGTAAAAGTCCAAGAATTCTTCCATAAACAGGCGATGACATTAAAAAATTTTTATGTACAAAAATGATTGTTTTTCAAAACTCCTCAAGGAGCTATGGGGGTGGAGGTTATGGGTTGAAAGTGTCCATCATTCCCATGCAAACTTCTCACATTCATTTATTTCCTTTTATATTTTGCCCAAGTGAGACATCCCACCCCAAAGAGGGACCTCACAACTGTTCTCTCTTCCAGACTCACCTTAATCAAATACATTTTTCTTCCTGTCCCGGCAGCATCAAATCACATTGACATGAACGTAAATGCAACCTGCATGCATAACTGGTTAATTTTTTAAAAAGCCAGCTGCATATTTTAGTTCTCTTTTCATTTAGGAAATTTGGATGGAAAATTAAGTCCATTCAACAGTTGCCTGAAGTAGTCAGATTAGATTCGGTTTCTACAAAGTTGCATGAACTTCATACAATGGATTCATTTCTCTATGCATACACTTATATCTTAAAGTGGTTTGCATTTCACACTTCTAAGGTTTTATTTCCTATCAACTTTATTGCCTGTGCCTTACAGCAAGTGAGTCCAGCAGAGCAGTAAACACGGGGCAAGGGTTGAGTTCCTTGGGTCAGCACAAGGAAAACACGGGTTCTTCCCGCACAGCAGCATTCTCTTCTGTAAAAGGAGAAGTTTATTTGCGTAAATTCTCTCTTGGTTGTTCTGGAAGGATTAAATAGCCAATGTCTGGAAGCAACATGAGCAATTCTGAAAATAAGGCCCTGGGAATCTGTGATTTTCTTTCTCAGAAGGATTTATTGCTTCAGGATTGGAGCTTGCGTGCGTCATGTGTACTGAACTGGGAGTGACGTCTCTGGTCCAAGAAAGGAATCTATTTCTTTAACAAACACATGTGTAGTGCTTAGAATGTGCCAAGCGCCATTCTAAGGTCCTTACAAAATTTAACTCCTTGAATCCTTGCAGTAACCCTCGGAAATAGGCACTATTATTTCTTTTCAATTTATAAGGTAAGGAAACTGAAGCCCAGAGCAGTTAAGTCATTTGCCCCAAATGTTTCACTCTGAGTGACAGAGTCAGGTTGTAAACTCAGGCTACCTGTCTCTAGATCCCATGCTCTAAAACCATGATTCTAGGCTGTTTTAAAGGAAGTTTTTAGAACGGACTGAAAGTCACCACCATTTTATATTGTTGAGACTTGTTTGCCTTAAATATAATCTGACTAATGCTGCCCACTTCCTGATGTCTAGCTTATATTTATCCCACATGGGAAAGCGATTCCTGAACTTAACTTTCAAGGGTGAGGCTTCCTCTTAATGCTTTCCGTGAACTCAAGAAATCTTTTTCTACTTGAATGTATTTGAACTTCAGAACTGCTAAAGGGGGCAGAGGGAAGGTCCTCGTCCAGATCCACAGAGGAGGAAAGGGAGCTCAGAGCATGTTGCAGCTAAGTTGTTCTGAGGATTTTAAATCCAGGAGCCCAGCAGATACCCCACTGTGCTGATGAACAAGATTTGATGGCCTAGCCCTGCCTCAAAGTTACACCATCGGCTAGGCCCTCAGTGGAATTAGCTTGGCTGGAGATGACATTTGGTATTTGATTAAAATTAATGTAACGGAGCTGCAGTTCCAAATAACATGTGTTATATATAGTTTTAAAATCTGTTTGCCTAACATGCAACATGGGCTCATTGTGGTGATGATGGTGATGATGATGATGATGGTGATTTGCTTTGAACAAGTAATGCAAAAGGAAGTACCTGCTTTTTCAATTTAATAAAAGAAAAAAAAATTCCTGAAATGTATGTTGCCATCAAACCATCTCATTTCTTTCTGAATACAGACACAGAATTAAATGCCACCAATCTCAAAATTGACTCTGGGGAACAGAATAAAGCAATCTCCTTGAAATAACTGCTATCTGTAAGAGCTATAATAAAACTTGTGAACATCATCTTCGTCCTCCCTAAGTGACTTGGGATGATATTCTTAGTCTTGGTGGCACTTTACAATCGGAATTGTTCTATAATAGACTCTTTTCCTGACAACCTCACACCATTCATTCAATAATTAATTTCATAATCCATTTAAGGGGCAGATGCATATTATTACCTTTATAATCCAAAGAAAAAAGTTGTCAATTACTATACTCGAAAAGTGGTTGTTAGTGTTAAGGCTATAATAATGAATAATGATGAGAAGAGAATGTTAAAACCAAACATAGAAGAGACAATAGAACAAAACTGCTGTTTAAAAACTTCTACAGATAATGGATAATACTTCTCATTTTTATTTTAAAATACTTAGTTACAGAATGCTTCTAACCTAATTCCTTTGTTTCTTTTATATTTTTGGTAGAACAGTTGGTTTGTGTAGGCTGTCTACTAGGTCAAACCAAGAGATTTCAAGTAAATTGACAAGGTGGTATATACTTCTGCTATAGTAACACTGCTGTCTAAGTACAGATCAGGTCTAAAGGCTTCTAAACAACTCTCACCTTCTGTATTTGCTCTCTGGTGACACTGTCTCCAAGATCTTGGAGCCAAGGGAGGCTGTGAAGTCCAGCCCAGGGATAGTGCCGTGCTTCTGCTCTCTGGGTATCAACCTTGTTTCCTTTTTGCTTCCTATTTGCTCAATACCTCTTTAAACAATATCTTGTATTCCTGTTCTTCTGTTTAAAGTATCTAAAATAGTTTAATTTTCCCGAACGGATCCAAAGCTTAATTTCAGTACACTCAGAAAATGAATGATTTTTTCTTTTTATTTTAATGATGTTACTTAGAAACTTTTCTTCCACTGGTGCATGCTTTTCGAAAGGGCTTTTAGAAATACACTAATAGCAATGTAAGTTTTTATCAGGCAATGATTAATTAATTGCATTTATTAATTAAACATTTATTGATGTGCACAATATTGTATTTACTACATACACCTAATATTTCCTTCTAGATATTACAGAACTTTCTTCTCTTATTTCTTACTTAGGTTTAACAGACTGTAAAATAAGAATATGATCGGAAGCAGAAATAAATGCTAATTTTTATTAAAACCCCTGGTTAACAAGGAACAGTATAACTCTGATCAATCTAGGCAAGACAGTTAAAAATTTGGAGCTGTCAAAGGAGTTTGAAACATTCACAGACAGAAAATGGCCAAATATCTATAAACTTCTAAAGTACATTTTAAAACACCTTCAAAGAAAATAAACTTTAATTATAAAATAACTTTGCAATTTTCTAATAGTGATATGGTGTTTCTAGATGCATAAATTACTGCTTTCAACTTCTGTAATGCTCATATAAATCTCAACAGAAAGTGGAACTGGATAATGGTTGGCTTGGAGAATAAGGGAAGCAGACTCAGGTACCTAGAGGGAGGTGTGGTCCTGCCATCATTACTTATGAGTTGTGCAGTGTAGATTTCTTGTTTGTAGGTGATGACTATGCTTATAATACTAGGAAAAAAAAAAAAAACCTCACAAGGTTACAGTGAAGATTACATCTAAAGTACTTAGAATAGCATCTGGGAAATAATAAATGCTCAGTAAATGTTATTATTAACAATGGTTATTATGGCTGGTATGGTCAAGGGGCACAGGCAGCTTAGAAGCTAGTGAGTAATTTACCTCTGATCAGTATGCTCACCTCAAACCTCTTCCTCCCTTCCTTTTTTCCTTCCCTCTTTCTGCCCCTTCCTTCCCTCCTTCCCTCTTTTGCCACCTTACCTCTCTCCCTCCTCCCTACCCTCCTTCATTTCCATTCCTTCCTTCTCTCTCTCCCTCCCTTCTCCCTTCCTTTTTTTCCTTCCTTCCTTCCTTTCCTTCCTTCTCTCCCTCCCTCATTCCTTCCTTCTTTCCCTTCCTTCCTTCTTTCCTCCCTCCCCCCAATTACTCTCCCACTCTTTGTTTCTCTCTCTGTGAATGTCATTCTGTCTCTTTGTTTGCTTTCACCTCTCTCTCTCCATTACTCTGCCTTCTCCATGCATTGACTTTCAGCTTTTCCACTCCTGTTTTTCTCTGCCAACTTCCTCCCATTCTCATCAATCTTATTAGTGTCTTTCCTCAATTTGGTATGATCTACTTGAAATGCATGTTCCATCACTTACTCTTTCTAAATAATCTAAAATTTTTATGTCTCTCTTATACTTCTTTAAAAACAAAGCCCTCAAAACCAACTGAAATTATTTTAGACATGTTATGTCATTGACCTGGTTGGATATTTTTCTTCATGGGGCAGTAGCAGAGAAAGCTTTTTTCCCTCTCACCATAGTAAAGCATCAATGTCTTCCTACTCCGAAAACAGTAAAGAGAGAAAAAGGGAGATGAAGAAGTTAAGGCTTCTACAGGGTCTAATAGATTAGCACCTGCAGTTTGAACGGTCAGGAAGTTGGGCAGCACACAGGTCTGGGTCCACATGGTCCAACCACTGAAGGGCTCGCCAAGTAGAGGTTGGTTAGCAGCCACAGCAAGGCATGTGGCAGGGGAATTCCTGTCCCAGGAGGAGGAGAACCAGAGGCCCTCCCATGACCGTTCTTGGATATTATGAAAGTAACATTTCTGGAGTGATGTTTTTCTCTCTTCTTGCCTATATTTCAAAATAACTAAGACCTTCAACAGGGTTCAGGATGAGAGGACTAAGACAAAGTCCTAGTACATTCTAAGTACTCATGATATCATCAGTGTTTGGGAAAGCATACTTCTGTGTGTATTCACTTATTTAGTGGAAGGTCTAATATGATATGGAGACAGGAAACTTTTTATTATGAAGTACTTATGTAAAGCTGCTTTATGAGAAGAGATTATTTTTTCCATAAAATATTTTTTCGTTATTTCCATAGCTTTTAATAATACACAAGCCTCTTAAAGCCTCTGCCTTTGGCCCAAGTCATGATCTCAGGGTCCTGGGACTGAGCTCCACATCAGGCTCTCTGCTCAGCAGGGAGCCTGATTCCCCCTCTCTCTCTGCCTGCCTCTCTGCCTACCTGTGTTCTCTCTCCGTCAAATAAATAAATAAAATCTTTTAAAAAAAATAATACACAAGCCTCTCAGTTATAAACAGAAGTGAAATTGAAATGGAAACAAAGGTCACTTTTCCTTCCCCACTGAAAATCTTTCTACTTGGCACCTAGTTCATCTGTGGGTGTCACAAGATAGTGCAGTGTCTATCCGAGCCCCATGGTACACTCAACAGAATTAAGATGGAAGCCTGAAAAATAATCAGAGCTAAAACCACTAGCATGATAACTGTGCATTAAACTAAGTGTCTCTATGTCCTCATACATTATGTCTTCGTCGGAATGCTAAATAGAAGGAGTGATTAAAGGAGGTGACTGCTAAGTTGCTGTCTCCCAGAACACCTGATCTTGGATTCTGTCATGTATCTGACATTTACAGTGTTGCTCATAGCACCCTTCCATCTTTCCACTACTTTGTGTTTGTGGAACATATTTAGCTTCATAAAGATCTTTTACATGCATCATTTTTATTTTCTATTTGTGCAGCACTTTAGCATTTATGAACAACCTTCGCCTACAAGGTGGCATTTGAGCATCGCAGCAATTGTGGTGCATTAAAGAGGGACCCGCTGAAAACCAGAAATGATAAATCATTCCCAGGTAACACAGGTAAGAGGTAACTCAATCTCCTAACAAGGGCACTTTTGGAGACAAGGCTTCTGATTCCTTTTCTCACCAGAAAACATGAATCAGCACAAAAAATCTTGCAGGTGTGTGCGAAGAAGGAAGAGTGAACAGAATCTGAAAAGAACAGAAATCAGAGCATAAAACACCCCTGTGTGAAATGCAGCTCTTACTAAGTGTAAAGATGTTGCCCTTTTCCATATTAAATCATTCCAGCTATATGAAATGCATCAAGATGATGCCAGCAGAGTACTGACTTGATTTAGAACTGAGCCACACACCTGTTCTTCTAAATATAAACAAATTTGCAACCTGAGCCATTGGCAGTCACTGGAGGGTAAGCAAGTGAGAGCTGGGACTGGGACTTGCCTGCAGCTTGGCTCTGGGGTTGCAAATGTACGAGGGCCAGCGAAGCATGATGCCAGCCAGGATATTTGGGATTGTGATCTGGTGGTCACAGTGACCTTTTATCTCCCCAGAGGGATAATAATTAGCTTTATTATCCTTATTGTTATTTTTAAATGTGCTTAGTTTGTTCTTGTGGTTAGGCCTGTATCCAGCTTGTTGCTCATTCCCAGTCTTCTTGGTTTATATATATGAGATTTGCCTGAGTTGCCATGTTTGAAGAAAGGTTATTCTAAGGGAAGTTGTTTGCTGAGCTCCAGAACACTAAATAAAACCATGAGATATTTTTATTGTCTATGTGAAGGCAATGCTGTTTTGGATTCTAGAGTTCCTGGCTATTCAAAGTATGTGACTATTCCTTGATATGGTCATGCCTCTTTCCATTCTTGCTCAGAGGGAAAGAGCCCTTGCTATGGTTGTTGGAAACATTCCACATTATTCTTAACTGATGGAATACTAGAGGTGCTTGAATGTAAGGAGTCCAGTGACAGACATGATATTATGCATATGGTATAGTATTCAGAACTGGGAGACTTTGCTTGATCTCACTGGCCACAGCTCTTGAGATGGTCCAGATTAGGATCATCAGTAAGTTCTGAAAGCATAATTTCTAGATTCTCTGAATCAGCAGAGAAATTTCTTAATTTTCTTTCAAAATTAACAGTTAAATTTTTTTTTGGTGTGCAATTGCAAAAGCATTGCATGTTGAATTTTTGAATAAACAGAAAAGCCTCCAGGAAAACTAAAACTATTGCCATCTTTTGTTTGTTTATATGTTCCCCCGACCTCCAACCCAGTAATTTGACAAATCCTACTCAAATATCTTCTAACGTGAATAAATATTTGAATTCAAGGGATAAATCTTACTTGTGTATGATGAAATGTTACATATTTGGGCATAGATAGAGATATAGAGATTGGTATATTAATGTAGCTTGATCCAGCTGTGGTGACCAGAGAGGTATAGTTCATTTCTGCAAAAAGTAGTTGGCAGACAATCTCAGTTGCTGCACCTTGAAAACGACCTTAGTATTCAGGCTTTGGTCACCTTCTCAGTCTGTTCTCAGCTAATGACTGAGCACAGCAGGAGGATTAGAATTGGTCCATTTTCCTTTGTTCCCATCCTCCACCAATAGGGTAAATCAGAATAGTATCATAGCACAAGAGAATGGTAAAGCTTAATGCCACCATTAATGACCTAAAAGATGCAGGGGTGGTGCTCCTCATCATCTCATTTAATTTACCAGTCTGGCCCCTGCAAAAACTGGATTAATCCAAAGGAATGACTACAGACTGCCATAAACAATCAAGTGGCTCTGATCATAGTGCTGCTGTAGTAAATGTGGTCTCATTGCTAAAGCAGATTTATAAGACCTTATGTACATAGCATGCAGCTATAGATTTGGTGAATGCATTACACTTTATTCCAATCAGAAGATAGGGGCAGAAACAGTTCATGTTCATGAGGAATACGAATGTGGTTAGTTTTGCCTCATGGCTATGTTAACTCTCTCTTATTCTTCCATAATACAATCCAAAGAGATCTTGACTGTCTACATATCCTAAAGATCATCGCATTGCTAGTAAATATCAATGACATCATGTTGATGTGGCAGACCGAGCAAGAAGTTGTTAGTACGCTGGAGAACTTGGTGAGATCACATGTACTCTACAGGCTGGTAATTAAATTCAGTGATGTATCAGGGACCCATTTCTCTAGTAAACATGTAGAAATCCAGTTGTCAGTAGAGTTCCAGGACATAAACTTCAAAATAAAAGAAAAATGGCTAGATCTTGCACTGCCTACTACTAAGAAAGCAGGAAGCACAACTCCTTGTAAACTCCTTCAGGTTCTAGAGGTATCACCCAGTCCTAGTAATGCAACATTGTCCCCTATGCTGGGTGACATGAAGGGCTGCCAACTCTGAGTGGAGTTTACAGTAGGAAAGGACTCTATGGTAGGTCAGGCGGTAGTGTATGTTGTTCTGCCATTTGAGCAATAGCACTCAACCAATTTTATGTTGGAAGTATCAGAGATAGGAAAAAATAAAGTGTGGAACTAATAGCAAGCCTGATGGGGAGAATTACAGAGAAAATCCTAAAGTTCTGAAGCAAGTGTACTCTATTTGAGTGAGCATTATATGCTTTTTGAAGAACAGATTTTGACATTCGGTTGGGCTCTGGTAGAGGCAGAACACTTCACTATGGGATGACAAATGATGATGCATCTAGAACTACTTATTATGAGCTAGATCCTACTGGACCACCAACTCACATAGTCAGCTGGGACAGCAGCCATCCATTGTAATACAGATTGTACATCAGGGATGGAGCCCAAGGTTGACCAGACACTATAAGCAATCAGCATGAACAAGTAGCTCAGATTCTTGTATCTCCCACCAAAGTTGTATCAGCACCTCTCTCTCAGTTTGTCCCTCTGGCTACACTGTAGGGAGGGGTTCCTATATGGCCAGGGCTGAAGGAGCAGAAAAAGCCCAAATGTGATCTGCAGATGAGTGAGCTTGATAGGTTGGTGCAAACTAAAAACAAAAGGAGGGCTCATTATTACTACAATCAATCAGTGGTCACTCTAGAGAGTCAGTTGAGGAAAAAAAAAAAATCTTTCCAAAGATGGAGCTGTGGGCAGTGCTCTTATGTAGAAAGAGAAGCAACTGATGGAGGAAAGTAACCGAAAGAGCCTGTAAGGAAAAGGATAGATGGGCATGGGGTGTGATTTCTGTATGCCTGTCACAGAACACCGACCTCTGAAAAGGCAATGGAAAATTTGGGAGACAGAAGATTCCTCCAGTTTGTATTAGCCAGTCTGCATCATAAACCATCCTAGAACTGGCAGAGTGGGCATATGAACTGAGTGGCTGAGGTGGAAGCTATACATGGACCCCTACTTCCTGTAAATTGATGCTACATCTGCCTCTGAAAGGTCAACCTATTAGGAACAGAGACCAATGCTAATATCCAGCTGGACACATTTCTCCAAAAATCTCATTCACTGGTTGGTAGCAAGTTGACTATATTGGGTGTCTCCCATTTTCCAGGGCAGATCCTTGCCGGGACAGAGATCTATTGTGGTATGAGTTTGGCTTTTTCACCCAAAGGACCTCAGCCAACACCACTTGTGGGGGCTTATGACTGCCTGATCCACAGGCATAGGATGCCATGTAACATAGAATCCAACCAGGATATGCATATCCCAGCCAAAAGTGTGTAAGAGTGTGCCTGTTGCTGTGGATTCATGGGACACCTTATATTCCATCCAGGAAGAAGTCTAATAACACATTAGAATACCTTACTGAAGGCAGAGCTGCTTGCAGTTTTCTGCAAGGCCAAATGCTATATTTCAGGGTGCATGTGCACTGAATAGGAGACATCTGTATGATGCTGTGTCCCTACAAGGAAGAGTATCAGTCCAAAGACCAAAGGGGAGAAGCAGGAGCAGCTTGCTAGGGACCCAGTTAAGTTCCATTTAAATATAAACAGTCCCTGGCCCCCAGGGCATGGACTCTGTCTGCAGAGGGACCAGCAGGTAAAAAGAGGAATTGCTTTAAGTCCAGGGGCAACTAACCATGACAAGCAGGAGAATGAAAGACTGCTTTACACCACAGAGAAACACGTATGGAATACAGGTAAGCCACTCAGGCACATCCCAGTGCTTCTTTGCTCCACTGTAACCATGAATAGATTTGTTTAGCAACCCCAGGCTGAGGATGGCATCATGACCAAGTGCTCAGACCCCAAGGAATAAAGGTTTGGATCATCCCCCAACAACAACTATCAAGACTTGAGGCGATAGATGAGGATGATGGGAATTTTAATTAAAGGATGGAGAGGAAGAGAATGAGTAACAGATGTGGCCCTGGGTCCACCCACAGGGATGGGGACTGCATTTTATTCCACCAACTTCTTTCTCCTATGTGCGTCCTCAGGAGGAGAGGCTGTAGGGACTGGGGACATGTTGCTCCCTGAATGAATGTGTGAAGTGTGTTCGTGAAATGAGAGGGGTGTGCGATAATGGTCATGAAGTTGTGTCACTCAGATGCCACTCAGAGAATAGGGAGGGTCCAGTGTGGTTGGCTGACAGCCCCAAGGTGCTGCACCTTAGGGCCCACCACAGTGTTTAGGACATGGCCATGTTCTCTTCACGTTGCTCCCAGTCAATAGCTGAGCAAGGAGGGATGCTAGAGCCCAACTACTCTCACCTCTCATGGGCATTCTTTGATTTCTTTGCTCTATGACTTCTCATCAGTTTGGCAAGGACTTTCTCTGAGCTGCTCTGCAATCTGAGTCTCTCTTTACCGAAATCTCCTTGCTTCCCTCACTGCTTCAATTGTCATATCAGCAATGCAGACCAAAGTCTCCTCCTGTGCTCTCTGGACTCCTCCTCCACTTACCCTTCACAGGCATTTCTCCCAAGTCAACACTTCATGTCTAATCACATCTTGATATCGCCTCTGCAAAGACCTGCAGTGACACCTGAGATTTAAAGCTTGAACGCTGATTTCCATGCTTTATCTGGCTTTCCCACTGCCCCTCCCTCCGTCAGGTCTGCTTTCCTTGTGCCAAACTTTCACCCTCAAATCTGCTCTCTTCAGTTGGTGGCATGGACAGGGGCAGGCAGGGCTGGCCTCAAGGGCACACAAACTGTGCAGTGGCACAGAGCCCCAAGCTTAGAAGGGCCCAGTGTTTGCTTTAATTCTCCATTGTCACTCTACCTGTTTGCTAGGGCTGCCATAACAAAGTACCACCAACTGGGGGGCTCACACTATTAAAATGTATTCTATTATGGTCTAGAGGCTGGAAGTGATCTCTTGTCTAAGACCAAAGTGTTGGCTAGGTTATTTCCTTCTGAGGTGTGAAGAAGAATCTGTTCCAGACCTTTCTCCTAGCCTCTACTGTTTTGCTAGCAATCCTTTGTGTTCCTTTCCTATGGAGGCATAGCCATGATCTCTGCCTTCATGAGTGTTCTGGGTCTCTGTGTCCAAGTTTCCCCCTTTTACAAAGACACCAGTCATATTGAATTAGGGTCCACCCTAATGACCTCAACTTAACTAATTACATCTCTAATGATCCTATTTCCAAATAATATCATATTCTGACACTGGGAATTAGGATTCCAATATATGAATTTGGGGGACGCAATTCAACCCATAATAGTCATTATCTTGAAATTCCTAGTGATTTTCATTTTGCACTGGTCTCCACAAATTATGTAGCCAGTTTTGGCTCTGGACTGCTAATTCTGGGCTTTAATTGGCCTTAACATCCTGGATCCCAGGAGAGAGTGATTTTTTTTTCCCTATAATTACAGCAAGTCTCTCTAGAAGGCTTGATTGGCTTCAACTGCATCATCTAGAAGTTTCTAACTAGTTGTATGGCCACAAAGACCTGAGACTCTGGACAGCCAGGCCTGGGGCTTATGACTCCCAAATCATATCACCTGCCCTTGGGAAAGGGGATGGCAGAACAGTCTTTGGTCCACTAGAGCATTGTTTTTCAGGAGTTGGGACCCGGTTTATGTTTGTTTTATAGAATAGGGTTGATAGCTTTCCTATAATTCTTTGATATGGAATGGTTTATGTCGTTTAAGAATTATCTATGATTTGAATATCTATAAAAAAGCATCCATGAAGTCCTCAGTTTCTCATTTAAAAATATTTTTTTTAAAAACTTTGATACATTTTTACATCATTACTCATCTGAGAGTTTTCCAAGAAAGAAAATTTGCATTTTCCTTTAAAAATGCTAATTAATGAAATGGCCATTTTAACATTTCCTCCTATGTGTAGTTACTTATGCTTGTTATGGGCTGAATTGTGGTCCCTCAAAATCCTGAAGTTGAAGTCCTAACTAACTCCCAGTAACTTAATGACTACTTTTGAAGATAGGGTCTTTTAAAAGGTTATTAAACAGAAGTCATTACAGTGGGCTCTAATCCAGTGTAACCCGTATCTGTGGAAGAAGAGGAGGCAACATAGACATTTCCATATTCAGAGGGAAGACCATGTGAGTAAACAGAAGACAGTCATTTGTAAGCCTAGAAGAAAAGCCTCCAAAGAAACCAACCCTGCCAACACCTTGATTCTGGACTTCCAGCTATTTAAGGCAGCAAATCTAGGTTCTTCTATTATGGCAGTCCCTTCTAAACAAAGACGATGCCTAAGGGTCGTGTTTGCTTGTATTTTCTCACTTAAGTTTCTTAAGACTTAACAATTCTTTTTCCCTCAGAAAATGTATTTGGTTGAAAAAGCTCCTGAGACTTCCCATGTTTGATAATATCTGTTTCTCTTCTCTCCATTTGCTAAAAATTTCTTGTTTCATGGCCATTTTTCATCAAAACTCTGTGGACATTATTTTATTGCCTTCTGTCATGTTGTGTTATGAAAAGAATTTTAATATAAAGTGAATACTTTATCCTTTGTAGACAACCCTTTGTTATTCTCTCTAAATTCATTCAGAATGTTGTTTTCTTTATTTCTGAAATGAAAATATATCATAAGACAATATAGCTTTTTTCATTTTTGTCTGGCAATCATGGCCCCTTTGACCCCAAGCCTCAAACCTGCCTTCAGTTTGGGGAGAGTTCTCTCTGACAGGATTTTGAGTCTGCCTCCCATCTGCCTCCTGTTTTCTCTTGAAACGGCTGCTCCATGTGTGTCCTGGTTCCCAGGTGCTTTTCTGCATCCCGTCTTTTCTCTCAACATTTGCAGATCTTTGTTCTCAACTCATGGTTATTGAATGTTCTGTGAACAATCTCCCTTTATTTAATAAAAAAGCTGGTCTCTTCTCTAATTGGCAAAGGTTTTCAGGAATCTCATGAAGGGAATGCTGCCTCCACAGTGCGTGTAAATCTAGAAATCGGCATCCCTTCTGAATCTCCAATGACTGCCACTTCATACTTGACTAATATTATAGATTCATAAATGCAATATTCTCTTTCACGTTTCCTCAAATCATTCTCCTTCCATTGCAGTAAATCCAGTGACACTGAGGAATATTTGCTAGATTTCTTGGATTGGCTCATTTCTTTTGAACTGAAGTCACCTTTTATGTATTTGGTTATTTTTCTGTGTTTATCTTCACACGTCCAGTGTTGTCTAATGTCACAAATTTTGGTAAATTTAATAAAGATTGTATGGTCCTTTGCTGGATCTTATAGGCTCAGATGAGGGAAAAGGACCACATTTATACTTATGATAATTGTATTCACCAGATAGAGGCACGATATATGAGGGATAGTGTGGAATGAGAGCTTAGCCCCTCTGTCAAGCAGTTTGTTTTGTTTCTTTTCCTTTCTTTTTATTTTTTTTTCAGCTTTACTGAGGTATAATTGACAAATAAATTGTAAGGTATTTAAAGTGTATAATGATGATTTAATATATGGGTATGTGGTGAAAAAAATTCCTCCCAGCAAGTTAACTTTCATATCTCACATATTTATCTTTTTTGGGTATGTGAGAACGTTTCAGTTCTACTCTCCTAGCAAATTTAAATCATATAACAGTGCTAATCAACTATGGGCATCATGTTGTACCTTAGATCCCCTGGCCTTATTCATTTTATACCTGAAAGTTTGGAACATCTTACCAACCTCTCCCTATTTCCACCACTCTCAGCTGCTGGGGACCATTTTTCTATTGTTTTGTGAATTTGACTTTTTCTTTTCTTTCTTTCTTTTTTTTTTTTTTTTTTAAGATTCTATTATAAGTGATAACATGCAGTATCTCTCTTTCTCTTTGTGGCTTATTTCACTAAACATAATGCCCTCTAGGTTCATCTGTGTCCTCATGTATGATAGAATTTCCTTCTTTTTTAAGGCTGACCATATGCTACATTTTCTTTATCCATTCACTACACTGACAGACACTTAGTCTGTTTCCATGCTTTGATTATAGCAAATAATGCTGTAATGAACATGGGATACGAATATCTCTTTGAGGTAATGACTTTTCTTCCTTTGGATACATACCCAGAAGTGGGATGGCGAGATCGTAAGGTAGTTCTACTTTCAATTTCTTGAGGAACCTCCATATTATTTTTGATAGTGGTTGCACCAGTTTACATTCTTACCAACAGTGTGCAAGGGTTCCCTTTCTCCATATCCTCACCAACACTTATTATCTTAGTCTTTTTTTTTTTTTTAAGAAAGAGAGAGAAAGAACAAACACAAGCAGTAGGGGGAGAGCATCAGAAGGAGAGGGAGACAGAGAATCTTAAGCAGGATCCACACCCAGTCACAGAGCCCAATGCAGGGCTCATCCCCACAACCCTGAAATCATGACCTGATCTGAAATTAAGAGTCAGATACTCAACTGACTGAGCCACCCAGGTGCCCCCTTATCTCTTGTCTTTTTGATAATAACCATCCTAACACATGTGAAGTGATATCTCATTGCGGTTTTGATTTGCATTTCTTTGATAATTAGTGATGTTGAGTATCTTCTTATGTACTGTTCGGTCAGCCATGTGTCTTCTTTGGAAAAAAGTATCTATTCAGTTCCACAGCCCATTCCTAATTGAATTATTTGTTTTGTTGCTGTTGAACTGTGTGAGTTCCTTGTACGTTATGAACCTTTTATTGGAAATGTGCTTTGCAAGTATTTCCTCTCTTATCACAGTTACCTTTTCATTTTGTTAATTATTTCTTTTGCTCTATAGAAGCTTTTTAGTTGATGCAGTCCCACTTGCTTTTTTTGGCTTTTGTTGGCTGTGTTTTTGACATCTTATTCAAGAAATTATTGCCAAGACCAGTATCAAGGAGCTTACCCATTTGTTCTCTTCTAGGAGTTTTTGGTTTCAGACATATGTTTAAATCTCTAATTCATTTTGCATTGACTTTTGTGTATGGTGTAAGATAGCAATCCAGTTTCCTTCTTTTGCATATGGCTGTCCAGTTTTCCCAACACCATTTATTAAAGAGACTATCCTTTTCCCCTTGTATATTATTGGCTATTTTGTTGTAAATTAATTGACCATAAATACATGGGCTTATTTTTGGAATCTTTATTATGTTTTATTTTTTTTGTTTTGAGAGAGAGATAGAAAGAAAAGAGTGTGCATGAGTTGGGTGGATAGGGTGGGGGGTTGGAAGGGCGGGGCAGAGGGAGAGGGAGAGAGAGAATCTGAAGCAGCCTCCATGCCCAGAACGAAGCCCAATGCAGAGCTCCAGCTCATGACCCTGTGATCATGACCTGAGCTAAAATCAAGAGTCAAATGCTTAACCCTCTGAATCATCCAGGAACCTGTCTATTATATTCTATTAACTTATGTGTATCTTTATGCCAATACCATAGTGTTTTAATTACTATAGCTTTGTAATATGGTTTAAAACCAAGAAATCTGATGCCTCCAGCTTTGTTTTTCTCTCCCTGTGGCTGTTTGGGGTCTTTTACAGGATTTTTTTTTTTTTTTTCTGAAAAAAATGCCATTAGAATTTTGATGGAAATTGCAAGTCTAGACTGCATTGGGCAGTATGGACAATTTGACAACATTAATTCTTCAAATGCATGACCATGAAATACCTTGTCATATATTTGTGTATTTTTCAATTATTTTCATTAGCATCTTACAGTTTTTTCACCTTAGTTATATATTCAGATCTTTCACCTTAGTTATATTTTTTCCTAGGAATTTTATCTTTTTGATGCAGTTGTAAATGGGAGAGTTGTCTTAATTTTTTTTTTTCTGATAGTTTGTTGTTGGTGTATAGAAAGGAAAGTGATGTTTGTATATTGATATTGTATCTTGCTTCAATCCAGCTTTTTTGAATTTGTTTATTAGTTCTAACAGTGTTTGCTGTGTTTAGGGTTTTCTGTATACAATATCATGTCAGCCACAAATACAGACAGCTTTAATTCTGCCTTTTTGATTTTTTATCTGTTTTTTTCTGTCTTATTGCTCCGGCCAGAACTTCCCATACATTGAATATATATATATATACGTCCCATATATTGAATAAAAGAGTTGAGGGATGACACCCTTATCTTGTTTCTGATCCTAGAGAATAAACTTTTGATGTTTCACCACTAAATATGAGCTTAGCCGGGGTTTTTTCCTATATGGCCTTTATTATATTGAGATATATTTCCTTTATAGTCAGTTTGTTGAGACTTTTAATTATGAAAGGATGCTAAATTTTTTCAAATGCTTTTATCAGCATGTATAGAGAAGATACGAATTTTTTTCCTTCATCTTGTTAATGTGGTATAGACTTTTATTGATTTGTGGATGTCAAACCATCCTTGCATCCCACTTGATTGTGTTGTATGATTCTTTTAATATTGTTGAATTCAGGTTGCTAATATTTTGTTGAGGATTTTTGCATCTATGTTTTATCAGGGATATTGGCATGTAGTTTTCTTGCACAGTCCCTGTTTGGCTTGGTGTCAAGGTAATGCTGGCCTCACAAAATACATTTGGGAGTATTCCCTTCTTTTTAATTTTTTTGAAAGAGTTGAAAAGAATTAGTATTAGTTCTCTTTAAGTATTTGGGTAGGATTTGCCAGTGAAACCACTTTTTGCAGGGGGTGATGTTTTCAATTAACAGGCTCCTTACTAGTAACTGTTCAGATTTTTTATTTCTTCATAATTCAGTCTTGATAGGTTGTATGTTTCTAGGAACTTGTCTACTTTTTCTAGGTTGCCCAATTTGTTGGCATTATAATAGTAATCTCTTACAATCCTATATATTTCTTTGATATCAGTTGTAATTTCTCACCTTTCATTTATAATTTTATTTGCATCCTCTTTCTTTTTCTTGGTACGTCTAGCTAAAAATTCATCTATTTTTTTCTCTTTTAAAAAAACAGCTTTTAGTTTCATTGATTTTTTAGAAATGTCCTTTTAGACCTTATTTCATTTATTTCCACTCTATCATTATTGTTTTCTTACTGTGCTAACTTTGAGGTTAATTTGTTTTGTTTTGTTTTGTTTTTTCCTAGTTCCTTGTGTAAATTTAGTTTGTTTAGTTTAGTTTTTTTTTTTTTTACATTTTTCAGTGTTTTTGTTATTTTGACTATATAAAAACTATTGTTAGTTTTTATATAGCAAGCATTTTGCTACTGTTACTTTTCTTTGTTATACATCCTGTTTTTTTCCCCTGTAGTTAATAATTGCATTGAAAATTGAGATAATTATAGATTCCTATACAGTTGTAATATAATACAGTAAAAGCTTCTTTATATTTTGCCCAGTTTTCCCCAATGGTAACATTTCAAAAAACTATGGTATAATATCACAACCAAAATATTGGCATTGATACAATCTCTCTTATTCAGATTTTCCAGTTTTACCCGTGTGTCTGTGCATGTGCACATGTGCATATATGTGTGTTAAGTTCTATACAGTTTCATTACTTGTGTAGGTTCACATGTTCACCACCACAGTCAATATTCTGATCATTCCCAATACCACAAATATGTTTTGTGTTGCTCTGCGATAACCATGTCTTTCTCTCTCTTCTTTAACTCTGTGCCTAACCCCTGGCAACCCTAGTATTTTCTCCATTTCTGAAATTTTGTCCTTTCACAAATATAATATAAATAGAATCATACTGTAGGGAGATTTTGGGAATTGCTTTTCTTTGCTCATTACATTCCCTAGAGATTGACCTAGGTTGTTTTGTGTATCAATACTTTGTTTCTGTATATTGATGACTAGTATTCTGTGGTGTAGACACACTGTTTGTTTAACCATTAACCACCGAAGTACATTTGGGTCACCTCCAGTTTGAGGCCACTGCAAATAAAGCTGTCATACACATAAACATTACTGTACAGGTTTTTGTGTGAACATAAAATCTTTCATTTCTCTGGAATCAGTGCCCAGGAATGTCACTGCTAGGTTGTATGGTAGTTTTATGTTGAGCTTTAAAATAAACTGCCTAACTCTTCCAGAATGGCTCTTTCACTCTACGCCCTTACCATGTGTGGGTGATGCAGTTTTTCAGTGTCTTCACTAGCATTTGTTGTCACTGCTTTTTACTTTAGCCATTATCTTAGGTGTATAGTGATATGTCACTGCATGAGGTCTTTTTTTTTTTTTTTTCTTTTTGTAGGTATTTATCACCAGAAACTTCTTTCCTGTAACTGCTTGTGCTGCATCCCATAAGATTTGGTATGTTGTGTTTCCATTTTCACTTGTCTGAGATTTTTTTTTTTTAATTTTTCTTTTGATTTCTTCTTTGACCTGTTGGTTTTTCAGGAGCATATTTTTAAATTTTTTATATAATTTGTGAATTTTTCAGGCTTCTTCTTGTGATTGGTTTCTAGTTTTGTACTGTTGTGGTTGGAAAAGATGCTTGATCTGATATTAGTCTTAAACTTACTAAGGCTTATTTCATGGCCTGCATGTGATCTACCCTGGAGAATGTCCCCTGTGCACTTGAGAAGAATGTGTACTCTGCTGCTATTGATGGAATGTTTTGTATGTGTCTGTGAGGTCCATCTGGTCTAACGAGTAGCTGAACTCCAATGTTCCCTTTTTTTGTTTGTTTATCTTGTTGAGATAGTCAAATCAGAGGATTCTTCCATTCTCCCTATTGCTCTCATCACTTGGCAACATGGTGGCATTACCTCCGTTTATTGAGCTAATATATCAATCTGGGCAGAATTCACATGTTTCTGAATGAATATTTTTGAGGAGCGGGTCTGTTTCTGTGGTAGGTGTTTATTCTACTTACAGTTTCTGGGATGCCACCTTCTCTACCCCATCCACAGCCCCTACAGCGCTATCTCACAGGTGGGGCTTTCTTCTTCTTCAAAATTAGTATGCTGTTGGGTTCAAGTCAGTGTGCTCCCTCTTACTTGTGTTTGGGGCTTTTCTTTAACATATAGTGAACAGTGTGTTGGCTAATCATCCCTTATTTTGGATTTATCGATACCATGAAGAAATCCTGTGTTGAAGAAACCCTTAAGTTTCTGGCCCATCAATAGCATCTTTCCCTGGCTTCTAAAACTTGTACAGAATTTCCCCAATTTTATATTGCTTTGGACTGTGTAAACACATGAGCTTAAGCTGTCAATAACAGTGTAACAAATCCTTAATGAACTTCATTTTGTGTGAAAACATTTATGACTAGAGTCACTTTCATCCTGGCAATAGTAAGCCTAAGAAATGCTTCTTCATTCTGTGATCACAATAGTCATTACTGATAGTAAATGTGATAATTAAAAAGGCATATGCTTTGGTTTCAGACTCACATACCTGTCTTCCAGTTCTACTGAGTCCTTTACCAACTGTGAGTCCCTAGGAAAATTAGGAAGATTCTCAGAGCCTTGGGTCTACCCTCTAAAAATCAGAAATAACAGCAATTCCTTTGCAGGGTGTTTTTGGAAGGTTCACAATCATTGCAAATACACAGTGATTGCTAACAATATGCTAGCCATTGCTGTAATATACACATGTGTTTATATACACATATAATGATCAACATTATGAATAAGATATATTATCATAATCTAATGTTATTATGTTCAACATAATATATAACATATTTATATATTATGAGATACATAATCATTAAGCTTCACAGGAACCCCCATAAGGCAGATACTGTTAATTCCCCATTTTATAGGTTATACAAATGAAACATAGGAAGAAGGTTAAAAGCATTAATTATACAGGAGTTAACACAACTATTGAGTCATGGAACCAAGATATGACCAAGACTAGCTGGCCCTTAAGCACGTACTTCAATCATCTAGCGCAGTCTAGCACATCTAGCTAACATCTAGAATCATCTAGCACATCTAGCATCTACCTTACAAATATATGCTCCAAAAAAGAAAGTAGTTTATATTCAAATAAGTACCATTGAACTTACTTAAGAGTACCATTTTATAGCCAATGTGTTAATGTGCATAAACATATACACACAAACACACATATAAAAATAATACAAAATCTTATCTTTCCGATATACACACATCTAAAATAATAGATAAATAGTACAGATGCCAAAATGTTAACAGTGACTTTTTAAATTGATGATTAAAACATACAATGCCATTTTTTAAATGGTATCATAAATAAACCTTTTCTTTTGGAACAATTATAAATTTACAAAAATTTTCTAAAAGAGTATAGAAAGTTTCCATGTTATTAACATCCTTCATTAGTCTAGCACATTTATTGCAATTTATAAACTGATGTTTATATATTATTTTAAATAAAATCCATACTTTATCTGGATTTCCTTAGTTTTTACCCCAGTTTTTTTTTGTTGTTGTTGTTGTTCTGTTCCAATATTCCATATAGGCTATCTCATCAAACTTAATTATTGTGTTGTTAGCCTTCTCTTGGCTGTAAGAGTTTCTCAGACTTCCCTTGTTTTCTATGCCCTTGACAGTTTTGAGGAGCACTGGTCAGGTATTTTGTATGACTTTCCTCAGTTGGGATTTGTCTAACATTTTGCAGTACCATTTGTTGGAAAGATCCTACTTTCCTCATTGATTTGCCTTTATTTCCTTGCTTAAGACCCATATTTGTGTGTGTCTAATTCTGTATGCTCTATTCTGTTTCATTACTCTATATGTCTACCACTTGTCTTGATTTTTATAGTTTTATAGTAAGTATTGAAACGGTGTACTGTGGGTTCTTCATTTTTGTTTTTCTTCAATCTTACATTGGCTATTCTGTTTTTGCCTTTCAATATAAACTTTAGAATCAGTTTGCCCATATATACAGGAGGGCTTACTGGTATTATGATTGGGAATGCATTGACTCTATAGATCAAATTGGAATAAATGGCATGTTACTCATATTTAGTCTTTTAATTCTTGAAAATGGATTATTTTGCTGATTACTCAGACCTTTGATTTCTTTAATCAGAGTTTTGTGGATTTCCCCATATAGGTCTTGTGTACATATTGTTAGATTTCTACCCAAGTATTTCAATTTTTTTGTGTTGTAAAATGGTATTTATTGTTTTTTCAAATCCAGCCATTTTTTTCTTGGTAAACAGTAAAACAATTGATATTACATATTAACATTTTATCCTACAACCTTGCTATAATCATTTATTACTTTCAGGAGATTTTTGTTGATTCTTTGGGAATTTCTACATAGAGAATCATGCTATCTGCAAATAAAGATTCATTTTATTCTTTCCAACCAGAATTTTTAAATTTCCTTTCATTCTGTTATATAATACAGAGTGTTCTTATTTGTTTGTTTGTTTATGTATTTATATTATTTATATTATTTTTATTTTTTTACTTATTTGCAGGGAATGAACTGGGGGAGGGGCAGAGGGAGAGGGAGAAGCAGACTCTGTTCTGCTGAGCAAAGAGCTAGACTGGGGCTCAATCTCAGGACCCTGGGATCATGACTTGAACAGAAGTCATATGCTTAACTGACCGAGCCACCCAGGCACCCAAGTAGGGCTTTTAGTATGACAGTTAATAGGAATAGTGAGAGAGCACATCCTTGCCTAGTTTCTAACTGTAAAGAGAAGGTGTCCAGTTTTTCACCATTAACTATGTTACCTGCAGATTTTTTTTTTAAATGGGTGTTCTTTACCCAGTTGAGGAAATCCACTCTATGTTGAGTTTTATGTAACAAATGGACTTGTATTTTGTTCTATGCTTTTCCTACATCAATTGATACGATCATCTGATTTTTCTTTTCTAGCTTATTGATGGGTTATATTATATGGATTGATTTTGGATTGTTGGACCAGTCTTGCATACTTGGAACAAAGCTCACTTGGCCATAGTGCATAATTCTTTTTACATTTTGTTGAATTCTATTTGATAATACTTTATAGAGGATTTTGCATCTATGTTTATGAGCAATATTGGCCTGTAGTTTTCATTTTGTGTTGTGTTTGGTTTCTATATAATGATAGTTTCATAAAATTAGTCAAACACTATTTCTTCCTTTTCCATTTTGTGGAAGAGATTGTGTAAAATTGCTGTTAATTCCCCTTTAAGCCTTTGGTAGAATCTCCACTGAAATCTGTGCTTGAAGATTTTATCTTTAGTGGTTTCTAAATCATGAATTGTGCTGTGAATTTTGTAAGACTGATTAATCACAGACCTGTACCCCTGAAACAAAAAATACATTATATATTAATTTAAAAAAATGAACAATGAATTCAATTTTCATAATAGTAATAAGGTCATTGAATGATTTAATTCATATTGGATATATTATGGTAGTTTTTGTAATTCTTATCTTTGTTTTTCTATGGGTAAGGTGTTTTTCCTCTGGCTTCCTTGAAATTTTTTTCTGTGTTTGGTTTTCTGCAGTTTGTATGTGGTATATTTATATAGCTGTTTCTTTTTTTATTTTTGATACTTATTCTGCTTAGTATTCTCTCAGTTCCTTGGTCCTGGGGTCAGTGTCTGTCATTAATCTGGCCACTGTTATTTCAAGTATTTCTTCTTCTCTGTTCTTTGCTTTCCTTCTGATATTTCAGTTGTGTGTATATTACTTCTCTTGAAATTGTCCCATGAATCTGGATGTCCTGTCCTGTTTTATTCTTTCTTTTTTCTCTTTGCATTTCAGTTTGGGAAATTTCTGTTGACCTATTTTCTTATTCACTAATTCTTTTGTCAGTCTGTTGATGAACCCATCCAAGGCATTCTGTGGTTCTCTGTCATGGTTTTTAATTTCTAACATTTCCTTTGAATTATTTTTTTAGTTCTCATATCTCCTGATATCCAGTGTACTGATGAACCCATCAAGGGAACTCATTTATAGAATTTCCTTTGATTTATTTTAGAATTTTAACCTCTCTGCTTATATTACTCATCTGTTTTTGAATTTTGTCTACTTTTCCATTCAACTTTTAACATATTAATCATAATTATTTTAAATTCCTGTGTAATGAGTCCAACATCTGTATCCTATCTGAGTCTGTTTCTGATGGTTGCTATGTCTTTTTAAACTGTTCTTTCTTTCTTCTTCCTCCTCTCCATACCTCCTTCCCTCCCTACATCCCTCCTTTTCTTTCTTCCTTCCTTCCTTCCTTGAAGTGCCTTAAACTCTTCTGAAAGCTAGATATGTTGCATTGGGTAATAGGAACTGAGGTAAATAGGCCTTTAGTGTGGGGATTTGTGCCAATATGACTAGGAATTTGACTATATTGCTATAGCTGTAAATACCCTAGGCTTCAAATTCCTCTACTGTTCCTGCTTTGGCTTTTGTCCTTTGAGTTTCCCTAAGTACTCCTTCTTATTGTAGTGCACATTCAGCCTCCAACAACTTATCAAAACTATCCTTTAAGTGTCCTACTAGTTTATGTCTCCAGCAGTCATGTCTATCTGTTCTAGAAAAGCAACTCTGACTCAAGATTTACTTCTCTTTCCAGATTTTGGGATGATGGTTTGCTCTGCAGCTTCAGTTTTCTGATGGTCCTGAGATTTTAAGTTTGTTCAGCTATCTTCCCTAAGAGTGGTAGTGAAAACTTTAAAGGTCTTTATTATGTCAAGACTAATTATTGAAGTCCACATATCGCTTTTTAGTAAATTTTCTTACTTCCATCTTCAAATTATCCACAGTGATGCTTAATGCTTTTATAGAAGGCAGGAATTGTAAAAAAAAAAAAAAAAAAAAAACCATATCATTTTAAATGTGGGAGATAAACCACAAGGAAGAATTGGTACATGAATGATACAAATGCTTTTATATTATTTACTAGCTCTCACACAGTGTGCTAAATATCTTCCTTTAATCTATTTAGTCTTCATAACAACCTTATGAAGTAGTTCATTCTCATTTTATAGATCAGGAAACAGAGGCACGGAGATGTTAAGTCATTCTCCTCTATTCTCACAGCTATGAAATGACACTCGAACCCTAGTAGTCTGCCTCTAGAGTCTGCTTGGTTAAACACTGCTGTATGTAATCTCTCTCCTTTGTTAGCTGAACACTTCCAAAGGTGCACAAACTTGCAGACCTTGTACAAATACCAGTGGCAGATACACAGTCTCTCTGAAAGTCCTGATAGGACAGCAGAAATATTTTACTGGGCAATTTTGGTCAGCCCCAAGTCTGCTATTGCTTTAGATGATTTATCTACTTATACTCTTTAGATTAAAGATAGTTATACAGTATTAAAATTACATACAAAATAAAAATACATGTAAGGGAGAAAATGATGAACTAAGAAAATATAAGGGTGCACTAAGGGTTAAGTTAGCTCCCATGCTGCAAGGCTCTGCAGGGCCAGAGCCAGTATGATGTAAGTGAAGCATCCTGAGTACCTCCTTGGTTTTTGGCTTTATGTGCCTTGTTGGCCTCACTCCAGCTGTCGTCCTGAGGCCATTCAGGAAGATATGGATTATGGACTTGTCTGGACTGGGTTTTATAGCAATAAATACAAAACGGAAATGTGATAAATTCTACAACTCACAACATTCATAGGATAAAAAACAAAGTTAGTAACTTGGGAGAAACAGAAATATTGTTGGAACCTGAAGTAAGAAGACATTCTCCAGTGGTTTCTCATAGAAAGATATTTGTGTAACATCCTCCCACACCCCCCCAAAAAAAACCCCCAAAAAACAAACAAACAAAAAACCTGTTCTCAACAACATCAGAGTGATAAAAATGAGGAGTATCATGGGAAGAGGTCCATGGCATGATATCTAAACATAATTCAGTTAAAGTGGTGACCTCATATGAGGTTTCAAGGCAAGATAGTCTCATGGTCCAGGATTATCCTTTATTGCATTACTTACTTCTAAGCCCCATTCAGGGGAATAAAAGCCTTACATCTTAGTGACCCAGCTTGTTTAATTAATTTAGCATGACCAAATATAGTGCGTAATCATAACTCTGTGTGTGTGTGTGTGTGTGTGTGTGTGTGTGTGTGTATGTTTATGTGTGCATGTGTTTGGAGTGGGGAGAGCCAGGACTCCATTACTAGTACACATTTATCTTCAGTTTTAACAATATGAGGCACTTCTGAATGATTTTAAGTGTTTTTAATAATACTTCAGAATGCAGGATTGATAAACATAAAATTAGATCTAACAATAAGAGGGAGTGTGTGATTACTGGGATGTCATGGCAGCAAGAACAATAGGAAGCTAGAGACAGTAGTAAACACTGACTTGGCTTGACTCTTGCAATGTGGGAAGCCCAGAAGGAATTAATTGGATAAATTCTTCAATCATTTCTTTATTTAATGATCAGTCATATTCTGTATCCTGACAGATGGTAGAGTTCTATGGAAATCAAGACAGCTTTGAATAAGGAAATGTGTGAAAACTCAGTAGCTCCTCCTACAAAAACTTCATTAATATTCGGTAATTAGGTTTAACTTGTGGTTGAATGTGTGCATGGTTGAGGTTTGCACTTATTAGCGATGGAAGCACTTCTATAAAGCATGTACCAGATTACATAGTTGTAAAGATATTTATTTAAGTGTTCATGCTATTGGGTATGGGGCTAGGGTAATATTCTTTTGAAGAAATCTACTTCCCCCCATTACAGTTATACTTTTAATGGGAGTTTTTGCACTCCTATGGGATTGGATTATCTCTGTTATTTTATAATTCAAGAGATAAAGTAAAAAGAAAATTATTTCTTAGACTAACCGGACTTTATATATTTGGGGCGATGTTACTGGGATTCAGCTTGTATAATTCTCTATTCCCCATTTTTGACTCCTACTCCTGAAGGGCAATGCCATGGATTTGGAAAAAGGAGACATATTTTGGGTGCCCATAAAGAGTGAATATTTTTAATGAGAATGAGTTAACTGGGTCATAGGGACTCTGTGGCTATATCAGATACAACAAGGCTGATTTTACCCACAGTGGTTTTAAGGGTAGAATGATCCAGCAACAATTTGATTACACCTCTATTCCTCAGGAAAGGTAAAATATCAAAGAATTTAGACTATATATTACATTTAACAACTCCCAAGCACATACGGTTTTCTTCTTGTTATTCTCTCTTAACACATTTACTTCTTATAGGTGGGAGTGTGAATTGCATAATGGATTTGTTCTATTACTCAAATTTTATTCTTTGGACTGTGAGGTTTTCATGGGGGTGGGATGCTTTACCATGGAAACCATCAGCATAACAAAATTCTGAGTTGTGGATCACATTGTGTTTTTTGGAAACATCTGACTCATTTATTTTGGTTGATTTCAAATCTCTTCTTCCATTCAGTTGAAGTGCTAACCCTTCCACATAGTCTTTCTTAATTCCTTTTCCCTATAACAAAGCTTTTAATCTTTCATTCTTATAGTGGTTTTTTTGTTTGTTTGTTTTTTTGCTTTCTTTCCTGTATTATAAGTGAGAGTGCCCAAGTCTTGTGTCCTTAATAGACTGTGTTCCACTTAAACGCAAGAACACTGGATTCTTCAAAAATATAGCTGTGTCTTCTAAAGAGTTGTTGTTCAATATACATTGTTGAATGAATATATAAAAGGTTCTACTTGGTTGATGCAAAGACAAAGAGTGAGAAAAAGGCACTCAGCTATTAATGGGTTTTGAGAATCTTTTGGAAAATGGGCCTTGTACCATACATGGGCTATAGCTGAAGCTACTGGAACATGCCGTAAGTGACCCAAACATCAGTTAAACCTTCATTTTCCTCTTGAAATTACCTGTTCATGTCCTCCACATTCTAGTAAGAGAAAATCAAGCACTAGTGTAGAATCAATTGAAGATGTGCTTTAAAAAGCACAAGACTGGGTTATAGCATAAACAATTTAAAACTTAAAAAAGGTCATGTATTGATCTTGTTTTCTTCTCTTGTCCCTTTTCATCTTTCCTTTCACACAGTATCCAGCTTTTTCTAAAATACAATCTCCTTCTTTCAAATATTTTTCTAAAAGACAATCCCCTTCTCTCAAATACTTCTTTTAAATAAAAAGGTCTCCAAATACCTTGCCCCTCTATTAAATGTAGAAATTTGCCTCTCCTGGCTTATTACAGTACTCAGCAAAATGCCCTCTGGTTAGCATCATCTAACCTCCTTAAATGGTATTGGAGGATTATATTCATTCAATAATTCAAAAGAACCTTTATTAAAATGATTAAATGTTGTTAATAATTAATGCATTAACAAAAATTGATGTTATCTGATAGTATGCTTGTCCTAGTTGTGGCAGATAGGAAATTTCTGTAATACACATAGGATTATAGTCACTTTTTTGTTTGTGTGAAGAAGATGAAAATAAATGAGTCCAAGGAAAATACAAGTTATAACCCACCTCAGGAATCTTTCAATTTTGTGGGTCTAACTGGAAGTGAGCAGGGAGTCTATAATTCTGTGTGTGTCATTAACATTTCTGTTAATGAAACACACCTTTACATTTTTGCTGATGGTCAGTGGGAGTAAATTAGTTGGACATTGCTCAACAAGAATGTGAATTCCATGAAGCCATTTTAAGAAAGATTTCTTAGAGCAATATTTGGAAGAAGGTTTTACTGTTGTTTGCAGTAACCCCAAGCTCTTTTCTTTCTATACTTTTATCATAAAATGCCTCTGCCTCTATTCATTCTTCTGCAATGTATTTGATGACTAGGAAAGATAATCAAATTAGTATTAATTTGTACAATGCTCCATTATTTTATCATTCAGAACTAATGATTAGATAGATATTATTATTATTATCGTAATTGTTTTTTATTAGTTTCAGAGGTAGAATTTAGTGATTCATCAGTTGCATATAATACCCAGTGCCCATTCCATCAAGTGCCCTCCTTAATACCTATCACCCAGTTGTCCCTTTAACCCACTCACTGCCCTCCAGCAACCCTCAGGTTTTTTTTTGTAGGGTTTGGCATTTCTTATGGTTTGCCTCCCTCTCAATTTTCATCTTATTTTATTTTTCCTTCCCTTTCCCTGTGTTCATTGGCTTTTTTCCCTTAAATTCCACATGTGAGTGAACTCATATAATATTTGTCTTTCTCTCACTTATTTCACTTAGCATCATAACCTCTAGTTCTATCCACATTGTTGTAAATGTCAAGATTTTATTCTTTTTGATGGTTGAGTAATATTCCATTATCTATAATATATACCAAATAATACATATATATTATATATACCACATCTTCTTTATTCATTCATCTGTCAATGGACTTCTGGGTTCTTCCCATATTTTGGCTATTGTGGACATTGCTGCTATAAACATTAGGGTACATATGCCCCTTTGAATCACTATATTTGTATCTTTTGGGTAATTACCTAATAGTGTAATTGCTGGGTCATAGAGTAGCTCTATTTTGAACTTCTTCAGGGTCATTACTATTTTTAGTGAGTACAGCTAATTTCACCATTTCTTAGAAGCTTTGTCTTGCTGCAGATATTCTACTCTGGGTTCCAACAGATGATCTGTCTTCTTATAAGAAACTATAGATGAGCCACCCTATGGCCCATCATACCTTTTCCTTCCAACTCTGCTTACCTTAATTCTACTTCTCTACCTAGATCTTTTGAGACCATCAAGATTGAATTTATTTAACATTAACCTGAAAGAATGAAAAAAAAAAATCTCAGTTGGATTTGGTCAGGCAACCAACAGTATGCATGTAATAGTTACATGCCTTTATCAGAATGAAAAGGGGCTGAAGGCTAACAGCAAGTGTAGCCTATTGTTGATTAAAGGTGTCTACTCTTCTAGTTCCCAAGGAGATCTTCTTGACCTCATTTTAAGAAATAGTCCAATATATTGATAGTCACAGGGTGATTAAAAGGGAACAAGGTAACTAAGAGTAGATGACCAGAAGGTAGGCAGGCTTTTAGAATTATCCTCTCATCTACACAGGTGCATCTGTGTAAGAACTACATGATGCTGAGGAATGACAACTGGAGTGACTCATCCAATGCTTGAAGTAAAATGGCAGAGCCACCAAAACCAAAAGAAAATAAACCAAAAGACACACACAGAAGCTACAGACCAGTGGTTACTTTTCTGAATACCCTGTCTTTTCTATGGAATCCCCCATGAATGTCTTTAGTCAGTCCTATTACTGTTCCATTTTATAAATTTAATTTTAAGGCACACAAATTTCCATTAAAGGGCATAGAGTTAAATACACTTTATTTTTTATAAGAACATCACTATTAAAGACATATTTAAGCAAACCATAGCAAGTATTATGAAGTCATTTCCTACACTGCCTTATGGATAACCATAATTAACGTCATCTTCAAATATGAAGGACAGACCCTTCTCTATTTTAAGAAATGGGTATTTGAAAGTAATTTACACTCCAATTATCTCAACCTGAATGTCAGTTGCATTTAGTCTGCACTGCTGAAAAGGTGAATAAAGCCAGTTGCCAAACCACTATGATCATTTTTAGAAATATTTCTTTTATTAGGTCAATTGAAGCAAATTGAAGCATCTTTGTTTTCTTTCTTTCTTTCTTTCTTTCTTTCTTTCTTTCTTTCTTTTAGGAGCAAGAGGGGAGGGCATCACAGAGGACAGGATGGCTGATTAATAAGTAGGAAATGCCTATGTCCAGTGTAATAAGCATTGAGCCATCCTTAGTGTTACCAGGTTAGGCAATAAGTAGGCCATTTTGATACATTTGTAGCACATAGCTGACCACGTCACCAACTTGTCCTCAAAACTAGATTCCGTATTGGTAGTGTCCACAGAGAGGTCAATGCTTCAATAGTGTATAAAGTCTGAGCCACCAGCTCCCTTTTTGAAGGTTAGACTGCAGCAAGCATAAGAGGGAAAGGAGTTAGAGTGGCCTCAGCAGAGCCGGGCTTCCTTGTCCTGTTTTGCCTCTAAAGCCACATCCTTCATAAGACATTCATTAGCTTCTTACGGTCATGTAAGACTTCAGGTGTGCAGAATCAGGATGACTCAATCAACTATATCCCCTGTTACTAGCACAATGTTATTGTTCAGATCATAACTCTGTGACTATTTTGTCCTATTTTGGCTCTTTTTCCCAGCTCCATACCCTTCCCAGGCACTGACATCTGACACATGTCCTTTTAACCCATCTTCAGCCAAAACTAAAAAATGTAAACATCCATCAACATATAAACATTGGTTAATACATAATTGTGAATTTCACACAAGTAGATTATTTGGTATGGATTATACACATTGCAGCCTGACCTTTTTTGTTGTTGGTTTTAGCATCTGTCTATGTTGACAAATGTAGCTTGATTCTTTTAACTGTAGCATAGTATTTCATGGTATAATTATACCACAATATTTTCTATCTATTCCTCCACTGACAAGCGTTTTGATTATTTCCAATTTTCTGGTACTGTCAGATTTACAGTATAAATAATACTCTAATGAACAACCAAGCACATGTTTCCTGGTAAATTTGTGGTAGGTTTTCTCTGCGGTAAGGAGCAAGATTGGAATTTCTGAGGCTGGAAGACACATCCACTTTTACATTTGTTTTTCAAAATGGCTATGCCAGCCTGAAGCACAGGAAAGTTCCCAAATAAATTTACATACAAACAATAGTCATTTAAAAGAAAACAGAAACTTTCAGGGATGTGGTTATGATATTATCCAAGACTAGATAAGTACTTGAGAAGCGCTTTCCAGGGGCCCGATCTGTTGTCACTAAGGAAGAATTTCTAGTTCTGCCAATATCAAAGGCAGAACAGAAATGATCATAAAAAGCTAGTGCTCCATTTGTCAGTTGATCGGTGTTTTTTAGGAAGCTGGTGGAATTTGACCCATCACTTCACACACTGACTTCACGCCAACATTCAAGTGTCCCTGCTCACAACCTCTCTGTTCCTTTCAACCTGCTGGAGGTTGAGCACAATGTGAGGGGACCAGTAACTTCTTGCCGAAGCATGCAACCACTTCTGCCTGTGGGCTTAGATTAAGCAGAGACAGAGGAAGCAGCTGTGAACGATTCATCAATCACAGGGTGTCTATTATTGGAATTAAAACACCTTCTAACTGTGGCATAGATTTACACTCAGTGCTATAGGCTGTGAGTAACATGCTGCCTATTTGCTTGCACTCCCCTAGACCAGAAGCTCAGATGCATGGGTTGATTTCCTTTCTTGCTTGGAGCCTGCTTCTGCGCCAGGACGCAGAGACAATGGGGTATGAAATGAAATGCAGATAAATTGGATGACTTGGTGTGTAGTCGTTAAACTTAACATAGAGAGCAAGTCTCTGAGAATTGGAAATTGCAGAATATGATTTGACAAAAACGTTTATGCAAATTTAGCATCAGGCAGGCTGAGAGATAATGTGTGACACGAAACTATAATATATCGGAACAAGCCAAAAATACACCTGAAGTCAGGATTTTAAAAATAGGGATGATATTTATATTTATTTATATTATAAATATTTATAATATTTTATATTTTATATTTATATTTATATATTTATAATATATACTATTTTATATTATAAATATTTATAATATTTTAACAAGTGTCTTTCATATTACTGTTCCTAAGATTTGGAAAGCCAACCTATGTCCTTACATAAAGGCAAGGGAGGTAGGTTTTATTAAGGAAAATCTTATAATTAGGAGTTTGTTCTTGGGTAAGGCAGTATGTTTGAAAGTTATTTTCAGACTTCTCAAGATGCTCTAATTTTCACAAGTAATAACTCTTATTGATAATAGTTATCATTTGTTGAACATATATCAGACAGAGTGCTAGATGCTTTCAATCATTTGATCCTTACAACAATTTAAAAACTAGGTTATTACCCACATTTCCATAATATGGAAGTTAAGTTGAGATTAAACAACTTTAACTGATTTATGTTAAAGTGATCAATCAGTATTAAAATACCCCTGGGAAGTGTAAATTAGTTATTCATAATTGTCAGGTACACCCAAGAGAAAATAAGCAGGGAGCAAAGACATTTGCGACCTGGTATTATCAAAGATGGACTTTTCTTTAGTATTTATACAGGTGATCCTCAACTTTTATATACTTTTTTTTTGTATAATCTCTATTTTTATACATTTTACACCAATGTCTCAGATCACTTTTCATCTGTCAAATTCAGACTTTAATTTCTTAGTGGTCGGTGAACATTTTGAGCTATAATATGGTGATACCAAATATATCTCTATGGTTCAATTTTAGGAATATCTTCATTTTTATGCACGTAGTAGTGTACATTTGTGTAACTTAAAATGTTTTCTTACATTTTAATTTATTTTATAAGACTAGTAATTGGAAAATTATAAGTTCTAAACATTCTTTTGCTTATAACAATAAGGGAGAATTTACTATTATGGTACTTGATGGATATTATTAATCTCAACTGGGTATTATACTGAATGAATGCAGTTCATTGGAATTGCATGAGAAACTTGAGTTACTGCATTAGATGTATAACATCTAATTTACTGTTTTACTTGGAAACACTTTGCGGAAAACATGCTTTTTTTGAATCATGGGGCTTTCTCTTTCTAGGAACTAAACAGTTTCCCCGCTAGTAAAGATCTCCTTGCATCCCAAAGCCTCACTCTTTGTGAGAACATTGCTTTCGGCATGCATATGGCAGTGCTGGAGGAGTGAGCTGAACTAGAGCCTCAGGGCTGAATGGCAGGACAGAAAGGCTGTTTAAGAGAAACCTCAGAGACCTAATGCAGGAATCTCAAACCGAGGTGGAACAGAGGAGGGACTCCAACTGCCAGAAGGTTGTTAACTGGCTTCAACATCAAGCCTTCTTTGACTTACATTAAACAAACAATAAATAGAACAAGCGATAAGTAAAAATCTCCTTTAAAAATATTTCCTTGCCAAAAAATATAAATATATTTTAAATAAGGTATTTGAGAAATGGATACTAATTACATATGTAAATAACTATGCATGTAAGCTTGAGATTTATATGCATGTAAGGTCAAGAGTGGGCTATAATACCAACAAAAATCAGCTGGATTTTGGCATTTTCCCCTCAATGTTCTTTAAAACTCTTCGATATGTTTAATAAGTACAAGTTTTAATTTCTAAAAGCATAACACATACATGCTATTTTTAGTTGCTTTTTTACATTATTTTCTACAGAAATATTTGTTTCAATAGCCATAGACATATGACATTTCAAATGGCTACATATTATCCCCCCTGTATCATTATATAGTACCATAATTAATTAGCCAAATTGATGAGGGAGCCGGAGGCTGGCTGAAGACAAAGCAAAAGCTGGCACCTTGCACCCCCTCTCCACCCGCTCCCCTTAGTAATGTGTGTGACAGTCCTCAGGCACCCCTGACTGCCATAAAGGAGAAACAAATAGTTAACTTGCAGAGATCACATCCTGCAAGACAGAGTCCTCCCTTGGTTTACAAATGTCCTAGAGATCTACAAACAAAGAAGTTACCTTATCAATAACACAATTTCCAGAGGCAAATAACTCAGTTCCTCAAGCCTTAAATAAAGTTAAATTTCTTCTAAACCCAATCTCACTAACAAAGACTCTTGATAGCAGAAATGTGAATGGCTTGCCAAAATACAACATTGATCAAGCTGCAAGGCCTCCAGTATCCCTGCACCTGGTAGGCCCTCTTTAGCATATGAAAGCTCCGTGGTAACCTCCCATCCCCTCACCTTCCCCCAACCTCAAGGTACATAACCTGCCATCTCTCACAACCCAGGGCAGCAGCTCTTCCTGCTTCCGGTGGGTCCCGTCCCCGTGCTTTAATAAACCACCATTTTGCACCAAAGATGTCTCAAGAATTCTTTCTTGGTCATCGGCTCCAGACCTCAGCCCACCGAACCTCACCTAGGTTCTAGAACTTCATCAAAATCACTGTTAATGGATATTTACGGTGTTTCTCATGATATACTCAACATGTTACTAAACATCCTTGAATATTATTTGTCTAGATACTTATTTTAAGGATCGATTACTATAAGTGAAATTTCCGTGTCAGTGTGGATTGGTAAAATTTTTAATTTAGTTCTCTAAAATTCCGTCCAGAAACATAGCAAATTTACACTTGTATCAACAGTGCATGAAAGGGACTTCCCACATGCATACTGAAAGCATGTGATATGATTCTTTTATATTTTGCAAATCTGAATTTGAATTTGATTTGATTTGATTTAATTATTTTAGTTTATATTATCAGTGAGTATAAACATCTTTTCAGAAATATGCTGGTCATTTGGTGAATTATCATTTCATCTTCCTATGCTATTTTTATATTGTATTTCTAGGGTTTTTTTTCCTTCCTGATACATAAGAATAATATGTGTAGTAGAGATATTTTTTTAAAATATTTTATTTATCTATTTGACAGAGAGAGAGAGAGAGAGCATAAGCAGAAGGAGCTGCAGGCAGAGAGAGAGGAAGAAGCAGGCTTCTCACTGAGCAAAGATCCCAATACAGGACTTGATCCCAGGACTCCAGGACCATGACCTCAGCTGAAGGCATCCAACTAATCGATTGAGCTACCCAGGTGTCCTGTAGTAGAAATATTTACATTATATCACAAGTTGCCAATGCTTTTCTAGTGTGTCATTTGATTTCTGACTTGGTGAGGCTTTTTTCGCTTGTTTATTTTGGAGGGATTTTGCTGTGGAATAAAAGTTTTAACTCTAAGGTAATCAGCCTTTGCCATGACGATTTCTGAAATTAGTGTCATGTTAAAAAACAGTGAAATAAAAATTTGGTCTTGGTTCATACTTATATTGTATTAAGAATATATGTTTATATTTTTGGAATATATTAGCAGTGTTTAGGGAAGGCAAAATATGTGAGAAATTGAAATTAGATTTCCATCTTGGAAGATTGAAACAGGTATCTTTTTATTTATTTTTAATTTTTTAAAAGATTTATTTTAGAGAATGAGAGTGTAGGTGTGCAAGCAGGGGGTGGGGAGAGGGAGAAAAACTCAAGCAGACTGCCCACTGAACAATGAGCCTGACATGGGGCTCATTTTCATGACAGTGAGATCATGACCTGAACTAAAACCAAGAGTTGGAGGCTCACACAACTGAGTCACCCAGGCACCCTGTTAGCTTTTTATTTTTAATTGAAGTAAGATTTTAAAACTTAAACAGTTTGTGGGGAGTCTCTTAACTGCTTTATTTATTGTTTAAAGAGGAGAAAAAACTATTTTGAATTCTCATTTTGCATCAATGTATATTAAAAGAAAATAAATCAGTGATTATATGAATATAAGTGATTTTTCTCAATATTGTTTTCCATCAGAGGACTGAAGTCAGTTATGTTTCTATTATTGGAAAAATGAGTAGTTTTTAAAAGACAAAAATATTCAATTAAAGAGGTAGGTTTGGTACTTAGTTCACTTTGCTGGGATAAATATACTTATATGTTATGGCTGACAAATGAAGAATAAGGCAGATGTTATATAAATTCACATTCGTGCTTACACTTACATTGTTTATAAAACCATGAATCAAACAGGCACATTCAGTATTTATTAGTGATTTTACAGTGGATTCTTTGGTCTTTGTTGGAAAGCATGATCTAAGTGGCACAAATTAATAAATAGTCTGCACCTAGAATTAATAATGTTTCTTTATCCTTATATTTCATGGGGAAGAGTGGGAGATGGCCAGGAATTTCTAAGAATTATCTATTACTTAATCCCTGCCCCAAAAGTACATGTCCTAAGAAGAGGTTAAGAATGTATAGAATCCTTAGGGGAGTGGGCCAAAGAAAGTGGAAGAACGGTGAGAAGTTGTGGTCTGGGCTGAGCATTCCTCCTATGTATGCTCTTCCTGCTCCCTGAGTCCTCCTGGGTCTCGAAGTGAGCACTTCTGATGGTGGCATGCCAGCACACCCAACAGAAGCTGCTGTCGACTTGGCACATTGGAACCTTTATTGGCCAACAAACTGAATATGCAATGGGCAATCTTTAAATTCTACTTCAAATAATTATATTTACACAGTAGAGATAGAGTACTCACGACAAGGTGGAGGGGAGGTATTGCAGGGCCCTGCATTAGCCACTTTGATCTGGGCAAGTGATGGATATATTCCCACTTCAGGGCAGAGCCACGCAGATTGGAGAACTTTATCTTCTATTTAAAAACTCTATGGACAACTCTATCAGGCTATTTGGCAGGTAAATTAAGCAGAGTTCTAGCTTCCAAGAAGCCGAACTCATATTCCTACCTGGCAGCAACAAACCACAGTCCTTTCCACCCACTGGGCTCCCTCTTTAAGAGCTTCACTGGCTTTAAAGCCAGCCTAAGAATTTATGCCTCTAAGTCTTAACCATCCAAGCCAGGTCACTGAGAACCACCCACAGCTGTTTCTCCCGGATGTGGCCATTCCCGGAACAGGTAGGATTTTCTTCTTGCACAACCCACCCAAAGGGCATTTCATTCATTCACTGCGCTTGGGGAAATCTGTGGCAGTGACAAAGCACATGACACTGAAGGGAGTGAATTCAATTTGGGGACAGAGACACCCAATGCCTTCCACTTAATTTCACTATAATTGGAGAAGAAAAAACCCCCAGCCAGGAGGAGGAGCCAGGAGTTACAGAGGTCAGTTTCCTGAAGAGAGTGTTGCCTGGGTGGCTCAACTGGTAAAGCATCTGCGTTCGACTCAGGTTGTGATCCCAAAGATCCTGAGACTGAGTCCGGCCTCTGACTCCCCGATAAGTGGGGTGTCTGCTTTTCCCTCTGTCCCTCACCCTGCTCTTATGCTCTATCTCAACCTCTCTTTCTTTCTCTTAGATAAATAAATAAAATCTTAAAAAAAAAAAATTCCTGAAGAGTGACACTCTGTAGGGACTAAGAAGGTATAATAAGCAAACTCTATGTCAGATATTTATTAAACATATAGTGTATCTGGGTACCTAAGACACGATGGTAAATGGTGAATAATACACCCAAGGCCTTATTTACAAGGAATAATAAAATCCCCATGCCTTACATATATGTCTTGAGAGTGCTAATATCTAACTAGATTGTTAACTAAGTGCAATGTAAAGAAATACCTAGTCACTGTAAAGAAAATCACTCTAAAGAAGTAACTTCTGCCTCTTTCATCATGTGGCTACAGTTTTTCTAGTCCTTTCCATGAGTGTATCTCTGAACTAAATACTTTGGTCTAACTGAAGCCTGCACAGCCCTGTTATTTATTATCAGTGTGACTTCACAGGTGAAGAGACTTGATGCTCAGGATATTTCCTTTCATCCATTCCTTTCTTTTCTTCAACCCATATTGTCAGCTATGTGCCAGACACTGTTCTGGGGTCTGGCGTTCAAGGTCTGGGGGGCTCCAAAGTCTCTCAGGCACTAAGCTATGCCTTCCAATATTAAGTATGCCCCATTCCATGTTGGAGGGGTAGGTCTAGGCTAGGCCATAATTAGGGGCTCTTGAAACAGGTTGACCGAATGGGAATCATCATTAAAGGAAAGGCGGTTTCTATTATGGCAAATTCAAATGTGGTTTTGAATCCCCATTTGAAGAATGGGACTTCCATTGATTCCTTTGGGCCCTCACTTTGTTTCTGAGTCTGAACCTTGCTCTGAGGAACCTGACATGTTGTCTTGATAAGGCACCCGATGATCTGGTGGTGTTTAAATTGAGGTGATTTCTGGTTTTTACCAATCCTCCCAACAACTGGATTGCTGTACTCACTAATCAGCTCCATATTCGGAGATAACCACCTCCCGTCCCCCTCTGATGGTCTACTCACAGCTTGGAGTCATGTGTACAATCTACTGAAATGCCAGATATACAGAAACCTAGGGGTCATCCTTGACCCCTCGCTCTCCTTCGTCCCATACGCAATCCACCAAAATCCCATTTAGTCCACCATCAATATAGCCCTGTTTCTTTCATCTCCCAGCTAAAAGTACTATCATCTCTTTCTGGGCTCTTGAAGAGAAAGATCTATTTTGATCTTCCTGAAGCTGGAGGGACCTAGTCAGTTCTGATAGCTCTCCTCTTTCTGGTCACTCTGCCATGCTCAAACTTTTTTTTTTTTTTTTTTTTTTTTTGTAATCTCTCTTTGTTCTTCTTAGATAAAGACAAAACTCCATAACTTCTTCCCCCTTTAGGCTACTTTTTGTTGTTGTTGTTATTTTATTTTATCAATAGACTTTTGGAATACTTTTACATTTATATAAAGAAGTTGCAAAGACAGTACAGAGAATTCCCATACCTTCACCTAGTTTCCCTTAATGCTAACACTTTCATGTATTTGTCAAAATTAACAAATTAGCATTGACACATTACTATTAACTAAACTTCAAACTTTATTAGGGTTTTCACTCTTTTTCCACAAATGTCCCTTTTCTATTTTAACATCTAATGCAGGAAATACACTGCAGTTGGCCTAATTTGTTTTTTGACAAAGGGAACTATAGAGTTTAACGTCTGATTGAGGATATTTTTGAGAAAGGAGACACCGTGGGAATCAGGTGTAACATGATATTGTCCCTGGTCACCCTATCTAGATTGGTCAGGAAGTGATGCTCCTTCTACATTCAAACTCATCTCATACACTTGAGCCCCATGCTCAAGAAATGCCAGCCTTCTTTCACTCTTGCTACTCATTTTTCCTTCCTTATATGCTCTTCCCACACATCTTCACCTAGTCATGAGCCATAAACCTTCCCTGATCTCCTACACTAGGTCAAATCCTCATCCTCACATTTCCATAGCACCATATGCTTTCCTTTTTAGCCTGCCAATTGCAGTTCTACTGATTTTTGTGAGATTATTTGATTGCTGTCTATCCTGATTAGAAAACTCCACAAGGGAAGGGGAGGTGTTTTATTTTGTCTTCCATTGTCTCCTCCATGCCAAGAACACAGAGTGGGTATTGAGAACTCTGTGTTGAATAATTAAACAAAGAAACCTCTTTGACATTCTAGTGTCATATTCTCTGAGTAACATGCTCCCTCTGCCTGGTAGGCATCCTTCTTCCTGGGGTCCTTCTTTAAGCCTTTGATTCACTACTGGGCAAGTCTAGTTTTCAGGCTTTGTCCATAGTAGGTACTGGATACATAGTTGTTCAGTGAATGAATGTCTATTTTTATATGCATATCTTTGTACCCCGTATAAGTTAGGACTCTTTCAGTTGAAAGCAACAAATCCATGTATGTATATAAAAAATGATATGGAAGGGGGAAGTAGTGACACATATATATGAGGAGTGTATGAGCTGACTAGTTTGCCTTCTGGCCTTGAGTCAGGTACTTAGCCACCAGGATGCTCTCTCTCCATCTTTCTCTCCTTTGCTTGTCTTTGTGTTAACTCCATTCTCAGACATGTTTTTGTCACATGGTGAAAATGACCAGTGGCTGCTTCAGAATTTAAGATCTTTAAGAGTCAAAACTCAGAAGATGAAAAACTTTCATTCTATTAATATTAATCTTCATTCCCCACAGAAGATTGGTATTTGGCCTTACTTGGACAATAAGCCCACCATGAATCAACCTCTATGACTGGGGACATAAGTCTTTCTAAGTGACCACTGGGGATGACACAGTCCTCTGGAGGGGAGGCCTGGCCACATGATTCACTGTTCTGCTGGGTGGGAATGGGAAGATGAAGAAGAAGAGCTATTCTCTGTCATCTTGGTTTCCAAAGTTTCACAATAAGAAATACATGTTTAATTGTCTATGTTTTTTATTTTTACTAATTTTAAAAAGTTTTAATAATAACAATTTAAAAAAAAAAAAAGAACGACACTGTTCATTTACATGCAGAAATAAACACCAGCGTTTTTCTATGCAAAGTACTGATAAACATTATAAAAGGAAATAATTGAGGTAGTATACATTAATGATTTGAAAAAATCCCATCCAGGTCAGTTTTCCCTGGCTACCTTTCAAGCTATCAACCTTGAATTTAGGCATTACTGGTTTTTGGACTCAGTGTCCCATATTTCATCTGTTATGTTTTCTGGCAATAGGAAAAAAAAAATTAAAATATTCCTGTTTCTAGTACCCCATTGGGAATCCATTTGTTTTCAGAATTTCATTTGAAAGGAATAATCTTCTAAGTGAGATAGGTTTCTGTTTCTTAGAGTAATCATAAGATAGCATGTTATGATTAGTTTAATATTCTGATTAACTTGGAGTAATCTAAAATACCATTTGAAGATTCTCATTCATTCTCTTTATAAAAATAAGGCCTTAAATGATTGACTCTATCATGTGTGATCAGGAGGGACTTTAGACACATGTATATCCTTTAATTTGAGCATCACAGGTGAGTGGCTGTGAGAGCATTTTGAACTTTCTGATTGTTTTGATCAGGGGTTGGCAGTATTTTCTATAAATGGCTAGATGGTAAATATTTTAGGCCTTGCAGATCATATGGTCACTATCTTACCTACTCAAAAAGGCAGAACAATTGCCATAGACAATAAGTAAATACATCAAAGTAGCTGTGTTCTAATGAAATTATGCTTGCAAAAACAGGAAGCAGATGCGTTGGCCCATGAGACATAGTTTGCAGAACACTGGTTTAGATTCAGCAGGAACAGAACGTATGATTGGTATTTTATGGTCATGGTCAAATGTTGTGTACTTGTTTGCTGTTCGCCTTGATAGCATGGGTTAAGCAGAGAGCCCTGGAGTAAGAAATGAGCTCAAGGGGTCCTGGGTTTATCTGTTGATTTTAGCCCAATGGTTAATCACTCCAAGACTCGATTTTCTAACTTGTAAAATGGAGCTAGCAATAATTATTTGACCAATCTTCAAATTGATAATCAGATAAGGGAATGTCCAGGAAATGGAGCTGAAATGTAAATGTTCCTTGCTACTCTAAGGTATTATCATTTTAACTTTGTGAAATGGCACTTGTCAAAATATATGAAGAAAAGGGAAGCATATGCATGAAAAAATTAATAATGTGTGTATCAGCTAGGGGTCCTGTAGAAACAGTTGGACATTTACCTTAAGATGATTTTTATAAGGCTTTATAAGGGACTATTTGGAGAGATATGGGCCAAATATAAAGGAACTTACAAGGAGTAGTGCAGTATTCTGGATTGAGTTACCTCAGGGTTTTGCTGGGCTAAGATCCATAAGGAGGTAAGAATGACAGATGGCTTCCATGAGAATAGCCATGTTCTCTGGCAGAGTGATACAATTCAGTAGACCCGAGGAGCAAAAATCCTGCCCTCACACTACTTTCCCTTTTGTCTGCTTTTAACACCTCCAACTGGTAGAACCTAACCAGAAACCAATCCATGGAGGTCAGAAAGCCAGGTCAGGGCAGGATGGTAGTTAAGAGAGGATATGGAGGCATGAATAGAAGCAATCCAAGATGACACGTATGTCTTCTTCTCACCAAGCCTTCTCATCAATATACACAGCTTATTGATAATATTCTGCATGCTGCATTTTTCCCCCTCTTCCCTTGCTTGCATGTTTACTTGTTGGATATCATTATTATCCATTAAGCCCCATTTAAAACATTATATAGATTAAAGAGATGACTTATGTGTACAAATTAGAATACTCTGAAACTAAATAAAATTGGTGAAATTTTTAAAAAATAACCTATAGGTAAATTACAAATTTGATGGAAAAAAAAAAAGAAAGTGGATGTAATAATGTTCCCTACTATTTGCCTTTATCTTTTCATATTACTCTATTACTATTACTATGTTGCTATATATAATTATACCCTACACTGTGGTGAATGGGGAAATCTGGTAAAAGTTATAATGAATTTTATAAATTAATGTTTGGGCTACAGGATAAGGACATAGGTTCATCTCTTTGGTCTGGTTTTAAATAGTAATTATTCTTAGTTGTTTGCTTCCTTGTTTTGCTTTTGTTTTTGTTTTTTTGTCTGTCTCCCCTATCTGATAGTAAATCTGTGACTTGTTCCCCATTGTAACTCTTAAACTTAGCTCAGTACATGACAGAGTGGGTGCTCAATAGATTTGCTCTTGGACAAATGTGTGTTTTATCCACAGGTACAGGGCCAGTCACGGGGCAGTCTACTGAACACACATGAGGATATAACAATTACTAGACTTGTCTGAATGTCTGTCTTACTGGGGTTTGGAAACCCACTGGGCTTTCTATATTACCCACTTGTTTTCTTCATTATTATAGACAATGGAGGCTGCTGTTAAATGTGGCTCATGAAAAGAATGCATATGTAAGGTTCTAAAATATGCAGTGCCACAAATCATGAGGATTGACACACAGACAAAATCTATGTAAATGAATCACGGATCAAAGATAAACTTGTTAGGAAAGCAGACTTTCCATGACACCAATCTATACATTTCTGAGGTTTTCACTGCATTATTCATTTATAGAAAGTGTTCGTGGGTCTTGGCATTTACTTTTAAGAAAAGTGCATAATAGATTTTGGGAATGTCTTTTCAAACATACTCTTTTCTAAGGGCAAAATTTATAACATTTTGGGATAGGACAATTTGACATATGTTATTTAAACAGGTTTTGGAATCATACTGCTAGGTTTCAAATTCAGGTGTTATGTGTTATTTAATCTCACTAACCTTCAGGTTTATTAATAGTCAAATTGGAAGGATAATATGACCAGAGCACTTATCTAATATGTGTACATCTGTGTGTTTGAGAGAGATAGAGAGAGGCAGACAGACAGACAGAGACAGAAAGAGAGATGGAGAGAGAGGCAAACAGGCAGACATACAGAGACAGAGAGAGATGGAGAGAGAGAGAGAACTGAGAAGATCTTGGTAAAAGTGTTTAGTACAGTGTTTGGCACATTATTTACTCTCACTTAATACAATTTTATTTTATTTAGATTTACTCACTTGAAGTAGCTTTCTTAAAGCTTGCTATAAAGCATCTGTTTGTAGGAACATATTTCCCTTCCATTTCTATCTCTTTTCTCCTTCTCTAATTTACTCCAAAATACAGCCATTACTTGACTGTTTCAGGAAAAGGCAGGCCACTATCTCAGAAAAGTTGAAGACAAAGCATGTAGTTTCCTAAGACATGCATATGATGGTGGTGGTGGGTGGGTGGCTGAACCATGAGTGATCTCATCCAATAAAGTCATTGTCATCCTTTAGGTTAGTTGTCATTTTAGGAAGTTCAGGCTCCAGTGCCCAGCAGGGCTCATATGTTTGATTGATTGATGGCATCCATGGTCATCATTCTTCAGTCATCCCTGAAGCCATTCTCTTTGTCATGTGAGTTGCAGTGCCTCTCATGAAATATATGGGGTCTCTTTCCCCACCCTCTTTGTTTTGAGTTGGCCATGTGTTTTTCGTTTTTCTTTGGACAAAAGAATGTTAGTGGCTATGGCTCTTGCAGAGACTTAAAAAAGCTCTTACACATTTCTCTTCTTATTCCTCTACCTCCTGGTGAGAACATATCCAGAGTTGAGACACATAATGTAGTCTCCCCAGTTAAATCCATCCTAGAACAGATAATTAATGACCAGCTGACCCCCAGACATGTCAGTGAGTCCAGCTGAGACCAGAAGAATATGCAGCTTTCACCCACCTGAAGATGCATGAGCCAAATAAATATTCATTGTTTTAAGCCCCAGATAGTTCGATAGTTTGTTACTCAGCATTATTGTGGAAATGTATATTTGATATTGAATATGTGGTGAATAGTCTCCTGGAATCCAATGTAGAATCTTTCCAGTGTATACCTGATTCTGTTGTGTCCTATCTAAATGGCTCTACATTAGTTAGGCCCTGCCTGTCTCATCCCTTTCTACTCCTATACCCCAAACACTATACTTCTCTCAAAATTGTACTTGTATTCCAAATATAGCTTACTACCTCAGTCTTGGGCCTTAGATTGTGCTGCCTGGAAAGATTTCTTCCATTCCCAGTGAATTAAATTTCACTTGTCTCTGGTTTTCATTTTAGGGATCATTTCCTTTAGAAACCTTCTCAGGCTCATTTTTTTTTCAAAAAAAGTTTATTTATTTAAATTCAATTAGCCAATGTATAGTACATCATTAGTTTCAGATGTAGTGTTTGATAATTCATCAGTTGCATATAAGACTTAGGTCTCCTCACAGCATGTGTCCTCTTTAGTGCCAATCACCCAGTGACCCCATCCCACCACCCACCTCCCCTTTAGCAACCTGGGTTTATTTCCCAGAGTTGAGAGTCTCTCATGGTTTGTCTCCTCCCTCTCTGATTTCTTCCCATTCAGTTTTACCTCTCTTCCCCTATGATCCTCTGCACTGTTTCTTATAGCCCACATATGAGTGAAACCATATGATAATTGTCTTTCTCTGATTGACTTATTTCACTTAGTGTAATATTCTCCAGTTCCATCCACGTCGATGTAAATGGTAAGTATTCATCATTTCTGATGGCTGAATGGCTTATCCATTCATCTGTTGAATGACATCTTGGGTCCTTCCAAAGTTTGTCTTTTGTGGACATTGCTGTTATGAATATTGGTGTGCAGGTGTCCCTTCATTTCACTACATCTGTGTCTTTGGGGTAAATACCGAGTAGTGCCATTGTTGTATTGTAGGGTAACTCTATTTTTAACTTTTTGAGGAACATCCATACTCTTTTCAAGTTGCTGTACCAGCCTGTATTCCCACCAACAGTGTAAGAGAGTTCCCCTTTCTCCACATCCTCAGGCTCATTAAAAGAAGGTTAGGTGACTCTCATCTGATTGCCTATGGTGCTCTGTGTTTTCATGTTCCTGGTATTGGTATATGTTGGTGTCAGTGATGTTTCTCATTCTGCTCCCTGGGATCCATGTTCTTAGAAGGCAAAAAATACATATTTGTGTTTTGTGAGCCATTTTATCCCAGGATGAAGCTCAATGCCTGACACACGGTACGTGTTCAACCAATAGATATCAAAGAAATGAGTGAAGAGATATTGAATTCATGGGAAATTGGGGAATGATGCTATTGTGAGGGCTCTATACCCCAAGACAAAGGTAAGTGGGACTGACAAAGAGATTGTTAGACTCATCTCTAACTGGTAATATTCAAACTGCACAGAATAGCTTTCCACTCTGTGGATCTCTTGTATAGTTTTTAAATAATGATCCAACAGCATCCAGAGTGCTAAAATAAAATAAGAATTTTGGGTTTCTAAGTAGTAAATCATCATAAAGGGGGCAATTGGAATGCCATCTGCAAGCTACCAGTGGTACCTGAACTTCAATTTCTTCTCGAAGTTAAGGAAGATGAAAGAGAAAGAGCCCACTTAGAATTCCTTTCACAAAGAGCTACTTCCAAATTTTGGATATTATTTTAGGCATGGAATGTACAGATTTAAAAGCAAACACAAAGAAAATGAGGGACATAATCTTCTTTACAATAAAAAAATCTATTCCTATGTTACCAGGAGAATTCATGAGTCAGTGACTTAGAAATGCATAATCTTACGGCCATAGGATTTTAGAGAAAAAGAAAAATCATTTGTATGATCTAACTCTGGGTGTTTTGGAAACTAGTGGAGCACATGTTTGATGTCTTATGTCTATTCTGACCCACTCCTGCTATAACAATTAGAATTCAGCCCCTCTAAGCCCTTCCTTTGGACCCCTTACCCTTGTGTTTTCTTGCAAATTTAGGCCATTAAATTTGAGTTTTGACCCACTAGTTGAGTGTTCCCTTTCTCACTTTCCAAATAAAGGAAGTAATTTCCCAAAGTTGCCAGAGTTAACCCAAATGGTAATGAGAAAGGTAAAATCCAGATCCAGAAACTTGCAACTTATCCAGTACTTTTTTCACTACAGTGCACTCTCTTTGACCCCTTTCCTCACACATTCCATTGGGTTGTACAGAATCTGCATGGCTGGAATGAATACAAGTTGAAGGGGAAGTTAAATCCATCTAAACTTTCAAATGTAGAGGAGATTTAACATCCTTATGTCCTTTGGAATGCTATGGTGCATTCACGGTTCATGCAGTCAGCAAACTAAAGGTCGGGCTTTAGTTGGTATTCAGCATAAAGTGTGTCGTAACATCAACAGGCTATATTTATACGGTGGTGCCGAAAGATTAAAATAAATATATACCAATGTTGATCCTAACAAATGTATGCACTGCAGCTGATAGAGTTAACATCAGTTTTTGAGTTTGTAATTGTTTACCCATATGTTGCAAATGTCAGTTTTTCCAAGATACAATAATTTGGCACTTCATTCTGTGGAATTTTTTTCTTCTTTTTGAGGAGGAGACTATAATATCTTTAATATTGGGAGGCCTCAATTTCTAGACAATGTTAATGAGGGGAAAAAATAAGGCTTGGCTTTCAATCAACTCTTCAGCCAGTTTTATGAGAATTCCATCGCTGTAAGTCTTTGTATGCAGCAATTTTTACTCCTCCAAATGTGAGAAGAATAAATACAACATGCTTTCTCATTTCACACAAGGGAGCATATCAGGGGTCTATAGTCTTTGGATCTGTAGAAATGCGTTACTTGTACTCCCAGTCTATGCCCACGTTTCTTTTGTCCTGAGTGCCCCAGGGACCCCAAACTCCTGACAAAAAGCTTCAATCTATACTCCACTTTCTGCTCACATCTCCAAAACTAATGACACGGTTCTTACACTTCTCTTGAGAATAACTCCCTCTAGGAGAGAAGATTATTCTCTTTCAAGATGATGGTTCTTTTGGTTCAACTTTCAAGATGATGGTTCTTTTGGTTCAAATGGTGTGAACCTCTCAGCACTAAGAGGTTGCCTTGTCACATCCACTGCAGAGCTCTTTCAGATGAGGTTGTTGACAAAGGTGCACATTTGGTAGCTCTTCAGTACGGTTTCACTGGATCCTGTTCCTCAGGACACACACTCAGTGTCTGACAGCTGTACACATGTCCTTCTTCTCCTCTCCATGTCCCTGTCTCTCTGGGGGACACTTCTGAAGACCTGACAGCCTTCAGCTTCCCTCCTTTGCATTTAGTCTTAAGCCTAGTATCTAGAGAGCATTCCTTTTCCCTAGCAGCTGAGTGTATGTGATGCAAGTTGTACCTCTAGTATCCTTCACTGATATCCAAGAGCTCCTGAGATCCTTCTCTGGTTTTCCATATTGGTGATTTCCCCCCACCCCCAACCCAGGTGCTACATTGACATTTTAGTAATACGCTGGAGATAATGGTTAAATTGGATATAAATGTGTGATTGTATGGGAAGGCTATGCAGGCCAGTATAAGAGCAGTATACTATTTAATAGGCTCTTTATCTTTAGACTTATCAAGAGATTTAAAGTTACCATCTAGGAGACTATTTCTATTGTTTTTAACAATCTCTTCCTAGACTACCTTTCCAATCTAACATTCTAGTTTTTTCCCTTTTCTAATTCTTGATCTATATGTTACCATTTCCTATATTCACTTACAGGAGGCATTCGTTTGCTTTTACTCATGTGCTCCCGACTGGAAATGCCTTTCCTGGATTTTCCACTTACTGGAATACAGTTAAATGACAGGACACAGGCAGATGCCCCACGTGTTATGAGCAAACACTCCCTTATTATCAATCAGAAGTAATTGTTTCCCCCGCTGTGCTCCAGCTGCATGTTACTGACCTTGCTAGAATTTTATCTTATCACATACTATTATTTGTGTTGGGTGTATACATATTGTATGTATATCTATAATAGTTAATATCATGTAATTATATATATATATAATATTATCATGGATATACACAGGGCCTTAAAATAGGAGATTCTCAAAAACTGTTCAATAAATGGATATTTTGTGGCAGGTAATTGAACAAATTATTTTATTTCAAACCAATTTGATTGGATTATTTTAATGAACAAATATTAAAGTGAGTAGAGGTGACTATTCTGCTAACAGCCAATTGTTGACCATGATTCTCCTGAGAGTAACCTATGGCTTCTAGAAACTTATATTCATTCTGAATTTCCTGAACACAATTTTAACAAAACAATTCTGGAGCCATGATCATTTCATAGAAAAATAAAAAATAGTATAGCCTTTGCTGATAAAGCTATAAGGTTAATTCATGAGTGTCCATGGGATGTTTTCCCCCCTCTTATAAATGTGCTGTCACAATTGGATAAAATATTTGTGCAAACATTTGTGTCATGGAGCACCATGATAGGTGAAAGGCAAGTGGATTACTGAACAGAGATGAAAATATTGTATTCTAGCAAGAGCCATGGCTTTTCTCTTTAATAATAGTAAAATAACAAAGACATAAATAAATAAGAGTTTAAAAAGAGATCAGGAAGTTGTCTACAGATTGGTATAATTTTTGTGCTGACAAATTAGGCAGGAGGAAAGTCACTATTAGCCCCTTGACTTTCAAGTACTGAACAGAAAAATGTAGTAGACACTATGAAGACTAAGAAAGCATTTTCATCAACAAAGGTAGCAGGCCCTCTAGCTACTTGACTTCTTCTTGAGTCTTCTGTGTTCTCTGTCAGTCACTCCAGGGGACCTAGGACAAGATGGAAAAAGGTCTTTGACTATGTGAAGTGTTGGAGAAGTCACCATGGTGACCATCCATTGAACTGCTTTCATCATCACCTGAGCTATGGAGAGACCAGAGGACAATAATATATCATTATGGAATTCAGATGAATCTGGATGAATAGGTTTTTGGTTTATGAAAAATATTTATTTATAAGCAGTGTTAGGGTAAAGAAATATATTTATTTGGAGTTTAGGGTTTGTCAGTTATTTTACTTTTTGTTAGTCTATAACATGGAGTAATACTACCTGCATGGTAGAGTTGCTCTGACTACAAGATAATGTTGTCAGATAATATGCCCTTTAGGCATAAAGCTTTTTAAGCTCATGCTTATTCTCCTAATGACAATAACATTGACTAAACACTATTGCAGGTGCTGATTTAGGGACTTCATCGTCTTAACAAACTCTGTGAGGTCCCCCAAATGTTATATATAGCATAAGAACTTTTGTGTAAGCTTTGCCTGCTGATTGATAAAGTGGTATATGTAAAATACACTTTCATAATTTAGTACTCAAAGATTAGCTCATAGGATCAAAAAAATGCTTCCACTAATGGGGGTAAAGCATATTATGCCCATTAGTAGAAATATTACGATAGCAAAAAAAACCAATAACATAACATAATCATGATTGCTTTATGATTGCTTTACAATTATAAAAACTATGACATAAGTTTCTCATTCGATCATCAGAATAGTTCTAATAAATAGGAAAAGTATTTACTATTGTCACTCTACATTTAGAGGCACTGAAATTCAGAGATAAAGCAATTTACATTAACAGATACTAGAAATGAAAAACCAGGTCTTTGAATTCTAATGATATTTCCAGTGTCATATTGGTCCAAATCATAGCACCTCCCAGCATTTATTCAGTAACTAGTTTATCATACAAGATTTATTAACCATCTAGTACTCCTCAGGCCCTACGACAAGTGCAGTTAAGGTATTCTGGAATACCTTACCAAGGGAACTCCCTGGATAGGAAATTAACTCTTATCAGAGAAAGCCAGAGATTACCCTGCTTCCAAGATCCAAATTCATTTCCCAGACACACAACTAAACGACGTTTTCCAAACCTTCTTGCAGTTAGATATGGCCATAGGCATGCATTCCAGGTGAGATATTGTGAACAGAATTGCCATACATTTTCCTCAATTTCTTTTGCCCTCCACTGTCTCAGTTCAGATGACTATGGGGATTGTAGAAGCAACAGAGTAGAAGAACTGTCTGTCCCTGAATCACCACATGAGGAAGTTGACCAGGAATACTTCAAATAGGAGCTGAAATTATTACCTAAATGAAAATTAATCTTCTTTTTGTTTGAGCCATTATAAATTTTGAGACTTATGTGTATTAGAGAGACTTCTTTTTCTGAAACTCTTAGGAGGGGATTTCTGAAGCAAGTGATTACTCCTCAGAAATCTAGAATTACATAGGTAAAGCAGATGGGCTACAATAGAAAAACACACACAAAAAGAACAGTAGATGTAAGAGCCTAGGATCAGAGAGAATGTGATGTCCTTCAGCCTTGCTACTCAAAGTGCATCAGTGTCAGTATCACCAGCTTGTTAGAAATGCTGAATCTTGGGTCCCAGCTGACACCTACTGAACCAGGATTGCATTTTAAGAAGACCTTTGGGTAATTCATATGACATTAAAGTTTGTAAAAAAAAAAAAAATGCTTTAGGATGATGTAGCTGGCACATAGAGGATGAGGTGCAGAATAAGAAGGCAATAAGCCATAGAAATAAGTAAAGGCTAGAACTTCCAGGGTCTTGTAAGTGATTCCTATACTAAAATAGGAGCATCTTACTCAGCTAGGGCTGCTATAACACGAAAACATACTGGTGGCTTAAACCACAGAAATTTATTTGCTCATAGTTCTGGAGGCTGGAAATATAAAATCAGGCTGTCAGTGTGGTCGGTTCTGATAAGGTCCTGTTCCTGGTTTGCAGATGGCCACTGTGTCTTTTTAAATTGGAAAGAAAGAGAGAGCTCTGGTTTCTTCCTCTTCTTATAAGGACACGAATGCCATTATGAAGGCCCCAGCCTCACGTCCTTATCTATATCTTCCCTCAAAAAAGCTCCACTTCCAAATACCATTACATTGGGGGTTAGGGTTTCAACATATGAATTTGGGAGAGCAAAAGCATTCAGTCTATAACAAGGAGTTAACACTGCCTTAAAAAATGAGTTTATTAAGCTTCTGTTAAATACCTGGCACTGTGAGGGACATACAATGCAGAAAACATGATTCTGACTGCTGGAGAAACAAGATCCCTGGCTGTGTGATGCTGGTTGAGCTGGGAGTCACTGTTGTGCTTTCCTTGAAACACCAAGTCCTTTCTCTCCAGCCACACTGACTCTACTATGAGAAGCTTGGATGAGAGATGTTCACTGAATTAAAGATTAGGATTATGATGAACCACGAGAGACTGTGGACTCTGAGAAACACTCTGAGGGTTTTGGAGGGGAGGGGGTTGGGAGGGTGGGTGAGCCAGGTGGTGGGTATTAAGGAGGGCACGTATTGCATGGAGCACTGGGTTTGGTGCATAAACAATGAATTCTGGAACACTGAAAAGAAATTAAAAAAAAAAAAAGATCTAGGATTATGGTCCGTAGGCCTTAATTAACATTATAGGATCTTGAGCAAACAACAACTACATTGGAAGTGATAGTTCAGAAAATTTCACAGTGGAGATGTGTACGAGATCACTTATAATTTATCCCTCAGATACTTACTGAGTACCTACTAGGTTTTGAGCATATATCATTTCCAGCCAACTCCTATGTACACCTTTCAAGTTTTGATTTAGAGAACATTGTCTATGTGCTTCCTTACTAATGGAAGAGCAGATGTTTCTGAACGGTAGAGAACGTAAGAGGAAAGTGAGTGGTGGGAAAGGGAGAGAGAGGGAGAAAGAGAGCACGGAGAAAGCAGGAGATGTTGAAATGAGAAATTTTTAATATATGCATATAAGCACATATTCTTATGGATCTTGAACAGTAAGCTTATTTTGGAGATATATAATATATGTTCAACATCTAGAATATGTACAACAAATGAGACTACATGACACTTACAATGATGACAGAGACTTTAGAACATGTTTTCTCCCCCTCCGCCATCACTTCTAGTCATGCTATGAAGAAAATTAAATTGTTTTCCCAGAGGAACTTATGCAGACACTGGCAGACATGAAATTGGCAGTCAGGTCTCTCTACTCTCAACCAGAAATATCACCAGATGTTCAATGAAACACTATTTCTTCAATGAAACAAAGGGTTTCATGGACACATACATTTGGAACATTCTGGGTTATACAATGTATAATAGGTTCATTTGCAGCAGAACTGCTCAGGGCCTTAATTTAATGCACCAATGAGCTCCGTGAGTCTCCCAGAGGGCAACACACATTTTTCAGAATTTTCCGAAGTAATTTGTTACCAGAAATCAGAAGTCCACAGGACATATTTGGGTTCCATTGTACCACACTGAGATTTTTCTCTAATTTACACACTATTTCTCTGTGTGGTGAAAAAAGGATTGAGATCTCTTTCCTGTCAGATTGACTCTAAGCTAGCAACTAGGTATTTCTTTGGGTTTTAACTTTCCCATCTGAAAAACAAAGGGACATGGTAAGATGGCTTTCCTCTATGGATTTCATTATTTGTGCTAAATGTTGTAGATTGGCTGTATGAGGAGGGGAGACGGGTCAGGATAGCTCAGGGTCAAGTTCTGGTTCTGTCACTGTCATTAACAAGCCTGGTGATCCATAGAAGTTCACAGTACCTCCCTCGGCTTTGGCATTTTTTATCTGAAACACAGTGGCATTGCACTACATAGTCTAGTCCACAGCAACTTGAGAGGCCAAAAGCTACATGTCCTACAGAGCCTGGACTCATACTAAAAAAGTGAGTTAAAAAAAATAATGAAATATACAAAATTGATGAATCCAGCCTTAGAAAAAAAGGAGACTGCTAATGTTCTGAATAATGTTGCCTGTGTAATAGGAGACAAAATGATGGTGGCCCTCTTTGTTCTGAGAAGGAGGGAAAAAGAGAAGAATGAAGGAAATGAAAGTTGGTTGCATAAGTATAAAAGGGAAAAGTCGAGGTGTTGTTAGAGGTGTGTTGGCAACTTTTAAAATTAATGACTCTTTATCTCCTCTAAAGTCACAAATTTTATAACACAAAAAGGGAAAATAAGGAAGTATAACACCTTTACATAATTGAAGTGAAACTAGCACAATCAAAAAATACATTATCAATTCAAATGACTTAGCTGAGAAAAACCAGGTTCCAGACGAACCAATTTCTAAAATATAAGCTAAAGAACTATAAATATTGTCCAATAAGTAACTACTAATTTTATGGAATGGATACTGTTCTCTGATTACAAAGCAGTAGCACGTGCTCATTAAAAAGATTAGCTAATACAAAAAAAAATCAGGAAGAAAATGAAAATTATCTGTATTCTCATGAGAAAACACAGTTAATATTTAGTTATGAATTCTTAGGTTATTTGTGCCTATTAATATATAAATTCTATATATTATGAGTATTTTCTTGGTAGCAACTATTATTTTATTTATTTATTTTTAAAGATTTTATTTATTTGAGAGAGAGAGCTCAAGTGAGTCCACAAGTAGGCAGAATGGCAGGCAGAGGGAGAGGGAAAAGCAGGCTCCCGCTGACCGATGCGGGGCTCGATCCCAGGATCCTGGGATCATGACCTGAGCTGAAGGTAGACGCTTAACCAACTGAGACATCCAGGCGCCCTTGGTAGCAACTATTATTAAAATTACAATAGAATGGAACCATGCTGGGGCGCCTGGGTGGCTCAGTGGGTTAAGCCTCTGCCTTGGGCTCAGGTCGTGATCTCAAGGTCCTGGGATCCAGCCCTGGATTGGGCTCTCTGCAGCCTGCTTCCCCCTCTCTCTCTGCCTGCCTCTCTGCCTACTTGTTATCTCTCTCTCTCTCTCTCTCTCTCTATCAAATAAATAAATAAAACCTTTAAAAAAAAAAGAAGAGAACCATACTATATATAATGTTTGATGACATACTTTATTCATTTATAATATTATATAGAATTTTTCACATTAATACATATGGATTTCCTAATTTTTATTAGCTAAATGGTATTTTGATGATATACCATTATATATTAAAAAAAATTTTTTTAGGGGGCGCCTGGCTGGCTCAGGGGGTTAAAGCCTTTGCCTTCAGCTCAGGTCATGATCCCAGAATTCTGGGATCCAGCCCAGCATAAGGCTCTCTGCTCAGCAGGAAGGCTGCTTCCTCCTCTCTCTCTGCCTGCCTCTCTGCCTACTTGTGATCTCTGTCAAATAAATAAATAAAATCTTTAAAAAAATTTTTTTTAAGATTTTATTTATTATTCATGATAGAGAGAGAGAGAGAAGCAGGCTCCCCGTGGAGCAGGAAGCCCAATGTAGGACTCAATTCCAGGACCCTGGGATCATGATCTGAGCCAAAGGCAGATACTTAACTGACTAAGCCACCTAGGTATCCGATATACCATTATATATTTGATCAACCTCTTATGAATGCCTGTTATAGCTACTATTATAAATATCTTGATGTTATATATGTTTTAAATATATTTGCATATAAACATATGTATTTATCTCATTATCTTCTTATAATAAAATCCTAACAGTGGTACTGCTAAGGCAGAAGCTATGAACATTTGAAATATTGATATGGATTTCTAAACTTCCCAGTAGAAAAATTGTACCAATTTTATTGTCCCGGCAATAGACAATAGAATCATTTATATACACTATTTCTAGTACGGAGTATTTTTTATTTTAATTTTGTTAAAGTAAAAAGCAAATATTGTCATTTAATTATTTAACGAGAATTTAGTTATCAGCATGAAACCTCTTTCTGTAAATGTATTGAATATTCACATTCTTCTGCAAGAAGATTCATTTACATCTATTTCTCATTTGGGCTGTTAGTCTTTCCTTTCTAATTTGTAAAAGTGCTTTCCATATTAATGTTATTGATTACTTGTACATATATTGAAAATACTTCTCCCAAGTTATCCCTTAACATTTGATCCCTTATATAATTTTATAACAGAAAATATTTTTTGGAAATAAATGTCCTTTATCTAGTCTGCCACTGTTACTGTCCATGCAAATTTTTTCTCACTTTAAGATTATGAAAGTATAATTTGTATTTTCTTTAGTTTATAGCTTTTTTTTTCAATTACATTTTTGATTCATTTGGAAGGGTTTTTGTTTGTGATAAGGAGTGAGGTAAGGATAAGCTTCTTCTTTTCCCCACATGGTTAGCCAGTTGTGCCATCACAACGTACTTAATGTGGCATTATTTTTTCACTAATTTAAAATTCTTTTCAAAAGAAGGAAACTACAAAGGAAATAAGGAAGCAACATTTTTATGTAGTTAAATCCATCAATATTATCCTTTATAGTTTAAATTCTGAAAGAAAATTATTTTCTTCTACTAATTTTATGAATGTGTATTTTACTTCATTTTCAAAAATTATTTGTAGTAAAAGGCATGAGAAAGAAATTAAGCTTATTTATTTATTTATTATTACTTATTTATTTTGCCAGTATTTACCCAGTTCTCTCAAGATCATCTATCTAACCTTTAAAATTACTGTAGATTCCTAATATATTTTCATATCTGATTGCATTAATTATAAATAGCTGGTAAAATCCCTCTCATTATATTCTTTTTTTTTTCTGAATGCTTTTGGCTATCTGCATATTTCTTTTTAGATGAAATTTATTATCCTTTTTAAAATCTCAGTATATACAAGCATTATTAGATGTAGAGACTTTAATATTCTATAGAGCTTTCTGAGACATAATAGTGAAGTTCTTATAAAAAAATAGAAACTTACGGAAGTAAATGCCCTCCCTTTTCATCAATAATCTGTCTGAAGAAGTACAGAGGACACTTAAAATTTTTTATTTCAGGTATGATTGGAGATTTAAAAAAATTATCTTCTAATTCCATGTATTTCCTAAAATTTTACAACAGTCACCACGAAATTGTTAATACCTGTTTAGACATTAATGAATGGGTAGCTGTCTCCAGTTATTAATGACTAGAAGAGGGACTTAAAACCAGTCCTTTTCTAAGTCTATGGCAGTAGGGACCCTAGGAGAATAGGACGTGAATTCCAGCATAACAGCAAGATTTGGTTTCAAGGACTCTGTCCATATATCACAGAATAACACAGAACATTACTGACACTCAGCTTTATGAGGCCAGCAATCTCTCCCCTCCCTCCGCCATTTACAAACAAATCACCAGTTAACAGCTATTCTTGTGGTTCTATTTAGTTTTCTTTGAGCATTATTATAATAGCTCTTTCTAATGATTAACCAGCGTAAGTGGAAAAGAAAAAAGTGAGTAAGGGTTTTTCCTGTAAACCAATTAAATAGAGGATGCCACAATCGAGTATTAGCAGTGTGCTATACTGAAAGAATCATGTCTAGCAACCAATATTATTATTATTTTTTAAAGAATTTATTTATTTGTTTGACTGAGAAAGACACAGGGAAAGAGGGAACAGAAACAGGGGGAGTGGGAGAGGAAGAAGCAGGCTTCCCACTGAGCAGGGAGCCTGATGCAGGGCTGGATCCCAGGACCCTGGGCTCATGACCTGAATGGAAGGCAGACGCTTAACAGCTGAGCCAAACAGGTGCCCCTAACAACCAGTATTATTACATATTAATGCCAATTTTTACTTATTTTTCAAAGAATTTTAAAGTGGGTTCAAGAAATCATCCCAAACACAGCTTCTTAAAATCCTTTACCTCTGTTCCTCCACTCTCCGAAGCCCAGAGGCTTCCCCAGAGTCTGAGCATTCAGTGTCCTCCTGTCCATCAATAGTGTTTTCTCATTAATAATCTTACATGTAATGTCTGTCTCCTCTTTTCTCACTTCTTTAACTTACTTTTCTCTTTCTTACTTTTTTTTTTTTAGTTTCCAGTCCTTTCTATGATGCTTCCAAGTCTGCATTACATGATTATTTTTATTGAAGTATAATTGATGTATAACATATTAGTTTCAGGTGTATTACATAATCCTTTAATACTTGTGTATATTGTAAGATGATTACCAACAAGAAGTCTGATTAACATCTCTGACTCTATAAACTAACTAAACATAATTCTTCTCAAACAGTAAAGGGATAGGAGGAAGGGGTGTGATGAGTTAATACAAGGTTCTCCTTGACAGATGGAATGGCAGGGCAGAGATAGTTCAAAGCTAAGAAAACTTGCATATTAAATAATTTTGTCGCTGTCACATTTGTACAGATTAATAGAATCCTGTCTAGGTCATATCAAGTTGTGCAATTAGGACTGGCATCTGTCAAAGGACAAAGACATTCATAATTATTGCTATCTTTTATTTAAAGAAAGGATTGAAGTTTTCTGAAGCACAACTCAGAAAGAAATTAGACAAATAAAAGATGGGGAGAGTTATTAATAGCTCTCATTTATGAAACAATTACTACATTCTATGCAGTGGGCTAAGGGCTTTATATCATAAACAACAAGACTTTGTGTATTTGTTCTTAACCCAAATTTTCAAGGACAAAAGAGATAACCAGAATTTTAATTGCGTTATCTCAAAGCACATAACTAGCAACTGGTGATCAGTCTTTCATTGTATGTTCTCTGGTTCCACATTTATAATAATTCCAAGAGACTGCAAGATAGGCAGAATATAGTTAAAGTAGGAAATGGAAGAGTAAAAGCAGCTTTTGTAAAATAGCCACAAAATTTTGAGTGAAGAAAAATTGTATACTCTTTCTAGTACAGAGAAAGTTCCATGTTTTTCAGTGAAAGAATGAATACATGAAAAGGCAAATTTCCTTAATCATTAGCACTATTAATCTATTGTGTCATATTTCATGTTCTAGCTGATTGTTAATTTATTTTTTCATCTTACTATATTTTGTGAAGCACTAAAAGTTACCTCAAATTATCTTTGTAATGATAAAGGGGTTGTAAACAATTACAAGCAGTTTTGACAAATCATGTGAGTCAGTTCATGGAGCATAATTCAGAAGTGTTTACTGTTGGATTATTTCTAATTTTTACATTGCCTTGAACCCTGTTGAAGATGTTTTGTGACTCAAGTGAATCAAGAGCTACCCACTTAAGGCTCTTCCTCAGAATTTCTGAGAAAAATCCACAGGATGTCAAATTCCCTGTTGGAATAGAAGCTCATGTTATTCATAATCACATATTTGGTTATAATCAGGTCAATATGTAAGTGACTTTGAATGTGATCTATGGTGTCCATATTTTCTTTCAAAGCTTCAACGAAGTCTATGTTCTCCAGAGACAGTGTAGTCAATATCTGTGACTTGCACAACCCAGAAATGTGACATTTAAGGAATCAAGTCCCATGGAAGAATGGATTTCCTTTTCATTTGCACACTGCACAAAGATTAGAAATCATAGTAAAAATGACACCAGCATGAAAAATCCTTCCTCCCGAATGTAGGCTGAACTTGCTGTTCCATTAGTTCAATACAAATTATCTCTGAGAAATTCCCCCTTGCAATTACCTGATTAGCAATCGCAATTGCTTCTCCCTGTTTCGAAGAACTTGATTAAATGATATCCCCTCCTGATTACTTTATCAAGTCCAGCTACTATGGATTATTGACAGCTCTGTGTTAACTGTCTTGTATCTTTGGCAAGCTGCCAGACAAATGGAAAAGCAGCTGTTTCTTGAGATGGAGAGAAGAGAAATGCCCATTGATAGGCTCCTTATGGTTTTTGCAAACTGACAGACCATTAGCTGACCTTGAAATAGTTTTGGTGGTTGTTATGTGTTTGACATCCTTTTGGATTACCAAAGATTGACAACTAGATAGCAGAGGTGGTTGATACTCCAATCAAACCCCCATCATGTTACAGCTTGTAGAAAGCAGGCATATTATTGGTTGTTTGGCAGGTTTGCTTGATGGAGGAAATGAACTGCTTTAGCCTACTTCTCATAGTTCTGACTGCACAAATTGTCCAAAGCCACAAGGTTTAAATTTGACTTTTGCCTTCCTTTTCTGTGAAGCTGAAATCGTGTGTGAAGGCTGCTGAACGTGCTGATTCTTATCAAATAGCTCTATACAACAGGGATGGCTATCTTTTCATATATCTTACAAACTCACAGAGGCTTTGACACGTGGCCAAGGATGACTTAAATATCTTTTTAATTATCCTCCCATCAAGATCTTTAAGTATAGATTATTTCATTTTTAGTTGTTTTTCTTCTCTTTCAAAATATTAAGTCCCTTTTTATGTCCTGTGTTCACCCTCTTCTCCTCCCCCTCCCCCTCCCTGTTTTCCTCCTCCTTCTCCTCCTCCTCCTCCTCCTCCTCTTCCCCTTCTTCTTCCTCTTCTTCTTCTTCTTCTTCTTCTGCTGCTGCTTCTTCTTCTTCTTCTTCTTCTTCTTCTTCTTCTTCTTCTTCTTCTTCTTCTTCTTCCCTATTCCAAATGTCCCTTCAATCTGAATCTTATAGAAGGTGGGCAGGCAAAATGTTGAGAGTGAAGGCAGGAGATGAGTGAATATTACTTAAATACAACAGTGATGTTTGTCTTTCCTTGCATTTCAACTACCCTTTTTTTCTTTTTGTTTTCTTTCCTTTTTATTTTGTTTTGTTTTGCTTAAATAAATATTATTTCAGAACAGTTTTGGATTAGCAGAATTAACGTGAAGGTTAAGAATTTCTGTATACCCCACTCCCTGTTTCCCTTAAATATTGTATATCAGTATGGAATATTTGTCATAATTAATTAACCAAAGGTGATAAATTATTACTAAGTAGACATTTTATTCATATTTTTTCCCTTTTACTTAATGTCTTCTTTCTGTCCCAGGATCCAATCCAACAGATCATATCATATTTAATTTTCACATCTCCTGAGGTTCCCCTTAGCTGCAAGTTTCTGACTTTGTTTTTGATGACCTTGATGGTTTTAAGGCATACTACTCAGATATTTTGTAGACTGACTTCCCCTACATGTAAGGATTGATTTTACAGTGGGGAAACCTAACAAACATACCTCAGGCCAGATGAACAAGGTCAACATCAACAGTTATAAGTCTTGGCGGTGGTACGTACCCTTGATATGATGTAATGGGAATGGCACTTTATGTCTGTGGTTTTCTTTCCCAAAACTCTTTATCCCAACCTAGTCATGAGGAAAATATAAGAAAAATGCTAACTAAAAGACTTTCTATAAAACTTTTGAACAGTATACCTCAAAACTGTCAAGGTTCTCAAAAACCAACTAGGGGCACTCAGTGGGTTAAGCCTCTGCCTTCAGCCCAGGTTATGATCTCAGGGTCCTGGGTTGGAGTCCCACATGAGGCTCTCTGCTTAGCAGGGAGACTGCTTCCCCCTTTCTGTCTGCCTTCTGCTCTGCCTACTTGTGATCTCTTTCTTTGTCAAATAAATAAATAAAATCTTTTAAAATGATTTATTAACCAGTTAACTAATACTAATTATTAGTTAACTAATTAACTAAATAAACAGATAAAGGAAGGAGAAGAGACAAATCTTGACAGAAGAACTTTAAGTAATTTATGTAGATATTTCATCTTTACTATGAAATCATGAATATTTATTTTGTTCTTTGGTTAGAGTCCAATACTACTGTATTTATTTTGTTACTTACATTCTTGCAATTGGAACTCTTTTAGGTGACTCTTGTAAACCTTTGACATATCCCCATCATTGCGGGTTTTTTGTTTTTTGGGGTTTTTTGGAGGGGAGTACTTACTACTCCAAAAACATTTTTAATTGTGGCGAAGTACACAAAACATACAATATATATACCATCTTAACCATTTTTAAGTATGTAGTTCAGTAGAGTTAGGTATATTCACATTGTTGTGCAACCAATCTCCAGAACTTTTCATTTTGCAAAACTGAAACTCGATACCCATTAAACAACTACTCCCTCTTTCTTCTCTCTCCAGCCCCTGGAAGCCACCATTCTAGTTTCTGCTTCTGTGAATTTGACTGTTCTACACACCATAAATATCATATTGGTGGTATCATACAATATTTATTTTTTTGTGACTGGTTTCTTTCACTTAGCATAATATCTTTGTGGTTCAGCTATGTGTCAGAATTTTCTTCCTTGTTAAGGCTGCATAATATTCCATTGTGTGTATATACCACATTTTGTTTATCTATTCATCTGTCATGGGACATATGGGTTACTTCTACCTTGTGACTATTGTGAATAATGCTGCTATGAACATGAGTGAACAAATTTTTCTTCCAGACCCAACTTTCAATTACTTTGGACATATAACCAAAGTAGAATTGCTTGATCATATGATAATTGTATTTCTGTTTTTCTTTTTAGGAATTGCCATACTGTTTCCCATAGTGGCTACACCATTTTGCATATCTATCAACAGTGTACAATAGTTGCAATAGTTGCAATTTCTGCACATCTTGCCAAACTTGTTATTATCTCTCTCTCTCTCTTTCTTTTATTTGATAGTAGCCATCCTAATAGATGTGAGATCTCATTGCGGTTTTGGTTTGCATTGTGCTGATGATTAGTGATATTGAGCGTTGTTTTATATGGAGGAATGTCTATTTAAATCCTTTTCCCATTTTAAAATCAGGTTATTTGTTTTTTTGTTCTTGACTAGTAAGATTTCTTTATATATTCTGGATATTAATCATTTATCACAGATATATGACTTGAAAGCATTTTCTCCCTTCCATAATAAACTTTTCACTCTATTATTGTGTCCTTTGATGCACAGTAGTTTTAAATTTTGACATAGTCTAACTTAACTATTTTTACTTTTATTGACTTTTGGTATCATATCCCAGAAATAATTGTCAAATCCAACATTATGATTCTTTCTCCCTATCTTTTCTTCTAAGAGACTTACAATTTTAGCTTTTACATTTAGTTCTTTGACCTATTTTAAGTTGATTGTTTGTATATAGTGTAAGGTATTGACTCAGCTGCATTTTTTCTTTTTTTTGCATGTGTATATCCAGTTTTCTAACATCACTTAGTAAAAAGACTGTCTTTGTCCCATTGAATGGCCTTGAGACCTGTCAAAAATCATTTGACCATATATGGGAAGGCTTATTTCTAGGACATTTTTTTCTATTTATTTGGTGATCTGTTTGTCTTTATGGCAGTGCCATGTTATTTTTGTAACTGTAGTTTGGTAAGTAAGTTTTGAAATCAAGAAGTGTGATAGCTCCAACTTTATTCTTTTTCAAAATGTTTTGGCTATTCTATATGAGTTTTACAATGGATTTTTCTATTTCTGCATAAAACACCATTGGGGTTTTGATAGGTGTTGCATTAAATCTGTAGATCACTTGGGATTATATTGACATCTCAACAATATTAAATCTTCCAATCCATGAACATGGGATGTCTTTCCATTTATTTGGTTCTTTCTTTAATTTATTTTAGCATTGTTTTGTAGTTTTCAGTGTACAAATCTTTTATCTCCTTGGTTAAGTTTATGACTAAGAATTTTGTTCTTGGGGCACGTGGGTGGCTCAGTCAGTTGAAGGTCTGACTCTTGATTTTGGATCAGGTCATGATCTCAGGGTCATAAGATCAAGTTCTTGATTAGGCTCCATGCTGGGCAGGAAGCCTGCTTAAGACTTCTCTCTCTCTTCCTCTTTCTGCCCCTCAACTCCCCCGAAAATATAAATGAAAATTTTTTTAAAGTAACTTTATTCTTGGAGCACCTGTGTGGCTCAGTCATTAAGCATCTGCCTTTGACTCAGGTCATGATCCCAGGGTCCTGGAGTCAAGCCCTGCATTATGTTCCCTGCTCAGCAGAAAGCCTGCTTCTTCATCTCCCGCTCCCCCTGCTTGTGTTCCCTTTCTCGCTGTCTCTCTCTGTCAAATAAATAAATGAAATACTTAAAAAAATAACTTTATTCTTCCTAATGCTATTGTAAATTGATTTTTTTCTTAATTTCCTTTTGGATTGTTCATTGTTAGTGTTTAGAGATACACTGATTTTTGCATCTAATAACATTTAATTCTAATTTAACTCATAGCTTCAGAAAACAAGTATAGAATTTTAAGGTCTATTTTGGGAAGTATTCGTTTGCCTGAAGAGGAATCTATTACCTCAGTATTTTGATCTCAGTTCTTTCAGTCATGTGACTCAGCAACCAATTTATTTAAATTGGTTCTTGACTTAAGGACTTTCCCTCTTACCATCTTGCTTTCATTTTCATGAGAGTGGATAGGCTTATCCTTCCTGGTAATGGGAAAAAGAGAGACAGGATTAGTCTCATCAAGTGGGGGCAGATTCCCTGAGATAGTGATGGTATCACTGCTACTGGCAGAAAACCCTGTATCACGTGAGCCGATTAGAACATACTTACCTGCTAGGAATATGGTTTTGAGGTTAGAAAAAATATGGTTTCATTCTAACTCTAAGATTCACTAGCTGTGAAAACTTGCTAAGTTCCTTACTATCATTAAAACAATATTATTATTATTTATTAAAATAGTGAAAATACTAATACCTACCTCTAAAACTCTTATATACATGAATCTAAGCACATAAGCACAGACATGTGGAAAACGAAGCATTGCATTAATTGCTATCATGCTTGTCACATGATCAATTGTCAAGTAGTACAATTAATTTAATGTTTAACACCAGAGTTTTTCAACTTCACTATTACCAAACGAAGTAGAAAGAAATACTAGTTTCAACTGGAAAACACAACAGCACTAATGATTTTTTTGTGAGGGTGGTAGAAAGGACTTGCACCAGAAGGCATAACCAGATAGCCTTGTTTCCTTGTCTTATCTTTTTATTTAGAAGTTGGTTGAGAAATATCAGCTGTGGTGAGGGGGCTCAAAAAAGATAACCCATGTAACAGGGGACAGAATATGATGTGTGGTACAGAATTCATAATCTATGATGATTAGAAATTCAGATACCAAATTTCACAAACTGGCTCCATTCCAACTCTCCTGAACGTGTGCCTGAATCCAAATAGCATCGTTAAAGAGAAAAGAACAGCAAAACTGTGAAATGTGCAGTTTAATGAACTTCCCAAATATAGGGCCTCAAAAAACCCAGCTCTAAATGAAATAAATAAATGTGCGCTAAATGAAATTCTATCTTCCAACACTCTGAAAGCCACTTGTCCAGAAGTCCTCCTACAGCAAATATGCTTGGGATTTTCTTAGCAAATGTGTATCACTTCAGATGAAAATAGTTGAAATGGAAACAAGTGGGTAAAAAAGTAGAATTAGAGGAGTGAACAGATGGTATGTAAGTATAATGATGATCCAATTGCACCATATTATAAATGAGCTATCACAGAATCTCAGAGGAGCTTCTGGCCAAACATTTGAACATAATGGAGAAAAGCCCTACTTGTATCTCCCCTCCTTTTTTTTTTTTTCCCTTTCTTTCACAATTTAAGAACATTGCAAACAAATGAAGCAACTTACCACAAAGTGTAACACAGGATGCCTACTCACACAACCCATATCCCTCTTAACATCCTTTACTAGAAATTTAAAAAGGCCAGGTGAACCTTGGTTGGAATATGATGTCTAAAACTGTTTCTATGGAACTTACAGCACAAAACGCTGATCGCTGAAAGGTCCTTTAGAACAGCAAGAAACCACAGCACTTTCCCCTTCCTGGTCTCTCAGGTAAGCCATGCATTTCATCCCCCTCTGCAATAGTATGGTTTTCTGGCATCTTTTCTAATTTCCTCAAATCGTTGGTGGAAATTGCTTCAAATCACTTTGTTATCTCTCTCAGATGTTCTCACTAAAACTGAAATAGAGATGTCATCTGCAATCATTTAACAGTTTTTAAGAGGACTTCTGTGAGAACTTCAGAACATAGTTTTACATTCAGTTCAAGTCCTTTCAGCTAGGTGGAAACACTAGCGGAAATATTTGCAAGGGCCCAAAGATTATTTTATTAGTTTGAACATCAATTAGTTTCAATTCTGTTCAGCAAATATTTCCAGAACACCTACCATCAGTTTAGACCTGAATTACAGAGATGGTTTACAAATTCTTGGGGAACACTGAAATTTCCATGCATGGGGGAATCTGTTGAGGCTAAACAGTTCACACTAGCAAATGTCAAAGGAAGATATTAACACTTATTTACAGCTGAATCCTTAGCTATAGAAATTGGCACAAATACCTATAATATTAAATGATGGATTTTGAGGATTACTGTAAAAAATGGTTTCTCCACTTTAGCATTACTAAACTCATGGTTCAGTTCTTTATTGTTGGTGGTGGAGGGAACTGTTCTGTATATTGGAGGATATTTATTAGCATTATTGAACTTTACTCAGTACATGCAAATAATACTAACTCACCCTGGAACCAACCAAAATTGTCTCCAGAATTTTCTAAATGTCTCCTGAGGGGCAAAATCATCCCTGGTTGAGATGCTGTTGTAAAAGATGTATCCTTTGGCCTCAAAGAGTTTCTAATCAGTGGGGAAAGACATAGTACACATAGTAAGTGGTTAAGTCAATAATAGTATTAAGATGATTTAATGCTGAGACAGACCAAACAGACTATAGAACCTGAGAATAAATCCTTAAGTCAACTAATCTGGCTTCTTACTTGGAGGAGTTCTGATCGCATCATTTCTCAGAACTCTCATGTTGTAAATAAGTTTTCCTTCTCATAAAATTCTCATCAGTTGCTTTCAATATTACCCATTCACTAACAATTACCTTTCAGATGGTAGTGAGTAATTTAGAAGAATTATGGTACTAAGGTTTCTAGCCATATTTTCTCTTTGTTGTGTGATGGCTTATTCTTAATTTTCTGCCTATGTTTTTTTTTTCCTAAAAAGTCTAAATTGAAAATCTAAATAAAGTAAATTGGAGTTAGATTGTACCTTTTATTTCATTGGAAATTATAGGGGTCCAATGTCTAATATTAAAGGAAATATCCTATGGAGTCTAGAGTTTACTCCAAGATAATAGTGAGTAACCACTGACATCACTGACTTTCTATCAGCAGATTATTCAGCCATTAAACATTTAATCAGGATTTGTCCTGGAAGACATTGTCCTTCAGATCCTTCTTACATTTCAAGGGCAGTGTTGCTCTTGTGAAAGATGAAGACTACAAGATACCCAGTTCCTTGTCTCCCTAGAAAGAAGGGCATATGATGCAATCCTGAATTCAGGAAAGGAATGCTGCAAGATATTGGATATAAGTTTCCTAGGAAAATTTTGACTCCATGATGGAACAAAAACAAAAAAACAAAAATTATTTGTTAGAAGTAACTCTCCTTCTTCTCCTTGGTCATGATTGTGTGAGGATCTGATGTTTGGAGCTGCAGCAGTCATTTTAGGATGATAAGGGGACAGCCAGAGAGTCACAGCAACACTTGATGGATGACAAAAATGAAAAATAAACAGCCCAACATCCCTGGTGACATAATTGAGTGGCTGAATGATTTAATCCTGTATTTGCCTGACATCATACTTCTTGTTAGAGGAGACTATAGATGCACTTACAGGAAAAGCTTTTATTAACAATAGAGTCTGTGAATTGTAGCTGAAGTTTTTCAGGTAATATTTCTACTATATTGAAGACACGCTGTGGGTGAAGTTAAAAACAAACAAACAAGCAAAAAAATTGGCAAATCATGTCTTCAAGAATTGTATTTTGACATTATTAGGGGCATTCTGTTTCCAGAATTAATGATTATGTATTCAGTATTACCCTCAACTTAGAGAGGACACAGATAACACAGTATTTTTGTCAACTTGATCTTATTATATCTATTATGGGTTGAATTGTGTCCCCTCAAGTTCATATGTTCAAGTCCTAACACCGAGTCCTTGAGAATGTGACCTTATTTGGAGATAAGGTCCTTACAGAAGTAATCAAGTTAAAGGGAAATCACTGGAGTGGGCTCTAGCCCAATGTGACTGATGTCCTTATACAAAGGGAAATTTGGACTCCGAAACACCCAAGGTGGGAAGATATTGTAAAGAGACATAGAGAAAAGATAGCTGTCTACAGGCCAACAAGAGAGATCTGGAACAGATCCTTCCCTCACAACCCTCAGAAGGAAACAACTCTGCTGGCACTTTGATTTTAGACTTCTACATTCTGGAGGTGTGAGACAATAAGTGAACGCTATTTGAGGCACATTATTTGTGATATAGCAATCCTAGCAAACTATTACAATGTCTTAAACTGAACTCACATGCTCTCTAAAACCTGCGCTTTCACTGTCTTTCCATCCTAATTAATCCTTCCAATTCCATCCTTCCCAAACTCTGGCAGAAAACCTTGGCATCATCTTTGCCTACTTCTCTCCCACTTCACATCCAATCAGTTGGCATACTCTTTTGGCTCTGCATTCAAAGTTATTCAAGTTTCTTTGTTTCTCACTGGCTCTGCAGTCACTACCCTAGTCAATGTCACTGTTGTCCTCCTGTTTGATGATAGCAAAAGCTGTAGAGCTGGTCTTTTTGACCACATTGCAGTCTCTTTCTATCTCTTTCTTTGTTAAAATGTAAGATGGGTCATGTCATAATCCTGTTCAAAATCTCCAATGCCTTCTGTATGACTCAAGTGAAAACCAAAAGTTACTGACAATGTCCTGTGACTTCTCTTACTTTTTTCTTATTATGCTTTCTTTCCCTTGGCTAAGACCATGCTGGTTGTTCTTTGAGGTTCCAGGCATTCTTTTTTGAACTTACAGTTCTTCGGTTTGAGTAATTATTTCTCCCAGATGTTTGCTTAACTCACTCTTACCTCCTTCAGATAAGTCATTTGGGAAAATCTCATTTTTTAAAATGAGATCTTTCCTGACTACCTATTTAAATATGTAATTGCTCCCATCTACCAAGCATATATAGAACTCACACCCCTCCTGAATTATCATTTTTCCAATGGTATTTGTTGCCATCTATTGTATAATCTATTTTTTTCTAATTTTTAAGAAAAATCAATGTCTGTCTCTTATTATAATACAGTGTTTATGAAGGCAGGCCTTTTTGTCTACTTCGTTTACTGCTTTGTCTCTAGTGCCTACAGCAATTTTAAGAAATACAGATGCTTAAAAACTATTTCCATGATAAACATATGAGTGAACAAGAACTCACTTTACCACCATTTATTACAATACTAGGAGTTCCAGGAAGTTTGGCATCATCAAGAAATTCTTATGCTTTGTAGCATGTTACTCTTAGCTTTAAAAATTAAAATTCCTTGCAGGATATGTAAAATGTTTTAGTACCATGAAATAAGTAATTAAGTACTTACTATGTAAATCTCTGTGTCACGTAGGCTCCCAGCACCACACTTAAGGCATATTAGGGGTTGAGACAAGTTTTGTTTAGGGAGTGAAACCAAAAGTACTGTGCTTTATTATCTTAAATATCATACTCCTGGACTCTCTGAGTGACTGAGATAAGTGAACCTTGTATTCTTATTGTTTTTCCTCTTTATTCCGAGCTTGTTCCCAGGACTATGGCTTTTAGAGTTATCTGAGTAGAAAGCTACATTAGTAAATAGTTTCCAATCTTTCTTGATGCAAATAACAGACCCAACTTTTGTTGCGACATAGTTATAATCTCACTGGGGAAGGTAACATAAAATAAATCTGTTTCTACTTTAGATTCTTCCAACCCCTCTGAACATGAATAAAAATATCTTCCTTTGATTTTTAGCAAATACATTATATAGAAATATTTAGTATATCAGCTGTAAACATTTTGTACAAAAGCAGCATAAGTACCTTTTTTCATCTGTCTTATGCTTGATAAAGATTTAGATTCTGTGATTTTAAGCCCTGTCATTTACCTGTAATCATTCCTTAGAGGGGATTTCCTGGGGGAATTCTGAGGATGGTTATGAGCTCAGGTTAATTTACACTCAAACCTTCAAGCACAGGTATTTTAAACATTTTACTTATTTTTCTAAAGAACTTTGAGGTTCAGAAAATCTACAAGGGCATACCTTACAACCTGAGTTTAAATCATGGCTTTAAAAAAAAATCTATATCTAGCTTAAGTCATTCTTGATAAAGATATATTTTGTTGTTGTTGTTGTTCAATTCTTAGTGGATATGGGTGGGCAATGTCATAAGGAGAAAAAAACATACTTCGAGGTTATACACAAAACACAAAAGCAAACTTGTAAACTACAGGCTTCTGACAAATGATATCTATAGAAGTTCTTGCCAGAAATTTTGTAGTGAAAAATATTGCAACTCTTTTTGGAGTAAATCTATATAGAACCATAAAGGGGGAGATCTTTGAGAATGTCTCTCCTCTCTCTAATATACAATTTCAAGACCACACCTTTTGTGTGATAATTGGTAATGCAGAGGCAATAGTTTCTTTTAATTTTTTTTTCAGGCTGTTGCCAAACAAGTCATCTTCAAACATAGTTGCTCTAAAATCTTCAATAGCTCCTCCTTGCTTTTATAATACAATCCAAACTTCGTAGTTTGGCATTCCTGACCATCTTAGCTCAGATCTCCTAGAAATGAGTTCTTGTGCAAGTAAATGATTAACGAGTTGTTCCTAGCAGAACCCATTAAGGAAGAGAGAAGCAGAGGAAGCCAAAGGAAGAACCTAAGCACAGAGGAGCTTTCAACTGACATCTAGACTTCACCAGATCCCAGGGGGAACTCTGGAGTATGAATGCCGTAGGAGTTTTTTCATCTTGAGGGCAAGGAGACTGCCTTTTGTTCTTGTCTCAGGGACTGCTGCCCATGAAGGATGAAGCAGGTCCCATGCATCTCCAGCTCAGGCAGCTCCCTTCAGCCATTGATGGTTTGTAGGGAATGCTATGGCTGTAAGCCTTTGCTGCCAACACTCATGACAGTTGGGGGATAGGTACACCAGCCCAGTAACAGGACCCTGGGTGAGGACTCCTAGAAGCTAGTACACAGTATCCTGTGACCTGGCTTCAGTCTTTTATGTCATTTCCCCCTTTCTATTTCCCTCTGCTGCTTCCTATAAACATTTATTCCCCCTTTCTCTTCCTTTATAAATATTAGGCTTTAAGGATCTACAGCTCCTTTAACATACCCTTCTGGGACCTGGGTGATGGTTCACTGGGAGATTCTCTCAACAGCTGATAAACCAGGAGAGCATTTACAACAGTATATGTACATCAGATTGGATCCTCAGAGTTGCATGCCTGATAACCACTCCTATCTCCCTCCTTCCTTGTGGACAAGACCCCCACACCATTACAGAGGCTAGAAAAGCTGGAGACTCCCTTTCTCGGGCTCCTCTGTTGCCATAGCATGGGCATGTGACCTCGTCCTGACCAGGTAAGTTACGGAGCTGCCTAAGTACTGGTGAGAGAAGATACTCTCACCCCTGCTGCTGTTTTCATACAACATTGTGTGAAGATATGATGCATGAAACTGCTTCAGACCTTTCATAATTCCAAGACAAAGACAACAGAATCCATCTGCAGCCCTGCTGTCACTGAGTCTCTGGATTAACTCTGGGGTCTGCCATGTATTTTCTTTCTTTCTTTCTTTCTTTCTTTCTTTCTTTCTTTCTTTCTTTCTTTTGTACATAAGTGAAATCAATCCCAACTGCTTAAATCATTTTTGTTGGGTATTTTGTTCTTTGTGGCTGAAAGCACCCTATGTTCTCTTTTGTAGAGCTTTCTGGTAAGAGCTAGATTAGAGAATTTGACTAAAACCCAAGACCAGGAGGATCTTTTCACTCTCATTTTTTTAATTAATGGCAGCTGGACTTATCGAACTGTGTGGATGTGGACCCATCCATCTGTGTGACGTATAGTCCTATTTCATATAGGAGGGGAAAAGAGGATAAAGGCTCCAGCTTCTATGCCAAGTAGAAGTAGGAAGTTCAAGAGTACTACCAATGAGAGGTCCAAATGGCCTTCTGTGCTCAAACACAGGCAGGCCAGAGAAGACCTGCACTGGAAGGTCCTCTTTTAAGGCACAGTGACTCTGCCCACTAGGGCAACAAGTCCTGATAAAGGCATGTTCTACCCCATCAGGCTAGTTATGCTTACTCCCTGGGAGAAGGAAGTCTGGGGGGAGGGGTGGGGGAAGGGAAGGGAGGTACAATGAGTGTCTGCAATACCCTCCAAGAGGTAGGGGTAGTTTTGGTTTCCTCTTTTTGGCCAGAAAATAGAAGCCAGAGTGAAAAAGGGATTCTCCTGTGACAATTAATCATGGTAATAATAATTGTAAGCCCATCCTGTGTAAGGCACATTTTGCTCAAAGCTTTATATGCATTATGTCCATCGAAGTTCAAAATAACTTCAGAAATCTGCTGCTTCTTTTCCCTCTCTGACTTTCTTTTATGTTCTGTTCTCTTAAAATGTCTTGTCTGTTGTTCTGGCCTGTACAAAATCCACCAGTGTTCAGTTCTCGTGTGTCTGTGATACTCACCAGAAGCCAAGTTCTCTTCAACTACTGTGCTCTGCAAATCTCTCCTCTTGGTTTTGTGTGCAAGGAAAGGAAAGATGGGGAATTAGAATAAGAGTGATGGATGAAACAGCTCCTGGATGAAAAAAAAAAAAAAATGACCATCTTTTCCTCCAACCAAAAAGGTTGGAGAACATTTTTATTATTTTATACATTCCTGCAGGTTACTTAAAACACTTTATACAGACCACAGTAAAATATGTGCAGTAGGAAATACTCAGTATTTTGTAGAGCCTGAAACTGGAACTACAACTAAGTATAGAAAAAAAATTTACACAGGATTATTCTTGTAGAACATTTCCCATGAGATATTAATAGATGTTCTTTGGAAAAGAGTCCTTTAGTCAAACAAATTTGAGAGAGTTCTGGATTTCACTAAATGAAGGAATTTTAATTCTTCAATGACTGTTCTAGACTTGTCACACATTTATCTTAATAACAACTTTCCAAGAATGGGTTGCAGCCTGAAGAGTTGCTCAATTGTCTCGGACCATAAATTCCGTTTGATGAAGAGCACCTATTAACATTTCTGGAATGAGTGTTTTGTGGATGATGCTTTGGGAAATGCTTCTTGAGCAGAGATGAAAACGTTTCCTCACAAAAATCCCTTATTTCCTTACACTAATAATCTCATGACTAATGTTACAACATGCACATTGATCATCATCAAAAGTGCTACCTTGATCACACTGACATGGAAATGTAGACATGAAAATATCACTTGATTCTTATATTTTCTATTATTAAGGCCACTTACACTGAACTTCCTTTTTTTTTCTTTTCTGTTGTTTGTCCCTAATTTTCTTGCCTTAAGGTTAACCAATCAAGACCATCTGAATATGCAAAAAAAGATATTTCGGTAGTGATGAGGATATGTTTTTTAAAAATGTGAATTAAGCTCTAACATAAGAAAGAGAAAAACATAAAACCAAAGATCAAAAATATAAATTACTTTATCTTGAACAGCACAGAATTAGCTTTTCTCTGATCTTTTTTAGAAGTTCTTGTCCCTCGTCATTAACAGACAAATTAGGACCAAGTAGTGCTAATATTAATACTAGCTTTGATATATATCAGAGATGTATAATGGCAGAATAATTCATATAATTTATTAATTCATAATAATGCATATGACTCAAAGATAAGGACAGCTTGGGATGCCTAGGTGGCTCAGTTGGTTAAGGATCTGAATTTGGCTTGGGTCATGATCTTAGGGTCCTGAGATTGAGCCCTCCAAAGGACTCCCTGCTCTGCAGGATGTCACTTGTCTCTCTGCCCTTCCCCGAACTCATGTTCTCTCTTTCACTTTCTCTCTCTGTCTTTCAAATAAATAAAATCTCTAAAAAGAAAAAGATAAGGATAGCTTGCTTATTTATATTTCTAACTTATTAAGCAGATAGGCAGAGGCTTAGGTTACAGAAAAAGCCCATTACAATATTGGTCATGCCAAGAAGATGAGAAACAAGGACTAAGACAACAAAGAAAAATGTAGAAGAAATTGTGAAATACATAGGGTAAGGGGTATAAAAGTTGGTTTTCTGTTTGGGTAACAACTTGAAAAGTATCTTCTGTATTTTTACTATTATTGTATATATTGTAGAGTAAAAACTCAGAGAGCTGCACTCGGAAAGTTACATGAAAGGATCCACCAAGATGTGAGGATCATGAAATACCAAAAAGGTCATTGGCCATCGGATCAAAATAAGGGGGTTCTAGGCCTGGCATTATCAAAGAGAGATTTGTGTGCTCTTGGAAGAGGGTTGTGGCTATTAGATTATCATTAAGACCAATGCTATTTCTAAATGTTTGCCATTACCTTAAAGGTATTTGAAAATAACTTGCTAGATGTGATGTGTTGAGTAGACATAACTGCCGTATTTATATGTGTTTGACCTTCCTGGAGAATGTTGTAATTATATGTTAAACATAATTAATTGGCTGTCTCAAGATAAAAGTGAAAGAAACCTGACTACGTGAGAGGGGAGTGATGTAAAAAGTGAATGAATGCATGGTTATGTGGTTTGTGATTGTTGTGTGTCCCCTTAGAAAGAGGTGCTTCAGTCTAAATGGGCTTAAAATTTTCTTCAATAATGTAGAACTTCGTAGGGTGTGGGCCGGCTGCTCCTGTGTTCAATCTGACTGGCCGGCAGAGCTGTCTTTACACCGCCTGCAAGGATGTCTTTTTGAATCAGGCGGGATTGTCTTACATAAACAGAGTGCTTGCCTTTCCCCCAAATCCTTAAGAAGGAATAGCTGGAGGATGGGGTGGGGGTCGGTTTTTCTTTTAAATAGTTATTCATGCTTTAATTATAATCACTCTAAAAATCCAATTTTGGGGCACCTGGGTCACTCAGTGGTTTAAGCCTCTGCCTTCGGCTCCAGTCATGATCCCAGGTCCTGGGATCTAGCCCCGCGTTGGGCTCTCTGCTGGGCAGGGAGCCTGCTTCCCCTCCCCCGCACCCTGCCCCACCTGCCTCTCTGCCTACTTGTGATCTCTCTGTCAAATAAATAAATAAATAAGATCGTAAAAAAAAAAAAAATCCAATTTTGGGAGACTTAATGTCTGCACCGTGGCTGGTTAAGTGACACAAGATCCACGAACAGAGCAGCTTACCATCTATTAATCATCTCACGATTTCCGGGTCTGAAGTTCAGGCCCTGGTTCCCTGCTCAGAGCCTCAGAACATGGTTGTGACCCTTCCTGGAGGCTTTAGGGAGAAATCCATTTCTGGGCAAATTCAGGATGTTGATTGAATTCAGAGACAAATAGTTGTTGGTTATTCTTAGCTTCTGAAGGTCACCTGCATGAGAAAGGCTCGTGGCCTCCTTCAAGCCAGCAATGGACAATGGAGAAATCGTTTTAACACTTCTCATTGCTCTGGCTCCCCTCCTTCTTTCCTCTTCTGCAACATCTGTCTTCAGACTCCAGCCAGAGAAACGTCTCTGTTTTAAGGATTCACATGTTGAGATTGGGTTTATGTGGCTATACCAGGATCCTCTCTCTATCTTAAGATTCATAACCTTAATGACAACTGGAAAGTCCCTTTATAGAAGTACCTTGATTAGGGTTGAAAAGCCAGGAGATGTGGATTTTTGGAGGCATCTCTTTATAACTCTGCCTACCACAGTGGCATAGGTTGAAATTTCATTCAATGTGAATTTTAACACTTATGTATGAATGAACAATTAAATGTCATTCTCCTTCCATACTGATTTATTCATTTACTCATTTAGTGATGGTTTCTGGAAAGCTTCTTCATTATTGTCCAGGCACTGATCTGGGCATTGAGAATGTAGTGATGAATGACACTGGGCCTATGTTAGGAGTAGGATCGCCACTAACAACATATATGGTTGTGGCAAGCTTGACTGTGGCTAATGAGACTTAAGAATTAAATATAAATTTTGGGGTGCCTGGGTGCTCAGTGGATTAAGGCTCTGCCTTCGGCTCAGGTCATGATCCCGGGGTCCTGGGATTGAACCCTGCATCGGGCTGTCCGCTCAGCGGGGAGCCTGCCTCCCCCTCTCTCTCTGCCTGCCTCTCTGCCTACTTGTGATCTCTGTCTGTTAAATAAATAAATAAAATCTTAAAAAAAAAAGAATTAAATATAAATTTCATTTTATTGTAATTAATTTAAATTTAAATAGCTTCATGTGTTTGGTGGCTACCATACTGACATCACAAAAATACTGACAGTACAGATAGAATATTTTGGTCAAAGCAGAAAGTTATCTTGGTAATGCGGTGCTAGACAGATAAAGTTCCTGCCCTCTTGTAGTTTATATTCTAGTATGGAATTGACATTTTTTTTTTTCTGGAAAGGGCTAGATAGTAAATTTTTTAGACTTTATGGGCCAAATGGTTTCTATTTTAACTACCATAGAGACATTGTAAATTAATGAGCAAAACTATGTCTTTCAATAAATTTTTTAAATTAATTAATTTATTTTTTAAGATTTTATTTATTTATTTGAGAGAGAGAGAGAGAGAAAGGGAGAGGGAGAAAGTATAGAGGTAGAGTAAGAGGGGGAAGCAGGCTCCCCCACTGAGCAGGGAGGTAATGCTAGGCTTGATCCCAGGACCCTGAGATCATGACCTGAGCTGAAGGCAGGTGTTTAACCAAATGAGCTACCCAAGCTCCCCTCAATAAATTTTTTTGAAAGATTTTATTTATTTATCTATTTATTTGAGAGAGAAGGATAGAGCACAAGTAGGGAAAGGGCAGAGTGCCCCTCGTTTGCATATCCCAGCTCTTGTGGTGGATTCCCCACTCTCTCATCTTCTAGCTGTTGTTGGGTCTTCCCCACTTTGCTCTGATCTTCACTTTTACCACTAGACCAAGTATTCTAACATCATTTTATTCAATATTCTATGGGATTTCAGTCTTCGTCAGTGTGTAAAGGCTGCCACAACAAAATACCACAGAGTGGGTGGCTCAAACAGCAGTTATTTTCTCAGTTCTGGAGTCCAAGATCAAGCGGTTGACAGGCTAGGTTTGTTCTGAGGCCCCTTTCCTTGCCTTGCAGGTGGCCACCCTCTCCCTGTGTGCTCACATGGTCATTCCACTGTGGATCCCTTTCCTCCTGTCTCTCTGCAGGTGAAGATTTCCTCTTTTTATAAAGACACCAGTCAGATTGGTTAGGGCCCATCCTAATGGCCTCATTTTAACTTTATTACTTCCTTTAAAATCTTATCTCCAAATACAGTTCTATTCTGAGGTCCCAGCAGTTAAGGCTTCAACATATGGATTTGGGAACACACTATTCAGCCCATAAAAACCTTAAGTTTTAAATACACTGATTTTCAAACTTGCCTCAAATTAAGTCCACTTGAGAGCTTAAAAAAAAAAAAAATACAGCTCTAGGTCTTCCTTAAGAGACTCATTGAGTACATTTGGAATATGGTCTGAGAATTTAGATTTTTAAAGTTCCCTGGATAAGAATGATGATCAGCCAGGTTGGGAATTACTCTTTGATCATGCACCCAAATGCCGCACACCAAGAAATCCAGACTAGCATGTGTGATGCACCATATGGGACTCTTCAAAGGCATGGTGTTTGCATCTTTATGCACCCAGTTGTGAAAATTAAGTCAATTTAAACTAATTTTTCTCAGTTTTTTTCTGATCTATGATACTTTTGCGCAGAGCCAGGTGCACTTGGAGAAAAGATTAACTTTCAAGGATGAGGCCAGTTTCCCAGGATGAAGCGGGTTCACCCTGTCTGCTTTTCTATAAGTGATACTGCTCACATGCACAGACATAGTAATGATGAGGGTTCCAGATAAAGACCCTCAGGTTGTATGCTGCTAAAAAAATATTTAAAATTTTGATGTGCCCTTGATTCTAAGTATCATTAAAAATTATAAGTAACTGAATTCATTAGCATGCATGCAATAGAGAGCTCAGGACCAGGTGGTCCCAAGCCATCTACTCTGGTTCACTTCCCACCATATTTTTATAGGATTACTCTGTTGCAACCACCCAGCACTTCTCACTGTGTTTATGCACATGCTTTCCTCTCTATGGAAAGTTCTTTCGTTTACATTATACCTTTTTAAAATTGATTAATGAATTAGTTGATTTTTTAACATTTTAAAAATTTTAATTCAACTAATTAACATATAATGTATTATTGGTTTCAGAGGTAAGGTCAGTGATTGGTCAGTTTTATGTAACACCCAGGGCTCATTATGTCATGTTCCCTCCTTAATGCCCATCACCCAGTTGCCCCATCCCTCCATCCCCCAGCCCTCCAGCAACCCTCAGCTTGTTTCCTATGATTAAGAGTCTCTTATGGTTTGTCTCCCTCTCTGGTTTTGTCTTATTTTATTTTTTCCTCTCTTCCCCTATGATCCTCTGTTTTGTTTCTTAAACTTCACATATCACTGGGAGCATATGATAATTATCTTTCTCTGAATGACTTATTTCGCTTAACATAACACCCTCTAGTTCCATCCATGTTGTTGTAAATATTATGTCTTTTTTAAAAAAATGCATCCATAAACTTGATGTCTTCCCCACATCCTCAGGCAGAATTACTTATCACCTCTGTTTATTACTATTTACATTCTAATATAGTAAATCTTGTTTATGTGTTTACACTGCTCAAGGGATCAGAGATGTCATCTACCACCCTTCATCTTCATATTCATTGTAGACATTGATAGTCTATTATGGCCCTCTTGCCTGCTTGGATATGTGTGGACTCACATCCCAGTTCACAAAGTTCTCCAGAAAGCCACCACTAACTGACCATTGTGAGATTATACATGCTTGCCATTCAGGTATTGAATAGACTCTTAAGAGTAGAGACTGACAATGAAAACTTGACAAATACAAATTGAATTAATGGAAACTTGACCTAAAAGAGAACAAATACAGCTTTTTTTTTTTAAAATTAAACTTTTTATTTGTAGGTTCATAAGCAGTTGCAAGATAAAATACGGAAAGATGCCATGTACCCTTTATGCAATTTACCCCAATGGTAACACCTTGTGTAACTGCTAGGTACATCACAACCAAGATGCCGACCTTAATACAGTAAGATACTGAACATTTTTGTCACAGAAGAATCCTTCTTTTGTTGCCTTTTCATAGAGATCACTACCTTCCTCCCATCTCCACCCCTTTCTTAACCCATAGCAACTACTAATCTGTTTTTCATTTCTATAACATTTGTCATAATGAGAATGTTATATAAATGGAATCCTACAGTATGTAACTTGGACTTGGCTTTATTCACTCCGCATAATTCTCTGGAAATTCACTCAAGTTGTTTGTGTACAATAATTTATTCTTGTTTGTTTGTGATTGGTATGCTATGGTGTGGATGGATGTACCATAGTTTGTTTAACCATTCACGTGTTAAAGGATGTAAGAGTTGTTTCCAGTGTGGGGATATTATGAATAAAGCTGTTATAATATTTGTGTGTATGATTTGTATAAGCATATGTCTTCATTTCTCTGGGATGAATGTCTAAAATACAGTTCAGAAAAGTAGTCACATGATAGATTTTTTAAAAAACTGCTAAACTATTTTCTAGGTAGCTATAGCATTTTACATTTCCACCAACAATGTATGAATAATGGTTTTCCCATATCCTTCCTGGTACTTGGAGTTGTCAATATTTTTAATTTTAATCATTCCGATAGGTGCTATTTTGGTTGCAATTGGTTATAATTCAAAGACCCTACGTAGGTTCAGACTTTTGAACTTCTATAGGAAATGGGGAACAATGAAAACATTCTGAAGATGTGTGGATCATGTGCAAAGTCATCTTTCAAGAAAGAAATCAAGCTAGTGAGTGCAGAATTGATAGAAAAAGTAAAACAAAACAAAAACAAAAAACCGAGGAAACAAAAAATAGGAGAGAAGGTATAAATCGTGAGTCTGTTGGCAAGTTTGGGAGATATAATTAGGAATGGATCAGAGTATGGAGGAAGTGTGGTAATGATGGAAATCCACAACTTTCCCATTCCATAGCAAGTTTTATGTGGGTAGATGTTAATGATAACTCTTATTTTCTTTCAGCCATTATTTTAACTTAAGTTATATGTTTTCTTTTAAAAAATTAGAAAACTCAGAGGTTCGTAGGTATAGTTCAAGTCTATCCCTTAAGTCATATCCTCCATAATACCCTAGTTATTGTAATTTTAACTTCCCTCAAAATCATGCCCAATTATGGGCTCTCCCCATTCCTCTAACTTTGATGTACTTTTTTTTTCATTTTTCAATAACACATATCAGCTTTAACATAAAATATGTTTTGCTTCTTTATTACGACTGTTGTCTATCTCCTCTGTAAGTTCTACAGGGTGGATATAGTATGAGCTCAACACAAGTCTGCTGACTGCAGGCATGCATGTGGAATGAATGAATGAACGGTTCAGTTGCAGAGCTGGATTAGATTGTAACACTCAGTCTTTCTAGACGTGCTTCCCGGGCATTTTTTTTATATAGGTTTAATTGATAAATAACTTGGAAGGTATTCTATTGATATTTGCAAACTACTAAATCATTATTGTGCAGTAAGTAATTATATTGGAATTTGAAACATTCACCTCCATTAGACTCTCCAGTGATATTACAAAAATAAAGTTGAATTAAATTGTGCACTCATACAGATCCTTCAGTACTAATCAGTCACCTGTTACATATTGACAAGGGGAATTCTGGGAGGGTCACTAAAAACAGATGCTCTTTCAGGTCACATGTCACACCTAAGAAGGTGTGCTCTAAAACATGTGGCCATACGACAGTGCCCTGGTTAGCAAGCAGGCCTGTGGGACTAGATTTTGGCTTATTCAAAGACAACAAAAGAAGCCAACCATATGGTGTTATTTCAAGGATGTCAGAAAAAAACTTTGTATGCATTCCCAAATGCTTTTCCTGCCTACTTATTGCTGCTTTTACAAGGAGGGGAGAAGAAAAAAGGGAGAAAAAAAAACTTTCTGCAAATACGTATGTGGCTTAAAATACAAATTATTTGGCCAAAGTTCAACCCTGACTGAAAAATTCATTAAGGTATGAATGAGAGCAACCTTTTCCCAAGAGGAGGTTTTAACGTGGAGATAGCAGTGCAGAGGCACTGCAAGCCCGAGAAGAGGGAAGCTGAGAATGCCAGAACAGGTGTTTACATACAAAGAAAGAAGGGAGTGCATTCAGGGAAGCTTCTTTCTTTGCCGCAACATTAATGAGTTCAGGCCTTCCACGTGTGTAGGAAGTTGGATTTACCTCTCACAGTCCTCTTCCTTGTGTCATCAGTATAGTTAGTTGGTAGAATGCTTGTCTCATGCAGTTTATGAAATAAAGTATTTTGATGTTCACTTTTGGTAGGTAAGTCACCATATAAACTAAGCACCTTTCCCAAGGTTCTCTCTGCTCTGGGTGGACTATCGAGTGGAGGGTAAAACAGATAAAACCGGATATCAGTGAACAAGTCTCTGAAGGAGCTGTGATGGGACAATTTTGTTTAAATGCATCCAACTCTGGGGATGCCTGGTTAGCTCATTTGGTAAGTGTCTGACTCTTGATTTCAGCTCTGGTCATGATCTCAAGGTCCTGGGATCGAGCCCTGTGTCAGGTTCTGTGTTGAGCAGGGAGTCTGCTTGAGGAACTCCCCTCTCTCTTTGACCCTCCACTCTCTCATTCTCTCTTTCTAAAATAAATACATAAGTTCTTTAAAAAAACTACATCCAACTCTGAAATGTGCTTTATTGTTAACAATTATCCTTGTTGAGCCTTTGATTCCCCGTCTATGAAATGAAAATGTGGAACTATAGATTCTTTTTCTTTCTGATGAAGTATTTCATGTTTCTATAGTTCTGATATCAACATTAGGTTTTATAGTTGAGACGAGTTATGTAGTAAATTCATACAATGAAATAATGGGACTAACATTAATTAACATAGTCTTTCCTTTGGTAAGAGAACAGCTGCTTAAAATCCCTTCTGTTCCCTTTATAACCCATTCAAGGTGGTAGGAAAATACATACAAAAATTATAAATTTAAAATGAACAGGAACCCCATACATAGGAGAAGCAAGCTAAAGAGGTTTTGTTTGTTTGTTTGTTTGTTTAGGATTCAAAGTTATACTGTATACCTTGATCTTAGCATATAAGATTTCTTTTTTGTTCAATCTGGAAAGTAAGGGAGATCTACTAAATGATGTTTGAGTTACATAGATTTTTGGGAGTCGTTTTATATAAGAAAATTCAAGGGAGACTCAGATATGTATCTGATCTCATTCATTTACTTGAGCATTCTCACAAATATTTTTCTAACCCATTTTATTCTAGAAGAATTGAAAAGGTACTATTTTCATTCTTTTCTTCTATCTTTCACTTCTACTAGAATTTACAATTCTTCTTAAATCACTGAGGTCACCATTAAACAAAGACGGGTCAGTCACTGTGTTTTCCAACATTTCAAGTTTGAATTCTTGTGGATTCTACTTGTAAAGGTAACATTTCAACTGCATCACGGTCAACCTTAATTTATTAACTAGCAGATTCTTTTCTGCTAGCTAAGCTCCTGCTTGCCAAGTCCTTCATCCTTTATTTCATTATTTCCATCCTTTTTGTTTTGTTCATCTGCCTCCTGTAGGAGAAATATTCTCCAGTCAGCAGATTTTCTCAGAATCTGTGAAGAGGGGGCTGATGATCTAAGTGCTTGCCGGCCATGAGAAGGGTGGAGCAGCACCGGGGGTATCCCTCAATGTAGAAAGTCCCTTGTTACCAGATTTGATAGACTGAAACCAAAATATTGAAATAGATGACATAACATTATCTGGCTTTCGGTGCAGGTAGAAAAATGAAATAGAAGACTTTCTATCAGATTCCCAGAAAATATGAGCCTGCAGATGCACCTGTAATTGCGACACTGTGCAGCTCATCACAGTTGAAAACCTTATTGCTCTGTGTCCCTGCAACTCCCATTTACATGTTTCCTGGATGACCATGCTGGTGGTAATCAAACACATTCACATCTTGGCTGGCTCATTGCCTCGCTGAAAAGCCCTTCATGATAGCATGCTTTGTTGTTTACCTAGGTGTGTTTTCTGTTTTCTTAAAAGGAGACATTCTGAGACAAAAAGAGCAAAAGGACAATGTGCCACTGGGGCATGGGTTTATGTCAGGGCAGTTCTGTGCCAAATACCAGGGAAATCACAGGTGTGTTCTATCTGAGACAATGAAACCCATGTGCTTGGGCATATGAGTAGATCACTAACATCAGCTCCATTGGGATGATGTTTCTCAAATATAAATCAGGTTAATAAGTACTGCTTTAAATTAAAAAATCAAATCAAATCAAGATCCAGTGGCGATTGGGGACAGTGCATAATCTCATAAACTGCAATAATATAAAAATGTTGTCTATGAAAGAGACGGTCATTTTCTGCCTATGGTTTGCTGTCATTTGCATTCTCTTCTCAGAGCTAGCTGATTTCTGCTGGTTTCACTCTGCTTTTCAAGAACAGAGAGATAAGGACATTTGTCAAATTCATGCTTATTTCATACAACCTGGGCCCTCATACTGGATTTTGCAGCCTATAGAGTTCTAAGTTGATGGAAAAGATTCTTATTTCTTCAAAAAGCAACTTTCTTTTTCTTAAAATAATAATACTTTCCATGTTTTTTGTTGCTTTATAAGAACAAACCCATTTTCACATATTTGCCCATTTAAGCAATACAGCACTCTTAGAAACTTTGGTTATTAAGTGCATTTCATAAGGTCATTAATTTTTATTATTATTTTATTTTCTGTATGTCACTCAAAATGTTAAAAGAATTAGATAGATATCATTTTTTAAAAATAATAAATAAATAAAGCCAACATAGTTGTCCTAAAATAATCCTGACTGGGTCTCGGGCTCTTTGGTGCTTGGTTCAGTGGTTTCTGCCATCTCAGGAAGATAATCAGAATTAGTCTTACTCAGGGTTTCTGGGTGGCTCAGTGGGTTAAGCCTCTGTCTTTGGCTCAGGTCATGATCTCAGGATCCTGGGATCGAGGCCCGCATCGGGGGGGGGGGGGTCTCTGCTCAGCAGGGAGCATGCTTCCCCCTCTCTCTCTTCCTAGCTCTCTGCCTACTTGTGATCTCTCTCTCTGTCAAATAAATAAATAAAATCTTAAAAAAAGAGAATTAGTCTCACTCAGCTGTTTTCATTCCATGACTTGTTATGCTCCACAACAACTATTAGAAAAAATGTTCAAATTGCTCTCAGAATTAACCATTTTAGTGACTACTGGGAAAGTTAAGGGTGAGAGAACCTGACTGGTTCAGTTCTGGGCCCAAAGTGAGAATGGGCAGTTTGTCAAGGTGCATGCATTTCCTCAGTCATGAATTCCTCCACTAATTTAAAAGGGATTAAAGGTGACCTATGTTTAAGATGGTACTACTTGAGTTTAGGAACAGAAGAGATAAAGAACCATTGTTTCTATTCTTTACGGACTAATACTACTAATAAGAGTTGAAATAAGGTGTTGCATTTATACATGGTGGGCAGCTCATGGGTGGTAGTTAAAGCTCTGTGGTAGATAAGGTCATTTCATTAAATCACATAAAATGAGAGGGATAAAGGACTGAAAGTCAAACTCTGGTGAATAACATTTACATATTGAATGGACAAATAAGATTAAACTCTGAAAAGAAGTGGGAAATATCAGAAAATAATGTAATAGCATCATGAGCATGAAAGGAAGGAAGTATATCAATTTTTTAGGGCTGCCAAAAGAAATCTCATAAACGGGGTGGCTTAAATCAAGAGAAATGTGTTCTCTCACAATGTAGAGGCTAGAAGTACAAATTCAAAATGGCAGAAGAGACATGCTGTCCTTGAAACCTGGAGGCAAGGATCCTTCATTGGCTCTTCCAGATTCTGGAAGTTCCAGCCATTACTTGCTTGTGTTGCATCACTTCGGTCTCTGCCTCGGTTTTCATATGGTCATATACCCTCTGTGGCTGTATCTTCACATGGCACTCATCTCTGTGTGTGTATCTGTGTCCAATTCCCTCCCCCCTTCTTTTTCAAAGATTTTATCTATTTGAGAGAGAGAGAGAGTCCGAGCAGGAAGGAGGGGCAGAGGCAGAAAGAGAAGCAGACTTCCCACTGAACAAGGGAGCCTGATGAGGGATTCAATCCCGGGACCCTGAGGTCATGACCTGAGCCAAAGGTAGATGCTTAATCAACTGAGCTAACCAAGTATCCCAAACTTCCCTCTTTTTATAAGGACATCAGTCACGTTGGATTAGGACCCACCCTATTGACCTCATCTTAATTTGATTACATCTGCAAAGCCCATTTCCCCAAATCAGGTTATATGCACAGGTACAGGGAATTAGGACTTCATTAGGTCTTTTGAAGGACATAATTCAAACCATACCAGTGTTTGCAGAAGAAAGGACAGTAAAATGTATGAAATGAAGCAGAGAACTGGTAGGGTAAGGACTAAATGTGTCCGTTGGATTTCATGATTAGAAGTTGGTTAATAACCTTAATTTCAGCAGACTCATTAGAACAATGAGAATGATGGCAGATTCTATAGGGTTGGGAATGGGTAGTGTAGAAAAATCTGTGAAAAGGGTAATGACCAGAATGAGATGTAGGGATGATGAGAGTTGCGTGAGTGAGTAGGAGTGGGTGCTGTGGAACACTCGCATGTATGTGTGTATTAGAACAGATTTTCATGGTTCTTTCAATCTACTTATTCCTTCCTATTGGTCCTTATTCCTAGACAATAAGGAGTTTTTGCCATAATAACACTTAAGTGATGTTCTTGAGGCCAATATTTGTGAGAAAAAGATCTGTAGCAACTGAAACCATGTATCAGCATGAAGCCAAGACCATTCCTTCAGAATGAGTTGATAGAAATGATGAGAAAGCAGTGAGATGTTCCACTCTATTTTCCTGCAAGGATTGCACACTTGCATGCACTGTAGCTGAATGGAGTTGCCAGAATAAATACAGGATGTCCAGTTAAATTTAAAATTTAGATAAAAAAATAATGTTTGTATAAATATATCATGCAATATTTGAGATATACTTAGATTAAATGTTTTTCATTATTTATCTGAAATTTAATGGGATGTCCTGTGTTTTTATTTGCTAAATTTGGCACCCCAATAGCTGAGTGACTATGTGTTAGTAGAAGAAAAGGGAGAGAGAGAGTGAAAGAGAGACTATGACTATAAGAGGAGTCCTAGACAATAGGAAGGGAAGAATCAAGAGCTAAAAGGGAGCAATTAACTTGAAATACAAAAAAACAATAATTCTTTCACTGAAGCAGGCAGAAAAATGTGGATTAAATATAAATATATCCAATTAGGGGAATAGGAGTTTGTGATAATTCATTCGTAAACATCTGTACTTTTAGCTGAATTAGGAGGGAAAGCCATTTTCTAGGATTGAAGAGGTAGACGGGAAATTGGAAGGAGGAGCTTGGGGGAAGTAGTGAACATTTGTAATAGCCAGTTGGGGGGACTATATATCACAGGAAGTTAGAGGTGATGATTGGTGGTCTAGGAGACCACTAATTGAGCCTCCCTGTTGTGCAATGTGAGCAGCGAGAAGAGCAACCTGATTTCTCAAGAGTGCTGCCGAGGAAATGGTGTAAGTTGTAGGGTATGGAGAATTGCCAAGCGGGCACATCCCCAAGTCTGGGAAAGGGACTGATGAGACTGGAAAGGGGAGAGAATACTGAACAAAATCATCTCTTTCTCTCTCTCTCTCTCTCTCATGTTTTCCTTCATGTTAGTTTATTGTTAGGCAGGCTCTTATATCACTGTGGCAAGATGCCAACAGAAGTATTATCCTTAGGCTTGCGTATTAGGTTGATAGAAACCGTTGATTGTCTAATCCTGGGGCTCCACTACATGGACTAGGATTGGGGAACAGGGTCAAGAAAACTGGAGTGCCATATGGTTTAATGGGGAGATAGAATCTGTCACATATATTTCCAGAATCTGAGAACTAGAAAGATGGAAAATGATGTTGGGAGTGGGGCACATAAAAGAGCCAAACATAAATTGGATACTTTGGCTTAAGGTTGATCCTCCTTTTATAATTTTATGTGTCCACTGACATTCAACCTAATCATATAGAACTCATGGGTTGCAAAGGAGAATTATGGTAGACATAAGAAGTAATTTCCTATTTGCAGGTGAAACGGAGCTGAAGTATGTTAAGTTGATAGATGTCTATCTCATTATTCTAGATCCATAACTGCATACTGGCTAATAGTTATCTTAAGAGAAACACAGTAATTTGTGGTCAGAGTAATAATGGCATGATCTAATTCAATTCAACAAGTCAATTTAACAAGAATCTACTGCATGTCTACCACAAAAAAAGTCATTGTGTTAGAAATTAGGAAATATGGTGTGCTATGTGCACAAGTGTTCTCAGAAAATACTGTTGAATGGATTTACTGATATATATGAGGAACAGGATTAACAAATTACCTGAAATTTTTGTAATAAAAGTTTAATACTAGTAAGGATTTGTGTGGATGTTATTGGGAGAATAGTTTTCATGAAGATTGAACTTTGAAATTTCTTCTTGTGTAACTCAAGATGGTATAAGCTAGACTGTAATGAGGGAAAACAATTTTTTTAAATTTCAGGGGAAGAAAACAACGCAGCCTTGATTTTTTTGCCCACATAGATGTTTGTCTTTCATTGGCAGGGTACTGTGCTCTCTGTATGATCCTTACTGAAGGTGACAAGGTGGTATGGGTTGTGATCATCCAGAACACCAGTAAATAGTTCAGAAGAAAGCCAGAATAAAGGATAATATAGTGACTCTTATGTGCTTCCATCTAGAAATGACACTTCTGCTATATGTCTATGTCTAGAGAAAGTCCCATGGTCACGCCTAACTTCAAGGGGGCAAGGAAATAAAGACTTTTCATGTGCATGGAGATAGAGAGAAGTGAGATGGCTGTTAATTTTAATCTATCTCCATTTCTCAAAGCTGAATTAAAATATCCAGTCATAAGCTGCTTCACGATGAGGATATCATTATGAGATTTTAATGGCAACCACCACTTATGAGCATCTATTAAATTCTAGGTATTATTCTTGCAACACTGGGTGGTAACATTGGCTTTCTCTCTTTGTAGGTGAGGAAAATGAGTTGCAGAAGTTATTTAGTTTGTCCACAGTCACAAGAGCTATTGCATGACTATATAAATGGTTCACATTGGCCAATTCTGAGAGAATTCACAAATACCTCAGATGTTGTTACTCAGGGAAACTTAGTGCCTGATAAATGCATGTTAACTAACATTCACTGAGTAATTAATAAACCACTGACCTAAACACTGCTTGTGTATTTTCCCATTTAAGGAATAAACATCTGCCCAACTGTACCAGTTCTATAATTTGCCCTTTATTTCATTGCTATAATCTAATATTTACAAATATTCAAGTAGGTCAAAAAGAAAACTCAAAGTAGAGAGCATTACACAGAGAAAGCCTTAGACTTGACATGGAGAGTTCACTCTTCATTTCATCTCTATCTCTCACTCACTGAATGAATCACTCAACTTTATTCCACCCGGCTTCCTTTCCTGTAGAGTGAGTGGGTTAGACCAGTGACCACTATTCACCTTCTTGATACCATCTATGGTGGTTTTTCTTTATTCACTCTATATCCATTTAGACTAATTCAACAAGGTAGAATTTGAATCCTCTATCAGGTTTTTTTTTTTTTAATTTCTTTTCAGTCTAACAGTATTCATTGTTTTTGCACCACACCCAATGCTCCATGCAATCCGTGCCCTCTCTAATACCCACCACCTGGTTCCCCCAACCTCCCACCCCCTTCCCCTTCAAAACCCTCAGGTTGTTTTTCAGAGTCCATAGTCTCTCATGGTTCACCTCCCCTTCGAATTTCCCTCAACTCCCTTCTCCTCTCCATCTCCCCTTGTCCTCTATGCTATTTGTTATGCTCCACAAATAAGTGAAACCATATGATAATTGACTCTCTCTGCTTGACTTATTTCACTCAGCATAATCTCTTCCAGTCCCGTCCATGTTGCTATAAAAGTTGGGTATTCATCCTTTCTGATGGAGGCATAATGCTCCATAGTGTATATGGACCACATCTTCCTTATCCATTCGTCTGTTGAAGGGCATCTTGGTTCTTTCCACAGTTTGGCGACCGTGGCCATTGCTGCTATAAACATTGGGGCACAGATGGCCCTTCTTTTCACTACATCTGTATCTTTGGGGTAAATACCCAGTAGTGCAATGGCAGGGTCATAGGGAAGCTCTATTTTTGTAATTTCTTGAGGAATCTCCACACTGTTTTCCAAAGTGGCTGCACCAACTTGCATTACCACCAACAGTGGAAGAGGGTTCCCCTTTCACCACATCCCCTCCAACACATGTTGTTTCCTGTCTGGCTAATTTTGGCTATTCTAAGTGGTGTAAGGTGGTATCTCAATGTGGTTTTAATTTGAATCTCCCTGATGGCTAGTGATGATGAACATTTTTTCATGTGTCTGATAGCCATTTGTATGTCTTCATTGGAGAAGTGTCTGTTCCTATCTTCTGCCCATTTTTTTATATGATTGTTTTGTGTGTGTTGAGTTTGAGGAGTTCTTTCTAGATCCTGGATATCAACCTTTTGTCTGTACTGTCATTTGCAAATATCTTCTCCCATTCCGTGGGTTGCCTCTTTGTTTTGTTGCCTGTTTCCTTTGCTGTGCAGAAGCTTTTGATCTTGAAGTCCCAAAAGCTCATCTTCACTTTTGTTTCCTTTGCCTTTGGAGACATATCTTGAAAGAAGTTGCTGTGGCTGATATCGAAGAGTTTACTGCCTATGTTCTCCTCTAGGATTCTGATGGATTCCTGTCTCATGTTGAGGCCTCTATCAGTTTTTAAAAAGGGTCTCTAGAGGAAGAAAGAAGAATGACTACAATAATGGTCAGAATAGGACAGGATATGCTCAGTCCTCAGCAGAGGAAATAGCCTACTAGGGAACTCTCTGTTTATGTCAGGTTTTGAGGGATTACTTGCAAAGGAATCAGCATGACTCATTAAAGCAATGGTCCTGAATTATTCCTTGGGTATAAAGTAGGCCTACCAATTTCTCAGCTTATTACAACTTCTCTACAGCCTAAGATTTTCTGCTTGGCATCAGACTTAATACTGTACCAGGAATCTGAATCAAGTGGGAGGTGAAGTCAGAAAGATGTTAAATAAAAGGTTAAAAAACCCCTAGCCATTCTCCCCTCATTTCCAGCTTTTTCATTCCTTAAAGGCTTTGAGATCATAATTCTCAGTTGGTGACTGAAATCACCTCCTTTCATGCTCCTACAATATTAAAATATCACATTTCTAAAATGAAGTGCTATACCAATGTTATGAAATGTAGGCTATTTTATAGAGTCAAATAACAATTTTCTCTCTAGACAATAAACTCACCACACCAGTTTTTCTCAAGTGACAGTAAACATACCAAAGAATGGCTTCTTTCTCAAAATTTTAAAGTTAAGTGCATTTGCTAAAGAATAGGTTATATGATATGAAAAATGCATGCTGCATATAAAGTTGTAATTATTTCAGTTCAATCATACCATTATGTAGAAAAGATAGATGCTATTATATAATTCAGCTATGATGACCAACTGAGTCTCCAAACCTAGAGATTCAAGAAAGATTGAACTACTTGGGAGCATAAACTATTTCAGGTGTCCAGCCAATTATTACCATAGATCATATCCAAGGAGTACAAATACCTTAATATAGTTTGCAGACTCCAATCTACTACTTGCTATTTCAGATAAATCAGCTAGAGTTTCTTATTAAACAGAAATAGCCAATATTTCTATAACTTTTTTCTATATATAATTTTTTCACAAAAGTTATTTGATACTGTAACACCAAAAAGAGAGTATTATATTGATTCTCACTTTAAGGGAAAGGAAGCTGAAGTTCAGTGTCCAAAGCTCAGGTTGTATTAGGGAGATCATGATACAAAGCCAGGTCCATAGTCTCCAAAATCTATACCATCTCACTGTCACACATAAGCCCTAAGTTGACCATTATATTATCCATTGCCCTCAAAGAAATAGTGACAAATGAAGTAGGATACTTCTGATGTAGCACAGATATAGTGTCCAAGACAAATTCAAGAAACAGATATTTATTGAGTGTCTACTATGTTCAGGACATAGCAATGGGCAAGACCGATCTAAATGTCTGCCTCATGGATTTTTTTTTTTTTTTTTAAAGGGAGAGAGATGATAGGGACAGAAGGAGATGCAGAGAGATAATCTTAAGCAGGCTCCCTAACCAGCACTGAGTTAAGGAAGGTCTCCCTGAGAATGTGATATTTAACAATAATTTAAGTCAAGAGAAAGAGATGGAAATGAAGGTAAATTGTAATTTAAAGAATTATCAGGAATAAAACTGAGAATGCAACTCTATCATAGCTTCCCAAATCTCCAAAATCCTCCACATTCAACTGAAGGTAGGAGGTATGAAGATAAGCCTTGCTCAGCCATCTTGGATTAGTAGGTGCTAGAGAGGAAGTGAACTTTGGGTTGACTCCAGATGGTATCAGTGGTGAGTGAAGTGCTGGCAGTCAAACACAGGGAGCGCCAAACTGACAAAATTCCATTCTCTTGAGGGAAAGGGTGCTTTTCCACTTCCCATGTTGGGAGGGAGTTCCAGGACAGGGCTCTAACTTTTTCTCTGCCCCTTTTCCCAAAACACCTGGCCTCTTTGCTTTTTTTGTTTCCCTCATCTTTTCTTTCTAATTTCTATATAATAGGAAAAGAAAAACAGTTTAAGAAATTGTAATTCCTCCTTTCCTACCCCCCACTCCTAATAATTTTACTCACTGCTCATCCCAAAAGTTGTTTTTTTCCCCTGGCTATACCTAATTCTCTTTTCTCATGTAAACTCATTCTGTTTGAGAATTTAAGAAATAAGGACTATATTTGCATGCATAAACAATTTCTTCCATTGGGTGACTGATGAGTTTAATCTTCAAGGATCCAGCCAAAACCATTTTAACTCTTTCTTTGCTCTTATTTAGTGAAACATACCATTTTACTGAATTATTACAGCTAGACTAGTCAGTTTGGTTTGCCAAGTGTGTGCACATCCTACAAAGAAAAATAAAATTGAACCTAACCATCAATCTTCAGTTAATTTGGACTATATAAAAAGAAGTTGCCAAATATTTTTACTGTAATACTTCTGGATAGTATTGGAAGGTAAAAATATTCTCATTTTCTCCCTCCTTCCACTTCCAACAGGTGTATTCAATATTACACCAGATTGCCTTCTGTGCTGCTGTCCCAACAAATCATCCATCTGGGTTTCCTTTATCCTTTTAAAATCACAGTGATGAATACCTGACTTTAAAATTTTACATATGGTGTCTCATTTTGATTGGTCTTTCTTTAAAAGAAAATTTATTATTTACCTGGGGGAAAAATAGCTCCTCATCTCACAAATTTCTCAAACCTTTCCAACATTTTAAATATTTGGTGCTGTAGGAATAAATGGAATGCCCTAACCTGATTACATTGCTAGATGCCAATAGGGTTAAATTTTGGGCTTAAATTATATAAACTTGGAAATGACATTTTGAAAATTTAGAGTTTCTATAATTTAGAAATGCAAAGACTTAGAGAAAGTCTAATTGGAAAGGCTATTAGTAGTCATCAATCTGTAATCTTACTTGATGTGTAAATCCAGTATATAACAGCCCAATAAATAGTACCTAGTTCATGCTTGAACACTACTACCATGTCTTTCAAAATATACAGAAGGATGGGGTGCCTGGGTGGCTCAGTGGGTTAAGCCTCTGCCTTCAGCTCAGGTCATGATCTCAGGGTCTTGGGATCTGACCTCATATCGTGCTCTCTGCTCCATGGAGAGACTGCTTCCCACCCCCCTCTCAGCCTGCCTCTTTGCCTACTTGTGATCTCTGTCAGATAAATAAATAAAATCTTTAAATATATATATATATATATATATACACACACACACACACACAGGAGTCTCAGGCTGTGTTTGGTTGAGAAAAAAAGGAGAATAATTAATTAGAAATATGATACTCTCTATTGTCTTAACAGAGACATTTAAAGCATCAAGTTTCAGGACAAATCTAAATATCCTCATGTGTTCTCAAAGATTTTGATAACAAACTTGGGTTTGTAAGAGGGTAATGACTGTATTCAAACAATAATAGCCAAGAAATCTAATTTCTGCAAAATTCTAATTTGGTCTATTTTTTTTCTAATGCAGATACTTCTCTGAAAAGGATTCTAAGGTTGACATCCTCTTTGAACATCTTTTCCCTAATTACAATGAGAACATAAAATGTGTTTTATGAAATTATATTGCCAAAACTATTAAGACCAGTATGTGAACTGTTTAATTCCTCTAGTCTCTGTTTTAAGTACATGGAATTATTTGTATGCATTTTTTTACTGCCTTGCACATGGATTAGTCACATTTATTTAAAGATTGAATCAAAACTAAAAAAAAATTAAAAGTAAATAAAAGTGGATTTCTCAGTATCAGAACCTGTCTTGAAATGTCTAGCTTCATCTTATTTACTCTACATATGGTGTTTCTGTACCTTAACTCATTAACAATTTGAGATGAGAGTAATTATGTCATGGAAAATAGTACAGCTTGTTTATTCTTAAGCATACAGTTGATTTTTTCTATAGGTTTCAAATGATTTTATGGACTTAGTGTGTATTAGCACTGGGGTTAAAAGCTCAAGGCCAGGAGTCAGATTTCCTGTGTTTGAATGTTGGATCTTCTATTTCTCATTATGTGACTTGAGCTAATTACTAAATCTCATCCTTATGATATGTAATAATTATACTTCTTTTTTTAAAGATCTTATTTATTTATTTGGCAGAGAGAGAGAGGTCACAAGTAGGCAGAGAGGCAGGCAGAGAGAGAGGAGGAATCAGGTTCCCTGCCGAGCAGAAAGCCCAATGCGGGGCTTGATCCCAGGACCCTGAGACCATGACGTGAGCCCAAGGCAGAGGCTTTAACCCACTGAGCCACCCAGACAACCCAGGGGTATATACTTTAAATTGCATATAGAGATGTAGCAAGAGATGAGTCCTCTGTCATCCGGGCAAAAACGTTCCTTGTTGGACATACTGAACTTATTTGAAAAAGCATTGCATAAAACTTAACAGATCACCTCTAAATTCATGGTTGCTAACGTTAAATGGACCTTCAACATTGCTTTTTTAATTGACTTGAAATTCCATAAAACATATTGTTTAATTCAGTATTTCACAGTACTGTCAAACCTCTAGACTTCCACCATTCTTCACGGTCAGTAAATGATTACTTACTGCTTCACAGAGAAAGTATAAGCTGCTAGAGAGGAAAGCATTCAGTTCCTGAAACCAAAAATGCCCATCTGCTAAAATGGAAGTGATAGATCTAGGGCTTCTTCCATTCAAGTCCAGCTTCTTCACCATTAATCAAGTCCCTCTCTTCCTGCCACCACAGGAATCTTGTACTTTACATTATCTACTGTATTCTGAGTCTTGTTACTCTACTCGAGCTTTCTTATCTCAGCTAAACTTGCCTATTTTATTTAAATGAAAGGGAGAGAGAGAGAAAGAAAGAAAGAAAGAAAGAAAGAAAGAAAGATCTTTCCTCTGTTTTGTTTTCTCCCACTCCTGCACTTTACTTTTATTATTCCTTCTTAGTCAGTTTTCAGTGGTTGTCTCTACTCATTGTCTCTACCTGCTGCATTCCATCCTATCAGTTTTCCACTCCCAAGCTGGCTATGCTAATACTACCAATGACCTCAGCATCACAAAGTCCAAAGGGCAAGCTTTCATTGTTATCTTAGTTGAATCTCAAACACGTTCAATGTACTGGATTTTCCTTGAAACAATTTCGTTTTTTTCCTTGAAACAATTTCTTGATTTGACTCCATTGATACCAGAAACTTCTGTTTTTTTTTTTTCATTCAACTCACTGGTCAATCTTTCCTGGTTCCCTTCCCCCCTTCCTATCTTCTTCTCTTCCACTCAATCTTCAAAGGTTGACGTTCCATCCAAAGCTTGACCCTTCCCTCTAGTGCCCCCTTTCCAGGCAATATGTGGTTCTCCCCTCCTTCAAACTCAACTGTTGACTCAACATGTGTTAAATGCCTCAAATTCAAGTCTTCAAAACCAGATCAGTTCTCTTTTACCACAAACCTGCTCTTGACCTGGGATTCTCCATCTCGATAAATGACCCCATCAACCAGTATTCTGTTCAATGTAGACTCCTGGTTATCATCTTTGATGCCTTCTTCTACCCCCAACCACACTCAATTACTTTCCATTCTTTCAATTTTGCTTACCTCTCTTCATATCTAACATCCTAGTCTAAATCAACAATGTCCTGGACTTGTTCTTTTCCTATTCACTGTTACTCCTTCAACAACTTACCTCTTTTTCTTTTTTCTCTAAGCAGCCGGAGTAGTCTTTATAAACACAGATTTGTATCATGTTATCCCTCTTCTATTACCCATCAATGGTTTGCCAGTGCTCTTAGAATAGCCTCCAAAATCTTTAACGTGAACTACAAAGTCTTGAAATTATGTCACACATTGATTTCTTAGCCTCATATCTTACCATCCCCTGACACACTGTCTGCAATACAGTCACTTGGCTTCCTTTCAATTTTTCAATTACCGTGTGCTCTTTCACATCATGAAGAGTTCATGCACACCCCTGCATCTAGCTAATTCATCCTGCAGCTTATGAATCTTTCACTTGACCCAGATTAATTTTCACAGTATCTCTCTTTCTTAATATTTATAACAATTGTCATATGTGTAATTACTTGTCATTATTTGTTTAAAGACTTTATTGCCAACAAGATAATAGGTTCCATGAGGCCAGGCATTATTTGTATTATTTATAGCTGTATCATTAGTCATTTGTTGAATGAAAGAAGATACACCAATCAAATCCCCTTTGTGATAATTTCTTGATTAATCTTTACACACACACCCACAAAAATCACTTGGGAAGCTAATAAAATAAAGCCACTGCTTTTAAAGTCTTCTCAGGTAGCCGCTGAAGGTATTTTCAGAACTCTTCTCAACTGTTTATAAAGTTCATTTTTTAATATGTGTATTTGTTTGCCTGCTTCCTTACAAATATTATAAATATTGCAAATAGTATAAAAAGCTTATATCAAACAAACAAAATGCGGTGCTTCTGTGATTTGCAAAGTGTTATAAATAAATAACATCACCAAAGAGTTTAGCTGTAAAGAATCTAAATTACAGACCTATGAGCAGGGGTAAGGAAACCAGCAAAGGTATGGTGACACACCTGGGATCAGCCACAGAGTGAAACTATCATCACACAGAGGTCTAAGGGGGAGCGGGAACTATTCCTGGAGACTGTTGTGTAAATCCATGGAAGAGGGATCTCCCACCTGAAGCTGAGACCGAAGGAGAACAGCTTCTGCTGATGTGCAGCGAGACTGAAAGGAACCAGCAGCAGGGTGTAAGGTGGGGTCATTCCTTCCCCTTCCTGCATGTAACTGCCCCTCGGGTCTCTCACTGATGCCTGCCACTGTTCTAACACAACAAGAAACCGGGGGACAAAGGGGAGGACGGGATAGAGAAAAGTAGAGAATAGTTTGCGGGTCAAGCTTGAGTAGGAGAGAGAGCCTCAGAGAATATTCAGCAGGTCTTCTTTCTTTCTTAATATTGTGTGATGGTGGTTCTTTTTTTATTGTTGTTGTTTTTTAATGTCTGTGGGTTTATCTGTTCTAGATAGCCTAACAGTATAAATTTAGTTTTCTTATTTCTAGAATGATGCTTAATAATTTTTTCCTTAGATTCTTTCCATACTACACTGAAATAGGGAGGTAAAATGACTAAATAAGAATTCTTTAAATTAAAAGTACAACCCATAAAATGTAAATTTGCCAATGGAAACTTTTTTCAGATGACCATGTGAATAAGAGGTTTTTATGAAGGTTTTGTGAAGATATGACCAAAATGTAACTGGTGTCATCACAACTAAAAGAAAGCTAATGTCATGTATATGATAACACAGAGATGTGTATAAATGCTTTAAGCCAGAGGTGAAATTTATCTAAATAAAGCAATATGGTAATAGACAAGAAACAACAGAGGTAGATAATAGTCAATAAAAGCATTTGCAACTAGAGCAAAGAATTTAATTCTACCTCAGAACCCACTTAAATACTATTGTAGGTCAAGACTCTTACTAGTTTGCAGTTTGGATAGCTGAGCCTCTCCTTGTCATCTCTGTTGGAAAATTAAGCAAGAATGGTGTGGCCTGATAACAGACATTCTGTTAGCTTGACCCATATGGATTGCTAATAATTGCCCATTAAACAGTGGTGCCATCTAATATATAAGTGCATGTTAGTTCTGTGAATTTTCAAATAAATAGCTAGATAAATACATGCATTCTGGTTTTCTGAAGTTTATTAGTTTCTTCAAAGTACTTGGCTTTTTAAAAATGGTATTCATTTATTTGGTAAAATACTAGCAATTTTTGAAGGAAATGTACAATACTTGTATTATAGCCAACAAATAATGCATCTGTGCCAGAATTAATCTATTTGACATAACACTTTCTGAAAATAATTTGTTTATCTTTTCCATAGTACATGCTTGTACAAAATTCTTTTTTGAATATCATACATAGACTCATCTTTTTCATTAAGCACTTTAAATGTAGCGAGATGCTGCGGTGATGGGGGAATTTCAAATCTCTCTAATATATTTAAAAAAATAGCATAATTACTATTTCTTCTTTGACACTTTTACTATTTATAAAAATGCTCTATGGTTATATTCCTTTATTCAATTTTCATGTTTTCACTTCTGTAGAACTTAACAGAAGCAGAGAGTGTTAATGAGAATATCCTTAGGCAGTATTTTTCAAAGCTCCAAATCCAAAGACTTCTACTTCTTTGTTATTGGAAGCAAAGAATAATTTTGATGTGTTAAAGACTTAATAAGAAACATTTATAATACTTACTTTTGATACAAACTTTCTCACATTGGCATTATATATTGTATTTTTGTACAAGGGAGATATGAAATATCATCTACAGAGAGGTTTATATTTAGGCTTGTGACAATTTATAAGGTAAATAATTTGCTTTTAAATTGAGGTTTAAAATTATTCGTATGATAAAATGCAATTGAAATTAACTTGCAAAAACCATTTTCTACTCTAATAAAATGTAGTGGTTTTTTATATTTCTGGGTCTTGAATAAATAGGAGATTGAAAATGAATATAAAATCTTTAATTTCATAAACTATTAATTAGCACATCTCAAAATCCTATTCCACTACAAATGAACTTTATGGTAAGAAAAACAAATAAAGAATAAAGAAAAGAAAACTCAGAATAATGGCAGGAGGTATACCTGTGTGCTGGAGAGTTTACTATGCATGTTTCTTAATTTGGCTTCACCCTTTAGTTGACTAGAGATGGCAGGTGACACTGACCTGGGTTATGTGTGCTGAAGGTTGATAAAGGACAGGAGCAAAGCCCTCCCTCATTGCCTTGGCAGGCATTTCCCTCTACATCACCATGGCTCCAACTTTTGTTTTCAGAGGAGAAGTTTCCGTGAAAGCGAGGAATCTGAGGTTTCAGCCAAACAGGAAGCAGGGAGAGTTACTAAAGCAATGGCCACCCCTGCTCAGGTTTAGCACCAATGTCAGCTTGACATTTGCTTAGACCTGGTGGTCTCAAAGATTTGGCTTACAGAGTAGTTTTTCAACACTTGATGGAACTGGAGAAGCTGTCAAAAGTAAGACAAGAGTAAGAACCAGGCTGGCTGGACAGTTGATCGACCTCTCTCTCTACGTATTAATGATTAAATCATCTCATGACTCTGAGCCTTCATATGTAAATTGGTATCTGTCTCACTGGTCTCAGAGTGGTGTTACAGGGTTAGATGAGTGACTGTATTTGAAAGTTCTGTAGCAGCTAACAAGTATTGAAAAGGTAGAAGATGTAGGATTACAATTGCATTTAATAGCTAATATGAAAGCATTGACTTGCGAAACTTCTCTAAAAAAGAAACAGAAGGCAGTATATCAAAGAAAATGAACTGAACCATTTGAACTTTTGAACAGTCTCTACTCAGAGGCTGTATATTTATTTCTGTTACAAGGATTCAGTCTATGGTTGTGGGTCTTAAACATAAGAAGTATCTGATGCACTTAATAAAAGTGTGATTGCCTAACAATTCCCTTAGGTATTCAAGGTCAGTGCATTTTCTGAAGTCTGGTGATTCTGGTGAAGAGGTCAGTATGGAGTGGGTCCATCCAGCTTCTGTGCTTTTATGGAATATCCTAGCATTAAGGGGTGTTAGCCCTTGGTCAACTGTGATACTTATTACCTATGTGCTCTCGGGCAATGATACGGACTGCATTTTTTTTTTTTTGTCTCTACAAAATTTATTTTATTACCAGTGTGAAAGTATTTGTAAATAAAGCCTTTTGGAAGTAATTAGGTTATGAGGATGGCACCCTCGTGATGCGATTACTGTCCTTATTCGAAGAAACAAGAGAGCTTGCTTCCTTTATCTGCTCCAAGGCACGTGAGTGTACAATTTGAAGATTGCCTCCTATAAACCAGAAGGAAGGCTCACACCAGAACCCGACCATATTGGTACCCTGATCTTAGACTTTCATGCTTCAGAATTGTGAGAAATACATCTTTGGTCTTTAAGCCTATGGTAATTTTTACAACAATCTGAACATAGAAACATAGGCAAACATAGGCAAATATGTTTATTTTTCCATCCATTTATCATTCATTCATTCATTTAGTATTTATTGAGCATCTATATGCTAGATACTGGGAATAAAAACAACCAGACTGAAAAACTCTTTCCTCTTGAAATTCTGATTCTTGTGGTACAAAGGCAGAAAACAAGCAGATGAAACTGAATGACAATTCATACTAGGAGGATGGCCATCCATGTTTTAATAGAGAATAGTCATAGGATTTATTTTAGTAAGGTGGGTAGAATTAAGCAAAACACATTATTATTTGGCCACTGACCACATTAATCATGTTTATCCTGAGACTACACATTTTTAAACATTCTGTTTCCTCATCTGTAAAATGAGAATAAATTTGGGAACTATTTCAAAACGTTGTTGGGAAGATTAAAGATGATCCTTGTGAAGCATTTAGCAGATCCTCAGGTAGATAGCAAATGTTCGATAATGGTAGCCATTGTTGTTATTGTTATTATTTTGGCTCTTAGTATAGTGGAGAAACAAAAAAGCACTAAATAAACAAAACTATTAGGTAAATGATGTACTCACTTTCCTCCTTTTTGGAATTTTATTAGTGACTCAAGAAAGAAAATGGCTGTATGATAACAGATTTAGACCTTATATAAATTAAAATGTATATGTATATATATTATATGTATTTATATATATTATATATTATATATGTGTATATGTATTTAGTTATATATTTTTATATATACATATATACACATACATTTTTGCCACAAGTTATAGGAAAAAAAAATCTGTTTAAAATGGTCAGATAAGCAGAATTCATTGTCTCACTGAAGGTAAGGCAGTGATTAGGGCTTCAGGTCAATGACGGACCAGGAGTTTCGATGAGCCTTCATTCAGCTCCGGTTTCCCATCAGTCTCTGGTTCTGCTTGGCTCTTCCACTGCTGCTTCATATAGGCAACCAAATCGTGATAATAGTGCCAGGCCTCATATCTGAACCCAACTAGATCCAGTGGAAAATATACAAACTTTTTAAAGGATTTTTCAGAAGTGAGAAATATTTTCTTTCTCAGAAACTTTAAGCAAACATCTCTCTGCATCTCCTTTAACAATCGGGTCACTTGATTATTCTTGACCAATCTCCGTAAGGAAGAGAAAAGCCATTTATTGGCATAGACCTTCCCTTCCTTTTCCAATAACTGTGGAAAGGGCAATGATCCCAATTGTTGTGGGCTCATCATCGCCAAGCCTTCAGTTTGAAAAAAAATTCTTAAGTCCCTTGAAGGAACTGTTGACACCGCCACACACTCTGTAAGTAATTCTGGAATCCTTCTTAATCTCACATGGGGCTTTAGTGCATTGGGTTATAAGTCTAAGGGAACCAACTCGAAGCGTTCAGAAAACAAGTATAGGTAACTTGAGGGGGCAATACTTAGACCTCAAGAGTAGAGTTGTTGGTGATGCTGTGTGTGTGCCTGTGTGTGTAGTGTCAAGCTGAAGTTCAGAAACGTGTAGGGATAAAGCAGTTATTCCTTCATTCTTACATTTATTAAGTGCCCAGACAATAAATGCCTGGAATGCAGAACCTAACTTCTGGGATGTGGAGGTGAGAGTGAGAAAGGAGTGCGGAGCAAAAATGGAGTATAACATTGGGAACACGGAAAAATGTCATGCTGGTGCAGTCTGCAGATTAACCGAATCATTCTGAAAGGTAAGTTAGGCTAAAAGAAGCTTTCTTATACCCTCTATGTCCAGGGAAAGGTGACAAAGGGAGAAAGGGAAGGAGGGTAATTTTTTTTAACCAAATGATGTTATGATCTGTTGCACAATCTTAGTCCTTTGAGTACCATCTTCAGAATATTTGTCCAAATCGACATGTCATTTGAATCAGTATTTCCTTACTATTTTCCTTAAATAAACTCTATTAAACTTAATTTAATCTTATTTTTATCATACTAATCCCCAAACATAACAGTTTAATATGCTCATTATATTTTAATTTATACTCATTAAATGCATAATCTAATTTTTTATAGGTAAAATTAAAAAAAAAAAAAGAGTCTTTCTGCATAACGCTTGAAATAATCTTCCACCAGTGGAACCTGTCTCACACTTTGGGAAGCATGGCTTTATTCTGGTCATCCCTTTGGGAGCCCCCAGATTTTAATTTTAGCATGCAACACCTCCATAGGGCTCTAAATCTCTAGATTTGGATGTCCTTCAGTTTAGCAAATATTGAGGAGGCATTTTCTGGGAATTTAAACTTTTATTTTTAAATCTACCTAAGCATTTTCACTCACCCTTGTGGGTGAGTCCTGAGAAAGTTCCCTTTATTCTTTTCCCAAGATGAAGTTAGAAGTCCCATGCTTTTGTCCTCCATCCTCTGCTCACAGGCCTAATGCCCTGGACTCAGCATCTGGAGTGAATACTTTCTTCATTGTAGTTTGATCAATGTATTAACTATGACATTTGCCTTTTATAGATAAAGGGGGAAAAAAAAGATGTCCCCTCATGTGTCGCTTGTGCTAAATATTCTGACACATTTATTTTTGATTTTTGCATATTAGATTTCAGGTATTTAATTTTTATTTTTCTGGCAAATAGTGTCAGAAGGTTACATCTTAACATATGTCTGGAGGGGTACATACATAAAACACAGATACTTTCAAATGGCAAAACTCAAAGAAGGAAACAAAGGACACACTGTAAGAGTTTAACCCAAATTGTTTTATCCTTTCTGCTGCAGAAGTGTGAGAATATAAAGGGACATCATTTAAAGGTACCGTAGATTATAGAGTTGTTTATTGATAGCTGTGTTTTGTCCTGCGCTTAGGTTGAAAGGAATGACTGACTTTGGGAAACATGTTTTTTTTATTGCAAGAAACATGTTTTGTTTTGTTTTGTTTTGTTTTTAATTGCAAAATATACAACATGTACCAAAGAGAAGCTTTTAAAAGAAGTTCATGTCGGGGTGCCTGCGTGCTCAGTGGGTTAAGCCTCTACCTTTGGCTCAGGTCATGATCTCGAGCCCACGTTGGGCTCTCTGCTTAGCAGGGAGCCTACTTCCCTCTCTCTCTCTGCCTGCTTCTCTGCCTACTTGTGATCTCTGTCTTTCAAATAAATAAATAAAATCTTTTTAAAAAATTAAATTAAATTAGAAAAATAAAAGAAGTTCATGTCAAGTATCAAATTATATCATAATGAATGAAATCAGGAAATCCATGAATAAATTCCTTCTAACAGGACTTTCATCAGAATCATTTATAAAGGCAGGTTCTCTCTCCTCTTTTGTGTCATTAAGAATACTATTTAGACAATGATAACCACACAGGAGAATTAACTATTTAGTTTGAAATTTCTTATTTTGTTATTAGTAAGCTTAGATGACTAACTTCTGATTAACATTTATCAGTTAGGAGGCCAACAATCTGAGCCAGGTGCAGCCTCTCAGACTCTCAGTTTCTTTAACTGGAAAATGGGCATAATAATAACTGAGTTAACAGCCGCTGTGTAGAGTTGTTAAGGGAATTGAGTGAGAAAATTTATTTGAAACTGGTTTGTAAATTCTTTGGGACTATAAAATGTACAGCAACACTGTAACACATATATAGCACACATGTAATGTATTTATAAATTACATAATCTATATAATATAAATTAGCACATATTACAATTATTTAATTATGGTCAATAATACCATGCAACTTCATATATTTAAAGTGTGGCTTGGATTCATAAATATGTTTTCTATTTAACATATTATTGTCTATCTATGTCTAAAAGGGCACTGACATGTAATTGTTCTACTGGTTCTGGATTATTTGTGATTAACATGGATTTAATACGGAAGTAATTTCTATAGTTGCTTAGAGTTTTAACTTTTACTTTGTGTGTTTTAAATAGCTTCTGCTGGAGTCATCTTGTTAAATTGGGCTGTATAAACATGTAATTATTTATACCAATTCATGCTAGGGCTATGGCATAAGGACTGCCAATTTCCCACCATTGCAATTATAACCGTAACCGGTCTTAAGTTATTTGAATTAAACAGTTCACTGTCTCAAAATACTTTTTGAATTTTCCCTACAAGTCATACCTTCATTAAATTTAAAAAAAAATAAAATTATTTTATACATATATATTTTATATATACAGAAATTTAAACTGTGTGAAAGATGTATTCACAATTCTTAAAAAGTTGGTAATTCTGACCTCCAATATATGTTTCAGAAACAGTAAATAAAACTTTCCCTTAAAAAGATGTTCTTCATACTTTAAAATAACTTTAATTTCCTTGGATGTGAGTACTATGTAATTAAGTAATCCCTTATACAGAAAAAAAAAAGTGTTAGATGTATATACATAATTCTGCCACCGCAGTTAACAGAAATGTTATCATTAAGGGTTTTCTACATTCTTGAGGAAACTAATAAATATTCCCAGAGCTGTCCTTTTTTTTTTTTTTTTTTTTTTTTTAAGAAGCATTAATCATATTGACTATAGAGTTGTAACAGAGAAAAAGGAAAACAGAGAGGTCATACCTAGCAACAACTACTTCTGAGAGAAAACATTCTGTTTGTCAACCTTGGCTAACATGAATGTCATTATTAACCAAGATTTGCTGTCATAAAGTATCTCTTATAGTTCTCACAATTCTTTATAAATTGACATATATGTTCTTTGCTATTTTATAATTCCCAAATTTACCCCTGGTTTTATAGATAATTTTATTTTCTTAATGGATAATTTTCACTAATTCATTTGATTTGCCTTATGGTGTACAACTTATATATGGTGGTTTCACTTGGTTCTAAGCTTGATCTCTTGCCTACTTCTGACCAATCAGCAAAATTCACATAATTGTGTCAGGTAAACTCAACATCCACTGAATTATGTTTTCACCATTAATTCTAGCAAAACTTTTTTATAGCAATGTGGAATGTTGGCATAATTAGACTTTTCAGGGTAGATCAAAAGAGCTTATGTCTGAGAAAGGAACATGATGTACTATTACATTTCAGAGCCAAACATGTACATTAGACCCATTTTCAACAAGCCCAAGCCATTTTCAGAATGTGCCTGATTTGGATCAAATTGTCTTTTTTTTCCCCCTTCAGAACTTGGCATCACTTATCTCTTTCATATTTTTCTTAGAACAAATGAGCTAAGAAATTCCTGAACAAAAGTTGTGAAACTCCATAATCACCACTAAACAAATTTAATTTAGCAGTTTATCTGAAAACTATTCATCAACGGAGGAAAAAATACACCAGAAAAACACTTGTGGGCCTATGTGTTTTTCCAACATCTCCTAAATGAATTTTTCTTGATTGTGTATGCTGATTCATTTGGAGCCACACATAAAAGAAATCTGACATACACGTAAGTGTTTGTAGGCTGAGAGAATATTTATGCTCAAATTTAAGCTAATTTTCTCTATAGTTCCATTGCTTTGCACTCATAAAAGATTACATTTAATTCACTCAATTCAGATGATTTCAGACTTTGTCCCTGTAAGTAATATTAATTGTATTTGAATTGCAAATGACCACATAATCTCATTTTTAATTTCCAGCCTGGGGACCAAAAGATTCTACTAAAATCCAAACAGATGTTCAACATGAAGAATGTTTACAGTCTTACTGAATATAAAATGTTTTTTTGGTCACTAAACTTTTTTGATATTAACAAAAGGTTTTTGCAGAAAGAAACCCATTTTTGTGTGTGGCCTCATTTATACAGCAATTGTGTGTGCAATCAATTTACAATTCTTAGTTTCTGCATTATGGGGTTGGGAGGACACAACAATATATTTATAAAGTAAATGTCTAAACTTCTACTTTTGGCAAGATAGGGTAAAAGGGACAATTTTAACCCTCGAGTGTTCAATAAATTTTTATTTATTTAGGAAAAAAAATATATGAGGCAATGATTTTAAGGTACTAGACAATAAGCAGTGAAGGTCAGTGATACTGGAAAAGAGGGAAATAAACAAGCTAAGTTCTACAATTACCCTACTTTACTACCTGGAGAGTTTCCAGGCCATGGTACAGGAGGAAATGGAGGCAAAACCATGTGGTTACCCTACAATAAGGAGAAGAATTAGAAGGTTTAAAAGGACCAGTAGTGGAAGTTCCTTGGACAGGCAAATGATGAGGAAATTTGCACAGAAAGAGAATGAGCTTCAGAAATATGCCAAGGGTTCCCTCTTACACATCCTTAGCTTAATGTTGATCGTGCATAAGCAAAACTAAGAAAAGAGCAGACAGAAGAATCCTGGAGCTATATGAAGTCTTTAAGAGTTGATGTTCTCAGAAGTCAGGATGTAAAATTTTCATAAAACATGGGTCATGAGTAGAGTATTATAAAATAGTATAGCCTGTAGTAGAGAATAATCAGCACTGGACTAAAATCTTTCCTGGTCCCACCTAGCAAAGCTCATAAATAAGCTTTTAAAAAGATCAAATTATTTCCACATGACCTGAGATTCTCAGAAAAGAGTGAATGAAAGAAAGAAAGTCTCAAGTATTTTTTATTTTTTGAGTATTAAAGAAGAACACAATATTTAAAGAAATAATTAGAAAAATTTCCAGAAAGAAAAAAAGATCAGAAAAAATAAAGCACAGAAAAATTACTATAAGACACATCACAATCAAATTGACTAATACCAGTGATAGAGTAGAAAATCTTAAAAGTAGTTACAGAAAATAACACATAGTACATGTAGAGAAATGAGAATTAAGATGACAAGTGATTTTTTTTTTTTTTGAAACAATGGAAACCAGAAGAGAGTGGAGCAATATTTTTAAAGTACTAGGAGAAAGTAAAATTGTCAACTTGGAAGTTTACACCCAGTATGAAATTTTTCTAAAACTAAGGCAAAATAAAATATTTTTAGACTACAAAAGATGAAAAATTAACTATTAGAATTTCAATATAAGAATGTCAAAAGAAATTCTTCAAACAGAAGGAAAATTATGCCAGGATAGATACCTTGGTCTGCACAGAAGAACGAAGAACATCAGAATTAGTTTGTATGTTAGATACATAAAAATTATTTTTTTATTTTAATAATCAGTTTAAAAGTTAATCATTTAACCAAAAATAATAGCAGTGCACTGTGGGGTTATAACAGATGCAGAAGTAACATTTATGACAATTACTTTTAAAATGCTAGGATAGATACAATGTGAATATTCAGTTGTATTTAAAGTAGTATAATTCTATTTGAAGACAGACCATAATAAGTTAAAAATAAATGCCAAAAAACCTGAAAGCAAGCACCAAAAAAATACATATAGGTAGCTAAAGCAAATAAACCAACATGGAGAGATGAAATCATAAGAGATAATTAATTCTAAATAAGGCAGAAAAAGAGAAGAAAAAAAGAACAAAGAAGAGACTGAATAAAGCAAAAAAATAAAAAATAATAAGGTGGTAGATCTAAACCCAGCTATGTCATTAATCACATTATATACAGTCTAAACAACTCAGTTAAAAGGCAGAGATTGTCAATTTGTTAGACTATAAAAAAAAAAAAAGCAAGCCTCTACTATTTGATGTCTGTAAGAAACTTACTTTAATGCCACAAAAACTTGAAAGTGAAAGGATAGAAAAGGATATACAAGGAATAGAAAAGGATATATCATTCTAACACTAATGAAAGTAGGAGCATCTATATAATGTTAGAAAATGTGATTACATGGGGTGTCTGGGTGGTTCAGTGGGTTAGGCCTCTGCCTTTGGCTCAGGTCATGATCTCAGGGTCCTGGGATTTAGCCCCATATTGGGCTCTCTGCTCAGCAGGGAGCCTGCTTCCCCCCACCCCGCCTTCTGCTCTGCCTACTTGTGATCTATCTCTCTGTCAAATAAATAAATAACATCTTAAAAAAATGTGATTACAGAGAAGAGTTTAATTAGGGATATAGAAGGTCATTTCATAAGGATAAAGTGGCCAATTTTTCATGAGGACATGAACGATTATGAATATTTATCTAATAACAAGCTTCCAAATACATGAAGCAAAAGGTATCATAACCAAAAGGATAAATAAACCAATTCACAATTATATCCAAATATTCAACACCACTCTCTCTACAATCAATAGAAAATGTATAGTGAAGATTGGATCCTTAATGATTGGATACAAAAGATTTAACAATGCTTCACCTAGTTATCTTTTCACTCAATAATAGCAGGATATCTGTTTTTTTCTAGCACATACAGAATTTTCAAAGCAGACTATATTCAAAACCATAAATCAAGTCTTAGTAAATTTAAAAGTATCCAAATAACACAAAATATGACCATAGTGGAATTAAATTAATATATAATAGAAAGATATCATTAAAAATTCTCTGAAGGCTGGGAACTAATAACCTATAGCTGAAGAGTAAATAAAACAGAAAATTAGGAAGTATTGTGAACTGAATGAAAATGAAAATAATATATTAAAAATTGTGTTGTGCAGTAACAGCACTTTTTAGAGGAATTTATACCAGTAAAAAGCCCAGAAAATTTATAGCATCATTAAAAACTACAACATTAAGAGTAAATTAAACCCAAAGTAAGGAGAACAAAGGAAATAATAAATTTGGCAAAAGGAACCAAGGAAATATATTACAATAGCAATAAAGAAAACCAATGAGGGCTGCCTGCGTGGCTCTGTTGGTTAGGTATTTGACTCTTGGTTGCAGCTCAGGTCATGATCACCGGTGGTGAGATGGCCTGCATAGCGCTCTGCGGTCAGCAGAGAGTCTACTTGGGATTCTCTTTCTTCCTCTTCCTCTGGCCCTCCCCCCACTGACACTCAATAAATAAATAAATAAATACATACATACATACATACATACACTCTTTTAACTACTAAATAAATAAATGAAAACCAATGACATCAAACTGGTTTTCTGAAAGAATCGATATAATTTATAAATCTGTAGTCAGTCTGATCAGGAAAAAAATGATATGACACAAACTGCCAATGTCCAAGATGACCGAGGGAAGAAGATCACTGCAGAGCTTAGGAAAAATGGAAAAGGATTATAAGAAAATAGTATAAACAAATTTGTGTCAATTTATTTTATAATTTAGGTGAAATGAAAAATCCTTTGAAAGACACAAACTACTAGAGCTTCTCAAGAAAACAGAAATACATATAGAAAGAATAGATAAATATAGATAACATGAATAGCCTACATCCATGAAATAAACTGAATTTGTAGTTGCAAACTCTACCCCAACGGAAACGTTGGAGCCACATGACATTACTGGTGAATTCTTCTTAACAGTTAAGTATAAATGATGCCAGTTCAACAATTTTTTTTTTCCCAAAAGTTAAAGAGAAGGAGATACTTCTCAACTTATTTTATGAGGTCAGCACTGACCCTAACTTCACAACAAAATAACGACATTAAAAGAAAACTGCAGAACCATATTCACAGTGAACATAGATATCAATATTTTTTTAAATTTAACAAATCAAGAAATGGTGCTAAAACTGTTGGTACCTATATGTAAGACAAAAAAGAAAAACAAACAAACAAACACAACAACAAAACAAAACCCAAACCAAAGAACCTAAAAGGACTTTGATCCATACCTCCAACCATATAAAAAAGTAACTCCTAATAGATTATAAACCTAGAGCTAAAAATTATGAAACTTGTATAAGAAAGTACATGAGAAAATACTTGTAACCTTAAATTAGGCAAAGATTTCTTAGACTCAAGACCAAAAGCACAAGCCATAAAGGAAAATTTGATAAATTGAATTTTATTAAATTAATAACTTCTGTTCTTTGAGAGATATTGTTAAGAAAATGAAAATGTGCACAGACTGGGAGACATTATTTGTAATTCAAATATCTTAAAAAGGACTTATACTCAGAATACATAAAGAAATTTCAAAAGTCAACAAGAAAGCAACCAGTCAAATAAAGAAATGAACAGGAGGTTTAAACAAACCTTTCATGAAAGGAAATACAGAAATGACAAATAACCACATGGGAGGTGTGCAACTTTGTTAATACAGGAAAGCAAATTTAAACCACAGTGGTTTTAAAATCACACCTATAATGATAATTTTTAAAAAATAGAACAACAATGCCAAATTCTGGTAAAGATACAGAGCAAGTAAAATGTTCATATACTGCTGGTAGGAATGTAAAATGAGGAAGCTTCTTTATCAATAGTTTGCCAATTTCTTCTATTCTTAAACATACACTTAACATATGGTTCAACAATCCTACTCTTTATTATTTAAATTAAATGAAAAATTAGGTTCACCTTCAAATCTGTACTCAAATACCTATAGCAGTTCCATTTGTAATCATTGAAAATGAGAAGCAATCCAAATACCCTTCAATTGGTGAATGGATGAACAATTTGTGATATATCATACAATGGAAAAAAATTCAACAATAAAAAGAGATGAACTATGTTTAGATACAGTAACATGGAAGAACTTTGTATTTGTTTGCTAGGACTGTTGTAACAAAGGGCCACAAACTGGATGGCTTGAACAACAAAAATGCATTTACTCACAGTTGTGGAGACTGGAAATCGTGAAATCAAGAGGTCAATAGAGTTGGTTCCTTCTGTGGGCAAATCTGTTTCATGGCTCTCTCCTAACTTCTGCCAGTTTGCGAGCAATCTTTAGTGTTCCTTGGCTTGTAGAAGCATCACACCGATCTGTCTTCATCTTCATGTGACATTCTCCATATAAGCCTACCCGATTTCAAATTTCCTCTATGACACTGGTCATACTGGACTAGGAGTGTATTATATGCCAGTATGACCTATCCTGACTTAACTAATTATATCTACAGAACCCTATTTTCAGAGTCACATTCTGGAGCATGGGGGATAAGGAACTCAACATATGAACTTGTAGGAATTCACTTCAACTCATAACAAACCTCACACGTGTCATGCTAAGAGAAAGAATCTAGAATAAAAAAGCTACATACAATGTTATTCCATTTATATGACTTTCTGATAAAATAAAAACTGTAGGGACAGAAAACAGATCAGTGGTTTCTAGGTTGCTAGAGAGGGGAAGGGACTGACTACAAGAAGGACTAGAGGAATTTTTTAGAGTGACAAACTGTTGACTATCTTGATTGTGGTGGTGGTTACTTGACCACATTTACTTGTTAAAACTTGTTAAACTGTACCAGAAAAGGGTGATTTCTAATCTATGTTAATTGCATTTTAATAAAAGAATGTGGAAAAAAGAAATGGGTTACCAATTATGGGTATATTTCATATAAAGTCTTGAATTTGCATGAGCAAAAATCATCTTTACTGTATGGTGAGACTAGAAAAATACTTTCATGCATCCTTGGCCACCACCTAAGTATAAAATTGATGCAAAGGAAAGTATTTGGGCAAACTAAAAATCTCTATATATGCATAGCCTTTGAACCATTTGTGGAAATTATTCCTAAGGAAATAATGTTTTGTGTTATGAAAGAAACATATCGCTTCTCGGCCTTTTGGCTAAGATCAAGTGTGTTATGTAAGAAACACAATTTAGGCATAGTGGATGAAAGACAAATATAAAAGACACTTCACAGAAAATGTTTTATTTATTTTATAGATTTTATAGATTTTATTTATGCAAATGTTAGGAACCATATGCTGAACCTTGCAGTGTAACATGCAGAGAGCTCATCTTCAAGTGGCCCAGGGGATATTGCCCAGAATTATGAAATTATTTAAAGTTATTTCAAAAAAAACCCAAATCTATTTAGTCTATAGAACCAAGTACAGCTTCAAAAAAGCTATCCTAAGTAGGAAGAAGTCAACTACATTATAAAAAAACAATGTGTTTGTTATATTTTCAATTCTCCTTTGGGTCAATTATATCTGTACATTACCCCCAGAATGAAATGTATATGTTATTCCTTCTAAGACCCATCTGATCATTAGCAGTTTTACCTATTGGCCGGTTTCCAAAGAAGATCCAACATGCTCCAAAATAGATCCTCTCTTATATTTAGGACTGCATTTAACTTTCAAATGTGTTGTCAATGCACACGAAATGCTTAAACTTCTTAAAAAGGCTCTCCATTGTTCAAACAAAATCATACCTAAAAACAATGATATATAAGGTCGTCTGTGATCTGGCCCTTGCTTGCCCAACTTGTTCTATCTGTCATGATTGTCCTGTCCCTCAATATGCTCAGATTAAACTGGATTTATCTCAGTTCCTAGACTGCATCACACTATCTTGTTTCTTATGCCTTTGTACATGCTGTTCCCTATGCTTAGAACATACGGCCCCTTCTTCTAACCAACTCCTACTCAACTTTGAAAGCTTGGCCAAGATATCCCATTCCATATGGGAACTAACAACATCATAGTGGTTTTCACAGTGACAACAGTACAATCACCTGTTCACCTTGGTAGGGTATAGAAAGAAGCTGAATCTCTTATTCCCCATTGCATCACCAGGTTCTCACATACAAAAGGTATAGATTGAATATATAATGATGAATATCACACAGTTTCTTTTTGACATTATTATATTTTCACAGTAAGAATTTGATTCTTCCCTTAATTAAAATGGTAGGTAAAAAACACCAAGAGATGTGGAACCAAAAGGTTCTGTTGCTTGGGTCCTGCATTTTCTGTGAATGTGATCTGTAATGAGTTACTCAACCTCCCTGACCCTTAGTTTCTTCAGCTGTAAATGGGGCCAATAAAAATATCCTTGTCACTAGTTGAACTACAGGAAAAAATTGGGTCATGCATATGAAAGCATTTTTTGAAATGATAAAACGCCATATATATGTCAGTTATTTTATGGTGCACACTTCAGTAGAAGTCACATGTGTAACATTTGGTAGTAGTTGAGTTGTCACTTCTAAAGCTCTATCAGAATCCATCAGAAGTAATAATAAATAGATGTACAAACTAAGTACAAGCAGTAGGCTTGTTATGCAAATACGTTGTCATACATCCTGAGTTGCTAATTTCAAATGTACTTTTGCTCCACCTGTTAAAAAAAATCCAAAGGCATCAACATCATAACTTGCAACTTTCTTATAGCTACAAGCATATATCAGTCAAAACCCATCCCACAGATTTGCTTAAAATTAAGTTGGCCAGATCCATTATGGAGATTTCTTTTTAGTCTACTTATTCTATCATTAAATATCACTGAAGTGAAGTTTTGAGCAATGAAAAAAGTATAATTGGGCATAGAGTTTGCTTGAAGATCGATAGAGGAAAAACTATTTTTTAATAGTTTTTCAAAGGGGCTATCTATAGAAGAGACTCCATTGAGGAAATGGTGACATTTGACTAATTAAAACCTGAGATATCTCCAATGGCAGCTTCAACACTGTCACCTCTTTTGACTGTCAAGGACTGTCTTTAAATAAGGTGTGTTGGGCTCATTGATTTGCATGAATTCTTCTGGTTTCTGTCATCTAAAAGTCTAAAAGTCATGTCTTACAATTTGGAATGTTTATGGGCTTTGACAGTTCCCATCTGGTGCAGGGATGTCTAAGTGCCCCAAGCCTAGTTGGCAAAACTCAGTTAAATCTTTGTTTTTACTTGATATAATTTAAATTATTTATAATGGTTATGTCTCACTGATTATTAGAGAGAATTTTTTTGATGACACAAGGATTTCCTGTCACCATTTTCCAGATGATGAATAAATGCAAGGTAAAATGACACACACTTCTTATTAACATGAATTTTCTGATATTGTGATTATAATTAGTTGGACTGTACTCCCTTCATTAGTTATTTATTTATTCACCTTCATTTTCCACTTCATTTTGGAAAGGATTTGTGGTGTTGTCATTTCATTAACAGAAGTGCAAGGGCAATTGGATCAGAAATGTCAAGTATTCAAAAATTGATGACCTTGAAACAATCATCTTTACAACTCCACAGAGCAAAAATTTAACTATGGCAGAATGGCTTTCTACAAGAAAGGAACTAGGGTAGAGGTCAGCCATTAATGTCACATGTGTGGAGATGGCTGACTCACATGTTCTAGTTGCTAATTATTTATTCCCAATTCATGGACATTCATGCTCTCTGTTCTGCTTTACTTAATAAATATTTATTAAGAACCTACTGTGTGCCAGTCATTGTCCTTAGTACTGAGGAAAGATAAAGAAAACAGAGAAGATAACTATCCTCATGGAGCACACATATTAATAAAACAAATGAAGCAATAAATAGTAAGCAAAAGAATTTTTTTTTTTTTTTTTTTTGAGGAGTTCTGTGGGAAATACAGAGAACTATGTCTGAGAACAATGGAGATGGGGAGGTCAGGTAGAGAGACACTCTCCTGAATAAATTTCCGGTTGCTCTGTCCCTATGTTTGTTGTAAAATACCCTTTTAAATTAAAATGTGAGGTTGTGATATTATATAAACAAAGAATCTTGTGCTCTAATGCTGTGGATTTAGATCCGACTTTTCACCTGTTGTAAAATGATCTTTCTTCCCAAACATTATATTGGCTACCTGGATGTAGGCAATATTTCAATTCCAATTACTGGTTTTGCATTAATAAAATTATGCTACATAATATTTATTACGCTCTTATGCTAAGCATAAATTATGTCTTTCAGTCTTCACAGACCATGAGATAGGTTTTTTTTAATATTTAAATTTTCCTTTCCAAACAAATTTTGATTATACAACAGTGTTATCAATTATAGTCACCAGTTGGGATGCCTGGGTAGCTCTGTCAGTTAAGCATCTGCCTTAGGCTCAGGTCATGTTCCTGGGGTCCTGGGATTGAGCACCACATTGGGCTCCCTGTTCAATGGGGAGCCTGCTTCTCCCTTTCCCTCTGCCTCTCCCCCTGCTTGTGCTCTCTCTTGCTGTCTCGTCACTAGCTCTATCTCTCTCTCTCAAATAAATAAATAAAATCTTTAAAACAAAAACAAAACTATAGTCACTGTGTTATACATTGGATTCTCAGACCTTATTCTGCTTACTCCTGAAAGTTTATCTTTTTATCAACCTCTCCTTATTTCCTTTATCCTCTTCCCCTGTCCCTGGCAACCGCTTTTCTATTTTCTGTTTCTATAAAATTGACTCTTTTTTAAGTTGCCAATTATAAGTTATGCATGTAGTATTTTGTCTCTTTCTGTCTGGCGTAACACCCTTGATATCCATCCAGATATCCATCCATCCATGTTATCACGAATGGCAGGATTTCCTTCTTTCTCATTCCTGGATCATGACTGGATCATGGCTGGATACTCTAGTGTGTGTGTGTGTGTGTGTGTGTGTGTGTGTGTATGAATCTATCTATATCTTGATATATAATATTATATATATAACAAAATACTATATATGTATGTAAATATGTATATGTATATACTCATATCTATATATATGTACACGTACACATATATTTATATCACATCTTTATCCATTCATCCATTGATGGGCACTTAAAGTGCTTCCATGCATTGGCTGTAGCAAATAATGCTACAGTGAACAAGCAAATGTGGATATCCCCTCAGTATCGTCTTTTCATTTCCTTTGGATATATCACCAGAAGTGGGATTGTGTGGTCATATGATGGTTATATTTTTTTTAATTTTTAAGCACCCTCCATACTATTTTTTCCATAGCGGCTGCAACAATTTACATTCCCACTAACTGGACACAATTTTTCCCTTTTCTCTACATCCTTACCAAGACTCGGAATCTCTTGCCTTTTTGATAATAGACATTCTAAGAAGTGTGAAGTGCTGTTTCATTGTGGTTTTGATTTGATGTAGCTAATGATTAGTAATGTTGAACAAATCTTCATGGGCCTGTTGAGCATTTGCCTGTCTTCTTTGGCAAAATGTCTATTCAGTTCCTCTGCCCATATTTTAACTGGGTCATTTGGTTTTGGTTTTGGTTGTTTCGTTATTGAGTTGTGAGTTCTTGATATTTTTTACATTAACCCTTTATTAGATATATGATTTGCAAATATTTTCTCCCACCCCATAGGATGCCTTTTCATTTTATTGATGGCCTTCATTGTTTTGCAGAAGCTATTTAAATTGACATAGTCCCAATTGTTGATTTTAGCTTTTGTTGTCTTTGCTTTTTGATGTCAAATACAAATATCATTGCAAAGACTGATATCGAGGAGCTTATCCTTTATCTTTTCTTTTAGAAATATATGGTTTCTGTCTTTTAATTCAAGTCTAATACATTTTGAGTTGATTTTTGTTAATGGTGTAAGATGGGGTCCAGTTGAATTTATCCAGGTTTCCCAACACCGTTTATTTAAGAGATTATCCTTCCTCCATTGCGTATTCCTGGCTCTTTTGTCATAGTTAATAGACCATATATGTCTGTGTTTATTGCTGGGCTTCCTATTCTGTTCTGTTGCTCTGTATGTCTGTTCTGTTTTCATGCCAACAGCACAGTGCTTTGATTACTATAGCTTTGGATTATAGCTTGAGATTGGGAAATGCGATACCTCCAGATTTTTTCCCCTCAATATTGCTTTGGAAATTTGGGGTCTTTCATGTTTTTCTTTTGGATAATTTTAGTATCATTTGTGATATTACATTTTTAATCATTTTGTTCAAGTATAACATGGAAGTAAGAGAGTGCACAAATCTTAAGATTTCTAATTTAGTAATTTTTTATGATGTGAACACCAAATATAACATTACCAGTAACCAGAAAATGCCCTTGTACCAACTCCAGTTAATACCTCCTCCCAACAGCAGCCACTTTCTTGAGTTCTATCACATTCAATTAGGAAATTTCTTGTGAATATACATTCTTTTATGTTGGGTTTTTTTTTTTTTCCCCTCCGTGATATATATATATATATATATATATATATATATATATTTAGGTTTTTATTTATTTATTTGACAGACAGAGATCACAAGTAGGCAGAGAGGCAGGCAGAGATAGAGAGGAGGAAGCAGGCTCCCCACTGAGCAGAGAGCCTGATGTAGGGCTCGATCTCAGGAACCCTGGATCATGACCTGAGCCGAAGGCCGAGGCTTTAACCCACTGAGCCACCCAAGCGCCCCCTCAGTGATATATCTTGAGATTCAACAATGTTGTTGTATGAAGCAGAAGTTTGCTCCTTTTCATTGATATATGTTATTCTAATGTGTGACTATACTATGATGGGTTTACCCCTTCTACTCTTGATAGACATTTGATTATTTCCAGGTTTTGACTCTGATGAATAAAAACTATGGGCACTTTTCTTCATGTATATTTGTGTACTTAGGTACTTATTTCTGTGGGTAGACATTTAGGACTAGACTTGCTGATTCACAAGGCATGTATATGTTCAGCTTTAATGGATATTGATACATAATTTTCTATTAGTTGATACTTTGTCAAAGAAACCAAATCATTATGAGTGATATAGAGTAAGAAATTTATTATGGTAGTTTGACTTTACTCATTAGTTGAAGCTGGAGAAGCAGTCTAACGAGGATGCTGTCATTATGTCTAGTGTTGAGCTCCAAATCACTCAAAGTCAGCCAGATCAGCAGCTGGGGGGAAAAAAAAAGTTGAATTCAGAAGAGAACAATGACAACCTGGAACTCAAGGAAGAACCAGAACCCTTGAGGAAAGATTAAAACTGTTGAGAAAACCTCTGACTTGTTAGGAAAAGGCAAAAGTGCTTTTTGTCACTTACTATCTCCAGTATTGATAATGGGGATCATCTATGGGAATAGCTGGCATTGTTTGCCATGGAAGTGTACACATATTTGGCCCAGGCCTTGGAGAGGATGAAGGAAGAGATCACCCAGAGCTGATAAGTTGTGAGTGAGCTGGAGATCAGTGACAACATGTAACAATTGCCACCATGCCTGACTTCCTGCAGTGACCCTCAGAGCAAAAGGGAAATGGCTCCTGATTTACTCTTGCCTTTTGAATATCACTTGTAATGTTAACAAAGAATCCTATGAGCAAAGAACTTCTATAAAACCTAGTTTCAGCTTAGTCGAGTCAATAAAGGACAAAGGCACCCTTGTCATCTTGATATGCATAAATATCTTTTCTAACTATACTTAACTTCTTTTTTTAACTATTCTTAACTTGTTTTTTAAAAAAAAGAAAGAAAAATCATCTTTCTATCTAACATAATTCAACTATCTTTATGCAACTCAAAATGTGCTATCCATCTCCTCATACCATAACATCAAATCCTTTATTTTTTAGGTTGTGTTATTTACTCTCCTAGTTGAATTACATGTTTATTTTGAAATTCTGAGTTTAAATCGTGAGGTATAAGTTGAAAGTCCATGGATATATCTTATGGGGGATGGTTGAGAAGTGGTAGAGGAAAAAAAAAGTTGATTAATATTTATACAAATAGAATCATATCAAAATAAAGAAGGGATATTCATAACTTGCATAGACTTCATTTTCACAACTAGCCACTTCGTTGCAGCTCATATCTTTCAACTTCATATTTATTTTTACCCTTAGTAAGTACTCAGCTGGTTACGGTTCCCTACTTGGTGTGGTGACTTAAACTTTTACTCCTAAAGGATCTGGGCTATTTATAGTCTTGCCTATATCAGGTTATAATTTTCCACTGATTTTTGTTTCTTTTTCAGGTCATTTATTTAAATTCCAATTAGTAATATACAATACAAATTTAGTTTCAGGTGTATAATTTAGTGATTCATTACTTCCATACATCACCCAGTGCTCATCACAAGTGTGCTTCTTTATCCCCATCACCTATTTCACCCGTCCCCCAGCTCACTCCTCTCTAGTAACTATCGGTTTGTTCTCTGTAGTTAAGAGTCTCTTTCTTAGTTTTTCTTTCTCTTTTTCACCCCTCTATGTTCGTTTATTTTGTATCTTAGTGTCCACATATGAGTGAAATCATATGGTATTTGTCTTTCTCTGACTGATTCAGCATAATAATTACTAGCTTTATCCATGTTATTGCAACTGGCAAGATTTCATTCTTATTTTATGTCTGAGTAATATTCCTGTGTGTGTGTGTGTGGGTGCGTGTGTACCTCATCTTCTTTATCTGTTCTTCAGTCACCGGATATTTGGGCTGCTTCCATAATTTGGCTATTGTTGATAATGCTTCTGTAAACATCAGGGTGGATATATCCCTTCAAATTAGTATTTCTTTATCCTTTGGGTAAATATCTAGTAGCCCAATTGCTGGATTGTAGGGTAGTTCTATTTTTAACTTTTTGAATAACCTTTATACTCTTCACCAGGAGCGACCTGCACCAATTTACACTCCCACCAAGAATGTGAGAGGATTCCTCTTCTTCCGCATCCTTGCCAATATCTGTTGTTTCCAGTGTTGTTAATTTTCTCATTGTAGTTTTGATTTGTATTTCCCTGATGATGAATGATGTTGAATATATTTTCATGTGTCTTTTGGCCGTGTGTCCTCTTTGAAAAAATGTCTATTCATGTCTTCTGTCCATTTCTTAACTGGATTATTTGTTTTGGGGGTATTGAATTTGATAAGTTCTTTATAAATTTTGGAAACTAACCCCTATCATATATGCTACTTACAAATATCTTCTCCCATTCTGTAGTCTTTTAGTTTTGTTGATTATTTTCTTTGATGTGAAGTGCAGAAGCTAATATCATCCTCAATGGGGAAAAAAAGCTTTTCATCTGTGATCAGGAATAAGACAAAGATGTCCACACTCATCACCCCAATACTTAACATAGTATCAGAATCCTAGCCACAGCAATCAGATAATACAAAGAAATAAAAGGCATCCAAATTGGCAAGGAAGAAGTCAAACTTCCACTATTTACAGATGACATGATACTCTATGCAGAAAACCCATAATGGAGTGCCTCAGTGGCTCAGTGGGTTAAGCACCTGACTTTTTTTTTTTTAAATTTTTAATTTTTTTTAATTTTTCTAATTTATTTTCAGTGTGACAGTATTCATTGTTTTGGTACCACAGCCAGTGCTCCATGCAATCAGTGCCTTCTCCAATACCCACCACCTGGTTCCCCCAACCTCCCACCCCCTGCCCCTTCAAAACCCTCAGATTGTTTTCAGAGTCCATAGTCTCTCATGGTTCACCTCCCCTTCCAATTTCCCTCAACTCCCTTCTCCTCTCCATCTCCCCTTGTCCTCCATGCTATTTGTTATGCTCCACAAATAAGTGAAACCATATGATAATTGACTCTCTCTGCTTGACTTATTTCACTCAGCATCATCTCTTCCAGTCCCGTCCATGTTGCTACAAAAGTTGGGTATTCATCCTTTCTGATGGAGGCATAATACTCCATAGTGTATATGGACCACATCTTCCTTATCCATTCGTCTGTTGAAGGGCATCTTGGTTCTTTCCACAGTTTGGCGACCGTGGCCATTGCTGCTATAAACATTGGGGCACAGATGGCCCTTCTTTTCACTACATCTGTATCTTTGGGGTAAATACCCAGTAGTGCAATGGCAGGGTCATAGGGAAGCTCTATTTTTGTAATTTCTTGAGGAATCTCCACACTGTTTTCCAAAGTGGCTGCACCAACTTGCATTCCCACCAACAGTGGAAGAGGGTTCCCCTTTCGCCACATCCCCTCCAACACATATTGTTTCCTGTCTGGCTAATTTTGGCCATTCTAAGTGGTGTAAGGTGGTATCTCAATGTGGTTTTAATTTGAATCTCCCTGATGGCTAGTGATGATGAACATTTTTTCATGTGTCTGATAGCCATTTGTATGTCTTCATTGGAGAAGTGTCTGTTCCTATCTTCTGCCCATTTTTTTATATGATTGTTTTGTGTGTGTTGAGTTTGAGGAGTTCTTTCTAGATCCTGGATATCAACCTTTTGTCTGTACTGTCATTTGCAAATATCTTCTCCCATTCCGTGGGTTGCCTCTTTGTTTTGTTGCCTGTTTCCTTTGCTGTGCAGAAGCTTTTGATCTTGAAGTCCCAAAAGCTCATCTTCACTTTTGTTTCCTTTGCCTTTGGAGACATATCTTGAAAGAAGTTGCTGTGGCTGATATCAAAGAGGTTACTGCCTATATTCTCCTCTAGGATTCTGATGGATTCCTGTCTCACATTGAGGTCTTTTATCCATTTTGAGTTTATCTTTGTGTATGGTGTAAGAGAATGGTCGAATTTCATTCTTCTACATATAGCTGTCCAGTTTTCCCAGCACGATTTATTGAAGAGACTGTCTTTTTTCCACTGTATATTTTTTCCTAGCATCTGACTTTTGATTTCAGTTCAGGTTATAACCTCAGGGTTGTGAGATGAATCCCTGCACCAGGCTCCACACTGAGTGCAGAGCTTGCTTGACATTGTCTCTGTCCCTCTCCCTCTGCACTTACCCCATCCCACTCATGCTCTCTCTCTCAAAAAAAAAAAAAAAAAAAAAAGACTCTACAAAAAATTGCTGGAACCGATATACAATTCAGTCAAATCACAGGATACAAAATCAACATACAGAAATTTGTTGTATTTCTATACACCAATGTTGAAGCAGCAGAGAGAGAAATCAAAGAATCAATCCCATCTACAACTGCACCAAAACCCATAAGATACCAAAGAATATACCTAACCAAAGAGATCAAAATCTGACTCTGAAAACTATGAAATTGAAGATAATGCAAAGAAATGTAAAAACATTCTTTTCTCATCGATTGGAACAACCACTATTGTTAAAACATCTATATTATCCACGGATTTTAATGGCAGGATATACGTGCGTTACGAGGCACTCAGAGGATATTCTGCATTCCAGATCCACATCGTTTTAGCGATAATACAATTTCCTGCTGATAATCAGTATCAACTACGCCAGATAGTAGAGCAACTACTGAATCACTGTCATGGAAGCTTAAAATGCCCAGCCATCAATCTTAACTTTCAGTTTAATGGAACCAACACTATTCCCCCTGGTGTAAGTATACATCTTTTGGGAGCTCTGGACCTTGTGATATACATTAGCCCTACATTATAGTTACTAGTCATATGAGAATGTTTATATTAAATTTAAATTACCTTAAAATTAAAAAAAAAAACAAATTATTTTATATTAAGTACATTTTAAAATTTATCACTGGAGTGGCAATAGCTATATTTCAAGATTTCAATGTGGCTCATGTTTACATATTGGACTACACAGATGGGGAACTGCACTATATAGTCTAGAGACCAGCAGAATCCAAGATTTTATTGACAGAAGCAAAAAAAAAATTGCTAGAGGAATACAAAAGCTAATGATGAGAAGAGTCTCCCTTTCCATGCATTGATTCTTGGACCAATGAATTTTCACTAGAAAAAGCAGTGCTACATAGAGGTTGCTGATCTACAATATACACTGCATCCTGGAGAACCCTATTTTATATGTTCTCATCAGTTGAAGCCCTAATTGAGTCTTTAAAAAACCATTCCACCATGCTATTAGTAAAACTGCTTCAGGATGATGAGAGAGATGGTAAGAGACTATGTCCCTGATCAGAACAAAGCTGTGTGGAATATCATGATTCTGAGTAAGGTTTTCTATAAATCTTTGAATGAAGGTTTTTGGCAAAAGTCTTAAGGGCAAAAAAGGACAATCCATTATCAAAGTAAGTGTCTATTCTAGTGAGAATAGTACTGCTCCTTCCAATGGAAAATGGTCCAATGCAATCAACTTGTACCAGTTTGCTGAATGATATCCCCAGGGAATTGTGGGAAATGGTACAATACAAGATTCAGCATTGGTTCTACCACTGAGAGTTTGGGCATTCAGCAGTGTTTTACCCAAAATTGCACTGGTGTTAGTAGTTTATGTATTTGAGCCCATGTGTAAAGTTTATCCCTAAAATCATAGCCATTTTTTTTCATGGATTTATTGGACAAGGACAGCAGTGTCTGTGGGCAATCTGACTGACTTATCTCCATAGAATAGGTCATATTTTCCAAATGATTATTAAAATCCTGCTATTTGTGCTCACTTCAGCAGCACAAATACTAGCATTGGAATGATACAGAAAAGATTACCATGGCTACTGTGCAAGGAAGACACAGAAGTTCATGAAGTGTTCCATATTTTTAATATCTACCATTTATATTGACATGGATGGAACTGGGGGGTATTATGCTAAGTGAAATGAGTCAATCAGAGCAACATAATTATCATATGGTTTCACTCATATTTGGAACATAAGGAATAGTGCAGAGGACAACAGGGGAAGAGAGGGAAAACTGAAAGGGAAGAAATCAGAGAGTGAGACAAACCATATGAGACTCTTGACTCTAGGAAATAAACTGAGGGTTGCAGAAAGGGAGTTGCGGGGGCAGGGGTTGGGGTAACTGGGTGATGGGAATTAAAGAGGGTATGTGATATGATGAGCACTGGGTATTATATTCAACTAATGAATATTTGAACATTATATCAAATACGAATGATGTACTAAACCTTGGCTAGTTGAATTTAAATGTAAAAAAGAGAAAATAAAAAAAGAAAAATAATTTTTAAAAAATCCTCTTGTTAGAGGTTACTCTTTGAAGTGTTCACATGAAGAACAATTATCTTCACAATCCATGCATGTCCATTAACAGAACCAATATTACAATTATATCCCTTTCAAGTTCTCCCTCATTCATCTACTCATTATTCGCTGTCCATTAAATAGTATGGATTCATACCACTGGTCATTTCTTTCTCCTTCCAGGCAAAGCAAACAACCAGGTACATAGCTCAAAGCTTTGTCTACTGGAAGATTTTCCTTTATCACTATTCTCCAGGGCCACTCCAAAGTAGACCTGTATAAATGCCCCCATCTCTAAAAGAGGCCATTGTTTTCTTAGCCCGCTGGTTATAGGGAAATCTCCATATTGTTATGAGGGAAGGTTGAGAGGCGGGAGTGGATGCAGTGTGAATATGGCCTGTGGGCATATGGGCAAATTGCTCAGTTGAGCTCAATCTTGTACATACCACTACCATGTGACAATGAAGTATTGTTGTGCTGCCCAACTTTATGGTTTGAGGGTCAGATGACACCTACTTCATAATGAGTTGCTTCGGTCTTATGATAATCTGGTGGTCTATGATCAAGCATTCATTTGTTGCTTGACCCCAGCAGTAAGCCTGAAGCTGTTTCTCAAAATGATAATAGTAGTGTACAGAGGATAACATGGTTTTGACCCAAAATTTTAAATGTTTACTATGTGATCTAATTATAGGGTCTTGCCAAAGTCTCTGTAAAGTATCCCAATCTGTCATAGATGTGTCAAGCATCATTAGACCAGGCAAGGTCATACTCAAGTGGCAGGGAAACTGAAGACTTTTTTTTTTCCTAGGCCTTACTCAGATCTAGTGGATTATCAAGCTACTCAATAAATTGGTCAGAGTAGCATGCCAAAATTAGGTTTATAGTTCTGTAAATTCTAAAGTGGCACACTAAGTATCTTTGGTTCTTTTTTTTTTTTTTTTGTTAATAATAGAAGCAGATGCAACAGTTAGTCTTTATTTTATTTTATTTTATTTTATTTTATTTTATTTTATTTTTAAGCTTTTATTTATTTATTTGACAGACAGAGATCACAAGTAGGCAGAGAGGCAGGCAGAGAGAGAGAGGAAGAAGCAGGCTCCCTGCTGAGCAGAGAGCCCGATGTGGGGCTCAATCCTAGGACCCTGGGACCGTGACCTGAGCTGAAGGCAGAGGCTTTAACCCATTGAGCCACACAGGCACCCACTAATCTTTTATTTTAAAAAGAGTATCTCAATATGCCTCAGACCACTCTGTCCCTAAAAATTCCATTGAGGTAACAGGTATCTAAATTTTTGAGGGATTTCTTTCCCTTGCCTCTCTCATGCATGTATTCTACCAAAATGTCTAGAGTAGCTTCTGCTTCCTGCTCATCTCTCACCCATTCAGCATGATCTCATAAATGTAATAGCTTATCAATGTAATGATGCCTTGTGGCAAAAAAGAAAAAACTGTAATGATGCCTTGTGGAATGAAGAGGCTGTATAAGTCCCTATGGACAATATTATGGCATAAGACTGGACATTTAATATGGTTTTGTATTACTGACACTGCCAGAAGAAATAAATTATTTCTGATAATCTTTACTGATAGATAGGAGGTAGGAGGGCTGTGAGAGAGAGAGAGAGAGAGAGAGAGACATTTGTCAGATGCCAGGACTGTGTTGATTTGTTCCAGTAATGATGCTACCTCTGGACCAGCAGCTGCAATTAGATTTCCTCACCTGATTAAGTTTACAAGAACACATTATCAACTTCTAAGTTCCATCTGTCTTCTGCTCAGGCCAAGTAGGGAAGTTGAAGGAAAATGTGGTAGGATCATCACACTATACATTTCAAAACTTTGTTGATAGAAACTATCTCTGAAATTCCTCCAGGAATATGTTATCTGTTTTGGTTTATCGTTTTGGTAAGTAGAGGCTGTTCTTCTACAAGTTTTCATCTGAATGTTTCTACTGTACTTGCTATGGAGCTACTCATGTACATGCCTCATGCCTGTGAGAAGCTAGTGGAGGAAGTCTGGTGGGAACAGAAGTTGCTGAATATCAACTGCTGTCCCCGCTAACTAGGTGAGCTGGCAGATAAGTGACGATATCTATAAACTGTCCTGGTACCTGTGTCCTGTGCTTGCTTAAGAGTGTAAGAAATATGACCATCGCTTTACTTTGCCTTCTAAATATCATCTCAATATCATGAAGATATTTTTCTATTTTATTTTACAGAAGATTAGTTGTTCATTATTCAAATTAAATCTATAATCTACCCGGAATGGATTTTTACATGTGGTTTAAGATAAGCACTGAAATGCATATTTTTCCCATGTCGATTCCCATTTGATTCAGCATCATATATTAAAAATATCATCCTTTCCTCCATTGCATTGCTGTCATGTTGGTGATAAAACAGAAACTGCACACAGAATGGAATAGAATAGAATTTTTTTTTTTACTTTAATAGGAAGTCATGATATCTGGGAGTTCAAATCCTCTAAAATTTTTCTCTTCATTATTTTGCCCTTTTGCCTTTCCATACATACATGTTTCACAATTCGTTTGCCAAATGCCACAAAAATGTTTATGGCTCTGGTTGGGGTGCATTAAATGTAGAAAACAATCTGTTGAGAATCTATATTTTGACAGTACTGAAACTTCCAATCTATGAACATGGTGTATTCCTCTATTTTTTTAAGTCTCCTTTAACACTTTTTTTTAAATATATTTATTTTTTTTACATTTTTTAATTTTTTATTTCTTTGCAGTGTAACAGTATTCATTGTTTTTGCACAGCACCCAGTGCTCCATGCAATCCGTGCCCTCTCTAATACCCACCACCTGGTTCCCCCAACCTCCCACCCACCACCAGCTTTTCTTTTTTTTAAATTTTTTTGTCCAGAAGTCATATGCATGTTTCTAGTTGGATTTATTCTTAAGTATTTCATGGTTTTGACATTATAGAAAATAATAACTTTTTAAGAATTTTTAATAATTTTGTTACTATGTAGGAATTGTATAGATCTTTCACCTTGTAATTTTCTCCATTTTATTATTAATTACATTTACTAAATTTTCTTTTTCTCAATTATGCCAAATGAAAATAATGACCCTTAAATGTCTTTCTGATTCTGATAACTTCTATTTTTTTAAATTTCCTTTTAAACTGTCTAGGACCCCAGTACTCTTTTATGGTAATGGACTGTCTTGTCTCATCCATAGTGTTAGCTGTACATCATTGCTGTGTTTTGTATTTTATCAGATTGAGAAAATATTTTTTCTGTCCTTCTATTCCTGGTTTTATAAGGTTTTTTTAATTAATAGGTATGATTGCTTTTCCTGCAAATATAGAGATGACCATATGATTTTTCTTCATTTTTCTGATGATATAATAAATCATGTGGATCGATTTTAGAATGTTAACTAATCATGCTTTTCCTGAATATGCCTATCTTTTCTAACACATTATTTTGAATGTGACTGCTATCATTTAGTTTGGTATGCATATGCATATATTTACATTTATACTCATGAGATTGCTCTTAAATTCTGTTATAATCCCTACACTATAGATTTGGAAACTGAGGTACAGAGATTTTAAATAAATGATTAAAGTCAAACAGACAGTGATTTAGAGTGAGGGAATTTGATTCAAGAATATATTTCCATAACATTAAATTATTAAATACCAGTTGCTGATTATAATGTTTTCAGAAAATGATATGTAATGATGCTGTTGCTCTGTGAAGCCTCATATATTAAATTTGTATTTTTTGAGAAATTATACCACTTTGGCAAGTGTGACAGTTAATTCTATATGTAACATGGCTGGGTTAAAGGATGTCCAGAGAACTGGTAAATTATTTCTGAGTATGTCTGTGAGGGTGTTTCTGGAAGAGATTAGCATTTGACTTGAACAGTAAAAAATCATCCTTCCTAAGGCATATGGGTGCCATTTGATGGTGATGGGCCTGAGCAGAGTAAAAGGATAGAGAAAGGGTGAATTTGCTGCCTTTGTTTGAGGTGGGGCATCCCTCTTCTCCTGTCCTCACATAAATGTGCTCCTGGTTCTTGGACCCTCAGACTTTCCAGGTTCTCCAACTCAGAAATGACAGATGATGGAACTTCTTGTTCTCCATGATCACATGATCCTACTTCTATAATAAATTCCTTCATACATATACATATACATACATATATATATATATATATATATATATATATATATAATATATATTATTTTGTATCCCTAAAACAATATTATATATTATCTTGGTTCCATTTCTCCAGACAACTCAGACCAGTATTGGCAAATCTTTTTTTTTTTTCCCACACAGTGGTAGTGCATTTTTACCATGGCTTATAAAACCTTAAATAATCTATCTTCCTTCTTGTTCTTTAAAAATTTCTTTTTCTTCACATGCATTCATTATGAATCTTCAGCCACAATGATCACTTGTCATTTTTTGGACAAGCCAAAGCCAAGCGTGCTCCTGTGTTCATGTCATTGCTCATGCTCTTCCCTTTGCCTAGAACTTTCTCCTTGTAAACATCTGCAAGGCTCGTGTGCATTTCCTTCACTTCTCTGCAGAAATGATATCTCATGAAAAAGGACTTCCCTGACTTTTGTCACTTTCTTATGTAGATTATTAGCAGAAATACTCAGAGCCACGCTCCTTCCTTCCCTGCTTGCCTGCTTCTTCCCCACTCGCTCGCCTCTTTACTAGTTCCCTTTACTTGTTTCCAGCCTCCACAGCCCGTATTGACACTCAATATTTTAAATTTATTCATCTAACATCTCCAAAATAATCTGAACTCCTTAAAAAGACAGGGCTTTATTCTGGATTTATTTCCAGGTCTCAGATGTGTATCTGATATATTATAGACTTTTAAAAACAGATATTTATTGTATGAATGAATAAATAAATGAATGCATGAGTTTTAAATTGTTAAAGTTACCTAATTTCTCAGAAATTTGCTAATTATTTTTTTTTCCTGTAAATCAAACCCTGAAGAAAGACAAACTTGGGGCCTTCATTATTATCTTCTTTTTATAGCAATGATTCAGAAGGTGTTGATAGGTATTTAATACTTCTTTCAGATGCATCCTAACTAGGTCCAAGGTAACTTGAAGGTGGGAGCATTCATCATTTGCCATATGATAAACTTCTGTTGTTTGCTTGTAGTGCAAGGAGTTCATAATGCCCACTTTATATGCAATATGCTTGAAAAATGAAAGATTATTGTTGATATTAAAGTAAGAAATGCAATATCATATGTAATTTATTTTCCTCGATGTATGCCCTTTAGCTATATTCAACCCTGTCCTTCACACCTAGTCCTAAGATAAATGTAAAAATGGGGTTCTGTATATAAACGGTGCATCTATCTACCAAATTGATTTCTGGGGCCAAAGAAAGAATTGTAATTTATGAGATACACTTGTGATAGTCATGAATGTTAAGCAGAGTAGATAGGTTTGGGTGACATGACTTTGATTTTTAATTATAGGTCAACTCAGCTTAATTCCATAGTGTGACACTTTACTCTTCTTTCTTTAAACTGAAAGCTAAAAGTGCAAATGAACTAACCTTTGAATGTCAACCTGAGTTCCAGCAGCTAAATATGGAACTCTGAGCAAGTAACTTGACCTCCTTGGCTGTCAGTTTTCCTGGCGTGGCCCACATAATTTCTAATGTCCATCCTTAAATCTGCAAAAAAGACAATGGTTCTATATCATCATCTATTAGGGGAACCATTTGGGAATTAGAACTTAGGTGAGAAGTGTTTTAGTCCTAACTCTAATACACAGCTTTCTGATGACAAGAGAGGGAGAAAGAAAGGGAAGAATGAGAAAGAGAGAGTGTGTGTCCCCTACATCAGAAACCTTTTTACTTTAAATTTTAAAAAAATATTTTATTTATTTATTTTCTATTTGAGAGAGACAGAGGGAGAGAGAGAGCACAAGCAGACTCCACACTGAGCTGGACATGAGGCTTGATCCCACAATTATGAGATCAGGACCTGAGCTGAAACCAAGAGTCTGACACTCCACTGACTGAGCCACCCAGGCATTCCCATCAGAAATCTTAAAAAAAAAAAAAAAAAAAAAATACAACCCCAGTTTTAAAAACACAACTCCAGTTTGCCAGAGCTTGCCTATTTGGGAGAACAAAAGAGGTCAGAGTCACAGAGTACTCAAGTTTTATTGGAGCTTTCCTTTGACTCCAGGATCTCACTATCTTCTTGAAAATCATTCTTCCTCAGCATTAAGATGTTTCTTAGAATCCCTAGGGTTTGGGCTTAGCTATGAGGAAGGGAGTTGGGGCAAGCCTGAGGGAAAAAGTTTCAATGATGTCAACACTAAGAATAAAGTTGCCATGACCTGAAGGAGTTTAGTGCATTTAAGATATGATGTGGTTAGATCCAAAAGAATGGGAGTGGGGTTTGGGGGTGGAGGAGGCATCATAAGATTAGAAAGTAAGGTGGGACTAGAGCATGTATGGGTCTGTAGAACAGCTACTTTAGCTTTCATATGTGATATTTCTGCTTAGCATATGTCTAGGTAGAGCTGAGGTAGAAGGAAAATTTGAGTGCCAGACACCATGATATATTGAGATAGAGCCTTCTCTCACTGCCAAGGATCTCCTCACTAGTTCAAGTTCATCCTGGGTGGTTCCTTCTTACATAAGTGTAGGAGGCCTCCCAGCAAGTCTTAGATCTTTCACAGATTTCTTGGAGATTGGCCCTGCTCACTCATCAAGTATGCCCAGTCATGTCAGAAGCACATTTTAGGTATAAGGCAGAAATACCTCTAGTCAGACTATATCATTATATAATATCATAATCAAAATTTGTGATGCCTTCAGGAATCTAGAAACTTAAATGCTAAGTACACGTTAAGTTCTAATTGGATAATCTAGATAACTGCTTGTGTCTCTCATCAAAAATGGATTTTTCATTAGTTCCTTTGCTATCTGCTTTCTGAGTTACTGATTCTAGCCCAGCCCACATATCTAACACACAGATGAAGTTAATCCTCCTCTTGAGCTAGGTCTCCTTGCTAGTAGAACAAGCTGGTACCAGTGGGATGATTTTCAAACTCTCTGATGAAATATAGGCAAACCCTTGCAGAAGGGCTGACAGAGAAGTAGCTGGCCTAATTGGAAGCTGATATTTAAAACAATGATATAGAATCTTCTGTATCACCTTAAAGGTTCACTGACTTTATGCGAATATGCCGAGGGTGCCCTGCTTTCCCATTAGAGAAGATGATAAAATATATTCTTGTGCTATGTATATATGGCAAGGCTAGTTGGTAATGACTAACAAAATGCTTGTTTCAGCCACAATGATGAAAACAAATACTTGCATTTGGGAAAGGTCCACTACTGAAAACTATCATTTCAATGAAAGGATCTATGCTGCTGAAGTTGTGTCCCAACATAAAACGTTCATTTGTGGAAATGATGCTTTATTTAGCAATTTTCTCAAGCTCGATGAGGAAGTAAAAGGATCAGCAAACTGAAGTGTAGTATGAATTTCTTTGCAAAATATTTTATGTGACTGAACTATTTGTGGGTTGGCTTAAGTGTTTTTTGTTTATGAAAAATTATTTAATAACCGTACTCTTGAAATTACATGTCTGCAGAGAAGGTCACAATACTCCCACAATAAAACTGGTTTCTGAGGGGGTGGAGAGCAGGGCTCACTTGAGTAGCAGTTGGAAGTCTGGGCTCTTTGGTGTGTATGTGATTGTGCTCTTGGTTGGTTTGGTTTTTGTGGGCAATGATCTGAGAGGAAAATACTTTTAAGTAAAAAGATATGCACAGTTGATTAAAATTTACTAAAGAATAGGGCTTCTACATTTTTCGGCTATCTTTCAAAATCAGTCCTCTGCTCTGAATTATCCATTAACTTGCAGATTCAGGTTCACCCCTTTATTATCAAAATACATATTCATAAACTTTCACAGTTGTGATGTTCTAGTTATAATTAGTTTCTGCTTTTCTAGGACAAATTTCACTCTGTTTAAGCAAGGATTCTTGACTTAAGTGTTTTTTGTTTCTGTTTTTAGAGGGAAAGAATTCATTAGCTGATTTTTTTCCCTCCTTATTGGGCTCATCAAATGATTTCAGGCACATTATTTCAGGCCTTTTGTTGATTAACTCCTATTAGTTTAACATTGCCTTTATTTGTTTCTGAGATTTGAGTCTGTGGATGTTTGTGATGAACTCATTAACATCTAGATTTTTTGTGAAAACAGAAAGCCTTTTCATCACAAAGTTGGGAGTGAGAACTGGGCAGTGGTAATATCTGTTACCCAAACCCCATTATTTGCAAAGAAACCCAGTAAGGACCCCTTGACTTTTGCCACATACCACTTAACAGAGTTATTAACTAAGAGATGTATGTTATTATATTGGAACTCTCAGTGCAGATAAAGATTTAATGCAGGGGGTGCCTGGGTGGCTTAGTGGGTTAAAGCCTCTGCCTTCGGCTCAGGTCATGATCCCAGGGTCCTGGGATCGAGCCCCACATTGGACTCTTTGTTCAGCAGGAAGCATGCTTCCCCTCTTTCTCTGTCTGCCTCTCTGCTTACTTGTGATCTCTGTCTGTCAAATAAATAAATAAAATCTTAAAAAAAAAAAAGATTTAATGCAGGATACCCTCCTAACACTGGATGACAGTGTGAAGAATTACATACTGTGGGACAAGTGTCAAAATGTCTGGCAAATTTCTGTGAATCTATGGAAGAAATATTTTAAAAAATAGCTTTTATTAGCTAATTGTATTGATTTCATTTGCCAGAGTAGAAGAGTATATATTAAGTTATGTAAGGCTAGTAAGATTCTATTAAAATATAATTTTCTTAGAGTTAGAGATATAGTTTAAAACTTACAATTAAAAAAAAAACAAACAAACCTATGGGCGCCTGGGTGGCTTAGTGTGTTAAGCCTCTGCCTTCTGCTTGGGTCACGGTCTCAGTGTCCTGGGATCGAGCCCCATATCAGGCTCTCTGCTCAGCAGGGAGCCTGCTTCCTCCTCTCCCTCTGCCTGCCTCTCTGTCTACTGGTGATCTCTCTCTGTCAAATAAATAAATAAATATCCAAAATTCAAAGGGAAAAAACCACAATTTTTGATGCTATTGACTCTTGGAAAGTTTGCATGAATGGCTGAGGACCAATGACATCATAACATGGACAGAACTGCTCCCACAGGGAAGGGTTTGCTAACTTATACCTAGGGCTTACACTTTATGTATATTAGCTCATTCAATTGTCACAATAATTCTCTGGGGGGAGGTTTACTATTGCAATACCTCTTTTATTATTATTATTATTATTATTATTATTATTATTATTATATTTTTTAGAGAGGGGTGGAGGGGCAGAAAGAATCTTAAGCAGGCTCTACATCCAACAAGGAGCCTGACATGGAAGATGATCTCACTATCCTGAGACCAAAATCAAGAGTCAGATGCTTAATGAACTGAGCCAGACAGGCACACCTGTTATCCCTCTTTCAAAGATGATGAAATCGGGTACAGAGAGTAAGTGCAATCATGTGTCCAAGGCTAGACAGAAAGGGAGTAGAAAAGGGACAATCTAATCCCAAGATCTCTGGAGACTAGACTCTGAGTTTCACCACTAATCTATAATGGAATATAATCTCTAGACTCTGTGAGTTTCACCACTAAACTATAAAGGAATATAATCTCTATGGTACTAGGAATAGAAGTTGATTACTGTGACACCTTCTGTGGCTGGGCTGTAATGCTAGTGGGACTTGTCTTGGTTTGAGAAGCTAGAAAGATACTTCCAGCTTAAGGTTTCCCTGGGTATGCTAGAATCTTCCATGAGGGTCTGATCCTCCCACCCTTTTTTCCTATATTGGTAGAAGGAGCTGGCAATCAGGTTACTTTTATGAATCTTGTGATGGGAGAGAGGAAGAGAAGTCAACATCGACTTTTGTTCAAGCTAAACATGAAGAAGAAGAGCTTCATCAGAACAGAGTCACACCTTTCTTAACAATAAACTTAGAGGGAAAAAAGTGAAGAAACTTGTTATGCATTTTGTCATGGTCTAGAATAATGGCTTTCTATTAGAAGTTCGGGTACTGGGATACCAGGGTTTCTTAACCTCAGAACTATTGACATTTTTGAATGAATAACTGTTTTGTTGTAGGAGGTTGTCCTGTGCCAGTGTAGGATGCTGACTAGCACTCCTGACTTCTCACTAGAGATGCCAGTAGCACTGCAGGTGTGATACCCAAAAATGCCTCCAGACATTGCCCAACATCCTTTGGAGGCAAAATCATCCCTGGTTGAGAGTGATGGGGATATATATATATATATAGTTGTATGTGTTTACAGTTGTGATCTAAGTTGGGTGAGAGTTTTTATAACCTTAATTAAAATTAATAGAATTCCTTTGAATTTCTGAATTTGGGGGGAAATGGGAGTTTTTATTTCTTTGTTGGTTAGCATGCATACTTATCTTTTAGTTGATTAGCAGATTTTTGCTAGAGTGATTAGTGGCATATCAGCTAGGGAAAGTAGATTTTTTTTTTTTCCAGGGCATGGAATCATGAAAGCTAAAACAACCAGGAATCCTAAGACACTGACTTGTTGAGAAATTCCAGAAACAGTTCAATAGGTATATTTCTAATCCAGGCAGAGTGAAAGTTTATCATATAAAAAGGTAGTTAGAGCTCAAGCCACTGTATGAAGAAACAGTGACAATGGTGACTTTATTAGTTTTCTTGAAAGATTAGTATCATGGCACATTAGAGCCAGAAGATCTACTTAGGATCCACTTATTCAATTCTCTCCTTTATAATGGAATAGGGTTTAGGTAGATTAAATTACTTGACAAAGTTGCTGGTGGCAAAGATAGAATAGAAGGTAGATCTCCCGATTCCCCTGTCTGTTCAACACAATTTCTCTGGTGAATGCATGAAATCGAGAAGTTAGTTGTCAGGAAGAGCCTTCCATTTTCACCTGTAAAAACAAAGCCTCTCTTTCTTTGCTCACATAACTCGTTATTTTTTTCTCTTTAATAATATTTCTGCTAGAATGCTGCATCCTGTGTTTCTCTTTTGTCAACTAACTTTTGTTTTTTATAGAGAAGAGACTGTCTTTATATCATCTTGATACCTGACACCGTTATTCAAGTGTTTAAAGAAACAATATTCTGAGAACCTTAAGAATAACGAACTCCAAGAATCGTGGATTGATACAAAAGCTACTACTGTCCAAGCATGGTGGATTATTAGAAAGACCATTACTGCTAAGGATCCAGATGGTACCTGTGTTTCCCCAATTTAGTGAAAACAATTATTGGATGCTATCGTTTTATTTTATTGATTTTTCTGTCCTCTCCTCAGATTGCTTTCATGAGAACAGGACTTTTTTTCTCCCTTGCTCAGTCTTGGTCTCCAGGGCCTCACATGGTAATTGGAAAATAAGAAACCCTTAATAGATATATTTAATGGGCTAAATGTCCCAATGAAAAGACACAGAGTATCAGATTGGAAAAAAAGGCAAAACCCATCAATATGCTGTCCGCAAGAGACTCATTTTAGACCCAAAGACACCTCCAGATTCAAGGTGAGGGGTGGAAAACAATTTATCACACTAAAGGACATCAAAAGAAAAATGGGGTGACAATCTTTATATCAGACAAATTAGATTTTAAGCCAAAGATTTTAGTAAGAGATGCGAAAGGACACTATATCATACTTACAGGGTCTATCCAACAAGAAGAGCTAGCAACTGTAAATATTTATGCCCCTAACATGGGAGCAGTCAATTATATAAGCCAATTAATTACAAAATCAAAGAAACACATTGACAATAATATAATAATAGTAGGGGACTTTAACAGCCCCCTCACTGCCATGGACAGATCATCCAAGCAAAAGATAAGCAAGGAAATAAGGGCTTTAAATGACACACTGAACCAGATGGACTTCACAGATATATCCAGAACATTCCATCCCACAGCAACAGAATACATATTCTTCGCTAGTCACATGGAATATTCTCCAGAATAGATCACATCCTGGGTCACAAATCAGGCCTCAAATGGTACCAAAAGCTTGGGATCATTTTCTGTATATTTTCAGACCATGGTGCTTTGAAACTGGAACTCAATCACAAGAGGAAAATTAGAAAGAACTCGAATACATGGAGGCAAAGAGCATCCTACTGAAGAATGAATGAAATGAAAGGGAATGAAAGAAAAAATTAAAAGATTCGTGGAAACAAATGAAAATGAGAACACAACTCTTCCAAATCTTTGGGATGCAGCAAAGGCAGTTCTAAGAAGGAAGTATAGAGCACACAAGCCTTTCTCAAGAATCAAGAGATGTCTCAAATACACAACCTAACCATACACCTGAAGGATCAGGAGAAAAGATCTGGAGAAAGAAAGAAAGCAAATAAAGTCAAAGCCCAGCAGAAGAAGAGAAATAATAAAGATCAGAATAGAAATCAATGAAATAGAAGCCAAAAGAACAGTAGAACAGAACAATGAAATTAGGAGCTGGTTCTTTGAAAGAATTAATAAATTGATAAACCCCTAGCCAGACTTATCAAAAAGAAAAAAGACCCAAATAAATAAAATAATGAATGAAAGAGGAGCTATCACAACCAACACTGAAGAAATACAAGCACTTATGAGACCATATTATGAACAGCTATATGCCAAGAAATTAGACAATCTGAAAGAAATGTATGCATTCCTAGAGATGTATAAACTACCAAAATTGAACTAGGAAGAAATAGAAAACATGAACAGACCCATAACCAGCAAGGAAATTGAAGCAGTCATCAAAAATCTCCCAATGAATGTACTTGTCAAATGGTGAAATCAAGTAACAGATTTGCCAGTGTGGACACAGTAGAAATTTTCAAAATGAATTTACATGCAACATAGTCTCTTAACAACAATTGGCCAAACAGAGCATGCATCATAATGTTTAGAAATAGCAGATGCAGTCAGCCAGACTTGGATGAAAATCCTAGTTCTGATCATTATGAACCATGTGACCTTAGTCAAGTTGTTTAACTCCCTGAGCCCCAGCTTCTGTATTTGTTAAAAGGTCATAATAGAGTATTCACTTCTTATGGTTCTTATGAAGATTAAATGAAATAACGCAAGTAAATTGATTAGGCAGGAGCTTGGCATTGGCACTTAGTATGCACTTAATAACTGTGAGCCAGGTGGGAAGAGTACTTCTATCCCACATGGCCATTTTGCCCATGGAGAAACTTTTATTGACCATAGGTTTCTGGAAGAATTGCCATGCTGTAAGTATCAGGAGTTATGCCAGAAAAGTCTCTCATTGCTTCTAGCATCCAAGCAGAGGTGCCCTTGCCTCCTTCCCTCTCTGCCATAGGAGTGCAGCATTGGCCAGTGACTAGCTGTGTAAATGGATTAAGAACCTCACCCACAGACCTGTTAGTCTGGATTCATATAAGGGGTGAATGAAACAGTGCTTTGAAATTCAGCCTGAGTCCTTTCCAGAGAAGCCCTGCATGAGGAGACATATTGAGTGTACAGTAACATCAATAAAATGGACTTCATGGCACCTGGCTATTTTTTCCTTTGTGTCAGGGAATTCTAGAAGGCACCAGGGATGAAAAACCAAGACCTAGCTCTTTCAATTATTATGAAAAGGAATATCAGTCTTAGGATCCTACACTTTATTTAAATGAGAAAATAAAATGTAGATAACAAAAGGAAAGGAACTAGCTAAGGGATGGAATGTTTATTTACATGGAGAAAATTTGAACATATGATATATAAATGATGAAAAATAGCGGTGCCTGGGTGGCACTGTCAGTTATTGTCCAACTCTTAGTTTCTACTCAGGTCATAATCTCAGGATCATGAGATTGAGCCCCAAGCCAGGCTCCACACTCAACATAGAGTCTGCTTAAGACTCTCTCTCCCTCTGCCCCTGCCCCCACCTCCCCACACTCTCTCTCTTTCTAAAATAAATAAGTACAACTTTTAAAAAATGCTGAAAAGTATACTGAGAAATGTTGAGTCTATTTTAATCAATCCCGCACCTCCATACATATTGCCATCATTTTATGATAAATTAAATTAACATCTACTTATTTCTGAATAATGAAGTCACATACCTCCCTGATGTATGCTTTGGTTTTGCATATAGAGACTTTTTCAGTCATTTAAGTGGTTTAGTGAATAAGAACACTGGTATTGCAAAATGGTAAATCAGAGGGCTGATCCAGAAAGTACCCCCTTGAGGGAGATGAAGCCAAGCAAGTTAACAGCCCAGCCTAAGGAAAGCAAGAAGTGGGGGTGCTATGACAGAGGGCAAATGTGGTCTCTGAAAATGGCTACCTTCTGATGGGCACTGGCATTGCTGAACTGAGTAGATTGTAAAAAATAAAAATTAAGTAAAAATTTCAAAAATTACTTCATTTGTTTCTTCTTGAGTGTGGAAGTTTCTTTATGTCTCTGGGGTCACTGTGGGCAAGAGGCAGGAAGTCAACAATTTTTTTTAAAAAAAGATTTTATTTATTTATTTCATAGAGATCACAAGTAGGCAGAGAGGCAGGCAGAGAGAGAGGGAGAAGCAGACTCCCTGCTGAGCAGAGAGCCCAAAGCGGGGCTCAATCCCAGGACCCTGGAATCATGACTGAGCTGAAGGCAGAGGCTTTAATCCACTGAGCCACCCAGGCACCCTGGAAGTCAACAATTTTAAGACTTAAACAGACTTTGAGCACTCGAAGAGAGTATTCATTCATTCAGTTGCTCATCATTCTATCACTTATTTATTCCTTTAATGAACATTTAGTATGCTTCTTCTATGTCCTAGACAAGAAAAAAAAATTGAGATTCACATCTCAGATATTTTGAAGTTCTTAATGACAATCCTGGAGATAAAAAATTCTGGAAAGATTATAGCAATCCAGAGATGGTATATTAAAAATAACCAAGACATAGCTGTTACTGTAAAGGAAGCATTAAGAAATATATTCTTTTTAAATTATTTTATATTTTAGAAAAATATATAAAATATTTAAATATAACATAAAATATCTATGTACAAATGTCTGCATACATTTATTGATGTCTTGAACAGGCTTTAAGTCTTTAACAATTATTAATTTTTTTAAAGATAATGGTTATATAGAGCTGACACTCTAAGTTTGGTTGTCAGTGCTCTCTCTTAGAATGATAAAAAGAAATATAAGACTATTTTAGATTAAATAATCTATCACCCACTTATAATGGTATAAAAGATGATTAATGTTAGTTCATATTGTTGATTGTTTTTTTACAATAATTGCTTTTTGATCGGTTTTTGAAACTTGAAACTCCAAGGTGAGATTTATAACACTGGGAAGATTTTTATTAAACCCTGAACAAGAACAAAAAATATGCCTATAAAGTAGCTTTAATTATATTCTTCTGCCAAAGAAAGATCATATTTCAGAATTAAATAAACACTACTTAGAATTAAGAAATTTCTATTGATGAAACATTCTGAATTCCTTGGGAAAAAAGTAATCTATAATATAATATGGAATTGGGATGTGGGAAATACTGTTCATTTCTCACTCTAATAATCAAAATCACACATAAGTTCCATAATTATAATCATAATAACAATAGTAATGGTATCACACATTTATTAACTGCCTAGAGTGTGCCAGTTCAGTGTCAAGCTCTTGTCTACAAGTCATTTTACTTAATGCTCCAGAAGACAAGCATCCTTACTCTTCTCATTCTATGGATGAGATGCTGTGACACTGAGATGTAGAGTTTATTGTCCAAAGTCACAGAGCTGATAAATAGAGGTTGGATTCTCCAAGTCTGTATGTCTTCTAAACCCACTGGATTAACTATGCTGGATGGCAAAATATAGAAATTACTTTCTTTGACTCTGTCAGCTGGCATTTGTATTAAGGAAAGAAAAAAAAAAGTCTTACTGCAATTCTTGTTTGATTTCAGAACATGGAGGAGAAAATAGAGAGGAAAGTGAATCCTGTCTCTTGGTAATTCATAAATTCTATCTCAAAGGGATGAGCTTTTTCAGTCTCCTTGAATTCTGAAGCACAGCTTTTCACATAGCACTAAGAACCTACTTAGTTCTAAGAATATCATAACCAAAGCATACAGATTGTTTGAGGAAAATTTCCCTTGTGCACCAATTATAGGGAAAAAATCTCAAATGTAACCCAAAATGAAATAAGATAAATAAAAGAAAAATGAAAAAAAAAAAAAAAAAGGAACTCTATTCTCCCATTTTGTCCAGCACTCTTCTCCCCCACAATCTCCACTTGAAAATACTTTCTCAGCTTTCTTATGGTTTTGAGCACATACTTAACATTTTGAGAAACTTGTATTTGTCTTTGGCTAGAATATCCTACATAAACATCCTCTGCCTACTTATTTAGAATAGCTCCTGTTTCTTCTCACACTCTCCTCTTGCAAGTTCACTTTGTGATAACAATCATATCCCCCCAAATGTAATAATTAACACTTAGTAATAGGAATGTAGGAAGTTTATTTTTGGTTTCTCTTACCTCAAAATGATATTGCTTTTTCTTTATGGTCTCAGGGGAACACTAGTAGTGTGGCTGTATTCTTGAATTCCCAAATCTCATTCCTGAAGAATTCCACAGGCAGAGATCAACCATTTGGCATTATGCTGAGGACTGCTCTTCTTCCTAAAATCTCTTGAATGAAGAATGCTATAAAAATGAAATTTTAGTCAGAGATCCCAAAATGGATTGACTTCCTCCCTTCTCATTATCCTTGAGCCAATCAGAGATGATTGCAGCATACATTCACTTGGAATGACAAGGCAGACAAATATCAGGATGATTGAAGAAAGATGAAAATAGAAAGTGGAGTTGGAAGATAGACTGAGAAGGGAGATGGATATGCTGTAATTTGAACTGAAACATCAAATTTATTTGTGGTATGACCCCAAATATCAGTGTATGTATAATGTATTATTCTGGTAATAATTATCTCTGGAGATAGTTGGAATTCTTACTTTGATTTTCTAAACTTCATAATGTTTTCATTCTCAACATCATGTTGATTCTTTCTTCTAATCATTCAGCTGGATGGCTGGCAGGCAAACTTTTTCTGAAGTTGCTTTTAAAGAGCCTTTCCAAAACAACTCTCACAATCCCAATTTAAGTGGCCTACACCTCTCAGCATGCCCTCTGTTCCATACCACTTTGAGTTCACTATCTCTTTACCACAGCTCACTTCCCCATTCCACATTTTGTATTTAATCGTTTCTGATACTCCCTAGTCATAGGAAAATTTTCTTCTAATTTGTATGGGAGGAAAAAAGGTTGAATATTTTTCCTTTTTGAGCTGGAACCTCTTGATTATATAATTTCAAGGCCTCACCTTTTGTTATGTCTTCCAATTTTCCCAAGAGTGGTAAAATTGTCAAGATCATAGAAAAATGTAATTATTCCTTCAAGAAAATACAAAAAAAGAACTGATATAAAATATTTGCTTCTCTTTTCCTGTGAAATAAAGCAACAAAAATGTACTGGGCTTCGCATTCTAGTCCTGAATGGTCATTTGTTTCCAGGATAGTTGAAGCATTAGCCTCTTGCTGCAGTGCTACTACCCGCAAGATAGAGAAAATTCCTATCAATTTTGAAAGTGTAGTTTGAGTTACAGTTGTTGTTCCATTCTTGAGACACCTGTATCTTTATCACACTCATGAAAATGAGAGAAAATAAATAAACCTATAGATCCAGCTTTTTGAAAATGTGTTGACAAATTCATCAACGTATGATAGGATTTGAAGGATCCTGGAAGAATATGATTCCTGATTCCTTTCCCCAGACACTCTCCACACCTCCCTATTGAGAGCCAAGTATTAATGCTGGGTTAGCCCTCTATTTCCTCCACATCAGTTACTTTTTTTTTTTTTTTTAACGCAAGCTTGAGACAGAGGGACACAGAGAGAGTGGGCAGAGGTGAAGAGGGAGAAGGAGAGAGAATATTTTAAGCAGTTTCCAGGCTCAGTATGGAGCCTGATGTGAGGTTCCATCTTATGACCTTGAGATCACGACCTGACCAAAACCAAGAGTTGATCACTTAACTGACTGAGCCACCCAGGAACCCCTTGAGTTACAACTTTCTAATTTATAGTTTTAAATTCCATTAAAATCCAAAAGCATCTTTTTTGTTGTTGTTTTGTCAGAAAATGATGTATTTACTTTGCAGATGTAGCACTGAGGTTGCTGCAGAGCATAAACATGATTAATACCACCTAAACTGTTGCTTGGCCCAGATTTGTTTGCGTAGGATGTAACTTCATTAATGTGGAATCCCATTCACCTTCCAAATGAAGAATCTGAAAGAAGGTTTTGATAAAGCAATAAGAGCTTCGGGGGTGAATTTAAGAACCTGAAGTGCAGGCGGTGATGCCAGTTAATGGGTGAGAGGACACAGAAGGAGGAGAGAAGCACTGACCACACACAAACTTGCCCTGCTTTACAATTTTGCTTAAAACAGCTTTGACAGCAGCCCTCATTTATTTTCACCTAACTTGTTAACAGTTTTCAAACCACATTTTAACCTCACCTCAACCTTCAGAGTGCAGCTAAGACACATGCTTATATTTAAATAAGAACACCTATCATCCAACAATAAACCATTGGGTCATAAGAAGCCAGGGTGAGAAATGACAATCTTGTATTGATGCAATTGTGAATTTCTTTATTTCAAACCTCATCTTTCATTCACATTCTCCTCATTCTCTCTTTTGCAGGTAAGGCTTTTCCACAGCAGTATCAGAATATAGTTAATGCTTCTAGTAAAACAAGCTTTTAGATGACACTGAGTTATTCTTTATTCTTTACCTATACTACATTAATAGCTGGGTATTTTAAGCATAAGTATGTAACAGGTCTTTGTACCCACTGAATAATATATCATATTATTATACATATAAATAATACACATACATTTATACATATACACATGTATGTAATTCAATATACATAAATGTGAAACAATCTTCTGCACTCCTTATGAATCTTAATGACTGATAACACATAGTCTCTTATGAGTCCATGATTAGTAATATTGTTTCTCCTTTGACAGAGAAGTTACCTTGGATAACCTATCCTCACACAGGGTTTTATGGCCTGCTTTCCAAATTATACAAATTACTCAGAAGTGAAAACCACAATGGAAATATTACAGAATTGCATTCCTGGCTCTGGAACACAATACCTTGGTTGCTAGCCAATTTTCTTTTCTTCATCGTTCAAAGTAGTTTTTAAAAATGTTTTTCTGTGCCAATACTGAGTCCTGGCACTAATGTGTTCTCCTTTAAATTTATTGCTGGCAGCTACCAGGATAATTTGGAAGGAACATATCAGTACAAACTGAATACTACATCTAAACCCAGAAGTTCTCTCATTATCCTAAATAGGTCATTAATTTGCATCATGGAGACTCCATCTGAAATGTATGGACAAAGAGTAAGGGAACAAACCAAGACTTATAGGAACTGCTGATAGAACAAGATGTTACTGCCACTTTAGGGTCTCAACATTTTCTGTGTCTCAATAGTTTCATTACCATTATCATTAAACAACCATGTAAGAATTTTGTGCAATATCCTGGACATTGAAATAAGACAATGAAAAGAACATAAATTCTAGATCAACATATATAGGAGCTATAATACAGTATGTTACATTAAAAAGTGAAAACAAAATTATGTAAAATTCACTCAAGAATGCAAAAGAGTTTTAATATTAGGAAATATGTTTATCTTTTTTATTTATGTATATAACTCATCATATCATATCAACTCGCTCAATAGATATTAAAGGCATCCGAGAAAATTCCATAGTATTCTTGTTGAAAAAGGTTTTGAAATGGTCATGTATATTTTCTTCATAGGATAAGAATAATAAAACTAGACGAGTGACTTGCATCACAGTGGGTGAATTCTCATTAAAATAAAAAATAAGACATGAATTCCACTATTACCATCACTATCTAGCATTATCCTTTGAGAGACTGCTTATCCATTAGATGAAAACAAACCAAAAAAGAGGGGTAATAATAAGAAAAAGAAGGTAAAATTGTCAGTATTTGACTTTTTGATTGTGTATCTATACACAACATAACCAGTTGGGTGGAAGAAAGGGTGTTAACTCAGAGCCATTTAAAAAGTAACTTACAAAACTCTTTATTCCATTTTCACAATAATCAGTTAAAATATAATAGAAACAAAACTAAAGTGTCTAGGAATAGCAAGAAATATGTGATATCTTTATGAATAAAATTGCATAATAATTTTTTGAAGCACAAAAATAAGAACTGAGACAGTTGCTTTCTAAGGATGCCAATTTTCTTTGAATTATATATAAATTTAATTCAATTCTGATAAATGTCTTAAGTTTTTCAAGAATTATGATCAAATGATGCTAATGTTGATCTGGAAAAGTAACTATCTTATTATAGGCAAACATGTTCTGAAAAAGATGAATATTGATGGGGGGGTCTTAAAATTCTTTGAAAAGCCATGGTCATCAGAAGATTTGGGGACTGAAATAAATTTAAAAAATAGGGAAATTTAATTCAATTTTGTACCATTATGATATTCCCTGAGTACATGTTAAGCTGAATCATCATTTCCTAGGCATGATTTTTTATCATCTTATAGCCATTTTCCTGTAGCTATGTACACAGCTGATATTCACTGGAAAATGTACAGTTCTTGCTATTGTGTTCAACCAGCTATTTTTCTTGATATGGATGGACAGGTTACATAGATGCAAACAAATACCACTTTTTAATGTCAAAGGTATTGATTTTTTATTTCTATTTCCTATAAAAACTCATACATTTCATAACCAATTATATGTCTATAATTTTAAAATATTTTAAAGCAAAAACTTATATGTAATACATGTTAAGTGACAAATTAGAAAATATAAACCTTTACCCACTCTAGGATATTCTTCTTATTCATCACTGAAAATATGAGGACTAAGAATAGTGTTTCACTCTTTAAATTTTATATTTAATTACAAGTTTGAAATGTTGCCCTGTTTATGAACTACTTGTATTTTCTTGTGTGGATTATATGTCTATGTATTTAGATAATTTTTTCCTTCCAATTTGAGGGGTTTTTGTTGTTGTTGTTGTTGTTTACAAAAAAAAAATCTACATAGTAAGGTTGCTAGACCTTTGTTTTTCAAACACAAGGCAAACATTTTCCTATATTGTCCTTTGACTACTTGTAATGAATTTTATCACAGAGAAATTTTAATTTTTATGTAACCATATTTGTTAATCTTTTCCTTGTGCCTGTCATACTTAATGGGAACTTTCCCATTCTTATATTCATTCATACTTCTCTTATAAACTGGTGGTTTCATTTTCATATGTAAATCTTTAATCCATTTAGATTTATCATAGTGTCAATTACAAAAAGGAATATAATTTTATTAGTCCGTTTCCTTCCAATTATGAAATGTAATCATTATTTGATATTAATCAATATAATTTGATATATATTAAATACATTTAATATAGATTTCTATAGTCTATATTTATTATTTAATATAATTTGATAGATTAATCAACATTAATTTTAAACATAATAATATATACACATGAGTTAAACTCTGAAATATTTTCCTTGCTACAGCAGAGAGAATTGTAATGCTGACATTGGATGAGATAAAGCAGCTTCCATGGAGGCCCAGAGGACCAGTTCAGGGCACATAGACCTGCTATATTTCAAACATAAGCAGTCAGCATTTTGAAAGGCATATCGGAGTGGACCTAGAGGACTTTTATTCTATGCACACTCCAATTCTTCCTGCCCCCTTTATCCCTACTTCTATCATCATCACCATCATTGCCATTAAGGCCTCTCCATTATTATATCAAGAAGAAATCTCAGGTAGCAATGATGAATGGGTATACACAAAACAGTGTCCTTCATTGCTATTCTAATATATGCAAAATGTCATTGGTATTATTTTTAGTTAAGCTACCATCTAAATTAAAGTACTTTTCATGATCGTATACATATTTGTTTAGAAAAATTATAATTGTCCAATATTTTTTCAATACAATTGTATGTCTATTTGAACAGGTTCTCACACCAAAGAGAAGCCTGGAAGTTACTACTTTACTCATGTGATCAAAGCCAATATTAACAGTAACAGGAAAAATTTTAATTACTGATATGATCTAATGTGAAGAGGCCACCAACATTTCTGCAATATTATTGACAGAATGAATATCATGAATCTAATCATGAGAAAGACATCAAAAACGTCAAGGTTATGAAAGTCAAAGAAGACTGAGAAATAATTTCAAACTGAAGAAGATTGGAGAGATATGCCAATTAATTGCAATGTGTGATTCTGAGCAAGATGTGGTTTTCTGTTGTTGTTTGTTTTGTTATATATTTTTGTTTGTCTTTATTAGTTTAACTGAAAAACCTGAGTAGGAGTCAGAAAAATTAAATGGTAATGATATATCTGTTCCACTTTCTTGGTTTTTGGAGGTAATATGACAGTAGTGTATGACAGTAGTATATGACAGTAAATTTGTAAGGATGATTGGGTTGGATATCTTGGTAGCAACTTACTTTCAAAATTAAAAGTTAAGAAAAGAAGAGTTACTTCTACAGTACCCACAACTTCTCTGTAAGTGTAAGATTCTTTTAATTGTTTCAAAATAAAATAGAAAAAAAAATGATTAAGTATAGTTTGATAGCAGGCAAACTATTAACCTGTAGCTATTGATTTCCTGCAATGTTGCTAGCATTCTGCCATGATCTATTAGTGATGGGTGGTCATTATTTAAGATATGCTTGCTGCCCTTGAAGTGTTACAGTCTACTTGAGTATATCATATATGAAATGTAGTTATTTAAGGCTAATGAAGTTCTTTTGTGTTCAATAGACATTTAGAGGTTGACTGATGTATGTAGAAATCAAAGAGAATGCCTTTAGCAAATAATTTGCATGAAACATTCCTTAGGAGATAAGAAGAAACCTCTCTTGCTTGCGTCAGTGAATTGTGGTTATGCAAGGAGCAAAATTGACAGTCATGTTGCTGTCATGGTGAGAATGATGACTGGTAGAGGACAGTCAGCTGAGCTACTGGTTGTGTAGCTAGGCTCTGGACAGGAATTTGTGTATTTAGAGTCAACAAAAATCCAACACTCTACTTCCAAATTGAAATAAGGCACATGGAAGATCTTCATTATTCTTTCTCAGATAGAGACTGTTTGTAAAAGAGGGTTTTATATGTCAAAAATTAAGTAAAATGTAAGGAAAAATTATATAAACTTAATAAACAAATATATAAGAGAACTAGAACAAGTTTTTTATATTTACATTATTTTTATAACGAGTAAGGGTGACTGATTTCCCCCAGGCTTCCTGAAAGCTTTCAGGGATAATCAGCTCTATTATTCTTTTAAACCATATTAAGGTTATTTTCTTCATCTTTTGCTTCAACCACCTCACACTGCTTGGGCTTCCTTTTTGAGCATCACCAGTTACCCATTAGTGATCTCCTATCTCCTATCTCCCAGAGGGAATAAAAGAAAAAAAAGAATTAGGATATGAAAACAAATATACAAAGTGACTAATCTCAATAAAATCATATGTATCATTAAAAAATGGAGGGAAGATAGATCTAATCCATGCTCTCTGTTCCAAATGTTAATGACTACCTAGAGCTCCCTGAGGCGTCTTCAGCTCACAGATACACCGCTGTTTGAACAAATATGTATATATGTGTGTCTGTGGGTGCAAGTCATGACAAAAGAAACAAAAGCTTTCACACTTCTAAAGGATTTTCATTTTTTTCTTATTTGTAGGCTATAAAGTGTTTTAGATTTTTGGAGCATCATTGTGATAAACTATCATGCCTACCGCCTTCAAATCTTGTCTTTAACATAATAAGTAAGCACCATTGCTATTTTAGATTCATGAGGGTCTTTGGACAATTTTTTTTTTCCAGAAAATATTAAGATATTTCCGGAATCTGTATCAGCTGACAGGTTCTGCAATCTCTTTTGAATAAAGATGGTGCTATCTTCTGACATGAACCTATTGAGGCCAGGCGAATACATCCTTCAGCCTGATATATATAGTTGTACGTCAGTTGGAATATTCTACACTCAAGTATCCCCTCTTTATTTCACTGTTTGCATCAGAAGTTCCCTAAAGTTTTCAATCACTTTGACCGACATAAAATGGTTCCCAACACTTGTGACCTATTAGAATTATTTGAGAAGTTATGGAAAAAAAAAAAAACAAACTTATGACTGATTTATTAAAAAAAAAAAGGTGAATTAATTGATTTGGAGAAAAATACAGTTATTGTGACTTTGAAAATCTTCCCTGAGGTCTAAAATATAATCAGAGATGAACACTGGATGGATTAGGAGGTGAAGGGTTCCTAAAAATTCAACTCTTCTTCTCCATCTTGTTGTACCGCTCAGATGACAACTGGTGTTTTTTTTTTTTTTCTTTCATTGAATGGATGTAGTATACTCCGATTGAGTGGAAATTCGGAAGCTGCTTTGATGGCAGGAGAAGGAAACTCGATATTGACAAATAAGGTAAGGAGATAGATGCAAAGTGTACAATGAATGTTTTCCCTGTACCAGCTCTGAACAATGAGCTCCAATGTGAAGCTACAGATCACAACATGATATTCATTCCGAATAAATGTATTCATTAACCCAGGACCTAACAGGAGCCACATCCTACACTAGACATAGAGGATTGGAAGCTGAAGCCAATTCAGTCTGCCTTACGGAAGATACAGCATAGTAGCAGAGCACAAGGCAAACACAGGGTAAATATACTGAAACTGAACATGGGACTACAGTGAAACGCAGTGTAAGAAAAGGAAATGGTGTATTGGGTAACAAATAGGGAAGAGCCTTATTCTTCCTGAAAAGTTAGATTCCTGTAATTCTTTTTTTAACTCCCTACAATTCTTAGTTTTTCTGCAATATTTGTTAGTCTTTACTTACGTATTTTGTCTTCTTTGTTTGTTTATTTTTGCTTGCTAAATAACAGAACACGATGATCTGGCAGTCTTACCGTATTTGAATAAAAATGTTTATTTATGCGAACTTAAGAAAACAAATGGTCAGTTTCAATTAATTCTCTAGAGGCTGTAGCAATAGTTAATTGTTTCCGTCCTGAGGCAATTATAACCAGCCTTTCCCAACACTAGGACTTGGAACTTTTCCATAGGTGGTTGATAGGCCTAGTTCCAACAGAAGGTTCCAACTCAAATGAATCTGGGGAATTATGGATTAAGCAAAGTTACGTATATTTATTTACCTCAGGATTACTTAGAACCTTTAATAAATTAATGTACAAAATGACTCAACAAGAAGAGGGTATTTTGTTCAGGGGTTCTCAAACCCAAAGAGCTGTGAACTACCGCCCCCCCCCCCTTTAGGATTGACAGCAATACAGCCCTCTGGCTCTTTCTGTGATGTTTTATAACACTCTGTATTTTAAATGTCATCCCATCAGAGAGGCTTCTGCCAACTGCCCTATCTAAAGGAACATCAGGTTTATATCAATTTCTACCCTTTCACCTTATTTTCACTTTGTTTTCCTTCCTTGTGTGTTTCTCACTCCCCTGAGAATTTAAGGTCTCTGCCAGAGTAGAGAGCCCTGCTTCTCTTCACTGCTTGCTGCACAAAAAATACTCAAAATATATGTGTTGACTGAGTCGCCATCTTTAGTGTGTGGCTTTTGTCCTTATGGCCTCATGATGGCTGCTCTATTTTCAGGCATCACAGCCATGTTCTAGACAGAATAATAGGCCAATGATAAGAGTCATGTGCCTTCTGGTGCTCTCCTCCATTTGGAAGATCACAGTTTTCCGAGTGGTTCCACCCTCCAGACTTCTGCTATGACTGTGAGCTTCAGGGGGTTCTACAGAGATGAAGATCCTAACAGGCAAACAGCCATTCTGAACAAAGTAAGATTTCTGTTACAAGGAAAAGACTAAGGCTACATTGGTTATTATGTGTGTCATGAGCATGCATCCCCACCAGCCCAAGGAGGCTGTGATTGTCACATAGTCAGTTTCACTTCTGTTACTTTTCTGGCTTCCATAGACATGTGAGTTTGCAGACTTGAACTAGACATTTTTTCTCTTTTTTTTTTCTTTTTAAAAATATTTTATTTATTTATTTGAGAGAGACGGAAAGAGAGCACAAGTGAGGGGAGAGGCACAAGGAGTAGGAGAGAGAGAATATCAAGCAGACTCCATGCTGAGCATGGAGCCCAACCCAGGGCTCGACCCCAGGACTCTGAGATCTTGACCTGAGCAGAAATCAACAGTCTGACACTTAACTAGCTGAGCCACCTAGGTGCCCCTGAACTAGACATTTCATAAAGTCATTCCCAGTCTTTAAATGTTATGATTTTATGAGTTATGCATCTCCAGCAAATGCCTTGGATTTATCTATATACAGAACTTTTTTCACATATTGGGTTTAAATTATTAACTTAATGATTATTTAAAGGGGAAAGAAATCTTCCTTTTTTCTTTTCCTGTCAAAAACAAAAGAAAACAAAACAAACAAAAAAACCAAACCAAACCAAACAAACAAAAAAAACCACTTCCAGGTAATGGTCAGCTTTGTTTTGAAGTCATTCTTGGTTGTGTTCACTGAAGTAAAACAAATGCTCTGTAGCAAGTGACCATCCTTCCCCTGGGAAGGTTTGTCATGCAACCATCACGAGTCCTAATCACAGTCTTAGGAACAATGATGACGTTGTCACTAGAAGGTCAGGAGAAGAAGCTGAGAGGCTGTACAGTCTAAGCCAGAGCAAGACTGACAGAGGACACAGAAAAAAAAAAAAAAAGAAAAGAAAAGAAAAGAAAAAATCAGACCCGCATAAAAGGAAATGAAAACACAAATAAAACTTGGTGAAATGTGTGGAAAATTGGAACATTTGGTGTTATGAAATATTCTGTCACCTTCTAACCATTTTCCCTTTTGCTGTTTTGATAAGTGACAAATTTCACATTGCACAGGTGGCCAATTCCACTAAAAATAGTTTCTTGAACCTTATCAGTATCATTTATCAGAGACAACAGAAAATGTTGCAGTCTACTACAGATATTCATTCCCGTCCTATCTACACTCCTGAATGGCTAGTGGATTTCAGGATGGGCCAAGATAATACACTGATATTTACTGAGTGCATTCTAAATGGTAGACAATATAGTAGACATGTTTACATACTTCATACTATTTATTTCTTGTGACAACCCTGCTAGCCTATTACAAAAGAAAAAATTGAAGCACACGGTTTAAACTTCGACAAATAACTTGAACCTGCTGATTTTCCATTTTCTCTAACCTTATTAGCATTGGACTGGTTGATATCCCTTCTCATTCATTCAGTGACTGTTTAATAACGTCCATAAAATGGAGTTCCTCATTTGTAGAACACAGATAATAATATCTGTCTTACTGTTGCAGGAAGGGAGGGAGGAATGAGGAAGGGAGGGCACAAGGACAGAAAGAAAAATGAAAGGAAGAAAACCAGAGGTATATATAAGCTCAGAATTAGACTACCTTTATATTTCTTCTTTTCTTTTCTTTTCTTTTCTTTTCTCTTCTTTTTCTTTTCTTTTTTTTTTTTTTTTTTTAAGATTTAGTTATTTGTTTTAGACACAGAGAGTACAGGGTGAAGGAATAGAGGGAGAGAGAGTCCCAAGCAGACTCCCTGCTGAGAACAGAGCCCTAGAGGGGGCTCCATCTCAGGAAGCTGAAATACTGACCTGAGCCGAAATCAAGAGTGCTACCTTAACCAGCCAAACCAGCCAGGAGCTCCTACCTTTAGGTTTCTTAACAGCAGCACTGGAAATAAGAAAAATTTAATTTAATTTAAAAATACGTAAGTAAGTAAATAAATAAAACAATCATTTCAAAATCCTGCAGGAGAATTGTTTTCTCCTTGAGTTCTATACCTAGACAAACTATTAAGAAGGCATGAGGGCAGAATGAGATATTTTCAGACATGGACGGTCTCCAAAAATTCACCCAATCCCATGTGACCCTTCTTCTATCATTTCTCTGTCCTCCAAATATAGCTATGTGTACTCTTCCTCCCTTCATAATTATTGCAGCTGTGTTTCACATGCAACATTCCTTTGTACAATACAATTAAAAATGAGTTACTAGAAAAAAATGAAGTAGGTCCCAAGTTATTATTAGGTTGAACAGAAATGAAATTAGATTTTAATAAATGCAATGTGAAAAAAACTAACATAAGAGAAAAAGAATTACATAATCTGTACACATTTATCATTAAGAGGGAGTGTATAGATGGTTAAATTGAATGTTTATTACACTTGAAAATTTTGGTTGTTCACATATGTAACTTAACAGCTGTTAGTGATAGAGTGATTCCCTGTTTTAGATAGATACATACATAGCTTAATACACCAAATTTTTATCTATATGTAATGGTTTCAATGTCACAAATGTGCTTACTTTTTGCTTGTTAATTTATCCATTCTAGGCTAGATTGGTCACAATGATACCTCAGGATATAAAGTTTATCTAAAACATTTCTTTTGTTTCAATAACATTTACAGGAGTAAAACTGATCTCCTAAAATACATGACAGAAGGATTTCAAACTAATTTCAGCCTCCTCAGGACATTCAGTGATATCTTTAATTTAAAATGAAGGAAATGATAATATATTTCCCACATTTATCTTTAATTTTTCACCAATGAGCAAGTTCTAAAAATCTATACTATAACATTTTAATTAAGTTTAAATTATCTTTCAGTGAAGAAAACGATTCCAGATCCATAAATATCCTATTGAGTGAAACTCATGATAAAAATACCATTTTTTTAAACTTTTTTTAAAAGCTTTTATTTTTTTATTTGACAGAGAGAGAGAGGACAAGTAGGCAGAGCGGCAGGCAGAGGAAGAGGGAGAAGCAGACTTTCCACCAAGCAGGGAGCCTGATGCGGGGGCTCCATCATAGGACCCCAGGACCATGACCCAAGCTGAAGGCAGCCACTTAACCAAAACCGACTGAGCCACCCAGGCACCCCAATAAAAATGTTTTATCAAAGTTATGAGGTATTCAGTGATAACTTTCTCCAAATGCAGTATGAAGATTATTCCCTACTTCACTGATGATCATTTTAAATTACAAAATATGTCATAAAAATCTTATACAATTCTTGAAGCTTATCTGACATTATAAAGTATGTTGCATTCTTTTTTTACATGAGATATTAATGTAATTAAAAAACTCAATGATATCAAACAAATAAGTACATCTGACTATCTAATTTATATCTTTAGAATTTGGGACTTCAACTGTTTTTTCCTTTTTTTTTGGCAGGAAAACCATCTACACAAAACTTTTCCCCTGAAATACCAGTGAACCTCAGTATGCACACAAGCTGCTCATAGTTTTCATATCATCCCAGAATTAGTGCAAAAAACTAAAATTTAATACATTATTCTTTGCATAATTCATACCTATAACCTATTTTTTTAGTAGCAGGCATAGAATACGACTTCCAGATTGGTCAGAGACAGAGGACTCAAGGAAGAAGTTTCAAGGAAAAAAAAAAAAAACACATACACACACAAAAACAGTTGAATTACTACTCCCTGAAGGGCTTGACCATGTGACAAAGAGCCTTCAAGAATCTTTTTAATTCACTTGGAGAGTTGGAAAGCATTAATAATAATACAGAAAATCACGAGAGCAAGTTTAAAAGCATACACTTATTAGCTGAGAAAAACAAAGTAAATCATGTTTGAAAAGATCATAATGGAAGAATGATCATCTGCACGGAAGGACGTACAGAAAGCGATGCAGGACACGAGGCAGAGTAAGGATGCTTCTTGTTTTCTAGTAGCAAGTTAAAGGATGATGCCTACAAATTACAAATCGGAGAGGTAGCAGGAAAAGTTTATTATTTAGAACTGTGGAGATGGGTATCCAAATAAACTGCTAAAAGTTACTTGTCAATGGTTGTTGCAGAAAAGAATCAGACCAGCGAGACACCGAGGGATGCTTGGAGAAGCAAGAGAACTCGGGTTTATTTTACCCCCGTGGACCCAGAGGAGCTCACACTGAAATTCTGGGCCACGGATAGTGAAGTTACAGGGTTTTTATAGGGGAGTGCAAGGGGCCAGGTTCCAAAGGCTATGCTGACTATTGGTAAGTGTGTTTAAACTCGGGAAGCGGACTTGCTTTAGGTGGGAACAGAGGTTAGGGTAGTGGAGGGGGTTTTGTGGGGGGAAGCCTGTTTACAGAAGCAGAAAGGACTGGTTATCTCTTGCTCCCAGGGGAGGCTTCTGGTTATCTCTTGCTCTTTCTAGTAACTTTCTATCTACTGGGTCCTGCTGCCCTCAGCCTATTGTGAGTAATTTTCCTCTTCATAGTCACTTGGTGGGGCAGGAGTGTAGGATGAAGAATGGAAGTAAAATAAGGGATTTCTGATTTCAGGACAAGGTTTGTAAAACATTTTGACTTGTAAAACTCTGCATGTGCATAAAAATTTTAATAAAAGATGCGACTCTGATCTAGCATTTTTATTCTTCACTTTTATCAAAATTCTGAACTACTAAAATACCTGTTACACAGTGTTTTCTCTAAATATATGTATATGTCAATCTCTATAAACTGTTTAAAATGTCTCAGTTACCACAACTAAACCTAATCTTCTAATAGAATTTTGAGCCATTCTTAAAACTTCTAAGATTTTACCTGAAAAATCAACTGATTCTCATTCCATGGGTCTTTATGTTTAAAGTTCAAAAATTTTGACATTTTAAAGGTGCAACAGGGGTTATTTGCTTTTTGTGCTTATGACTTTAAGTGGCTCAGAAGACTTCAAATTTTCTTTTTAGAAAGTCACCTCACCTCTGAGCAGAGAAACCCCTGCCCCTTAGAGGGAAAGCTTTTGTACAAATTTCAACCAAGAAGAAATGAGGTTAGAGTGGAAAGTATTTGGTAATGATAAGTTTTAGCCTGTGCCAAAATTACAGTTATTGAGCTTTAAGTTGGTAAATTTTCATATTGCTATGTTTAATGGAAAATATAATGATGTTCTTTGGATATATAAGTTAAATTGTATATTAAAGCAGGTAAAAGCACAGATAAACTTGCCTTCATCAGCTTGCTCACAAAATCTGACTACCTTTGTTGAGATTTCTTTTCCTATGTCTTTTTTTACTATGAAGATCATAAAAGTATGAGGTAAATAGCTTAAACCTAAAACAAATTCCATTCTGTTTAGTGACCTGAAACACTTCCCTGGGAAATTTTTACTTGGGCCACATGATCCTTGCTTGTTCTTTAGTACTTCATAACCTGAAACCTTTCAGGGATTTCCATTCTTCTAAATGAAAAATTATTCTTTGGCTGTAATTTAGAGCCTCTGAAATTCCCACTGGAAATTCTACTTGGGGGGTGCCTAGAAACACACACACACACACACACACACACACACACACACACACATGAGGAATTGCCTTGAGTTATTCTGGAGCAGATGACACTTTGTATTTAAAATGGAGAAGAGATTGCTTTCTTGCACAATACCTATGTTCCGTGTAAATCATCCTCTCTGACTGAAGATTCACTGTAGGGTTCACATTGACCTGGAAGCAATTCAATCTACAGGGATCAAGGCCAAGGGGAAAGAGAGATATGGCATAAAAGTCAATTCATTATATTAGTCATCTGTTTCCAAAATGAGCGTGCGGTTGCAATCAGGTTAATATGAGCATCAGGGTCACAAAAGCATAAGGAAGCCATGTGAAATTCTTGGGACAGAGTGACCTGCTCTCCTGGGTCACATTACGGCAGATAGATTTTCATCTTACGCTGCTTTGATATATTGTGGCAACGAAGGCTTCTTTTCTACAGGCTACCTTCCCAAGGCCCCTCCAAATCCTCTATTTCTAGAGAGTTCTTGAAGCCTCTGGGCTTAGGTCCACCAATGCCATTCCCACACTCTTATTTGAGCAGCTGTAAGGAGCATAGCAAAAGTGATTTGGAGGATCCAACAGATCCTATTTAATTTCCAGTCTCTAAATTACTCTAACCCGTAGAGTTTGATTTCATTCACTTCTACCCTGCACGCCCCCAGTGGAGGCTTAATTACCAGAAGCAGTACCCTAAAGATGCAGTCTCTGAACCACCTTGAAGTGTGTGAAAATAACCAAGTACCATCATCCCTTTTCTCTCTTTAATGCAAGTGGATTTCAGCTCAGACGCACAATGATCCCCAGCTCTCCTTGATCTCAGAGTCTATATTTCTGTGACTTGTCCAACATACCAGGCATGCAAGGTCCAGGAGCTTGTCTAGATTTTACCCCTTAGAGACATTAAAAGAAATCTTAAATATAAAATGTTTCAAACATTTTGCAGCCATGATCCTTCCCCCACCCCTCCAAACATATCTTTCTCTATTCACTTCCATAATTGCTGACATTGCCTTCTGCCTTAATTAACTAAACCAGAAACAATGGTCTTTTTCCTGAGTCCTATTTCTTCCATGCCCTATTCCCCACATCCACTTAATCACCAGCTCTTGATAATTCTTACCCTATTCTCTTTCTGCTATTAATTTACACTGTCATCTCCCTCCTATGCTATTGTAAAACTCTTCCTTCCTGCTATGCTCACCTAGCCTCCAGCTTTTTCTTACTCTTCATTCTGCCAACGTAAATCACAAATAAGATGATTAAAATCTTGCAATGGCTCCTTATTGCCTCAGGATTAAATTCCTTTTCCTTAGTAAGGCCTGAAAGGCTCTTTTGACCTGAACCTGTCTTTGTAGAACTTTTGTTCTACCCAGATGTTCCATTCATTTTAATGCCTTGTAGATGCTTCTGTTTTCTAAATAAACGTCTAGTGTTTTCTTTTCTTATTTTTTTTTTAAGATTTTATTTATTTATTTGAGGTAGGGGTAAGAGCTAAGGGAGAGGAGGGGGAAGGAAAAGCATACTCCCCACTGAGCAGGGAGCCTGACTCAGGGCTGGATCCCAGGACCCTGAGATCGTGATCTGAGCTGAAGGGCACCCACCCAGACATCCCCTTCTTGTGTTTTCTAAGCAAACCACCTTGTCTCAGACCTTCGTGCTTTGTAGGCGTTCTTCCCTGTGAAGCCCCCTCCCAATCAAGCTGGTGGGTATCCAGTCTTCCTTCAAAGGCTATTTAGGCTTCACTTTCTTGTGGGTCTTCCCAACACACAGACTTCGGTTCAAGACAGTCTAATCTTGGGGCAACTGGGTGGCTCAGTGGGTTAAGCTTCTACCTTCGGCTCAGGTCCTGATCTCAGGGTCTTGGGATTGAGACCCGCCCACATCTGGCTCTCTGCTCAGCAGGGAGCCTGCTTTCCCCCTCCCCCCACCTGTCTCTCTGCCTGCTTGTGATCTGTCTCACTCTGTCAAATAAATAAATAAAATCTTAAAAAAAAAAAAGTCTAATCTTACTGCCCCACTAGGTTATTTTCTTATGTCTTATTTACTCTCAGCCCACTGTATTCTGGCCTTTTCTGTCAATATTCCTCTGAAAGTGCTTTGCTAAAACCTAAAATGACCTTCAATCTGCTAAGTCCAATGGGTCTTTTCTAGAGTTTAGCTTACTTGGCACAACTGCTGTGTTGGATGCTGTGGATTATGTTCTTATTTTGGAGTGCTTTCTATACTGCTAGATTGTGGAACTCCCACATTACCTTAATTTTCCTTCCTTCCTCTCTTCCTCCCTCCCTCCTCCTCCTTCCTTCCTCCCTTCCTTCCTTCTCTCCTTCCTTCCTTTCTTCCTTCCTTCTTCCTCTGACCAGTTCTCAATCTAACCTTCCTCTGTCGAATCTCTTAATTATTAACATCTTGGGCTATATTCTTAGCCCACTTGCTTACTTACCACCTCAATCTTATGTACATTCATAAATCTTACACTTATATAACAGCCCATTAAACTTCTCCATCCAAAAGTCAGATAAGAACCTGCCATCCAACATGCTCAAAACTGAGCTATCTCTCCTCTAATATCTGCTTTATTCCTCTACTCCTTTAGTAAGTGAAATAAAAGTCTATCCAATCATTCAAAATAGAAACCGGAGGTTTTCCTTGATTTCTCATTTTTCCTAAATCCCTAACCAATCACAAGGTCCTGTAGAATTTCCCCCCAAAACCTATGATGACTCTATCGTACTCTCTCTGCCCTGTGTTACTTCTTGTTGGACTACTGGGCACACTTGCAATTGGCTATGTACAATCCCTCTTCTCCAGAACTGCCAGAGACATCTTCCCTCAGCATATCACTTCCACATCTCTCCCTTACCCACACTTCCTTAGCAGTTCCCTCTTACCTACAAAAGACTGAAGTTGGTGCTCGTTAACATCTCTATATAATTTATCCCCATTTATCCCCATCTTCCTTTCCTGTGCCATCTCTTGCACCATCTACTTCGCCTTGAATCAGCATCCATAGAGAGCCACCCTTAATTATCATGCCTAATATGGTGCTTTTTGTGTCTATGCTTTAGTTGACATTAACACCTCCCTCTGAAGACTCAGGAAGTTTCTTCTGCCTCTCATTCTTACTTCCAATCCTATTGTATTCACCTACAGATTGGATAATTTTGCTCTCTTCCTTGCTTCTCCCATAAATGACTTATTACTTCTACCTGTGTCCCAGATCCACCCCTTCTTTTCTCCTCTGCAGTCTGGCCTCTGAAATTATCCTTTGCTTTTATTCAGGGACATGATCTCCAGCTCCGCTGCATATTTCCTTTCAGCCTCCACATGTGATTTCCTCTTCCAGTGTTTTTTAAAAGTCCTTGATTCTACCTGCACTTCTTTTCTTGCTTTTATCATCACACATATTGGAAGAGTATGGCTTCAATTCTCTTACCTTCTGTTTACTCCCCTGCCCATTGTAATGTCTTTTGAAATTGCAACACATGGTTGAAACTGCTTTCTCAACATCTCCAATTATCTACTGATTTTAAACTCAGAGATTGAATTTTTGTCCTTATCCTATTAGATCCCCCTGAATTAATTGAGATGAATGCAAGCTTCTCTTCTCTGATATTCTTTTTTTTTTAATTTTATTTCTTTATTTGACATAGAGAGAGAGAGAGGAAGAGAGAGACAGAGAGATCACAAGTAGACAGAGAGGCAGGCAGAGAGAGGGGGGGAGCAGGCTCCCTGCTGGCAGAGAGCCTGATGTGGGCTCCATCCCAGGACCCTGAGACCATGACCTGAGCCAAAGGCAGCCGCTTCACCAACTGAGCCAATCAGGTACCCCAAGCATTACATTATTTTATGGTTTTGAAAATAGATGTCTCCTTGGTATCTCTTCTCTCCAACTTATTTCATATATTGCCATCATTTCCCTTCCCAAAAGTCATGGTCTGTCCACATCATTTTCTTACTTACAGATCTGCTTTCTTTTCTTATTGTTAATAAAATCAGACTAAAATATAAAAATTAAAAAAAAAACACTTTAATTCAAGCTTAGCATTGTCATCATCTGAATCAATCTCTTTTACCAGCCTTGATTTTTCCAAATATATCTCAAAATTTTTAGAACATTAATTTTTTCAGAACTTGAGCTTTACCTATCAATGTTATTTCTCTATCTATAAATAATAATTAGGCAATGGCTAAATGCCGGATTCTATGATGTGTATGGAGGATATATAATACATAAGATAAAAACGTCCCTTAGTATTTATAGAGATCAGTTCTAGGGCAGGAAAAAATAAAATAAATACATAAATAAGTAAGTAATTAAATAAAGTGTACTACATACTATGCTAGATGAAGTGTAAGCTTTTAATTGTGTACGGTAAGTTGTCTTACCTTGTGGCAGTAGTGATGATGGTATTTTGGGCAGGAGAGCTGGTTATAGAAGTAAGCACCATTTAAATTGTATCAATTAAAGATGGGGAAAATGGGTGAGTGTCTGATTCCAGGCAAGAGGAAATGGCCACACATAATATAACAATGAAAGATGTTCCATATAGTGTGATTGCACAGGATATGAAGGGGAGAATGCTGACTTTGCTGAAGCTTGTCAGGTAAGAAAACACTAGATAATGAAGGTATTATCAACCACCACGAGTATCTTGGACCTTATACAACAAACAATTGGAAGTCCATTTTTAAGCACTGGTGTGATAGAATCATATTTGTATTGGGAAGAATCATTGTGGTGCCATGTGAAGGATAAAATAGAGAGAAAAGACCAGAGGAAGTAAGAGTGCTCAGGAACTATTGCAGAAATTCTTGGGAACAGCCACATTGGCCTTACTGGAGTCTTTGTTACATGAACAGAGAAAGGCGGATTGGTATAGAAAACAGAAACAAGGAATAAAAGTCAGGATTTGGTGAATTGGTTTATTATTGGTGGTATATGATTAAGTAGAATAGATGATTGTCAGTGGGCAGGGGTTATGTAAGTCTGGAACTCAGGAAAGGGATCTGTGCTTGCCATGTAGATTTATAATTCATTAGCATATAGGGTTACCTAACTATGGAAGTCAAAGGGATTGACTTTCAAGAGTGATTGAAAGAAGAGGGCAATGGTGGTTCTAGGAAGGTCAGAGAAGCTGTTTCAATAAAGAAGGATTCTAATAGAGTCCAATATAGCCAAGAGGAGAAATAAGGATTGTTTTAGGGTTGGTGGGGGGGAGCATGGAGTGTCAAGGATATCATTAGTGGAAGCCCTTTCAGTAGAGAGCTGAGATAGAGGCTTTGTTCACTAATATGCCTTCACACCCATCTCCTGCATGGGATAGTAGGCAACAGTCCTGGCTGTGTACTTCGCGGTGGTTGTGGGAAGGGACAGGACTATAGGCCATACAAACTACTTCTCTTTTTGATCATAAGTACAAGTCAGTTTTGACATTTCCATCTTTTGAAATCCCAAGGAGCCTATGAATGATGGTGACAGCAAAACTTCTTTTAAAGTCTGATTATCTTAGGCTCTCTGCCATAGCTGGTTGTTCCAGGCCCTACCCTCTTTTAAGGTCAGAACTACCCTTCATCTCCTCTTTGTTGAAATCCCATTTATTTTCAAGAAATAGATCAAATATCACTTTCCCCTAAAGAGATCCTTGCTTCACAAGAGAATTATTGCTCTTCTTCTGTGTTCTTACAGGATTTTGTATATAAATTCATTAAGTGTTTAAAACATTCTCCTTCATAATATAGTTATATATGTAAGTTTCCTTTCCCATCTTGGGATACTGTCTTATTTATCTTTGCATCCCAGATTTCACCTAGTAAATTGAGGTATTTAATCCTTGTTTATCAAATTAAATTGAAATGTTTATATAGCATGGTTTGTCTAATTATAATAAATTATTTTAAAAGTCCAGATTCAGGAGAACTACATTTTTGTGGAGAAAAAAATAAATACAAGACAGTTGAAATCACTTTTGCTCCTTTCTCATACTATGATGGCTACTACCTTCAAGTGTAGTTCTAAATCAGGTGGAGATCTACTCTTTGTGTCCGAGTATGCCTTAGCTAATATTTTCCTGCATACAGAAGGAAGAGACTCAGTAAGTAATATTTTGTGACCATAGTTTATGAACAGCATTCTGAAAAGTGCACAGTAAGCTTGGATCTGTCTCTAAACTGAATTTGCTTTGGATGGGAAGCTTACATCATATGATAAAGACAAGACTTACTCCTAGAAGTGATGGTCTAATTTATAATCTCCACCTTCAAGAACGTGTTGGAGTTGAATTGCGCGCCAAAGAAAAGAAATTCTAAGCTAGTTTAAATGAAGTTTATGTTTCCTGCCAATATTCTCCCTTTAAAAATTTAGTCTTATTTACACGGTTTCAGACCTAGAAAAGTTCAGTTTAGTACTTTGGGTCAATTATTGTCAATACAATGTTGGATTTGTGTCATGGTTTCTTGGCAATAGGGCAACATTTGAAATCAAGTATCAAATGCATTCTCAGTGTGTGCAAATATAAAATCTGAACATCAACTAAAAATTTATGTAACTTCACAATGTAGTCACTAGCCTTAAAGAAGTTATGAATTGGTGGATTTTTTTTCCTTTCTATCCAAAATATTGCCCTTCTGTGAGCAAAATGATATGTGGCATTAGACTTGATGAAAATAAGTAGTATTGGAAAGTGCTTAGAATTCTTGAAATGTGCCAATGCTTTAATTGCTATTTGACCCCATTTCTCTTCCCACCAGACAGAGCGTAGAGCAAATGATATGATGGATGTCCAGTGCAGATTCATAATTCACCATAGTTGGGAACACTTATAATGGTGTATTTTCAAACTCTGTGAAAATGCCCAAGCAGATCAACATCTCATTCAAAACCGTCAGTGCCGATAAAATGGACGGTTTTCTTCAGTATATTCAGTGAAGCAGAGTAAAGGCCAGGCTCCAATTATTTCTTATGGTGCTGGAGGTGGGGTTTGTTCATAAATGCAAATGGGGACATGAATCAAATGTGTGTCTTCTCTTATAAATAGAGAAAGAGAGAGAGAGAGAGAGACTGTGTGTGTATTAGAGAGAGAAAGAGGGAGAAAAGGAAATGATTCTAGAGAAAAACTTACATTTGTGTATTAAAAATGGCTCAAGTTTCCTCAGATGTTACACAAGAAAGAGAGTGTCATTGAAAAACCAAATACCTGTTTATGCTAGGGTTTTGATAACATATCATAATGAAAGAGTTTCCTGTCATCAATGCTCTAATTAGAATACTAAGCAAAAGTCTAATAAAGTGGATTCATTTCTTCAAACTAACAATGAAACTTTGCTTATATTTGTTGACCATAGAAACTGGCCATAGATATTTTAGGCATTTTTAAAAACAGTTCATTGAAAGTTTTCCATGAATAAATGATTTTTTTCTCCCTGTGTCTACATTCACTACCAAAATATTTGGGACTGGACACCTGGGGCATTTGCTTCCTTCTTGGGCTCAGGCATCCTTCTCATTTCACATACTGTTGACCCAATCAATTCCATCTGTTATAGTTAGAACCCACATACAGCCAAATTCAAAGAGAACAAAGTTGGCAATGGTGTCCATTTCACTTCCTGCTTCATCCACCCACTGGGTGGGGCCCCTCTAAAGCTCCCAGCTTTCAAGGAGGGAGGCATTCTTGATCTTCCTCTGCCACCTCTCACTAAAGATTCAGGTCGGTTTCAGTCAGTTAGGGCTCATTGTGAATTTTATCTTACTGGTACTTTTCCCATGTCTTTGTATTTTATTCAGGCTTTGACGGGGGCTGGAATGGCTCTGTTTCCCATTATAGGATTTCCAGGCATTGACTCACATTCCAGGGGCTTTCAGAGCAACGTGACCGAGGACCACCACAAATCTTTCATTCCCCCCACCTCTCTCTTTCTCTCTCCATATATATATATATATATATATATATATATATATATTCTTCTAAGCTCTTTCTTATATATTCTTCTAAGCTTTTCTTGGAAAAACCCTCTCCTTCCATTTTATTTGTTCCCATTACTCACACCTAGCTGCATTCTATGTGACAAAAGAAACCATGAGCTCCAATGTGAACCTAATTCCAGGGTCTTTTCTCCTGTTTTGTTTTTTTGTTTGCTTGTTTTGTTTTTTGTTTTTTTTTTTAAATATGTGCACACAATTTTTATGAGCTTCACCTCTGTTACTATTGGGCACACGATTCTGCTGAGGCCACAGTTATTTTGCAAGTCAGCGAGGACTTCTCCAGCTTGGGTTGGAGTTACATTGGTAACTTTGCTCTAAATTCCCTCTTTAATGGAAAAAAATATGGACGGAAGGCTGAGGGGCATAAATCTTGCAAGTTGCTTTTCCGAGACCAGCCAGAACTAGCCCTAAATGAAGACACTGTGCGCTCGCTGCTGGCGGCTGTAGTCTTCTCATTTGGATTTCAACAAGTAGTCCCAGCCAGAGAAGCATTAGAAGGTAAAAGGGGATCAACCAGTTGTTAATCCAGTGGTGACTTCGGTGTGGGGCTCATTTCTTCAAACGGCCAAGTTGCACGCGTTGTTCTGTGATTGAGTGCCTTTGTCCTGACAGAGCTTTTCATTTTGTACCTTTCACCATTGTTTTTGGCCGCAGATCAAGCCTCACATCTTCTGGTCATAGAATTCCTTTCTGCAGGCTCCACTGCAGGCTCAGGCCGCCGCGTAACCTGAGACGCCTCGATTTCCCAGCAGACAGCACATTAAAGGGAGGTCTGCCGGCCAGCTGCAGAGACAGGTGTTGTTCTCGCTTCATTTATACCCGCCCCCATTTATTTGTGCTAAGAATTCCTCTCCCAGGCTTCACAAACGCTGAAGGAATCGGGCAGATTTTATAGGCGCTAGAGTGTGGGATTAAAATGCTTCACCTGCTTGGTAGCTTAGCTGGGTGAACAATGCTTCCAGATGTAGCATGATCTTTCTGCTGTTTTTGCTCTGCCCTCGTTAAGGAGCGAGAGGGGCTGCGTGGCCGCTCCGCGGTCCACCGCACGATGTGTTTACCGACTCGGATTCCGTCGCTGCTCTTTGGAGAGGGCTGACTCATGCTGCTTTCTGAGAAACTGGAGAAGTCAAGAAAACCCTCAGATTATTGTCCTTTTCTCATCCATATTGCAGAGCCATGAAAACCTGAACTGGTTTTGTCCTATCAGATTTAATGTTGATAGGGCAAATCCAGATCGATTTTTATAGCACTTTTATAGAAATGAAAAAGGTCAAATATAATGTTTACTACAGACTCTGCTGTTGCTTGAAATATATCTTTGGAGAGTGTGATTTTCATTGGACAATGAGCTTATAGACTGAGCGAGGTGCCCACGTGTGGCTTGAATGGTATGGATCCGGGTGATCCATTATTAGGTCTTCATATATTAGGAACTAAGCTGCAGGCATTTATTTCCCTTCCTAATCTTAAGTTTAGCTGTGAAAATCCCTCTTTGAGTGGCCTCAGCATTCTATCACAAGCCACACCCTTGTTCAACCCTCTGGGTCTCCTCCAGTGGGCTTGAGTCATCTGCTGCTTCTCTCCTTTGCAGGATTCTAAGGAAAGGATTATTTTCCATGATTAGACTAAGGGCTGTTTAACACCAATTACTATTCCCCATCATTAACAGAAGAGAATTCTGTTTGTGACTTAGGTAAGTTGGAGTAAGTATATTTCATGCAGCAGTGAAACCATGAGACTAACAAGATGATTGTGACTTACGATACTTCCTTCCTGACACTCAGAATTATCTCTTTCATCATATTTGGATGGGACATGGGCCACCTAGGAGAGCATATCCTGTTCCTGTCTTCCGAAACCCCTGGAAGCTGGTGCTTAAGGAAAGTGGCACATTCTTCCTTTAAATGCTGTCATCCTCCTTGGACTCTGCCTTGCTTCCTTTGTGCAGGAAATCAGATAACCCAGGATGGTAGCAAGACTTTGGAAGTGGCCTATCACCACCCTGTCACTTGTGGCCTTTGGAAAACACTATGTCTTTACTATGCTTGGAAAACCCATGCCACCACAATATGCCCTGCATTCCAACCACAAACATTACTAGGCACACTCTGTGCACATGGAGCTCTTGTAGGCCTTGATGTCTTTGCCAGGACATTTCTTCTGTCCATGCTGCTTCGTCAGGACCTCTTTTCTCCCTTTTTACCAGGTGAATTCCTACTTTCCTCGTAGCCCCACATCAAGCCTCCCAACATTTCCTAAGCAGTGCTAGACACTTCCTTCTCTCTTGGTCTGTTTCCCACATCTCATTTTGTCATGCATTACATGATTTTTGCTCTGATCGTTGTTTGCTTTGGATCATTTATTTTATGTGTCTCACGAGATCACACATTCCATGAGAATCAGGATGGTGTCCTATTTATTCATCTTTGTGAACGTAGGTCGTTCTTCACTCTTCCTCCTCGACCTGGCTTCTGCGAGGCTGCCTGGCCGAGTCCCAGACACACAGTAGGTGCTCCATATTGGTTAAATTTATGCATGAAGACATGAGTGGATAAAGCCATACCTATAATCCATCTGGAAAGCTTTGGGAGGACCAAGACAGTCTCTAAATCTGGAAAGGGGACAGTGAATTCAGGGCCTAGAGAAGGGAGGCTCCTAACTCCAGCTGCCTGTTTTCTGGGACTTTGCACCAACTGACTAAAATGGACTATTGTTACCCTTTACCCCTCATCTTCTTTTCCATATATTTATTGCTACTGTGTTCAGGAAGGGCACGTGATAAGTGGGACAATGTAGGAAATTCATAGCGTAGCATCCTGCCTCCCCCCAAAACTGTTGACCATGATCCATTTTATCCTGAAACTCACATTTACATGTAAAATATTTACCGGTGCTTCAAAATAAATTGGGGATTAATATATTGGTGCACTGTAGATAAATATCAAGGAACACGGTGTTTTCGTCTTGTGTAGAGAATAGTTATTTTTGATCCCATGGTGTTCATGGGCTGGTTTGTTTTTTCTTTCTTCTCCTTCTGCTCCTCTCACAGAGCTATAGGCAAACTGTTCCAGCAACTTTCAAAAATACTCAAAATAATCATAGAGAAAAGTGTGCTATGAAATCCCAGTTTTACAGGGAAGAAAGAGAGGCTCAGAGGTCAATAACTAACCAAAAGGACACAGAGCTAGTCGGTGACAGAGTTGGAATTCAAGCCCATTCACACCGGGTCTAGAGTCGGGGCTGTCAACGGCCATGAATGGCTGCCTCTTGTCCAGAAGTGGACTCCACACTGTATGGAGGACAAATTATTTATAGGAAAGAAACTGAGCAGATCATTTAAAGGATCCCTTGCAAATGCTCCATAAAGGGATAAAAAGGAGAGAAAATTAATCATCTCACACACCCTGGGAAACTTGTACATGTTCATGCAATTTGTACCTCGAACTAAAGTAACTGAATATTTCCTGTAGTAAGTAACTAGTTCTGTAACTTGGAAAAAATCTCTGACTCCACTTAACTCCTGCAGAGGGCCATGGCATATGGCCTAAATGCCCTAGAGTTTAAGTCAAGATACACTTACATAGTAAAACTATTCTTTTGTTGTTTTACTCTTTCCTTCCTGCTTGGAAAACTTTTCAAGTTTAAAGCCATCTAAAAATTGTAATTTTTTTTTTTCCCCTAGAAAGCAGAGGTCACAGAGATAAATGTCAACTGTCAGAAGTGCCACAGATGAAGGTGATATTCTTTTCTAATGGTTTCTGAGAAAAGAGACCATCAGAGTGAAATCCAGTAATCCCTCATTTGTGATTCCATGCCTACTGAGACGCTCAAACTCGAGTGCAGACTTTGGTAAAGTACTGAGCGCTGAAAGGTAGTTCTGTCTCCTGAGGAATCTGGAATGAGATCTAGTAGGAAGTTTCATTCAAGTTGAATGGAAAACATAAAAGAGAGTGTTCTATGGAACTCAGAAGTCTGGCAATGATGGATTTACTCCATGTGTGAAAGACCGGAGTAAGTGTTCTTCCCACGTTTGATTTATTAATTGGTTTATTAAGAAAGTCCTACAAGTTAATATTTCACTACTCGCTTGAATATAGTAATAAAATCCTAAGTAGAGAGTCCACAAATCAAATAGAAATGGACACTCCAGTACCTATCAAATGATGTTTTCACATTTATCTATATATTTACCTATAATCGAATAATTTCCTAAGAAATAGTAGTGTGCCTAATTTGAGTAGAATGTTGCATTTTAGCTTTATTTTTAAATTTAGGTAGTTCTAAAGACAATCCTGGGTTAATTTATGGGGAAATTATTATTATTCTCCTTCTTGGAATATGCCTGTCTATATCTATAAAGTGAAATGCACCCATTTCTGAAAAGATTCCTTTAATAATGTTCTCTCGTTTTATGAGATTCCATGGCATCATAGCATGACTGAATAAATTATCCTCTGGACATAACCTAATTTCCCATAGTCCTAATTCTGAAAGATTTCTCAGATTTTCTTTTCCAGTGGGAGAAATATTATAAGATTATCAAATTCATTATTTTGATGATGAACAAAATTATACCTGAACTGTCTTAAAAGTGCTTCTTTTCATTTAAAAAAAAAAAAAAAAAAAAGCTATAGCGAATGAAAGGCCTCTATTATATAATGCCCTGGAGTGGATCCCTCTTCTTTTAACTCAGATTTTCAGGAAGCTTGGATTCCTCCAATTCCATTTTAATGCCCCCCCTCCCCGCCATTCTGTTTCAGTGGCAGTGAGGAACAGCTGGCCGGCATCTTCTGTGATAATAACCTTCATATAGTGGAAACGTGAACGGTTTTGGACATGGTACTCACAAAAACATCCCCCCGCGTGATGTAGCTTATTTGGTATTTCCCCCTGTAAATAGCTAGATTCCTTATAGCCAGCCCTTCCAGCGACTATCAAATTTTGGCTCTGTTGAGTATAATGCAAGCATTTTCTGCCCCGTCTATTCAGGAATGTCTTCTGAGGAGGTTTCACAATACAATTTATTGTGTTTAATTTATGACAGACAATGTAAGAAGAATGGAATGCTTTTCTGTTAGGATTTGCATTGATAATTAAAGGTTACCATAGTGCTGGTTCGCTTTTACCAAATTTGCCAAATTCTGAAGGGAATGCCAATTAGAAGGCAGTCATGTTTCTCACTGCAACAGATTGAGACCAGTACCTGGTGGTGAGGACCCGTCGCTTTTGGCTGGACCTTACTTCTAATTGGGAAAGAAGGCAAAAGCTAGATCAAATAGTGTTTCTGAAGTGGTATCAATCATTCCAAGTAATAGCCACACCCCAAGAAGGCTGAGGAAGTGATTCAGTCTTTCTGAGGTCATCTTTTCTGGGTATGGAGGTAGCCAAAATTCTGAAAACGTTCACATTTTGCTCTCTTTAGGAAAAAACAACATTGATTTTAGAGGCTTTTGTTACAAAGGCCAGGGGGATTTTCCCACTGCAGCAAAGAGGAAGCTGGGTTTGGACCGGGAAGCCAGACATTTCTTGGCCCGAGTTTCTCACTTGAATGGGATTCTAGTTTGCCCCCTCCTCACCTCGCCAACCCCCAAGCAGCTAGAAGCCCCACCTCCTCCCTTGGACCATATGGGGAAGCTGGCTCAGTGGTTCTTATCCTTCTGACTCCAAGTTCACGCAGCTGTTCATTCCCTGCTTAATGTACCGGTAATTACAGCAATGTGCGCTTCTCTTTTTCCAATCATGTAACTTTTTTCTAATGGAAAATGATTTGTTTTTAACAACTTCCATGCATTTTGTTCTTTAATAAGAAAGGGTGTCTCGTGGTACTGAGGGATTGAATTCTCTATAAAAAGCAAAAGTCTCTATATCAGTTTCCAGCTCCATAGGAGGGCTCCATGGGACTAGCCAAAATTGGGGGGGGGCGGGGCTTAAGTGGGTGTGACTAACTGGATATGAATAGGTCAGTTGGGAAACAAAGCAGGCTCCTCGCCTTTTGCATATGGAGGTGGTGAAAGAACATTTTTTAAAAATATGAAACTGGGAAAAATCAAAAGTACAAATTGAGCTCCTCTTTCATGATCCAAATTCATTGTGCTCTCAAAGGATTTTTTAAAACAAATATCCGAGGAGCTTTTCACTTATCTGAGTTCTATCTTTTGGAGCATGCAAAGTTTCTGCTTTGATGGTTGGGTCTGGGTGGAGGACTGAAATGACAGCAAGGGATGCATCTTTCCCTTCAGCCATGCCAAGCTCTGGGGCACAGATCAAAAGTGTGTTTGTTCACATTATCATTTCCTTTGTGGATAAAATACATCACCCTTGGAATCTCTGCCCTAGCATCTCCCTAAATGGCACCGGGAATCATTACAACAGGATCATTTCTGAAGCAAAACTTTTCCAACTCATTAGAATACTTCGTTTTGGAGCTTTTATTTAAAAAATATACTAGTTAAGCAACTGTTGTAGTAAAGAAAAACAAATCAGATCCCTGTTTGTAGAAGGAACTGTTGGTTCTATGCAACATGTAGAGCTATTTGATCAGAAAGATGATAGCACAGCGAATGCTTCTTTTATATGAAAATTCAAAATTCAAGGAAGTTGAGAGCGTGATAGACTATACGTGCAAACTGAATACGCCTCATTTGACATTTTAGGGATTCACAGAATTTATGATTTAGCTGAAGCTATAAAACAGATATTTGGAGCCCCAAATCCTTTGGTGCTAAATGTATCCATATCTTCAAGGGGCATTAATTTTATTGCTTACATATTCCCTTTACACTAATAATGGTGAGTAACGACATGATTTGCCAGAAACCACCTATCTCTTACCTAGCTCCCTCTCCAGAAATCTCTTGGTTTTTCTTACAAGTTCCTTCAGAATTTTTATGACACCAAACTGAGGAAATTTAAAATACTCATTTTGGAATTTAGAACTAAATGACTTCTAAATTTATCTATCTATTTATTTACTTATATTTTATTTATTTATTTGACAGAAAGAGAAATAGCGAGAGAGGGAACACTAGCAGGGGGAAGTGGGAGAGGCAGGCTTCCTGCCAAGCAGGGAGCCAGATGAGGGGCTCTATCCCGGGATGCTGGAATCATGGCCTGAGCCAAAGTCAGACACTTAAAGGCTGAGCCACCCAGTGCCCCAGACTTCTAAACGTATAATAAAGTTGGCAAAACAGTTGCTTTCCTTAATAACCCTCAGTGGCACAGCAGCAGCGAAGATACGCTTTTGTTCCTCCAAAATCTTTAGTTAGAAGCTACAAGTGTGTCGCCAACTGCAGCGAGGGGATCTGGGCTTCCTTGTCATGAATCCAGCTCATGAGTTTTCATCTGATTTCACTATCTAGGAAGTTTTTTCCAGCTCTGTGAAAAGTAAAAATTCTGCTTAATATATTTCAGCAAGGTTTGAGAATTGGAATCTTCAGAATTAGTAGCAAGACTAATCCAGGTGTCTATCTTACCTCATATTCTATTTCTTCAGAGGATTGCATCTGTAGCTTTGAGAAGATTTTATTTGTAAAGCTTTAAGTTATTTTGATATACATTAGACCATCAAAACTTTAGGTAGGATCTGATGAATGTCAAAATAAGTAATTATATAATAAATAATTGTCCTCATTCCTACTTATTCAGCCAACAAATATATTTATTTTTTAATTTTTCCCCTCTTTATTGAGGAATAACTGAAAAATTTATATGTATTTAAAATGTACAATGTGATGATTTGGTGTATATTCTGAAGGATTACCGCAACCAAGTTCATTAACACATCCATCACCTCATAGTCACATTTTATTATGTGTGTGGTAAGAATGCTTAATTAAGATCTACTCTTTTATCACTTTTTAAATATGCAATACAGTATTATTAACTATAGTCACCATGCTGTGTATTGGATTCCCAGGACTTGGTTTTATAACTGAAACTTTGTATCCTTTGCCTGCCATCTCCCCAATTCCTCTACCCCAAGACCCTGGCATTTTACTCTCTGTTTCTATGAGTTCAATTTTTTTTTTCTTTTTTTAGATTCCACATCTAAATGATACCATGCAGTATTTGTCTTTCTCTGTTGGCTTATTTCACTTAATGTAATGCCCTCTTGCTTCACTCATGATGTTGCAAATAATAGGATTTCCTTGTTTTTTTCTTCTTAAACTGAATAATATTACATTATATATGTACCACATCTTCTTTATTTATCTGGTGGCAAACACTTAGGTTATTTCCATACATTGGTATTATGAATAATGCTGCAATAAACATGGAAGTACAGATATTTCTTCCGGATAATGATTTTTTTTTTCCCCGTTGGGTACATGCCCAGAAGTGGGATTGTTGGTTGATAGGGTAGTTCTACTTTTAATTTCATAAGGAACTTCCATACTGTTCCATAGTGGCTGTACCAATTTACATTTTCGCCAGTGGGCACAAGGGTTCCCTTTCGTTATCTCTTTTTGATAATAGACATCCTAACAGAGGTGAGGTAATATCTCGTGGTTTTTATTTGCAGTTCCCTGATGGTAAGTGATGATGAGCACCTCTTCATGTAATTTTCGGCCATTTCTTTGTCTTCTTTGGAAAAATGTCTATTCAGATCTTTTGCTCATTTTTTAAAAATATTTATTTATTTATTTATTTATTTATTTATTTGAAGGGGGAACACAGAGGGAAAGAGTCTCAAGCAGACTTCCTGTTAAGTGGAGATCAGTGACTTGAGCCAACACCAAGATTCAGATGCTTAATCGACTGTGCCACCCAGGTGCCCCTCTTTTGCCCATTTTAAAATCAGATTTATTTTATATTATTTTATTTGCTGTTATAGGAGTCCCTTATGTATTTAGATATTAATCCCTCACCAGATATATTGTTTGCAAATATTTTTCCCATTTCATGTGTTCCCTTTTCATTTTGTTGATTGTTTCCTTTGCTTATTGAACATCTCATACATGTCAGTCACTTTTTAGGGACCAAGCCGTGAACAAAATAAACAAAAATCTCTGCCTCATGTAGATTACAATTTAGTAAGAGAAAACAGACAAGATATATCATTAAAAACCGGTTAAATAGCAATAAGAGTCAAGGGAGAAAAAGTACTGCAAAAAAAGACAAGAAAGGGGCACCTGGGAGGCTCAGTGGGTTAAGCCTTTGCTTTTGGCTCAGGTCATGATCTCAGGGTCCTGGGATAGAGCCCCACATCAAGCTCTCTGCTCAGCAGGAACCTGCTTCCCCCTCTCTCTCTGCCTGCCTACTTGTGATCTCTCTCTCTCTTTCTCTCTGTCAAATAAATAAAATCTTAAAAAAAAGGCAAGAAGTTATGGGTCATAATTTTGCATGAGGTAGCAGAGAAGAATTCACTCATAGTAATAGTGACTTATAGCATGTATTTGGAGAAAGTGAGGTATATGCTATATGGATATCTGAGAGAGCTGTTCAGGCAAAGGTAATAACAAGTGCAAAGGTCCTCGTGAAGTGTAGATCTAGTGTGTTCAAATAGTAGCAAAGAGACCAGTACATCTGGAGTGCAGAACGCAATGGAGCAGCTGTTAGGAAATAAGATCAGAAAAGTAGGAGGGAGCTTGATCACACAAAGCCATAGTTTATTATAAGAACTTCAGCTTTTACTTTGAGATATGGGAAGCCACTGGAGATTTTTAAACAGAAAAGTGACAGAGTCCAATAGACCTTTTAACAAGATCATTCCAGCTGTTATGTTGCAAATTGATTCAAGGACAAGGAAGGAAGCAGACTAGTCAAGAAACTGTTGTTATCAGCTGGACAGGAGGCCAAGGTGGAAAAGCAGAGGTAGTAGGTATTGAGGGAGTTCCTACTGTACACCAGTTACTCTTCTTGACCTTATGGATATGAAAGGGGAAAACTGAAGCTCTGCTTCCACGGGATTTACTTTCTTCTGAGAGCAACCACACAATCAACAAATTCGCCAATGTATATATAAAATATTAGGTGGCGGTAAGTTCTATTAAGAGGAACTCTAGAACATGTTCTCTAGAAACAATCCAGCTTATGATGACAAATACCTACAAATAAATGAATACCTGTGAGGAGTGGATCAGAAAAGCAAGTTGTGGCATATTCAATCAGAGAATATTATGCAGCAATGAAAATAAATGCTAGAACTCGATGCAACACCGTGAATGGATCATAGAAATATCAGTATCAGTGAAAATGAGTTTATAGATATTAAAAACATCTGGTGCATTTTTCATGAAGTCAAACACATACAACCAAGGCATACACTTTTAAGGTGATACACATAGGTGTGTTTAATTATATAAAATAATTTTTTTAAAGTTGTTAATATAAGATTTAAGATAGTAATTATCTTGGATGAGGGGAGAGCTTTCATGTCGGATGTTGGAGTTAGATGTTTATTTATATTATTTTGAAGGGGAAAAATAAAGGAAGAGGGAAAGAAGGAAGGAATGAAAGAAGGGAGGGAAGAATTGATGCAGGGAGGGAGGGAGGCCCTCTCATGAGTTAATACTGAGTGTATGTCATGAACCAAGGATTATAATTAATCTGATTTTATGCCCCTGAGGTAGAGGGCTGGGGAGATGGATGGGGTAGTTGTTTGTAGTTTGTTTACTTATTTTTCTGTAGGGTTATTAAGGAAGTCCTCTGTAAGGAAATGACATCTGAGTAAAGACATGGATGGAAAGAGAAGTCTGAAGAACAAGGATAGTGCTGTGGCTGGGGAGATGTAAGAGAGAGGACCAGCAACAGGAGGTGGGTCAGGAAGGTAATAGGAGCAGGTCACCTTGGGCATTATGGGCCATGAAAAACATGTTGACGTTTACTCCAAGGAAACTGGAAATCACTGAAGGGTTCTGAGCGGGAGCAACATTATCTCTTGTATGTTTTAAAAGGAGCACTCCTATGGTGGTGTGGGAATGGATATACCGCATTTTTCCAGCATAATTGACATCTTGGGCTGGATAATTTTCTTCCGTGGAGGGTTTGCATGGTAGGATGTTGAGCAGCGTACCTGGCCTCTTATAGGGGTATTGCAAACCCCCAGCCCCCAACCCACTTGTAACAACCAAAAATGTCTGCAGATAATGTCAAGTGTCTCCTTGGGACAAATTCATCCCTGGTTGTGAATCACTAGAAGGCACTGAAATTGGAAAAATATAGAAGCAGAGACAGGAGGTAGGAGAATGTATCCATTGGGGACCATGGCTGTGACTAGGATAACAGTTCCTGGTGTCCCTCCCCACTTTCCTTTCCTTTTCTTTTCTTTTTTTTTTTAATGATTTTTTAAAAACTTTTTTATAATTCTCATTTTTTAAAATTTTATTCCGCTTTAGTGAGGTATAAGTTACAAATAAAACTGTAAGACACTTATGTGTATCTCATGCTGGATTTGATATATGGAGACGTTGTGTTAAGGAGTCCTCCCATGCAGTTATGTAACACCTCCATACCTCACCTATTTACCTTTTGTGTGTGAGATAAAACTGAAGTTCTACTCTCTTTATAAATTTCCGTGATACAGTACAGTGTTATCAACTGTAGTCACCATGTTATGCATTAGATCCTCAAACCTTACTCATCTTCTAGCATGGCCCCCTCTTTTCTAAACATACATTTTCACAGTTTGGGTTTATACCCTCATTTCTGGAATGTCTACAATTTGAGAGTACTTTGAAACCCCCAAAGATGTAATGTCAAAAATTCATTCACGGACAAAACAAATATTTTCTAGGTGCTCTAGAAACAGTATATTTGAGCATGAAATAGTCCATATGGCTGTTCTTTAAGGACTAGCTCTTACCTATCCATTTCTTCCACTGATTTTGTCTAACCTGGCATCTCATTTTCTGACTCGCATCCGTGAAGATCGAAATGAGGACCTCCTCTTGGCCTTCGCTTTGATCAATCTGAAAGTAATCCTACTGACGACATTTTTAACGCAGACCACCATTTAAAGAAAATATCAGAGGCATACTATTCATCCATAGAATGTGTACTTCTGAGGGCAAGTTTCTTTCAGAAGGCACAGGAAGCCATGGCTGAGATCATCAGAGAATAAGCTTTGCTCCCCAAACATGATAGGGTGGGAGAGTCAGATAAGAATTGTGTTTTGTGCAAAATGCTGAGAAAAAAGACAAGGTCCTTAACATCAGTAGCACAGGAATTAAGGAATATTGTAGAGTGTGCTACAGCAGAGCCTGAGAGCAGAGTTGACAACAGGAACTTTGAGCACTTTCCCCTGAGGACTCTGTTCTGTTCTTACAAAACACCGGGCATCTGAAAGGTAGAAATGTAAACACAAGGACACTGAGTGGCCTTTGGTCTGAGAGTGAGCCGCACAAGCTTCTAAGTAAACAGTTTCTAGGATTCCGGAATGGTACTGTTTGGAAATGGTTTTATAGGAGAGACAGATCACTCAAATGCAGAAAATGCAACTCCACTGAAGCAAATCCAACTTCCTTCTCTGACAGGGACAATGTAATTAAATCCTTCAGGCCAGAGGGTTAGCAGCCCCTGCTGCTGGGGGTCTTAGCTCATGCTCATCACTGGTGGTTTACCAGATGACATTGTGTGCCACACCTGATGTGCTAAAGTAGCCCTGCCTTTGGAAAAGAGGTCATGGTGCCCATGAGGGAAAGAGCCTGGATGAGACAATGTTTTCATTTGCAGAGCCTAACTGTTCATCTCTCATATTTACAGCCAAAATCAGAAGCCCACACCATGCTTGGCTTTTTTTAAATAAGGACTCTAATATAACAACAAAAAGAGCTGTGTCAACTCACCTTTGTGAAGTAGGTGGAGGGGCATATGCCATAACAACAAGGGGTAATTGCACAAATATTAAATGTTATTGTCACTAGCCAGAGTAGTTCTATGCAATGAACTGACTCAAGCACAGCTCATCATGTCATCAAAATGCAATTTTACTTTTATTTATTTATTTATTTATTTATTTATTCAGCTGCTCACTCATATTTTAAAAATGTAATTCCTGACAATAATGCCATCTTATCCTCAATGAAAACTCCAAGAGGTCCTTGAATCTGCTACTCATTCTTGGAGCTTTGGTCACTTTACATCACACTGTCAAAATTTTGAAAATGGAATGTCCTACACAAAAGCTTAATCAAAACTGAAGCTCATTATCGACATCAAATATCTAATCTGCTTCCTTCCCAGTGTGGACTTGCTTCTGGCTGGAAATCTGCAGAAGAAAGAGGCCAGTGTAGGAAGGGCATGGCATGCATCTGATTTTGTCTCTATTTTTTATAGTGCATCCTTCCTCTTCCTCCAAATAGTTCACCAGCCAGTGTCTGTTCCCCAAGTCACACCATGGGGAAGACAGAGAAAATCCTAAGCTGGGCCTCTTCCTCGTATGCTTCAAGTTTTCTGGGTTTAGCAAATGATTACGTTTGACTTTTTTCTCCCTCCAGAGTCTTTTGTATGGGTGTGCAGAAGACCCCACTCCTATAATCCCCTTGACTTGGGCAGATGCATCTCTAATTATGGTAGTAGACTGCAAAGCCTTGTGACACTCAAGAACATGGCATTCATTTCTATCCCCCGCCCCCTCACCCCGCCTATCCTTAGCCATCTAGTTGGCCTCATTAGAAGGAGTTGAGGGCTCCCCCTTGGTTCTCTCTCCCATGTTGCTTATGTAGGTGAGACACATGAGCACCCTTACTCCAGAACTCTGGTGTACAAGCAGGTCTGCCCCAGGGCAACTACTGCTGTTCCTCTGCCTCAGGATGCTATACCTTCTCCAGTCATGAATTAAGCTGAGCCCACATTTCACACACATTTCATAGCTATCTGAGTCATTATGTGGTCATCTCTCAGTAGGCTTAGAACAAACAGGGTAGCACTAACCACTTTCCCAGGACAGTTTTTCAGTTTTTTTTTTTTCTATCCCTTCTATAAAAGCTTCTATATTCTTGATGTTAATGAAGAGATATGAGAATCATGCCATAGATTCTTACCTATTTCCTTTATAAAATCTGTTTATGGTAAACTCTTTCACACATGCTTCATTATCTGATGTTAATTTTGTGAAGACGCCATTTGAGTTAAGTCAGGAAGAGCCCCCATTTTAACCTTCTGTTGAATCTGTGGAAGAAATTGTGCATACATAAAATTGTAAAGAAAAGAAAGTTGTTTTTCTGGGTTCTTTCGTCCTTGGCCTTTCCATATGCTCATTGACTCATCTACCTATCATTTTTTTAGTTATTTTCACCAGAAAATATAGAACTTATGGTGCCTAACACAAGACAATGTTACCACCATTACCACTACCACCTCAAGCAATAGATTTTCTAAACCTTTTACCTTTTAAAATTCTTTATCACAAAACACTTCCCCTAAAAACCTAGCACTGTACAAGTCAGGTCAGAAGATAGTTCTTGACTGTCTTCTCTTGTGCCAAGCACTGTATAGAGTTCTAACTGCAGAAGATGACAGATCCAGTTCCCTGGAACAGAAGAGTTCAAGGCTTACGCTACTTACCTTCATTAGAATATAAAGTAATGCATAATTTTGCCAATATGTTTGGATCAAATGAAAATTAAATTTTGCAAAAGCTGGGGATGCATATATGTATTGTGATGTTGGTCAGAACTAGTCTAAGGATTGAGTGGAAATACATGGAGTGGAAGAGGGCAAAACATGCTCCTTTAGGTGACAGGTAAGCCAATATCACCAAAAGTATCCTTGTTTACTACACCCCATGAGAATTTTTTTAAAGTTCTTTGTATTTGTATTTTCTTTCATGAGATAACATCAGGGACATGAACATTTCTACTCAACCCCCATATGGTACTGAAAGAATGCCAAGTGAATAAGGTTATAATGGAATATTTTAAAAATCACTCTTTTAAAGAATTGGTAGTCACCTTTAATCCCTTCAATATCACCTTAAATTCCAGTGCTAATAACTCAGAAAATTTAACAACCACTGGTCCATTCATTATTAGAGAAAACATTATAAACTCATTTGGATTGACGTGTTAATTGTTGAATTTAGGGTTAATGGTTGACATTAGTTTTTCTTAACCTCCCAGGATAACATTTGCATTTTATGCTAAAAAAAAAAAAAAAAAAAAACCTCTAAAATGTCCTCAAACTTGAAGGACTTGGTTAGATAAACAGTTGAGGAATGATAGAAAAGCCAGCTATAGAGATTATTTTGATAAGAGTAACTATGGGTACTAACCAATCCCCACCCACTGCTCAATAAACACACCTAAGTCTTACATTGGTACTCTGGGACACTGACACCAAAGTATCAGTGCAAAAATGAAAACCAAGTTTGTTTGGAGGACAACTCTCAAATGTGACATTTCTTTAAACAGGACTGCCTCTTGGCCGATAGAGATTTTTTTCTGAAGCATTCTTTCCTGAAAAAACATGACATTGAGGGTTTTTTTTTGTTTGTTTGTTTACTTTTTAAAGATTCTATTTATTTATTTAGAGGGGCAACCAGAGGGAAAGGGAGAGAAAGAATCTCCAGCAGACTTCACACTGAGCAGAGAGCCTGACATGGGACTCAATGCCATGACTCTAAGATCATGACCTGAGCCAAAAACAAGAGTCAGACACTCAACCAAGTGAGCCACCCAGGCACCCCATGACATTGAATTTTTAAAATAATTTTTTAAGCTTCAAACCCATTTTCCATTTTGAGAAATTGTCTCATTATGTGTTGCTGAAGTGGGGACAAAATGTTGAGAACTGAAAAAAATTGATCAAGAATGGCCAAGAATTGATAAAACACCATCTGGTCTGGTCCCTATGATGTGACCCCTCCCTAGAGAAAGTCCCAAGATGAACTCTACCCTCCTCACACTGCCTTCCCACCACAAGCTGGTAAAATGTAGGCTGCCAATAGAGGATCTGTCTTTTCGTGTCCTGCTTAAACACACTGGAGCCTGTGGCAAAAGGACAAGGTATACCTTATATATCCTTATCAAGATACTCTTCCACAATTTGAACCAAGTGGAAAAAGCTAACAAAAGCCCTCCAATCAAAACAATGACTATATATAAAGCTCTGAATTGCCTAATCTGTTTGTTCACCATTGTCAATCCTCATAAACCAGCCAGTGGTGGAAGCCAGTGACCCGGAATCATGGGCTGACTGCAAAGGACTGCTCCCATTGCCCAATAATGCAGGGTCATAAAACAAACAACAGCCTGTCTTAATTTAAAATTCTGATATTTGGTTCAACATGGATTTTCAAAAATATTACAATAAAATATTATTTATCTTAAAAAAAAAAGACTTTTTTTGAAGACTATTTTTCATCTGAAGTGGGTACATCATTCATCTCATCTTAATTCTGGATCCAGGTTTGTTGCCATCTGAACATATCTAGATCTGTGGGGGTAAAAAAAAAAAAAAAAAAAAAAAATCAAAGCTTGCCCATAGAACAAAAGGATGTCCCTTGATAGATATCTCACAGTGGATCTATAGAGGATGATTCTTTGTCTTGGTAACTATCAATACACATCATGTAATGAATAAGAACTTTGGATCCTTCTTAGACTCAGTGAGCAGAAAATGTGCAGAGGGAACAAAAAGCAAGTGGCTAAATTGGCTGTAAAGACTTTAAAGGAAATTTAGATATATATTTTAAAATATAATATTTAAATATATTATTATATGTATATGTTTTAACAAATTTTTGTGGCAGAGTAATTTTCAAAGACTAGAATGAAGGCAGCTTCCCTATCTCTGACCTTAATTTAGGAATTTCTAACTTTATTTTCTTAGTTTCTCATGCCAAATTGCCTGACAAATATTTTATGTTGAGCATAAGTCAGAATTCCTAAGTTTTGCAGATAATTATTTTCTAAATGAAAAAAAAATAAGAAACTAAAAATCTCTGTAATAAATAGAACATTGGATTGGCTGAAGCACCCTCTCTGAACATTTGATGTAAAACAATTGCTCAGAATGGAGATGTGTCAATCAAGAATACAGAATCCATGGATGTTACTAAGGGATATTTTGGGACTGGCATGGCTATTTTGTAGAATGACAATATAGAAAAGTTAAAATGATACCACAAAAACTGCTTATCTTGTCATTCTCATCTTTATAAACCTACTATCCGGGGCGCCTGGGTGGCTCAGTGGGTTAAAGCCTTTGCCTTAGGCTCAGGTCATAATCCCAGGGTCCTGGGATTGAGCCCTGCATCAGGCTCTCTGCTCAGCAGGGAGCCTGCTTCCTCCTCTCTCTCTGCCTGCCTCTCTGCCTGCTTGTGATCTCTGCCTACCAAATAAATAATAAAATCTTTAAAATATATACATATATATATGTATAAATTTACTATCCATTTAGTAATTTAAACTTTATTCTATCTCCTTTTTCAATAAGCTTATTTTTAATATAGTTAAAATTGTCTCTTTAAAGGTTTTTTAAAAAGTTTTAAATGTAGTTGGTATTTTTAATTGTGGTTAAAAATAACATAAAACTTAGCCTCTTAGCCATTTCTAGGTATACAGTTGAATAGTGGTAAGTGCATTCATGTTGTATAACCAGTATCAAGAAAGTTTTCATCTTGCACAACTGAAATTCTATACCCGTTCAAAAACTCTGCATTTTCGTCTCCCTCTAGCCCCTACCAACCACCATTCTAATTTTTGTTTCTTCAAATTTGAATATGCTAGATGCTTCATGTGAATGGAATCATACAGTATTTACATTTCTGTGCCTGGCTTATTTCACTTAGCATCATGACCTCAGAGATTATCCATGTTGTAACATGTGTCATAATTTCCTTCCTTTCTAAGGCTAAATAAGGTTCCATTGTATATATGCACCACATTTTGTTCATCCATTCATCCATTGATAAACTATGTGTTCCTACAACCTCTTGTCTATCATGAACAGTGCTCCTATGAACATGGGTATGTAAGTATGCAAATACCTCTTCAAAATTCTGTGTTAGACTCTTAGGGCTATATACCCAGAAGTGAGATTTGTGTCTTCTTTGGTGAAATATCTATTCAAGTCCTTTGTCATTTAAAAATCAACTTCAGATTATTTTTAATATTTATCTTAAATGTGTTTCTCAAGTGCTAGTTTCTGAATTTCGATAAGCATAGTATATTGTCTTGTTGATAGAAGAACAGATGAAATGGGACACGGCCAGAGCCCAGACTTAAGACAGGAGCAGGGAAGACAGTACAGAGAGAAATCTATTTTAATCTAGGAATCAGAAACTGAAAAGTCTTCAGTTGTTACAGGAAAGGGTAAGCAAGGGTAAGCAACAAAGAATCAGAAGGTAGGGTTCCAGAAATGTAAGAAGAAAATAAGCCTATGGATTATGTGAATTGATTTTTGTAGTGTTTTTCTTTGATTGCTTATGCTAATATGATTCTTGATAGCAAGAGTCTGATGGGCAGCCTGTCTTTCCTGGTCACAATTAAAGCCTCAGACCTTGGCCCAGTAGCCATAGTAGATGCTCAATAAAAGCTAGTGAAATGGAAGAAGGAAGAGAGGAAGGAAGAAAAGAACGAGAGGGAATGAGGGAGAAAGGGAAGAATGAGGGAAGAAGGCAAGAAGGAATACAGAAAACTGACGAGTGATTTCTCTGTTGAGATTGACAAGAACACAGTTGAATTGCTCATGTTGTTCATTAAAGTAGATCTGAAGACCTCACAAATATGGAAGAATGATCTTTCTTCTTGTAATCTATAAGTAGCAGGGATGGAATGGACATTTGAGGAATTAATTTGGTGATTAATCCTTAGAAAACTTAGATCACTTTAAATCCATTTCCATTCATATTTCTAAAAGGAGATTGGTTGGAATCATTTATTCACGTGGACATTCATTTATAAAGGTGAACGTATTCAGAGATCCCTTTAAGCAATGTCTTAATTGAAGATGCAGCTATACTGAGGAATTTTCCACTGGCACTTCCAATATACCTCTTTTAAATTCAAATTGTGGACTATGTCTCTATTAGAATAATCAGAACTAACATTTATTTAGTGCTAATCATATGGTGCAATCACCTTTTTTAACCTGTTTTGCTCTTGCTCTCACACTCACATAATGACTTTTAACACTTGCTAGAACCCAAGACACAGACCAGTGGTACAGAGGAAGAAACTAAAGAATGAAAAGATTATGTAACCTGTTTGGTAGACACAGAATTCAAGTTCAGGTTGACTCCCTCCAGAGGCTGTCTATCCTGCTCCATTGTACTTGCTGCTTATATTTTACCTATTTATATGCATGTTTGTTTCTGCTCCTAGAATGGTGGTTTTTAAAATGGGACTTGTTAGCAAGTCTGGAGATGTGTTTTTTTTTTTTTTTTTTTTTTTCGTTGCAGTGATTTGAGGATGCTACTGTCAACTGTAGGGGAGAATTCGGAGATGCAGCCAAACACCCAATAATGAACAAGGGAGTTCCTCATAACAAGGAATTTTTCAGCCACAAGATTGGGAGAACCTACACTAGAACATGAGACACTAAAGGTCAAGAAGAATTATGCCTTACTAAAATTTGTGTTATATCTGGAACAGAGTTGGATGAAAATAAAAATGTTTATGGTTGGAAAAAATAACTTACCCAATTTGTTAAAGGGAAGGAATTGGACTTAATAATAAGGCATCACTCAGTTCTAACCAATTAACTGATATATCTGTCCTGGAAACATACGTGTGTGTATATATATATGTGTGTGTGTGTGTGTGTGTGTGTGTGTGTGTGTGTATAGCCAAGGGCACTGCCTTTTTCTCTCCCTTACCTGCATAAATCCATAGTATGAAATTTTCCCTTGCTAGAAAAAGAATCCAGATATATATGGGGTACATTACAATGCAAGCATGCTTGGATATTTTGAGAAAAAAAGGTAAGTAACACCCTAAACATGGTAGAGATTTACAAATACAATGAACAGATGGAATTGTGATAATCGTGCCCTTTAAGAACTTACCAACTGCAAGGGGAATATACATTCATAAAATTCTACAATGAGAGAATTTTATAACTAACTATTTGGGCTAATAGCACTACATATCATAAGAAAGAGATAATTTTTTCTCTAATAACGCTTATGAAATTTGCTCTTGTAAAATCCTTTGTGCTTACAGGACAACAGACACAAACTGTGATTCCTTAGGGTATCCCAATCTGAAGGTCAGGTTTCTTGGTATCTAACTGATCAACACAGAGCCCTCAATAGCTCAGAGATAATAGCATCTTCCCTCTCCTTTGCTTTTACTGTCTACCGGGAAGGTGCCCTTCTTGCTCTCTCCGTGGGAATTCTAAAATAAAAGTGCTACACAAAGAGTAATCGCTTCAAACGGATATCATCTCTTTCATGGACTTTCAGAAAACAGGCCACCAAGATACACTTGTGAACTAGCTCCCTGAGGGACAGAAGTAGAAGATGTTCTGACAATGTTAGTAAGGTACCACTTGATTTCACAGGAGTCAGGACTCTTGGAAGACTTTAGTGCCCTCCCAGGATGCTTCTTGCAACTGAAGAGTCTTTCTGGTTCAGAACCTCTTTCTTTGTTAAATCTAACAACAGTGTTACCTCACAGATCCTTTTGCCTGCTCTGTCTTCATAGGATTTTGAATAGGATTTTTCCTGCTTTCCTGGAATCAGGGTCTAGGGCTCAAATTTGGGGGGCAAAGTGAGTCACAGACAGTAGCAATAGTCTTCCACACTTTCTCTAACTAGTTCATTCTCTGTGTGGCAGCCATGTTGTTCTGATCTCTTGTGGGTTCTTGTTTGAAACCCTTCAAAGACCTTTACTTTTTTCTAAGATAAAATCCAATTTTAAAAATATGACTTACAATGTGTTTCAAGACCTGCCCCTTCTCCAACCTCATGTTTCACCCTCCACATACCCACACACTTGGTTTCACCACACTGGTCATCTTTTGATTCTTCTAGTTCTCCAAAAGACTGCTGCATATACTCTGTTTTCTGTGTAGTATATGTGTCTCCCTGCTTTTTGGCTTATTCACATTTATTTTTCACACTGTAACTTATAGCAACTTCCTCCAAAAGCTCTCCCTTGACCAGCACCCATAAACTATCTTTACTGTATTATTATTTATTCAGTATTATTTACTGTATTTACTGTATTATTCCAAAATGCCCTGAATTTCCCTTTAATAGCCCTTCTAATTACAAATTAAAAAAAAAATAAAAGCTGTTTTAAAAATTGTTAGAATTTTAATTCTCCTTCTCGAGTTATTCTCCTGAGCACTTTCTCAATGCCTGGTACACTATAAACACACAATACATCTTTGTTAAATATGAGGAAAAATGGTCAAATTGACAAATGTGTGGTATAACTTGTTCCTATAATACTGAAATGGAGTTAGTACATTCTAGTGCCAGCAGTATGATAAAAGGTATAATCTTTTAAATGATTTTCAATGGTCAGACATTTCAGTCTTTCACCTTAAAAAGAAAAAATACACACACACACACACACACACACACACACACGAATTACAAACTATCAAAGCATTCATAAAATAATTCCAAATAATCAGTTTGGTGACTTGTCTGCAAAAAGCCTGACTCCCTTATATTTGAGATCTTGGTGACTCTTTGGATGAAAAGCACTGGAAAATAGTGGAAGGAGTATACTTCAGTGAAGCCACACAGGGTCTGAATGAGACTGGTTGGAAGCTGATGCTGGAGAAAAGTGTAGGCTGAGCAGATCTGACTGGACACAGACAGACACAGGAGGCAGATTTAGCCAGACACAAGATGGAAGCCTAAGAATTAATCATAAATATTGTGGCAGAAAATGCCAATGTTGAGTAAACAAAGGCAAAAGCTTAGACAGCATTCAGTAGGTCTGCTGGAACAGCATTTACTAGGATAAAGTAAAGGAATGGGAGCATTATCAGGAGGGTAGGGCCTCTGTTGCAATCTTGCAGTTAGCAGAACCAGCATCAGACTCTAAAAAAGGAACACGAAACTTTGGCCCATGAAGTTTTAAAGCACTAGTTTCTCTCTGATATGATCAGAGGTTGGAACCAACTTCAGTGTCATGTGGCAGAACTTTGGTTCCAGCCTAATTTCACAGGCTCAGCTTGTGCAGTTGCAACAATCCCAGCTCCTACCGTAGTATAATCAGTGGACTGGACACAAGCTTTGTGGATATAATTCATGTGAATTAGTGGATGCATAACCTAATTCATCACCTCAAAAACTCTCCCAAGATGGAGTGTCTTTAACAATTGACCATCGATGGTAACCATGATTGCCTTGTGAGTGGCTAATCTGCAAGGAGTCAGTCTTAGACAAGTTACTTAACTCCTGGCCATCAATAGTCAATGCATTTTCTCTTCTTTTTGGACACACAATCAGATGTTCTAATGAGGTCATTTGTGTCCATGTTACTGTTTTGACCAATAAAATATTGACAGAAATGTCATACATAATTTGTAGGTCTGATTTCTACAAACCTTGGCCATTCTTCCCTCTTTCTTCATTGTCTGCTAATTATATGGGATCTAGTGGAAAATGCTAACACCTTAAAAGGTGAAGGAGCTATATATTTGAAGGATCCTGGTCTTGGAATGATAGTACAAAGCCAAGTTCCCTGCTAATACCTATTGGACTTGATGCGGGTAAGAAATAAGCCAGGGATTTATTAAACCATTGAGATTTAGGGAGTGGTATATGACAGCAGCTAATGTTATATAACCTGAATAATAAATATATAAAATAAAATACTAGCGAGTACATGAAATACATGAAACACATGAAAGATCAAGGTCCACTTTTTGCAGATGTACAGATTTATGGAACAAAAAAGTACTATGTCAATTGCCCCTTTTACTCTTTATTTCTTTAATTATAATGTGAGGAATATATGTCCTGACACTGAAAATCTGCTACTGTATCCTGATATATTTATGGAATTGCATAGTAAAACATCTCTCTCTTCTCTTTCCTCTCCCCAATATCTTACTTAACATCTTACCCATTCCAAAGCTGTAGAGTAGACTCTGATATTTGCAAATGCTCCGAGTGACTACGTTCAGCTTACATTGCTGAAACTTCTGCTAAGTGCTGAGGCTGCAGAACTCTGTAAGATTTGTTCTCTCCATTCGAGGCATTAAGAAAGAAGTGTGATATACTGATGTTTGAACAACATTAACAGTATGTGCTACAATTGAGAGGCATACAAGGCAAAAAATGAGAAACTGATGACTTTCTTTGAGGATGTGGCATAGGCTAGGGTATGAGAAGTCTGAGAAGTCTGAGAAGTGTAAGAGCCATTTGGTCAAGGTGAGGAAGAACATGCCTGTGTTCTGGGACCTGGAGCGGAATGACACAAAAGAGAGGGAATGTCAAGAACAAATGTGCCAAGATGGGAAACATGATGGCTTTTTTGTAGGAGATGGAAAATGTTTTGTAAGTCCAGAGCTTAAGGTGCAAATGATGATAGAAAGCAGCAGGGTAGTTTTGGTCTCTTAGTTCATCGAGTTCCTTACTTCCGGAGATTGTAGCCTTCATCTTATCTCAGCCAAGCATTTCCATGCCTATACCTCAGCTTGTCATCACAGGCAATGCACCATTTCTGAATTCTATTGCAAGCCATTCTCTGTCTTATCACCACTTCTATTCTTCCAGTTTACCTCCTCAAGTGCTTTGAACCCAGCAATTCTTCAACTTCATGATGACCTTAGTTCTAGCGTTCCCTCTTTTTATTAATCAACCCCCTCTCTCATATTTTCACTTCTTACTGACACAGTTTAGATGTTATCATCTATTATAGGACTTGGTAGTAGGTCCTTCTCTTTATTTTTTTTATTTATTCATTTATTTATCCTTCCCAGGTGGTCACATTCATTCCTTTTGTTTTCAATGGCGTCTAAATACATATAATCCATAATGCAAAAACATAACTCCAACTTCCCAGAAGCTCTAACTTGAATATTTACTTAATATGTCCTAAATCTAGAAGTTCTGCTTGATTCTTAGTTTCTCCTCCCCCATACCCAGCCATTAACAAGAGTTACCCACTTCATCTTAAAAACAAATATGAGATCCAAACATCTCTGTCTCATTGACTACTACCATGATAATCTGTATAACTCATCTTCCTATTATCATTTAGTCTTTGAAAAGCCCTATGATCTGCTCTCTACTCACCTCTGATATACTAGTTTTCAACTCAAACTCTGCTCTCTAACCTTTCTGCATTTTCCTTTGTTCTTTGAACTTGCCAAGTTTGTCTCTGCTTTAAGACTTTTGTGATATCATTCTCTCCATTACGAATTTTCTTCTCAGAACCTTTTGCTCCCCTCATTTACTCAGGCATCAAATTAAAAGTTACCGTCTCTTTGATGCCTTCCCTGACTTCTGACCCCATTACAGAATAGACATCCAATTAATGTCAATTATATCATTCTATTTTAATTTTTCAGATAGAAGTTACCACTGTGTGTGTGTGTGTGTTTATTGTTTTCTGTCCCCTAAAATGCAAACTCCATTAGTGTTATAGGCTTTCCTATCTTTTCCTTTCAGTATCCTAGGTGTCTAGAATATTGCCAAATAAATATTTGTTGACCAAATATATGAAACTTTGTCAGTGAACTTTGCTCCTCCTCAGCTGACAGTGGAGATCTAACATCAGGCTGAGGAATCTGGACTTCATCCGCTAGGTGGTGGGAGTTCAAAAGAGTTGTAATCCAGAGGGTGACATGGTAAAAGCTGCATTTTAAAAATGTACTCTGGGAGCTGGATGGAAGATAGCTTGCAGAAAGTAGAGCTGGAGGTATGGTAATTAGTTAAAGATGATAATAATAGCCCAGACAAAAGATTAAACAATGAGTATATCAGTGAGAAAGGAAGTGTGGAATGTAATGAGAGTGGCTGAGGAAGGAGAAACAATGCCCCTGAAGGACTCACCGGATGTAGTGAATAATGGAGAGGAAAGACGGCCAAATAAAACCCAGGATTTTGCTTGGATAATTAATGATGTAGGTGTGCTGGATGGAAAACAGTTTTGAAAGAACAAAATAATGGATTCAATTCAAACAGTCCGAGTTAAAAGTGCTGGTAAGGCATGTAGTTTGAGGTCGCAAGAGGCGGTTAAATATGTGAAGCTGAAACTGAGAAAATAGGTAAGAAAGGAAGGTAAAAATTTGTGAATCATCTGCACATAGATGGTAATGAAGTACTGGGCAGGGATGAGGTCAGCCAGAAAGAGTAAAAACTTGAGTCGAGGAGAACAGCATGTCAGAAATCACCTGAGGTGCTTTTTCAAATTAGACACAATCTTCCTTCTTCAAGTTAGTTTTAGAAATGTAATTTTGCTACCGCATATTGGAGTCCTCAGTGTGCCAGTCTTGAAACATGCATGAGAACCACTGGGTTGGGAATGATACATGATGACCAAACAAAGAACTCTGGAAAAGAAAGCAATTTTAAGAGTTGGCCCAGAAATAGGGACTTAGGAAGGAGATTGAGATAGATCACTGCAAGACGGAAGAGAATAAACACAAGCAAAATTAAAAAAAGACAAGGAAATGTCCCTGACACTATGGGTCTTGAAGGGTTCAAGAAGCAAGTGTGATCAACAGTTCAGATACCAGTAAGTCAAGCAACACCAATATGTAGGAGTCACAATTGAAATTGGCAATTCATTTATGATCTTGGTGAGACCAGACAGATTTTATGGTGAATTTTTATCAGAGAGTAGAAAGTAAAGAACGAGAAAAAAATAAATTATACTTTGTAACTCTTTTAAGAAGCTTGGGCTGTGAAAAGTGTGGATGATAAGGCAGAGAAGATCCAAGCATAATAAAAGGTAGTTTTAATAACAAGCTATCAGAAAGAGAAAATAAGAAAACAATCCCACTTTCAATTGCATCAAAAGTAATAAAACACCTGGGAATTAATTTAACCAAGGAGGTGAAAGACCTGTATATGGGAAACTATAAGATATTGAAACAAATAAGTAGAGAGATGGTCTGTGCTCATGGTTAGAAAAATTGATATTGTTGAAATGTTCACACTACCCAAGGCAATCTACAGATTCAAAGCAATCTTTATGAAAATTCCAATTGTATTTTTCACAGAAACAGAACAAATAATCCTAAAACTTATAAAGAACCATGGAAGACCTCAAATGGCCAAAGCAATCATGAAAAACAATAAAGCTGGAGGTATCAAACTTCCTGATTTTAAACTCTATTACCAAGGTATAGTAATCAAAACGCCATGGTGTTGGCATAAAAACAGATACACCATGTAATCATGGGTTTATTTCTAGGCTCTCTATCTGTTCCATTGATCTATGTGTCTAATTTTGTGCCAGTAATGTACGGTTTTGATTAGAACTTTGTAGTGTATCTTGATATCTGGGATTGTGATACCTCTAGTTATTCTTCTTGTTCAAGAATATGTATATATGTATATATATATTTATTTATGTATATAGTATGGACAGTATATATAGTTTATATACACAGGGAATGGAATATCACTCAGCCATAAAAAGAATGAAATCTTGCCAATTGTAACAACATGGTTGGATCTAGAGCATATAATGCTGAGTGAAATCAGTTAGAGAAAGACAAATACCATATGATTTCACTTGTATATGGAATTTCAGAAACAAAACAAACAAACAAAAAGAGAGAAACCATAAAACAGACTTAACTATAAAGAGCAAACTGGTGGTTGCCAGATGGGAGGTAGTGAGGGGATGAGTGAAACAGGTGACAGAGATCAAGAGCACATTTTTCACAATGAGCACTGAGTAATACATGGAGGTGTTGAATCAGTACATTGTAGACCTAAAACTAATACAATACTGTGTGTTAACTATATACTAACTAAGTAAATAATGGAAGCACTAAAATGGAAAAAAGATAATTAATTCAGGTTGAGATATGTTGAAATTGTGATCCAAAAGAACTTTGCAGGTTGATATCCAGGGAAATATGTGAAAGGAACTTAATAAAAAGAGCTGGAATAGGGAGGCCTGGTTGGCTCAGTCAGTTAAACATCTGCCTTTGGCTCAAGTCATGATTCCAGTGTCCTGGGATCAAGCCCGGTGTTGAGCTCCCTTCTCAGCAGGAAGCCTGCTTCTCCCACATCCCCTGCCTGTATTCCCTCTCTCCCTGAGTCTCTCTCTCTCCATCAAATAAATAATACAGGTGGCCCTTCTTTTCACTACATCTGTATCTTTGGGGTAAATACCCAGTAGCACAATTGCTGGGTCATAGGGTAGCTCTATTTTTAATTTCTTAAGGAATCCCACACTGTTTTCCAAAGTGGCTGCACCAGCTTGCATTCCCACCAACAGTGTAAGAGGGTTCCCCTTTCTCCACATCCTCTCTAACACTTGTTGTTTCCTGTCATGTTAATTTTGGCCATTCTAACTAGTGTAAGGTGATATCTCAGTGTGGTTTTGATTTGAATCCCTCTGATTGCTAATGAGGATGAACATTTTTTCATGTGCCTGTTAGCCATTTATATGTCTTCTTTGGAGAAGTGTCTGTTGATGCCTCTGCCCATTTTTTTTTTTTTTTTAATGTGATTATCTGTTTTGTGTGTGTTGAGTTTGAGGAGTTCTTTATAGATCTTGGATATTAGCCCTTTGTCTGTAGTGTCATTTGCAACTATCTTTTCCCCTTCCGTGGGCTGCCTTCTTGTTTTGTTGACTTTCCTTTGCTGTGCAGAAATTTTGCTCTTGATGAAGTTCCAAAAGTTCATTCTTGCTTTTCTTTCCTTTGGCTTTGGAGACATATCTTGAAAGAAGTTGCTGTGGCACTACTGGGTATATAACCCAAAGATACAGATGTAGTGAATAAAGGGGCCACCTGGCCCCCGGTGTTCATAGCAGCAATGGCCATAGTTACCAAACTGTAGAAAGAACCAAGATGCCCTTCAGTGGACAAATGGATAAAGAAGATATGGTCCATATATACAATGGAGTATTATGCCTCCATCAGAAAGGAGGAATACCCAACTTTTATATCAACATGGACGGGACTGGAAGAGATTATGCTGAGTGAAATAAATCAAGCAGAGAGAGTCATGTATCATATGATTTCACTTACTTGTGGAGCATAAGGAATAACACGGAAGACATTGGGAGATGGAGAGAAGTGAGTTGGGGGGAATTGGAGAGGGAGACAAGCCATGAGAGACCATGGACTCTGAGAAACAAATTGACAGTTTTGGAAGGGAGGTGGGTGGAGAGTTGGGAGAGCCTGGTGGGGGGTATTATATAGGGCACATATTGCATGGAGCACTGGGTGTGGTGCATAAACAATGAATTTTGGAACACTGAAAAGAAATAAAATGGGGAAAAAATAGAATAAGAAATAAAATCTTTAAAAAAATAAATAAATAAAAACTTGTGTTTTTCTTACTCTTGAAAATTTTTAATAAACTCATTAGTAAATATTGAGGGTTTACTTGATAATTCATCCTAATAAAAATTTTATGCTTTCTACATTTCTCCCATGACTCTTTTGTAAATAGATCAGTGGAATGTGGGCTAGGCTTCTAATACAAGTCTACTGTGATGGACCCAGGTGGGTGTGCCATATCAGACACCAAGCACAGATGCCCACTTTGCAGTCATTTTTGAATTTACTTTTTCCAATAATGATTTAATAATGCTATTAAATAAGATAATACATTTTGAGGACTTCCTTTTTACCGGGCATTGTAGCCAGCTTTTGATAAAAGTCCTTTTATTTAACTTTCAGGTCATTTAACCAGTGGGTACTAATACCATGCTTGTATTAGAAATGATGAAAGTTAGGTGCAGAGGGATAGAGTAATCTGCTCACCATGTGACATGTGACATGTGACAAAGTAAATCATGAATAACAACAGTTTTCGGTCGATGGCCCCATGTTTGACGGTGGGTAAAGGGCCAGCCTAAGTGAAACAACCAAGAACAACTTCTAAGATCCTGTTGTTTTTTCATCTCTCTCTCTTTTTTTTTGGTCTTGCCCAACATATAACATTTTAGAATTTTCTTCATGAAAAATAGGAATTGGCAATAGACAATATCATTTATAATTTTCCTAGAGTTCTAAATGCAGTTAGAATCAGTTCTAGTACTAAATTTTGCTTGCCTCTATTTCTTTTCTTTTCGGACCAGAAAACCTCAACTTTCCTTTGGGGACCTATTCTTTTTCTTTCTTAGTGTCAGCGTTGGCTGGGCTGCAAATATTGACTAAGGGAGAACATGTCCCCCAGACTTGTCCAGTCAAGCTCCAAATCCCTTTTAGTCACATTATTTCATATTTCCCAAGTTGTTCTGATCATAGTGAATCTGTATTTTTGTGCCATAGCAACTGGAAATAGATGCTCTCTTATTCTGTTGGAGCAGATACAACATAAACTGAGCCTTATCCCAATTAGCATCATTTTTAGCTACAGGTTTTTCAATTACCTGAGCCAATAAATGATCTTTCTTTCTTCAATTTGAGTTTATTTTCTTGCAATTGATGAAATGGTGAATAAATATTTAATGTTTCTCATTTTGAAAAATATATGTATACTATATCACTACAGGGAAGTTCTTCTTGAAATTTCAACAGATGTATTTGATAAATTTACCAGGAACTTTTTTATTAGGTCTTTTTGGAGGGAGACATTAGATGAAAGAAATAATAAAACTTCTCTGGAGTTCAGATTAACTATATATTAAATTATGGTATGTGTCATATCAGACTTTGGTATGTATTCTGACCAAATTACCTTCCCATAGGTATGTCAGTGCATGGAACTGATGATGTGATATCAGGAGTTTGCTTTACCATGCTTAAGGCCATATTTCCTAGTTTTGCCTGTTTTGAAAAGAAACATGTGATTTGTCAAACAGAAACTAAATAAAAGAATTGGGAAGAATTACCATTCATTGTGCCAAAAAGCTATAAAAGTGATCATTGCTAGGGGAGTAGACAGGTGGTATTTCAAGATTTGACTTATGGCAATCATGTTTATTTACACCTTATGGCCCATAGTCTGCCAGGGAATTGTTCCAGAAACCAGACATAATTTTGAACTTTTCTTGCAAAGGACCAGATAATAAATATGTGAGTCTTTGTGGGCCATACAGCCTCTGTTGCCACTTTATAATTTTGCCCCTGTGGTGTGACTGCAGCCATAAACAATATAGAAATGGCAGTATGTAAGTGATGAGCAAAGGCAATATATAAATATAGACAGTATGAAAATTGAATGGGCATCGCTGTGTTCTAAAAAGATTTTATTTATAGACACTGGAAATTCAATTTCATATAGTCTCACATTTTGTGAAATGCTATTTTTTTCTTTTTAACCACTTAAAAACATAGAACATATTAGCTCACATGCAAAAACAGGTGGTGGGGCAGTTTGGCCCATAGGCTGTATTTTTGTTTGTTTGTTTTTAATTTCATTACAAGAGAATAAGCGAGAAGAGGTAAGTACAAATTGATGGACTTTTTTAAGTTAGAAGGAACATTAGGTATTGTTAGGCATATAATAATTAAATCAAGCTACATGAGAGATACCAAGAATTCTCGGTGGTTTATTAACGTTTTAGAACTATGACTCAGAAGAGAATTACAAACTTTAACCTCTAAAGCAAAATCCACAGTGTTAAACAAGGATAGAGTTCAAACTTCAAAAGATATCCTGGTTAAAAAAAAAAGAAAAAAAAAAGAAAAAAAAAAGGAACACAATAAAACAATCTGTTTTTAAAACTGACAAACAGAAGCATCTCCTCTTGTTAAATTTAGCAAGAGGAGATACTTGTAAATTTACCTTTGGATTTAAAAACAGAAAATGCCAGGCAAAGTACAACTGAGTTTCTAATCAAAGAAGTTATTGTCTCAGAAGCTGGGAAGCTCACATTCTTGAAATTCTTCTCTAGATACACAAGACCCTTGAGACATCATTTTGCTGCCTCCAAACTATCATGTATTTGGAATAAAATCCAGAGATACCTTCAAAGTACACCCCTAGAGTATTTATATATAAACAGATAATATTCTCAGATTTATGTGCTGTAGTTACAGATATGACTGGGAATAGATTTTTATTCACATTTATTATTTGAAATGAGAAGAAATGAACCTCCAGATTTTCTAAGACCAGAAATAGCCCACAATCTCCAAAAAGGAATCAAGAACAATATGACTTATTGCTTACCTTAGGAAAGGATTGAAAAATTCTGTGGGTATTGAAAGGCAAGCACATAAAAAAAAAAAAAAAGTTGTATATTAAAAATAATGTTCAAGTGAAAAACAAGTGCTTTATAGAATGACACTCACATATAAAGTATCTGCGAAATATGTTGAAACTCAATTTAATTATGTAGCTAATAGATGTATAGCTCAGGGATATATAACTTCCTGGTGGCCCTCAGTTCATTGATAAGCACAGATATAAAGATGTTGAATTATGTAAAAATAGAATATGGTCATGATCAGTCAAATAAATGGTACAGCAAAGGACATCGAAATTTGGAGGAAAGAATCAATGTGGGCTTGCAGTTAAATAAGACCCTGAAAAAGCAATGTATTTAGGCAGACTGGTGGGGTAGGTGGGGTGTCCAATGCACTGGAAGGAAATGAAAAGCCTTTCCGGGAGAAACACGGAAGGCAGGACTTGACAGGGAGAGGGGAGGGGTGTCTGTGACTAAAGAAAATGAGCTGGAGTGGAACTTTTTTTGTTGTTGTTGTTTTGTTTTATTTATTTATTTGACAGAGAGAGAGATCACAAGTAGGCAGAGAGGCAGGCAGAGAAAGGGGGAAGCAGGCTCCCTGCTGAGTGGAAAGCCCCCATGTGGGGCTCAAGCTCAGGACCCTGAGATCATGACCCAAGCTGAAGGCAGAGGCTTTAACCCACTGAGCCACCCAGGTGCCCCTGGAGTGGAGCTTTTATGGATCTGACGAAAGAGACAAAAATGAGAAGAAATGTCATGCCGAATGTACAGTCTCATGGAGCACAACCATGCCTCCACCTAATTTTGCATCCCCAGATCTAGAGAGGGTATTTTTCTCTCAGCCTGAGGTGTGGCTTGAGCTATGAGATGATGAAGCTAATAAGAAGTTCTATGGATTCTTAAGTCACTAAACAGAATCTTGATTTAGAAATTAGAATGTCCAGGTGTGTTTAATATGCAAAACTGCAGACTTAATTGAAACTTTTCTCCCCTCCCCCTGCTGGGAACTGCTGCCCACAGGAAGGCAAGGGAGTGTGTGTGTAGCAGAATGGTCTTCTTCCCTCCCTCGCTCACTCCCCACTTCGCCAAATGTGCTTTCTGATTCCAAGCTCTGCTAGGGCATCAGGGAAGGGTAGCAACCAGGTAGGGGATAGGAAGAGGCAGCTATCCCCTGACTTGCATGGTTGCAAGTTGGCTCTGTGCTTTTGGGGGCTGGCAGGTGTTTCAAGCTGCCTCTTAGCTTTTAAGTATCTGCCTGGCTTATTTGGACGATCCCACGGGACACGTGACTCTGCTGCCTGATGCAGGCCACCGCCTCTAGCACATTCACCTGGTGACTGTCCATCTTCATAGACTCTCTTAGTTTGGGCTCATCACTCCAGTGGTTGATGGTTGGGGAACCAAGTTTAGAGAGTCACCAGTAACTCAGTGGTTTAAAGGAAATAAAATCACATCCTGAATCTCTCTCTCCCTGGCCCAGTTTTCTACGGTCCAAAAAGGGGCCTCAGGGAGTTTTATGTCTATGTGAAGTGTCCACCCTTAAGTAAGTTTTATATATTTGGAATGTGTCCTTATATCCGATGTACTTATGATGAAGTTTTAGAATATAGGTGAGGGTCAGTGGCGTGAGGTCCAGAGCCGATGACCAAGAAAGAATTCTTGAGACATCTTTGGTGTAAAATGGTGGTTTATTAAAGCACGGGGAAAGGACCCATGGACAGAAAGAGCTGCTGCCCCAGGGTTGTGAGCAGTGGTAGGTTATGTACCATGGAGTTGGGGAGGTAAAGGGAGGTTTCTTTTCTTTTTTTTTTTTTTTAAGATTTTATTTATTTGACAGAGATCACAAGTAGGCAGAGAGGCAGAGAGAGAGAGAGAGGGAAGCAGGCTCCCTGCTGAGCAGAGAGCCTAGATGCAGGGCTCCATCCCAGGACGTTGGGATCATGACCTGAGCCAAACGACCTCAGCCAAAGGCAGAGGCTTTAACCCACTGAGCCAGGAAACCCAGGCACCCCGGAAAAGGGAGGTTTCAATAGAACTTTCATATGCTAAAGAGGACCTACAAGATGCCAGATGCCTTAAGGCCTTGTCATTGTCAAGGTTTTGCCCTCTAGCAAGGTATTAACGTTAAGATAGTTGGGAGATTCCTAGAGAATGTCACATATGTCCCACCCAGGAGTGGGGGTGGGGGAACGTTGCAGGGTATCAGCTTTGCTTTGTCCTCAGCCATCCTTCTGTTCCCTCCTCACTTATTTATTTATTTTTAAAAGATTTGTTTATTTATTTTAGAGAGAGAGTGGAGAGGAGGGGCAGAAGGAGAGGGAGCATAAGCAGACTCCCCACTGAGCTCAGCGCAGACCCAAGCCTCAGTCTCCTGACCCTGAAATCATGACCTGAGCCCAAACCAAGAGTCAGAGGCTTAACCAACTGAACCACCCAGGCGCCCCCTGACATATTTAAAAGCACATCTTATTCTAAATGCCATTGTTTTTAGATTCTAGGGCTCCATGGACACCTTTGACAGTGAGAAAAACAATTGGAGATTGCCTGGGCTCATCCGAGTGATCTGCATAGGTCTATGCCTGTGCACTGAGATCCCCCCATGCACATAATAAACCCCGGAGGAACACTGTTAGGGGCTTTGCTTAGTTGATTCAATTCTGGAATTGGAAAAAATTCGTAAGTTTTTTTTTGTTTTTGTTTTTGGTTTTTTTTTTTTTTTTTTGGTGCTACGGACTGTGTAGTATGATGAAGCATAGAGAACCCTTTCTCAAAAAAACATGGTTTTGAATACTAGAAATAAAATACAAAGGCATCCAAAGGAAATACATTTTACTGAAATTCAGTTATCAAGTTATTAAAAAGTGGTATAAAGTATGCATTTCTTTTTTACATAACAAGAATTATTTACATAACAAGAACAAGAATATTATAGTTTTGAAATAGCAGTGGGTATGAACAGTATTTCATAATGATGAGGGAACAGAAGGCAAGCTGAGGACAAGGCAGAAGCTGACACCTCACAATGCCCCCCCCCAACCATGGGATATATAAGACATTCCTCAGGCACTCCTGGCTGCCCTAAAGCTAAGGAAGGGAAAAACAAATAGTTAACTTGTAGAGAACACAATCCTGCTGGACCTAAGCCTCCTACAGTTTACAAATGTCTTAGCAATCTACAAGAACAAAGCATTTCTGTCAATAACCTAGCTTCCAGAAGGAAATGCAGATACAATTAAATGTCCTTATAGCCTGCAGCTCATTGACAGATACCTAAAGTGGGCAGAGTGTAACCTCCCTCCAGGAAGCTCCCAACCATCTCAATGTTAATGCCTTGCTAGAGGGAAAACAACCTTAACTTGGCAATGGCAAGGCCTATGGTATCCTGTGAGTCTTGTTTAACATATGAAAATCCTTTTGAAAATCTCCCTTTTCCTTTCCTTCCCCAACCCAGTAGTATATAATCAGCCGCCCCTCACATCCCCGGTGCAGCAGCTCTTTCTACCCATGGGTCCTGTCCCCGTGCTTTAATAAACCACCATTTTGCACCAAAGATGTCTCAAGAATTCTTTCTTGGTCGTTGGCTCCAGATCTCACTCCACAGAACCTCATCTATAATCTAAAACCACATCAATAATCCTTTCCAACTGAGATGTGATATTTGTGGCTCCTGCTGGTGACACAGTCAGATGTATTGTGAATATGGCTGTGGTTTGCTTCATCAATTCCAGGCTAAGTAAGTAATGTGCTAATTTCAGTTAAAGAATATGGAAAATAAAGATTTCTGAATGTCATCCCCCCTCAAAAGCAATCTATTTGCATACTCTTAGGGCCCTTTCCAGTGCAACATGGCCCGCTGTTCTAAGGAGGTAGTTTAGTCCACAGAGTTCATTGAAAGCTTTACCCTTTCCTCAGTCCCACCCCTGCCTCTCCTCCGGGAGATTGTCCCAGGCCATTTTAGAGTGCTCAGCAGGACCTGGCTTCCTACAGCAGCAAGACCTGGTCCCTAGCTACTGAAAAATAGGCCATTTCACAGAACAGGAGTTTACTTTTTCTTTGCATTTTCCCAGCCATCTGCACATCATCCACACTGAATGTGACTGTTGAAACAGCAGGAAAGGACTATCAGGATCAACAGTTTTTCTTTTGCCTAATAAGATGATAATGGCATCGCAAATAAAACACCTCCCTTCCCTCTGGAAGTGCATGCTTCTGATGGGATTTCTACTTTACCTCTTCAGCAGTGTGAAATGACCCAGGGAAAGACTTAATAAGTAGATGTCAGCCCCAGAGTAAGCAGGAAAAAGTGATAAATGGACCACTGGACAATCCTATCACGACACAGTTTGGCCGTGCACTTTGCATTCGATTCTATAGTTTTTCTGTGTTAAATACGGTCAGGGATTCCCATGATGTTTCAGCCTGAAGCTATTACTTCTCATAATTGAGACTGAGGAAAGGTCGTGGTATTTTTACAGCTTAGCTATGACATGCCATATATCACTTTCCTTCTGTCAAAGAAAATATTATACACTCCATTGGCAAAAGGTTTGATCCTGAGTTTTTCCCCCTCCATGCTGTCTGCAATGTATTTGCTTAGGTTTACGAATAAATTTCACATTTAAAAATGTTCTAGAGAATTGCCTGGTGCTAAAGTAAGATCATTCAGGTATAAAGCAAATGTTTCAGGATCATTAGGAAATTAATTACATAAAGTGATTGACAGATTGCCACGGGAGCAAGAGTGTTACCTACACTTTAATTTGTTTGAATACAACGCCACCCATCCTTTGTGATAAAGTGCTTAATTGTGCTAAAATAGGAAAAGTCACTTAGAATGAAAAACAACTGTTTAGAAAATTGTACATTCATGGGATTTCAGCTCTATGGTGGTTATTTTCTTTGTTTCTGAATTTTTAGGTAAGCTGGCACCCCATCCATTGGCACTTGGGAATTTTTTTTTTTTAATTAACAAAATATTTTAGTAGTTTTTGGAAGAATGAAGAAAATCTGCAATAAGATAAAGGAAATGGCACATATTAAAAGACAGGAAATCTGTTATTAAAAGGAAAATTCACTTTGTAAAATTCTACAAAAGTTAATCTAGCCATACAGAGAAAGAAAAAAGAGTCACTTAACCTGTAACCTAAGAATCTTTCCAAAGTCTTAAAAATGACAAGCGAAACGGACGATAAGGATTGAAGTAAAAATAAAATTTGTATTTTATATTTATATTATATTTATATTTTGTAAAATAAAAACATATTTTCAAAAGAGAAATACTGGGTTTAATAAACCCTAGAATTATTTATTTGTGAAAATTTGGACAAATACCTTAAATTTTAACTTCAAAAAATCAGTTGGAAGTTAAACACAAAACAATATATATGGCCAGACAAAGAGTAGAACAAGAACATCTAGGATCTGTTAGAGCAGTGACCTTGGCTGGGCTGCTGGCTGTGTTCTCCTAGATTCAATCCTAGACAAACTACAGCAGCTCAAGGAAGGCATGCATAAGGGAAACCAACCCACATTGAGAAAAAAAAGTGTTGAGAGTGAAGACCACCAAGAAATCATGTCTGTGTGGGAAGGGTCTCTACCCATTTGCGGTCAGGGTACAAGGTACTAGGAGGCACGTCAGGGAGAATAGTTTGGAGGAAACTTTTCAGTTCAGCTTTGACTTTTGCATGCATTACCTTACCAGGGGGCTATTTGTCACTTTGCCCGGAGAGATGTCCCCAGGCTGACCCTACTGTAGAACAGTAGGGCTGCAGTGGGAGGGTCTGGCTTGCCACTGTCCCTGGACATTCCCTCTGCAATTCTCTTCCTCTGACCGCTAGGTTAGATTTATAAACTAAATACGAGACCTCTTCCCAAACTTACTTTCTTCTTATTTAAATTAGTTTAAAAGTGGAGTGTGCCTGGGTGGCTCAGTTGGTTAAGCGTCTGCCTTCAGCTCAGGTCATGATCCCAGGGTACTGAGATGGAGCCGTGTATTAGGCTCCCTGCTCAACGGGGAGCCTGCTTGTCCCTCTCCCTCTGCCTGCTGCTCCCCCTGCTTGTGCTCACTCTCTCTCTCAAGTAAAAAAGTAAAATCTTTAAAAATAAATAAAATAAAATAATTTAAAAGTGAATCTCAGACCAGGAGACTTAAGTACCAGGTAATTCTGTGGGGCTTGGGTGTCTCTGCCCCGGAATACATCCCCTCCCATCTCTGCAGGTACAGTAGAAAGGCAAAGACCTACCCTTTGGGCTTATTTCAGTACAGATTACCAGAAATAATAGCTGGTAGCCACAGCTATTCACGTAGCAAAATTCCTTGAAACCTTCAGGAAGTGAGTGGATAAACAGTGGTGCATCCAAACAAAAGTATCATTAAGCACCAAAAAGAAGTGAGCTCTTAAGCCATGAAAAGACATGGAGGAAATTTAAATGCATATTATTAAGTGAAAGAAGCCAATCTGAGAAGGTACATACTGTAGAATTCCACGTACGTGACATTCTTGAAAAGGCAAAGCTGTGGAATGGTAATAAGTAAATAAATAATAAATATAAAAAAATAAAATCAATGCCTGTCAGGGATGGGGTGGGAAGGGATGAATAAGCAGAGATCACGGGAATTTTAAGGCTGCAAAACTATTCCATACAATACTGAAATGGTGGATACGTGTTATTACACCTTTGTCAAAACTCATAGAATGTATAATACCAAGAGTGAGCCCTAAAGTAAACTATGGGTCCTGGTGATAATGATGAGGGTCATCAGTTGGAATAAACGTACCGCTCTGGTGGGAGGTGTCAATACTGCGGTAAGTTATTCTTACTTGACGTTGACAACAGGCAGTAGATGGGATTTCTCTGGACTTTTGGCTCAGTGCTGGTCTGGACCTAAAACCGGTCTAAAAATATAGTTTATTCACTGAAAAAGTAAAATACTATACATCTTAATAGAATCACAAAGTTTTTAGTGTATAAAATAGTCCTTCATATTTGGTTCATGTCTTTGATTCCAACCTGTTAAAGGGTCCACCAAAAAAATGTAGGAATAGTACTTTTGCACTACTCTGCTAGGCCCCCTCCTCCTGCAACACGTTATAGTGAAAGTTTGCAAACATACAGAAACTCTGAAAGGATTTCAGAATGAATACCCATATGTTCACCAAATAAATCCTACAATTAGCATTTTACTATAGTCGTTTTTATGACATGAGTTTATTTGTGCTTTTATTTTTAAGATGAATTTCAAACTAAGTTGCAGACTTACATGTCATTGTACACATGTCATTACTACGCATATCATTAACTAGGGTTCAATGCCTATTCACGGATCTTTCTTCTTCTTTTCAGTAATACTTACATACAATGAAATGTATAAACAATAAAGGATCATTTGATGACCTGAGCAAACCAACCTCCTTTTAATAAACAGAGCATGACTATCACTCCAGAGAGTTCATTAATGTTCCTTTCCAGTAAATCCTTTCCTCCATGCCCACCATAAATTAGTTCTACCTATATGGAACTTCATATACGTGGTATCTTAGGAGTATGTACTCTTTTGTGTCAGACTCTTTTATAGATTATTTATTTATCTGACAGAGAGAGAGAGAGAGATCACAAGTAGGCAGAGAGGCAGGCAGAGAGAGAGGGAGAAGCAGGCTCCCTGCTGAGCAAAGAGCCCAGTGTGGGGCTCAGTCCCAGGACCCTGGGATCATTACCTGACCAAAGGCGGAGGCTTTAACCCACTGAGCCACCCAGGCACCCCAGCCAGATTTCTTTCACTCAGCATTCTCAGTTTCTGGATTCACCCATGTGAATGCAGGCATCGGTAGTTTCTTCTTTTTATTGCTGAGCAGACTCTTGACGTTGACATGTAGCACGGTTTCTTTGTCAGTTGTCCTTTGGCTGGACATGTAAGCTGTGTCCTTTTTGGAGTTACTATGAATAAAGCTGCAGTGAACGATTTTGTGCAAGTTTTTTTGGGGGGGAGAGGGAATATATTTTCTTGAATCACTGGGTGATGGGCTAGGGATTTGCTTATTTTCTTAAGAAAGCAGGAGATTTTTTTCTAAAACTGCAGCCTTTTATCCTGCCCGCCCCCTGGGTGTATGAAAGTTCCAGTTGCTACACATCCTTTACCAACATTCAACAGTATCTATTCATGGATTTTACCTGTTTTAGTGGGTATACTGCGGCACTGAATTATGGTGGAAGTTTGAATTTTCCTGATGTTCAATGATATTCAGTGCTAATTCATGTATTCATTGTCCATTTAGATATTATCCTTGCAAAGCATAGGTTTCAATCTTCTCATTTTTTTTATTGGGAAGTTTGTCTTTTTATGATTGTCTTATGGAAGCTTTTTGTTTTGTGTTTTGTGTTTTCTATTTATTTGTTTGTTTTTATGTTATGTTAGTTAGTCGCCATACAGTACATCATTAGTTTTTGATGCAGTGTCCCACGATTTATTGTTTGCGTAGAACACCCAGGGCTCCATGCAATATGTTCCCTCCTTAACACCCGTTTCCAGGCTCACCCACCCCACCACCCTCCTCTCCTCTAAAACCCTCAGTTTGCTTCCCAGAGTCCAGTCTCTCATGGTTCTCTGTGTTTTGTGTTTTTAAAGGATTCCAGTTACGGGTCCTATGTCAGGTAAGTCCGTTGCAAATATTTTACTAAGTCTATAGCTTGTCTATTCATTTACCTAAGAATGTCTTTCGGATGAGTCACTATTGTTCGTTTTTATGAAGTATAGTCTATTAATTTTTTAGAATGGACTTTGTTTTCTGTGTCTTTAAAAAAAAAAAAAAGCCTTTTCTTATCTTATCCATAAAAGTATCTCACATTTTTGTTCTCTCTCTTTTTTTAAAGATTTATTCATTTATTTTAACATCTTTTTTTTTTTTTTAAGATTTCTTATTTGTTTATTTGACAAGACAGAGATCACAAGTAGGCAGAGAGGCAGGCTGAGAGAGGAAGAGAAGAAGGCTTCCCACTGAGCAGAGAGCCCAATGCGGGGTTTGATCCCAGGACCCTAGGACCATGACATGAGCCGAAGGCAGAAGCTTTAACCCACTGAGCCACCCAGGAGCCCCTATTTCTTTATTTTAGAGAGAGAACATGAGAGAGAGGGGCAGAGGGAGAGGGAGAGAGAGAAGCTCAAGCAGACTTCCCATTGATCACAGAGACAGATACATGGCTTGATCTCAGGACACTGAGATCATGACCTGAGCTGAAACACAGAGTTTGATGCTCAATCAACTGAGCTACCCACGTGTCTGTTACGTTTTCTCTTAAAAGCTTCGTAGTTTCAGGACTTATGTTTATGTATAGGATCCACCTCAAATTAATGTTTGTAGTGAGCTAGAGGTTAAGGTTTATTTTTGGATTTGAATATCTTGTTGTTCCAGTATCAGTTGTTAGAAAAATTTTCCTTTTGCTCTTAAATTGCCTTGTCACCTTTGTTGACTATCAAATGATCATATAACATGAATCTATTTCTGTTTTGTATATTTATTTCATTGATTTAATTGTTGAGTGTTTGTCAGTACCACACTGTCTTTATTACTTTATTAAGGTATTCTTATAGTAAAGTCTTGAAATGATGCAGAATAAAAGACTTAAGTTAATCATTAGTCAAAAAATATATGAAAAAATAATATGATAAAGGAGTCATATTCATTAATATAAATATTTCTCACAATTTAAAACCTATGAAATTGGCAAAAGGCGTTAACATATAAACCCAAGAAAACCCATCATATACACATAACTAACACACATGTATGTGGCCAAAATGATTGTGGTAGTACTTCACATATTCCAAAATGGCATAATTTTAAGTGATTTTTTTCAATGTTGATAGAATATATGCACAGCTAATTTGGGGGTTAAAAAAAAAAAAACTCTGTGTCACATATTGTGACATGTATATACAACCTGCAAAACACAAGAAAGTCTTGTCTTTTGACCAAGTAATTACACATTTTGGACAACCCTGCAGTGAGGTACAGAGCAATTCACAGGCCCCAATACTTGTGAAATTTTCCTAATTTTGGAAAAGAAGGAGCAAGCTGACCATTTAAAAGAGAGGAATGGTTACTTCTGAGGCTGCTCATCAACTAATACCAAATATCATTCTGCCATTTAAAAAATCCAGCTTTTGAGAAATGTTCATACATATTGGGAAATGCTCAACATGGACAATGCAATCTTAACTTTCTAAAACAAACAAATAAACAAACAAACACATTTATACATGTGGAGCAAAAAAAGTAATGGAAGGAAATATATTAAGAATTTAACTGTTGTTAGGGGCATCTGGGTGACTCAGTAGGTTAATTGTCTGCCTTCGGCTCAAGTCATGATGTCAGGGTCCTGGGATGGAGCCCCACATCGGGGTCCTTACCTAGTTGGGAGCCTCCTTCTCCCTCTCCACCTGCCCCTCTCCTTGCTTTTTCTCTCTCTCTCTCCCCCCCTCACACGCTCTGTCAAATAAATAAATAAATAAATAAGTAAAATCTTTAAAAAAAAGGAATTTAACCATTATATATTTAATATCTATTATTTTGACATGATAAGATTCAAGATGAATTTGATTATTTACTTTATGCTTTTCTGTCCCTGTATATTATAACAATGGGCATTTATCTTTACAATTATGCAATATAAAAATTCTTCAGAAAATTCATTGATTTTAAGAAGTAGCAAAATGCCATGAGAAAACACAACCTCATAACATCTTTAAAAATAGAACAGGTCATTACTGATGAAGGAATTGGGTGCACTGGAAATAGATCCAGCCCCAGAAAGCTATGTGAGGAAGAGCCCAGTCAGGCACATGGGGTCTTGTCTCTTTGTCTGGGCTCTTCTACTCCTCAACACTGCATCTTTGGACAATTCCCAAGTAACTGGTCCATTCACCCAACCAGTATGATCATATCAAATAACAGATGGTTAACATTTCTGTAGAACTCCCTGCTATTCTGTTGGACCATACAGAATAGCAGAAGTTAATGTTACCTTGTACCTACAAATTTGTTTCATCTTAATGTAATAATTTCACAGCATTTATGACCTTATGGAATGTAATCAGAATACATGCATTTATTTACTCTCTATATAAGCCATTTTGTAAGATCTCTGGGGGTTCGTGGATGAAGTTGCCACTGGTAGAACTGGCAACAATTAGGGTCACTTCCAGAATGACCAGGTTGAGACACTCCAGCAGCCCCTGGAGCCACTTTCAGTGAGCCATGCCTGCTCTAGAAGCATCAGCCCACCAGCTATAGCTGAAATGTTAGCAGCCTCTTGTTGCCAAGCATAATGTAGAATAAGCCTTTGGAGAGTGTAAGAAATAACATTTAATTAAGTGTATATTGTTTCAGCAATAAACATTCATTGAGAATGCCCTATAACCAAAACAAACATTTCTTTTTCATCCTTGATCTGTTTTACACCCATTGACAAGAGTGCTGTGGCTAGTGACCCATACTTCATCAAATTAGTGACCTGGGTGTATAATTGGGGGAATGGAAAATGCATAGAGACTTCCTTGGAATTGGGCTGGTTTATATCAGATAGATGTTTTTGTGTTTTAAAAATCCAATCAGCATGCCTATTTCATGAGCATAAGCATGTACATTATAACTGTAAAAATAAGTAAGTGTCTTGGGGAAACGTGCCCTGTAGCAGTTTATGTGGGAAAGGTAAACAAAATCCAATTTGGCTAACCTCCTCTCACTCCACGGAAGGTACTTAAACCACAGTAAAACGAGACCGTGAGGAAAAACGGATTTTTTTTTTCCCTAATTAGAAAGAGGAAAACCAATTTGATATTGGTTTTAGTGATTGGATGAAAATAAGAACATCATGAACAGCACACAGTATATAAAACCAATGAGGTCTCATTTACAATTTGACAAACAACCTCCAGCAAAAACATTACTTCTTTTTATTGTCTAATGCAGAACAGAGTATATTGGGCAACGTGTCCTTGAGTGACTGTTTGTCAAATTATCTCATGCAACATATCACGTATTGAACCCTATATTAACCCCCTGTGGCTCGAACAGTCGGACGCCCTTCACCATGTGGAGAACCTGGAGTTATCGCCTTCCTTGGAATGTTCACATGCTCACTCGGTGCTGAGATCTTGGCAAAATTAAAAGGAATGACCTTCAACACTGACATTCTTTTATATTTTCATCTTAGTTTCATGCTGGGGTGGACTTGTTCATTCCTCTTTCATTCCCTGCTAGAGCAAAGCTCTCCTGATTTTTGCAGACAGTCTCTCTCCCACTTGGTCATACCATCTGTCTCCACATTACAGTTTACTCTGCATGAGTACCAGGTAGCAGACGTGGTTTTACCCAATAGCAAGTACAGTGGAAAGTCTTTCACAGGCTCCCCACAATCTGTGAACATATGATCAGTCTAGGATAACACGTTGTACTAAAAATATACCAGAGGAATGTGCTTTGGTAATAAACAAGAAACCTGAATCGAAGGGGAAATGTGCCATGAGCTTCTGAAATACATGTTTCTGTGTATACCCGAATGATGACGGTCTGTCAATGGGAGATGATGGGACCAACTAACGTTTGTCTCTTTATTGCAAGTGTTAATGTACATTTAACAGTGTGGGCATTGTGTGTTTGGCCTAAAACCCAAACTGTGAGTTAAATGAGTAGAAATCTAAAAGTATTTGTCAAGAGGTTGTTGGTTTGATAAATAGAAATCTGTGTAATTTCCATGTGAACTTCTTAAACTATACATTGACATTGGCAGGAACATCTCAATAGGTCTGAGAGAGCAAATGTAAAAAAGAAGATTGTTATTTTCTATATTTTATGATGCATCATCATCCCTTATTTATGCCATCTTTTTTAATAGAACTTAACCATATTCTTCGAATGTTAATGCATACATTATATAGACCTTCTGCAGAATGCTTGTTTATGGAGAAAATGTGCATATGTTGAACATGTCATTTTATTACTGGATACTGGGAACTCATCTTGCAACTTTAGAACTTGTAACTTACTTTAGTTCATCTGAGATTCAATATCTACTTTTAGTCAATCAGCTAGGATGAACATTATCTTATGCCATATCTTTTACCCACCTCTTCTTTCCAGTTCTGTTTTCTGGGGGAGGATAAGAATGGGAAGTTTTTTGCCTTCTTTGATCAGTCAAATGAAGGTGTCTGGGTTTGAACTGCGCCATACTGACCTGGATCTAAATTCTGGATCTTCAGTTGGTGTAGCCATTTCAATTATTGCACTGGTCATAAAAATTCTGAACCTCAGATGGTATCTGGTCCCCCAGGAGCAGGAGAGCAGGAAGATGTAGGAAAGATGTAGTACCCCAGGTGTCAGAGGCTGGTGTTCACACATCAACCTTCTCTCCTGTGGCTGTGTGACTTCAAACCACTGATTTAAACCTTGTGCTTCACCTATAAAATTTGTGAAGTTATATTTATTCCATTGGGTTATTGTGCTTAAATATGCCTGGTCCACAAACTTTCTTACTCGAATCATTATGATTGGTTGACATACAAGTAACATAGCCTCTACTGTCCTCTAATACACTGTTTTAAGTATAGATATAAGACAATATGATGGTTTCATGGTTAACAAAGCATGGTAGCCAACAATACGGCGGACCCCTGACTGAATCTGGCCCCACTAGCTGGGTAATGAGAACAAGGCCCTGAAATGGAGTCTGTTATGGGGATGAGAGCTGTATCTATCTTATGGCTTTGGGCTGTTATGAGGATTGAACATCTATCAGAATAATATTTGAGGGCGCCTGGGTGGCTCAGTGGGTTAAGCCTCTGCCTTCGGCTCAGGTCATGATCCCAGGGTCCTGGGATCGAGCCCCGCATCAGGCTCCAGAGAGCCTGCTTCCCCTTCTCTCTCTACCTGCCTCTCTTCCTACTTGTGATCTTTCTCTCTGTCAAATAAATAAATAAAAAATCTTTAAAAAAAAAAAAAGAATAATATTTGATATGTAATATGTGACCCATAATGATTGTCATTATCACCATGCATGAATGCAGATTAAGATATACTGCTTTCATAGGACTGCTTATTTGGGTCTTCTTCAAATGTTACGCAGGCAAAAGGAAACAATAACCACAACCACAAACCTTGGCTCTAGCTCCTTCAGATGCAGATTTTATCTCTCTTCTGTCTTCCCTACATGATATTCAGACACCCATTCCATCATATTCCATTATAAAATAGCAGTTGTCAGGTTGATTTTCTCCACTGGACTGTTAGCTATGTATTGACCACCTCCCCCCCCAAAAAATTATTCTTTTAGAGATCTCAATATTGGGCCCAGGTTTTGCTGGCAAATAAATAAGCAAAAAAATAAAAAAAAAATAAAAAAAATATGCCGGCTTAATGTAGTTACTACTGAATAGAAGAAAAATATTCATCATATTTTTCCCTATAAAACTAAGTTTTTATTTTGTGATCTGTGGATGTGCCTGAGCTCGTGTTTGTGAATCAACTCACATTGTATGAAAAATTGATTATGATTGTGGATTTTCCCAGAAAAGGGGAGCATAGTTTCGTCAACTTCCCAGGGCATCCTGTGGCTCTAAATAGTTTGGGAACTATTGATATAGAATCTCCTTACATTTTTTTCTATGAACATCATTTAAAAAATTAATACTTGAAAGTGATAATGGCCTCAGATTACATGTGCCTGATGTCTAAGATTGGCCTTTTATCCTTCATTCTTCGATTCTGTTCAGTATCTGCTGCCTAAAGAAATGTAAGCACTTTCTGTGAACATCACATATGCAATATCTGCCCATGAGCCTGCAGTATGGTAATCAAATTCCTTTAACAAATTATTTGGTTCTCATGTCAGCATATAATCAGTCTTGTCAATTGAGAGATAATCAATCATTATTATATCTACAAAATTCAAATTAGCTATAACCTATTATTTGCCTGACTAATGAAGCATAAATGTCATTTAAGGTCTTCCCTCTCCCCCACCTTGCCTCTTAAGAAAGGGGTGGCAAAGCAAGTCAAGTAGCAAATAGAAGTTAGACTGATTCTTAGAATATGTAGTATTTTCATTATTTTCTATATAAATGCATTTGAACTTGTATCATCTATTTAAACCTATAAAAGAATGAGAAAATTTTGGATCTGTAAAAAAATGAACAAATGCAAGAGTCTTACTAATTATATTGCATTAATTAGAATGAAGAATGAAAAACATACCCCAAAGACAATGGTTCACCAAGAGTTTACTTTGCATCTCCTAATGGCATAGAACATGAGAATCTTTCTGTTTCCAGAAGTCATGCCCTTAACAGTAGGGAAGCTCTGACATCTTCAACGTGTAACTTCCAAGAGTGCTTTCTTATTCTTGTTCTCAGCCAGCAGCTAGAAAAGTAAAGAGCAATTTCAGAACAAGTACTTTCCTAAGCAAGTGAGACAGAAGTTGCACATTTTACTCCACTCATACTACATTAATGAGAACTTAGTGACTTGGTTGTACCAAGCTACCAAAAAACCCCAGGAAGATGTAGTATGCTTCAACAGCTTGGCACCCAGATAAACTCAATTATTCTAAAAGAGCAATCTCTTTTGGATGTGTAGAATTAGGATTTAGACACATGTGTCAAAAATGGGAAAACTAACTACTTTGGGGACTTGATAAATGGATTCTTTGTTTTTCTTCCTTCTGAAGGCATTCAGTAATCTCAAGTACTATAAATTCAAAATAACCTCATTGTCTAGGAAGAATGTGAAAGCCACTTAAAGAAATTAAGAGAACATAGGTTTGGGTTTCAGCAGGATAGAGAAAAGAGAATGATCAGGATCCAAAGCTAAGTCAGCCTCATTTGGGCAAGTTAGGTGATCATGAAAGATACAAGAATAAGTTAGTAAAGAGGGTAAGAGAGGGCTCTGAGAACCAACAGCAGGAATATAAGCTTGGAGCCTAGGGCTGAGGCTCACATTACTGTAGCTTCTACAAGATCTGGGAAAGGCAAGCGGGGAACTGGAGCTGAGAACCAGAGCAACAGGTAAAAACTTAGCTCTAGAAACAAATACTTGGCTGCTAGAACCCTACACATGATTGTCCAGAGCCCATTTACTGCAATCAGGATGAAAAGAAAGACCTAGATCACCTACAAAAGAGATAAACATGTATCTTCTTGTTAGTTTTTCTTCTTAAGGGCTTAATAAAATCCCAGGCTAGAGTGAGTTAAACCTGCAAGTGTCATTGAAGTAAACCCAACTGCAGTTTTAAAGAACTATGAGCGGCCAAGTTGTTAACCCATCTTAGCTTCTAGAATAAAACTTGAATCTCTGGATTATTTTGAAGTACAGATTGTTGCTTTTCAGACAGGAAGGCAAAGGGTATAAATTAAGAAAAAGAATCAGTTAAAAACATTTATAAGCAATAAATGGTAGTAAAACAACTGGACATTCACATGCAAGGGCAAAAAAAAAGTGATTCTAGGGGAGGAGTCAAGATGGCAGAGAAGTAGCAGGCTGAGACTACTTCAGGTTGCGGGAGATCAGCTAGATAGCTTATCTAAAGATTGCAAACACCTACAAATCCAACGGGAGATCGAAGAGAAGAAGAACAGCAATTCTAGAAACAGACAATCAACCACTTTCTGAAAGGTAGGACTGGCGGAGAAGTGAATCCAAAGGGACGGGAAGACAGACCACGGGGGGAGGGGCCGGCTCCCGGCAAGTGGTGGAGCAATGGAGCACAAAATCAGGACTTTTAAAAGTCTGTTCCGCTGAGGGACATCACTCCAGAGGCTTAACCGGGGTGAAGCCCACGCAGGGCCAGTGTGGCCTCAGGTCCCGCAGGGTCACAGAAGGATCGGGGTGTCTGAGTGTCGCAGAGCTTGCAGGTATTAGAACAGGGAAGCCGGCTACAGAGACAGAGCCGAGGAGTGACTCTCAGCTCGGGGTTACCTTGAAATGGTCGCAGGCTCTGTCAGCTTGGAGCGCGGCCGGAGGCCAGGGTGACGGGAGTAATTGGGCGCTGTTCTCTGAGGGCGCACTGAGGAGTGGGGCCCCGGGCTCTCGGCTCCTCTGGGCTGGAGACTGGGAGGCCGCCATCTTCATTCCCGTCCTGCAGCACTCTACGGAAAGCGCTTAGGGAACAAAAGCTCCCGAAAGCAAACCTGAGTGGATTACTCAGCCCGGCCCCTGGTAAGGGCGGTGCAACTCCGCCTGGGGCAAAGACACTTGAGAATCACTACAACAGGCCCCTCCCCCAGAAGATCAAGAAGAAACCCAGCCAGGACCAAGTTCACTTACAAGGAGTGCACTTTCAATACCAAGGAGAGCAGCGGAATTCCAGAGGAGGAGGAAAGCAAAGCACGGAACTCATGGCTTTCTCCCCATGATTCTTTAGCCTTGCAGTTAATTTAATTTTTTTTTTCTTTTTCAATTTTTTTTCTCTTCTTCTGCTAAATTTTTTAACTTTTAGCCTTTTCTTCTTTGACGTTTTTTAACTAGTTTATCTAATATATATATATATATTTTTTTTTCTTTTTATATTTTTCATTATTGGTTTTCTTTTTTTATTTGTTTCTTTTTTCTTTTTTCTTTTTTTTTTTTTTT